>NC_050069.1:126845162-127499797 GCF_009764565.3 Dermochelys coriacea | reverse complement strand
AATAATATAAAAGGGAAGATTTCTCCAATTAGTTTAATGAAAAGGAATGGGACAGCACACTTAATGAATACTCGAGAGAGGGCTGTTTTGGCTCACCTTATAACTCAAATATGCAGATTTCATCCTGGGATATTCCAGTAAAGAACAAGAAAAACATCATGCTTCCAGTTTTGTTGTTTAATTCAGCTTGAGAGTCAGCAGTTCAGTCTTGCTAAACCATTCCCTATCTTTAAATTTTAATTAAGTTCCAAACTGTCAAGCCTTGGGAACATGGGCCTTTAAAAACTGTATGTGGAGGTGTGGAGGGGTAGAATCTTAAGAAAACAGCTTAATGCAACTTCCTACCATTTCTTTGTCTGCAGATCACTTGTACCTCCCCTTACACCCCCCCCCCCCCACAAACACTATCCTCTCCCCAATGCGGATGGTCCCCACTGCAGTCAATGGCGAAACTTTCATTGCCTTCATTCAAGCCAGGATTTTACCCCTAGAATCTATACAACTACCAAACCATAACAAACTATTCATGATGCTGTTTTAGTTGCCAGTATTAATTGTATTTCTATTTTGGCTTACTGAACGTTTTCAACTGAACGCCATATCCCCACTGCTGTAAAATGCAATAAAACTAGTATAAACACTAGCCATGTCCGACCAGCGGGCACAAGCAGGGGCAGCAGCCTATCCCCACCCACACTGATGAAACTCATCACAGGAACACTGTGTGTTTGGGAGTATACAGACGGCTGGAGTGGTGAGGGAGTAGGGAGCTGACATCATACCAGGGGGTACCTAAGGCTGTGAGGAATGTTGATACTACCTGCCCTTATTGTGAGGAAGACTTGTCTATGACTTCTGGGAGTCAGCTCCCCATCTCCACAGACAACTCAAGCACTCCCATTTAGGCCTACACAGGCCCCCATGCTCTGTCTACGGGTTATTGATAGGCACACCCCAACTCTCCGAGCATCTCCATGGAGTTTCCAGCCCCTGATCCATTGAACACTCACGGTATTTACAGGCTTGCTGCTTCCAAAGGTAGAATGCCTCCAAGCATAGCAGTTTCATCTCCAATCATGGCTCTGCTGAACACACAACATTTCTCTGTTTTTATAGTGAAAAGAAGTGAAAGTTTATTTAACAAACTATAGAGATTCAAGTGATAGCAAGTAGAAGTTTTGGAAACAAATGGTGTTATATACAATAAAGTCATAACACTCATTCTGGTGTTCAAGACCCAATTTACAAGATATTCTCATGTCTAAAGTATTGTTGACCAGTGTTTTCCAGCCAGGCAGGCTATGATCCCTTCTTCATGAGACAAGATATGCCGTCAGCTTCCCTCCTAGGTGAAAGATAAAATCTTGGCCCATCTTCTTTTTTTGAATGCAGTTACTGAAGTATTATCTTTTAACCCAGGAGGTCCCCTTTTCAGATACCTATCTTGGGGTTATTTTGTTGTTGTAAACTCTCAGGTGAGCTTAATATGCATTAAGTTAACATCAAGGTGTCCCTGGGTAACAGGATCTATGACTGTGACCCAGGGCATTATCCTTATGTATGGCATTATCATCACTGACATGATAACAAGGTTATTAATTCCTGCTTCATGACTCCTCTTGCCTCACCATCAGAGATTAGAAGAGGCAGAATTGTATACAGCTTGAGGCCAGGTCACCAATGGCAATTTGACTCCAATGTGCAAGTAGGGAAAGGCTGGAGAGCAGTGCATAGGGGATAGTTCACATACCATTGTGGTTGGTGTGGAATATATCATTGCAGACCTTGAGGGAATCCAAGCACATCTTACTAGAGGGCTGTGTCCCTTCTCTGTGGCAGTAAACCCATCCCTTGCAAAAGAAGTTGTTGTGCATGAGAAGCACTACACTGTGAAGTACATAGGAACTTCCCTTCCTCTGGGTTTTCCCTGTGGGAAGGGATGGTAGATCCCTATATTCAGAAGCCAAACAACAATGTAGAACAATCAAGGAAGGTACCAGAAATAAAGTTCCTTCTATTCAGTAACAATTTTGGTTTCTAAAAGCCCAATACAGGTTGCAGTTATATGTAAAAGAAAACTGATTTAAGGTTGTTTAATGTTCTATTTGGCTAGATAAGTTTTATTTAGCTAATCCCTTATGTTTCCTCATTTCTACCTAGATGACTTCACAGCATCTTTCTTTTGCATTCGGACATTATGGGATGGTGTCCCTGTCTTTGAATGTGATTGGTCAAAGATGTTCAAATACTTTAATAATTCTATCGTAATCCTACTTCCCTAATTAAAGTATTTCATAGTAAAATAACTGCTGGCATAACAAACCTTAATTCAACTAAATTGAAGAGCTCTGTACTTTAGCTGCCCTAAGAACTAGACAGAATAATTCATACTTTATTTAGCACTGAAATAGACTACTGCATACTTATAATCAGTCAAATGCAGTCATAGATAGGATTTTTCTTTGGCTGAATCTTGAATAATGTATGTTTCAAAACCTGAGGAAGGAATCACAGTTAACTGTGGGGTTTTTTTTGTCATCAGTGCAACAGTAAAAATACCTTTTATTTTTAGGGGAAAGGAAGCCACCTAGTGGCATACATGGGAAATGAAGCATGCTTATATGTCCTTTTCCTAAATCAAGTCCCGAGAGGTGAAAAAAGTTGTAACTTCAATTAGTTTTCTTTGTAATCCAGTGTCCAGCAGACATGAAAGAGTTTGACGAGTCTTTAATAATGTGGTGATAGTAACACCTCTACAAAGGTGCCTAGACGAGGTAGGAGAAGGCTCACCTGACATAGCTTCTGCTTTGCCTTTTGTGTACCAGGAGAACTAATAAGCAGGAGACCATAAAAAAGGAACAGCCTTCTAATTCTTTTCCTCCAGGAGATCCCAAAGCATTTTCCAAAACAACAAAATTATATGAAGGGATCATTTATCACTGAAATGTAGTCATTACAGGAGTAAAACAGAGCAACCAGTGCACAGAAACAGTATGCCAAGATAAATGCTGAAGAATGCTGCACCAGATTAAAATTGAAGGAGACATTAGGGTGAGTTATAATGATATGACCCAAGTCATAATTTGTTCAGGTCAACCAAAGTTAATCCCTTATTTTTAAAAGAGGCTACCACTAGATCTTTAATGACTACATATGATCAGGAACTTGCTTTTTCTTACCTGAAAAACAGCACCTCCACCATAGTGCACATTACTGGGTCATTGATTCAGAACTGGGTAAGAATGCTACCAGCAAAATCAACAACACCATGTCCTACAACTCCTACATGTTTTTTGAGGCCTTTCTATCAAACACACCTAGCTTGTGAGAGCTGATAAGGTCATATTATGGAATGTAATTCTTCAGCAGAAGATTTGAAAGTGAAAGGAAATTGGGAAGAGATCAAAAACTTTTTCAGAGAGCCCAGAGAGTTTGAATTCTGGGTAGATCTTGACTTCAGAAAAGGTTACTCCCTAAAATGTAGGGACACAAAAGCCTACAAGTAAGAGTGCCTAGACTTGGGTGATAATTTCTTCTTAGGTTGTGTTTCTCCAAGAAATAAAGAATTGCATTCCTGTCATCTGTAAGGGGAGGAATAAAAACCTATCAAAATGCTTTCAAGACATGTATTTTGGGAAGAGAGTGTTCCAGTATTAAATCTTCTTGCAGGATATGGTACTTGTGCACCAAACATACAATATCAAAGCTTTCTTAGTGTCATGGACAAAGAAATATATTTTTAGCCCACCATTATGTACATTACAATAAGTTAGAGGAATTGTCTGCTAGTTCCTCATTGGATATCTAGACATTAGGCCAGATTCCCTGGCAGTGCAGGGGCTAGATCTCAGTTGAGAACCTCTTGACACTAATCAATAAACAAGATATTGGCAGTTTTCCCAGCCAACGGAGGGAAATTATGGATCTGTGAGTCTTCTGGAAATGTCAGAAGGTGACTACTGAATTGTGAGTCATTGCTGATTGCTCTGCTGTCATAGAATCCTTTAAGGTTTCAAACCTTCAGGAAAAACTTTCAAATTATGCTTGGCAAGATGTAAAGTGTCAACAACACATCATGTAACGGAATAGATAATAACTTTATCACTTGGAGAATCTCAAGATAAAAAGATTAAGAATGTTGTATTCAAATTAAATCAATGACAACTGTCTTTAGCAAAGAAAAGCAGAGGAAATATGTCTACCATTAGTGTTTCAGCTTCAATTTCCCATATTTTCCTTATTCCTAATATTTTCAAATGAAATGCCCTTAACATCTGATTTGATGAAGGCATTCAAGACAATATGTGCACAGGTCTAGGATACTGATCTTTCTTTCATTTCACACTTAGCAAAAATCCATAATAGTTCATATTCAGTGAAGCAATTTTTTTCAAAATTGGCTTGCTCTATTTTGGTTAGCGTGGTTTAGAAAAAAAAACTTTGGTTAAGGTGATTGTATTACCAAACTCTGTGAAAATGTCCTGGACAGATTAAATAAATGATCTACTTTATTACATCTGATATTTCTTTGTGTGTCTTTCTTTTTGAAAATACTAAGACAGATTCTCATCTCTGTTACAATGTAATCTGATGCAACTAAAATGTCTTTACCGCAGTTATTTTTGAATCTACACTTGTGTGTAACTGAGAGCAAATTTTAATGCAGTGTATGTATGCTCTGGAGAAAAAAAAAGGCTAGCGGCACATTTTTAAAGTAATACTCCATGTCTTCCTGTTGGGAGTGCTTAAATTGACATAGTGGAGTATGTTTGTTTAAAGAAGCGGATTGTGATATTCAGAAGTACCTTAACCTTAGACAAAACATCATAATTTACTTAAAATCATACTGTGAAACAAGCTACAGTTATATGATTATCTGATGTAAACAGTGGGAAGGGATCAAGTTATTAAACAAATATATTTTAACCCAATTTTTATATTCAAATGTATGTTTAACATAATCAGTTTATTAATTGATGAAAACTGTCTTCTGCAATTACAAAGATTTATTAAAATTGTTACAAAAGTATGCTGCATAGGGTGTAAATTCTGTTGGAGATATATATCTTTACAATCTGTTAGGAAAGGTTAATATTGTGTCACATCAGCAAAGATGAAATGGCTCCTAAACATTTTGTAAAATGTATTAAAGATGTAAAATGAAGCATATAAATTTACATATTTGTTGCATTGCCAGTTACTAGGTGTTAGTTGTTAACTCTAAGCAACTACTAGGGTTTCAACAAACTTTGCTGGTGTGCCAGCACTTACAAAGAACCAGGTACTATTCCAGTTGCCCTTTTGTGGACACACAAAATGGGGGAGAGGGTCTGGAACTTTTCCCTTCCATTCTCACTTGCAAAGAGGCAGACAAAATCCCTGAGTTTGTTCTTCTTTGGCAGAAGACAATAGGTTGTGATAGCCTCACCAGCTGGGACAGGCATTTTAAAGGGAAGCATGGCTGAGCAGGGATATGGCAATTGCCCTATCTTCATTTTGCAGCTGATGGAGTATGAAGGCAAGCGCTGGGACTATGCTTGTTTTAGCTTCTTAAAGGATATGCTAGGTGCTGCTCTGCATAAAGTGAGAAAACAAAGACAGATCCTGAACATAGGTCTGTTGTGCCATAGGAGGGCACAAAAACTGGGTGTTTTAGGTTGGACTTATCACTTAGTGAAGGGGTGGACTCCTGTGTTCGGCCGATGGGCTAAACTACCACCCACAACCATGGGGAACTGTCTCCCTGGAGAATGACTTACAAGCTATCTAGTAGCAGAGGGAAAACTGGACCAGGGAGAGCAAACCAAGGCAAAGCTAAATTCCTGCTACCTGAAAGATAAGAGACCTATGACAGGGACATATAAGAAAGGCAGGTGTAAAGTAAGCACACAGATAAAAGTATCATAATGGCTGTAAATCAGATCCAATGTCTCTTCTTTTTTTGTTGTTTTTTTTTTGCTAAACTAATTTTGGTTTGGTCTTTTACATAGATCTAATATGTTTAACGTTTGAGTAGTCACAGCTTGGAATATATTAACTAGATTTGTTCATATAACAAATTTTTCATCCCATGGGAAACTTTAACATTTCAACATTAGTGTCTGTTTTGAATTGGAATTTTACAGAATTTCTTTGGGGCAGGGCATGTCTCTGCGTTCTACTTTCACAGCACTTAGTACCATGAGACACTGATCCATGATTGGGAGCTGGGGGCACTACAGAAATAACAATAATGTAACTGTTGAAAGTAGATATGAACTCCTTTCTATTCTGCTTATCTTGTGTGGTTTTGTTTTGTTTTGTTTTGTTTTGTTTTTAATCTCGGTTGCTCTATGGGCCTGCACAGTACATGGAATAAAACAATAACCTCTCCAATCTGGAGTATGGATGCTGCTCTCCCACCAGAGATACTTGTATGAACAATGTCAAAATACCCCAGTTGCCAGCTCCTTTCCCACCCCTCTACTAAAAACAAATCATTGACTGTCTATTGTGGCAATCAGAGACACAAGGTGGGTCAGGTAATATCTTTTATTGGACCAACTTCTGTTGGTGAAAGAGACAAGTTTTTGAGCTTACATGGAGCTCTTCTTCAGATCTGGGAAACTGACGAAGTGCTTTGTGTAAGTTCAGATGCATCTGAAGAAGTGGATTTTTTATGAAAGCTTATGCCCAAAAAAATCTGTTAATCTTTAAGGTGCCACCGGACTCCTTGTTGTTTTTGTGGATACAGACTAACACGGCTACCACCTGATATTATCGACAATGACACTTCAGAAGTCAATTTGGTTGATATCACTATTACTGGGGTGGCCAAAGATCCTCCTCCACTCTATTGCTTTTTCTGGGGGGTCAAGGCTTATTTTCTTTTAAAGTCCGCTGCTGGTGTTATTGCTCCATGTGGTTTAGCGAGTAAAGTGGGAGGGTATGAGTGTCTGTCATGGGGTAGTTTGTGTCATGTGTACACCATAGGTTTCAGGGCTGCTACTAATAGGTCACAGGTTTCAGAGTAGCAGCCGTGTTAGTCTGTATTCGCAAAAAGAAAAGGAGTACTTGTGGCACCTTTGTTAGTCTCTAAGGTGCCACAAGTACTCCTTTTCTTTTTACTAATAGGTCAGGTTCCTGTATTACATATAGATGGGGTACAGAGCTTCCTTCTCTGAGAGACACACCAGATGTGCTCAGAATAAGATCTTTAAATTTTCTGCCAGGCATGGTTGAAGTTAGTTTAAATAAGGTGTGTTATACACAGGACTGAACAGTATAATACAATTGAGCATTCCATTGCAACTTCTCCCAATAGGCTGGAGAACCTGGGGGTCAGCCAGCCCAGCTTATAAGCTGAGCCACACTTGGGTTGAATAAGGTGATCCTAGGATAAAAAGAGCAGGAAGTTGCATTGAAACTGGGAAGCCCAGTAAACTGCTGTTAGGTCTGTAGACACTGTAGAGAGCAAGAAGGCTCCTGTAGGGCCCTGAGTCAGTAGGGGAGTAGAGAGGAGGGTAAGCTGAAGAAGCAGGAGAGAGTGTGGGAGAAATCTCTCCAGGCAGGGAGATCTGGGAGAAACTGTACAGATAGAGTTACCAGGTATCCAGTTTTTTACCAGAACACCCAGTCAAAAAGGGGCCCTTGGTGGCTCCAGTTAGTGCCACTGACTGGGCTGTTAAAACTCTGGTCAGCGGGGCTAAGGCAGGCTCCCTGCCTGCTGTGGCTCTGCATGGTTCCTGGATGCAGTGTAGGGGCAGCCAGGGGGCTCTGCATGCTGCCCTAAGCACTGACTCTGCAGCTTCCATTTGCCAGGAATCGTGGCCAATGGGAGCTGAGGAGGTGGCACCTGCAGACGGGACAGTGCACAAAGCCACCTGGGTGCACTTCTGCATAGGAGCCAGAGGGGGGACATCCCACTGCTTCTGGGAGCTGCTTGAGGTAAGTGCCATCCACAGCCTGTACCCCTGCCCCCTCCCACACCCCTGCCCCAGCCTTGATCCCCCTCCCACCCTCCAAACCTCTCGATCCCAGCCTGAAGCACCCTCCTACATCTCAAATCCCTCATCCCCAGACCCATCCCAAAGTCTGCACCCCCAGCCAGACCCCTCATCTACCTGCATCCCAATTCCCTGTCCCAGTCAGAAGCTCCCTCCCACACTCTGAACCCTTCAGCTCCAGCCTGGAGCCTTCCTGCACCCCAAATCCCTCATCCCTGATCCCTGGTCCCACACCAGAGCCCACACCCCCAGCCAGAGCCCTCAACCCCCTGCACTCCAATCCACTGCCCCAGCCTGGAGCCCTGCCAGATTCTCAACCCCTCATTTCTGGCCACACCCCCATCCCAGAGCCCTCAGCCCCTCCCTGCCCGGAGCCCCCTCCCATACTCAAGACCCCTCATCTCCACTTCCCCAGCCCCCTCCTCCTGTACCTCAAAACTCTCATCCCTGCTCCACACCAGAGCCCTCACAACCAGCTGGAGCCCTCACCCCTCCTGCACCCCAACCCCCTGAACCAGCCTAGTGAAAAGTATGGGAAGGAGGAGGGATGGATTGAGCAGGAGGCAGGACCTCGGAGAAGGGGTGGAACAGGGGCAGGGCCTTGGGGAGGGGCGTGACAAGGGTGTTTGGTTTTGTGTGAGTAGAAAATTGGCAACCCTATGTACAGATCAGCTGGGATGAAGACTGATTTTGTTTTGTGGTGTTTGGGTTAATCAGGACTGCCTGGGGCCTAGAGGCCAGTATCTGTCACAGGACTATGTCAATGGGACTCCATGTGGGGATTGTTTAAACCTCTTTTGAACTGTGAGTTCTTAAAGTTCCCTAAAGAAGAGAAAATGAGAGGCAGGGGCCACAGAGTGACCTCATGCTTGGGAGATGGCTACCCAACATATACAGGGGCCTACACTGCAAACAGGGGAGGAGTTGCATTTGGATTTGATCTGTATATAGTCTAAATGTAGTTCACGTCTAGCATTATGCTTTTCTTCTACCTCAACTTGTGTGCATACGTGTCAGGAATTTGGGGTCCTGTTTTGTTTCCTGATTCAACAGCTGCATGCTTCTATTGCTTCTGCAAAAGTCACATAATAAACATTCGAGTGTAAGATATATTACATCAAGAAATGATTGCTTGGAATAAACAAAGCTCCTTGTTTTTTTTCTAATTCTCGGGTCTTCACCTATGTGTCAGGATGAATCGTTCTTTTGCTGCTTGAGCAAGAATGCTCAGTTTTTCACAGCTCCTTGATAAATCTTGGCAGAGAAGGAAGAGCTTATTCCACTTCACAGTGCTTCTCTTTCCCATATGAATGACACTAATGCTTCATGACCTGCTAAGCCCAAGTGTGATGCCTTGCCCTGCTCTCTGTTAAAATACTGTACCACTATGTAACCATAAACTCAAATTACTTTTGCCTGAGCACTGTGTACTAAAATTAGACAATGCATCACTGGCAAATTGTAAATACGTTCAGTTTGAAACAAGTCGGGGAGAGGAGAATTTGTCTTCAGTGGCTCACTTTTTTTCAGTTCCAAGCTTCATTTATGTATAAATCATTACTTCTCTCATTCCATTTAGTATTCCCAGGAGGGGTCACACCCGAATGAGGCAGTCAGCTCTGCCTCAGACCAACCAGTGAAACAAGCTGTGGATGTGTCTTCACTGATTTAAAATTTGAGGCAAAGTTTGTATGAAACTTCCTGACATATAAGGTTAAGCTTATGAAATAATGTCTCTAACTGATATTTCCTTCTTAGGCACAACATGAAAATCAAGGTGTGATTTCAGCTACAATGGTATAAATTAGGGCTGTCAAACTATTAAAAATGTTAACTGTGTGATTAATTGAGCTGTTAAACAATAATAGAATACCATTTATTTAAAATTTGTGGATGTTTTCTACATTTTCAGATTTATTGATTTAAATTACAACATGGAATACAAAGTGGACAGTGCCCACTTCATATATATTATTGATTACAAATATTTGCACTGTAAAAAAACAAAAGAAATAGTATTTTTCAATTCACCTAATTACAAGTATTGTAGTGCAATCTCTTTGCCATGAAAGTTGAACTTACAAATGTAGAATTAAGTACAAAAAATAACTGCATTCAAAAATAAAACAATGTAAAACGTTAGAGCCACAAGTCCACTCAGTCCCATTTCTTGTTAAACCAATTGCTCAGATAAACAAGTTTGTTTACATTTGAAGGCGATAATGGTGCCTGCTTCTTGTTCACAATGTCACCTGAAAGTGAAAACAGCAGTTCACATGGCACGTTGCAGCTGGCGTCGTGAGATATTTACATGCCAGATGAGCTAAAGATTCATATGTCTCTTCATGCTTCATCCACTATTCCAGGGGACATGCGTCCAGGCTGATGACAGGTTCTGCTTGAAAACAATCCAAAGTGTGGACCGATGCATGTTCATTTTCATAATCTGAGTCAGATGCCACCAGCAGAAGGTTGATTTTCTTTTTTGGTGGTTCAGGTTTTGTAGTTTCACTTCATCAGAGTGTTGTTCTTTTAAGACTTCTGAAAGCATGCGCCACACCTCATCCCTCTCAGATTTTGGAAGGCACTTCAGATTCTTAAACCTTGTTTTGAGTACTGTAGCTATCTTTAGAAATCTATCATTGGTACCTTCTCTGTGTTTTGTCAAATCTGCAGTGAAAGTGATCTTAAAATAAACACGTGCTGAGTCATCATCCGAGACTGCTATAACATGAAATATATGGCAGAATGCAAGTAAAACAGAACAGGAGACATACAGTTCTCCCCCAAGGAGTTCAGTCACAAATTTAATTACTGTATTATTTTTTCTAACAAGCGTCATCAGCATGGAACATGTTTTCTGGAATGGAACATGTTTTCTGGAATGAAGAGGCATACAAATGTTTAGCATATCTGGCATGTAAATACCTTGCAATGCTTGTTACAAAAGTGCCATGCAAACACCCATTCTCACTTTCTGATGACATTGTAAATAATAAGACGGCAGCATTATCTCCCAAAAATGTAAACAAACTTGTTTTTCTTAGCGATTGGCTAAACAAGTAGTAGGACTGAGTGGATTGTAGGCTCTAAAGTTTTACATTGTTTTGGTTTTGAGTGAGGTTATGTAACAAAAAAAGCTACATTTGTAAGTTGCATTTTCCTGATAGAGTGCACTACAGTATTTGTATCAGGTGAACTGAAAAGTAGTATTTCTTTTGTTTATCATTTTTACAATGCAAATATTTTGTAATCAAAAATAATATAAAGTGAGCAGTGTACACTTTGTATTCTGTGTTGTAATTGAAAACAATATACTTGAAAATGTAGAAAAACATCCACAAATATTTAAAACATTTCTATTGGTATTCTATTGTTTAACCGTGCAATTAAAACTGATTAATCGCGATTCATTTTTTTGAGTTAATCGCGCGAGTTAACTGAGATTAATCAACAGCCCTAGTGTAAATTTGAAATAACTCCAACGCCTCCTGTGGAGTTATTCAGCATTGTATCAGTATAAGGCATCAGAATCTTGCCCACAGTAACGTCAAATGTAATATCTATCTAACTCGTGTGTACAACCTGCATTACCTGAGCATCTCTCAATCTTCAATGCATTTATCCTCACAACACCCTGTATGGCAAGTGCTTTTATCCCTATTTTACAAAGAGAGAACTGAGGCAGTGAGAGTCTTAAGGTATGTCTACATTGCAATAAAAGCTAGTGTCTGGCTAAAATAGCAGTGAACAAGCCCACCTTGAACCCTGGATACATACTTGCTTTGCTTAGCCCATGCTCGGTCTGTGTGCCTGCGTTTTCATTGCTATTTTTAACTCTGCTAGGTAGATTAAAGCGAGTGTGGGGACCCCTACAGGAGCTGTAATGACACCTTTAATTGCAACGTATTCATATTCTAAGTGACTTGCCCAGTGTCATATAGGAAGTTTGTGATGAATCAGGAAAAGTAACCTCTCCCCAAAATCCCATGCTAGCACCTTACCCACTGAACTAGCCTTCCTCTCCATTAGAGCTGGGTGGGAAACTGTTTTTCGGCCTTGCCCATTTTGGGGGTGGATTTTAAAAAGACAAAATCCTGAACTGGGGGGGGGGAAGTCGATCTTAAAAATTCTTGTGAACCAAAAATCTGAGGGGCAGGGATGTTTTTTAGTCTATTTCTAGATAACTTCTAAATGTTCCATTTTTATTTTGATATTTTTTTACTGTAATTAGCCATACATTCTAAACAACTATTTCAAACAAAAGAAACTGAATTTTTCATTTTGAAGATGTCAGTTCCATAACTTTGAAAAGGTTTTCAATAACTGAGTTGTGAAATTCATTGAAACTGACCCTTTCCCACTTAAAAGTTTTGTTTTGAAAAAAATTGGCATTTTTCAGCAAAACTTTTCTTCAAAAAATTCACAGCCAGCTCTACTCTCAGTATTGAACTACATGGAGCAGTACACTGTTTATAACTGGGCTATTTTTAATTGAACATGTTTTCTGAGTGACAAATCTCATTTTCTTCTGTCAAATCCTGATACAAATCTGAACTAGGCTTTCTTTAATTATATTCATCCCAGGCTGGTGTAAATATAATTGACTCTATAGTCCCTAAACAATATGTTGACTTCTAAATTTCAGATGAATGGAGACTTCCAAGATTATTAGTAGCTAATATGCAGGTATATGGTGATGGTGCTGCTCAATCCAACTCAATGAAATTAAACATCCAGGATGAATGTGTCCTATTCTGTACTGCCAGGACTGTGATATTCTCTCTGATGCTGGATGTTATCCTTTCATGATCCTTCTGGGGTTCATTAAGCTCCCTTTACTTTGAGTCATTTTGCATTGCAGGCAGAAACTGTGTTCATGATACTGGAGAATCTTGTCCTGGGGCTCCAACGGACCATTCTCATGGAACGAAGTTCCACAGTTGAGATGGGATCATCCCCCAGAGTGCCCTGACACTAGCCCTCAAGAGTGCACATGGAGAGATAGGCAGCACCACTGACTCACAGGGGGGAGAACATAGAGAATAAGTTACGCAAAATATATATCATTGCAGTTGAAACCGGCAAACCATAATTTGCCAGAGTTCACAAGAAAAAAGAATACACAAATACTATTACTTAAGGCAGATTATTGTCATTTTAGTGTAGATAGTTTTCACTGTAAATGTAGCAATTTATTTTTAAAGAATAACTTGAAGTAAACTCATAAAAAACATTTTAATGATTTGACTTTCCTAACTGTTTACTATATTGCTAGGATGTTTGAATGCTAGAATGGCATTGTCTTATATGCCATCTGCCACTCACAGATTGTAAAACACATTAAATATTGGGACAGTAAACATTTTGAAAACTATAATTCAGTCTAATCCCAATTGCACCTAAGCAAGATGATTTCCTCTGAACACACCACCCTCAGAGATAAGTACCATAAATGACTACACCAAGCCTCCAATGTTACGAGAAGAGTGAAATATCATTCCTCTTCCATAATTCCAGCTGCTAAATTGTCACATACTGAAACATGGTAAAAATTGTCTAAATCTTCAGACCCTCTCTGATTATCCATATTACTTTTAGAAATCAGGTATTTTGTGGCATATGAAGTCGCCTCCAACATTTTGTCATGTTGCCTGCTGCAATATTCAAAATTTAGAATCCTGCTAGTAATAAAAGGAAATTGACACATTCTTTTTTTGTCTTCCATGAAGAAATCAGTGGAAAACCTAAAGTTCTTTTTAATTCATATAGTGAAAAACACAGAGCTGTGGAGGTATGGAATTAGTGGTTCATGGGATTCAAGATTCCCATTTAATCAATATTTTGATACAAAATCTTTCACAACCCTCCTTTGAGGAAGATGTTTACAGATGGGTAAACTGAGGCACTAAGATTGCACACCATCAAAACTCAGTGGCAGAGCTAGGAATGAGACCTGGATTCTCTAACTTCATTCTCTCTTCTAGCCATCAGATATCCCTAATGCAAGTGTAAAAATACCACATCCATTCTTTTTTTAAATATGACTAAAGACCAGTATTTTGGGTCCTGTGCTAATATCCAATTTTCTTTTCGACCACTTCTCTTGAACTCCTTTCTCTTTCTCTGAATAGATCACTATTTTCTGTTAGTAATACCAGCTCTTCCATCTGTTCAATTATATCAAACTTTTCCATATGCATAACCCATTTTTTTATATTTTCATAAAGCTATATAGCTAGATTTATTTTTTTAGTTTTTATGTTTCCCCGTTTTAATATTTAAATCTGACTCCCCCAAATCACTACTTTTCTCTTGAAAATGTTGTGTTTTCATACCAGGATCGTAGGCTACTCTAACATGAGTGAAGGCACCAAATAACTCATCATATGTCAAATTTCCAAAGGGTCTTTAGCACAGCTTATAAACTAAGACTAGGACTTTGGCACAAATATCGTACATGTAGGCAGTTATTGGTTGGTGGTTAGGCACCCAAATTCAAAATATGAACATACATTTAGGTGCTGCTTTTGAAAATGTGACTGAAAGTTTCACACATCTAATATTAAAAATTCAACATTCATCACCCGGGTACCTACATTAACCACAGTTCTTTTACTTAGAACAGGAAATGCTTGAGAAGGGTTTCTTTTACAATTGAAATGAGCAGTAATGAACAATGTTCTCTGGTGTCTGACAGTGAATCATTTGAATCTAGCAAATAGACTATATTTACATCTCTATAATGTCATTATACACATACATCTTGCTTATGCATTAAAACAGAAAGCAGAGGGCAAAAAGATTAGGAGTTGTGCATTGTGCTTCTCTCTCTCTCTCTCTCTCTCTTTTACTTAGAAATATCAACTTTGTCTAAAATATTTCTTGCTCCTTGGAATGGGTTGGATACTTTAGACTATCAATCCTGGTGGCTGCTGTTTCTGAATTAGGTGCCAGAATTTAATTTGTGCCAGCTGAACAGATAAAGGTTTTGGAGAAAAGAAATAATTCCCTTGACAAATTGATTGTTTTGTGACAAAATGTGTTGTGTTGACCAAATAGATCAAGATATTTGACAAAAATGTATTCTTTAAGAATGGTTTCGTTAGTTGACGCCATGAATTACATCTGCATCTGTTTTGGTTTTAGTGGTGAGCAGTGCCATATCTATGCAGAACTAATCGCCATTCTTCAAAATAATAATATAGCAGCTCTATTCAAGCTGCTATATTTAAAGATCTATCAGCGTTTTCATGAGAACCCCCCATCTTGAGAAGTTGGTAGCTCACTATAAAGAATTATTCTTGGGCTTTAATTTGGTAAACAATATCGGAGATTAGAACTCAGAGGAAATTTTAATATAAATAGACTGCCATTTAATCTACTTCCTTCCTAGGATTTCTTGTATTTTAAAGGAAGGTAGGCAAGAATTCAAACCTCCACTTTTCTTATTTTCATATACACACATACCATACCTTCATATTGTATGTGCAATTCTTCTAGTGAACGAGGACTAGACTCTTAACCAACCCATGGTATGGGCTTCTGCACAGGGGATACCTCCTCAAGAGTGTGACTGGCTTCCATGGTTTTGGAGCCTTGGAAATTCAGTGATACTTTTGTCAGTCATAAACAGTACAGGATGACTCTTGCTTGGGTCATTTATGTGACACATTAGGTGTGCTCTACACCTGTGGTTGCACATGCTGTGTCTATGTAACCAACTGGTGAGTGTAGGTTATGTTACAGGTCCACCTTTTACCTGATCAGTAAAGAACGCAAGTTTGTCACAGCCCCAGCTCAAGCTGTAGCAACTTTGTGGAGGTCCCTGGTTCGAATTCCTGGTTTGTCTGCCAAAATGACAGTTCTATCCACAGTACTCTCAGGCCCTGATGGCCAAGGAAATGACAAATAATCTAACCCAGGTCTTCTAATCCAGTGGTTCTCAAAGCTGGTCCACTGCTTGTTCAGGGAAAGCCCCTGGCGGGCCGGGCCGGTTTCTTTACCTGCCGTGTCCGCAGGTTCGGCCAATTGTGGCGCCCTCTGGTTCGCCGCTCCAGGACAATGGGGACTGCAGGAAGGGCGGCCAGCCCATCCATCGGCCCGCGCCACTTCCCGCAGCCCGCATCAGCCTGGAGTGGTGAACTGCAGCCAGTGGGAGCCGCAATCGGCTGAACCTGCGGATGTGGCAGGTAAACAAACTGGCCCGGCTTGCCAGGGGCTTTCCCTGAACAAGCTGCAGAATGGCTTTGAGAACCACTGCTCTAATCACTTTGTTCAGTCATTTTGAATGTTAAAAATAACTCGGAAAATATTTAATTTTGGAATTGCTGAAGCTTGCCATTAGTTGGAGCTTCCTGAATTTTGGGTGCTTAATGTTATTTAAAGTATTATAATAGAACAATAATAATATCTAGCATGTGCATACCTTCTATCCCAAAGGTTCCTAAAACAATTTGCAGACTTTATACACTGTATGTACACTTACATTTTCTTCATCCACCTATAAAATTTGGGCTATAAACATTTGAATAGTAAAGAAATATAACATCCTTCCCTCTTGCTCCCCCCTCCCTCATTGTGTCTGTTTTGTTTTGTCATGTCTCAGGTCGTGTATTTTATCGTTCAGATTGGATTTTCTGGAGGCACATATGTGTTTAGATTGCTCATATAGTTCTAGCATTGTTAACAGTGCTGTATGAAAAGATAGCTGTGCCAAATAAATAAGCTGCTTGTCCCAAAGAGAACTAAGGCTACAAACTAAGAGTAAAAAGGGTATGGAGCATAGTGCAACTGTAGCTGAAAAAATAGTGGAACAAGTAGATTTTAGTGGGATTTTCAAAGATGGAGAATGAGATGTGTACTGAGAAGCTAGGGAGCAGTTCCAAGCATGTGAAGCAGCGAGCAGATCGAGGGACGTGATCGTTCCCCTCTATTCGACACTGGTGAGGCCTCATCTGGAGTACTGTGTCCAGTTTTGGGCCTCACACTACAAGAAGGATGTGGATAAATTGGAAAGAGTACAGCGAAGGGCAACAAAAATGATTAGGGGTCTAGAGCACATGACTTATGAGGAGAGGCTGAGGGAGCTGGGATTGTTTAGTCTGCAGAAGAGAAGAATGAGGGGGGATTTGATAGCTGCTTTCAACTACCTGAAAGGGGGTTTCAAAGAGGATGGCTCTAGACTGTTCTCAATGGTAGCAGATGACAGAACGAGGAGTAATGGTCTCAAGTTGCAATGGGGGAGGTTTAGATTGGATATTAGGAAAAACTTTTTCACTAAGAGGGTGGTGAAACACTGGAATGCGTTACCTAGGGAGGTGGTAGAATCTCCTTCCTTAGAGGTTTTTAAGGTCAGGCTTGACAAAGCCCTGGCTAGGATGATTTAACTGGGACTTGGTCCTGCTTTGAGCAGGGGGTTGGACTAGATGACCTTCTGGGGTCCCTTCCAACCCTGATATTCTATGATTCTATGATTCTATGATTCTATGTGAGAGGGGGTGGAAGAAGATGTGAAGATGGAAAAAGAGTGGAGACAATAGGGTTCCATCGAAGATGGAAAAGATTTTCCATGAATCCAAAGGGAGCTGGGAAGTGGTAATCCTTATTAGATGTGATTGTCAAAAGAAACTGCTTTTTTTTTTTTGTTTAGGATGCAGGTATTTGGTCTATTATTGTATCTTTTGTTTCTCCTTCGAGTGTTTTTTCTCTAGCTTGATTTCCTCTTATCTTGTTCCTCCCTCACATTAAATATAAGTTTCTCTTCAATTCCTCTCTTCCTTCTCTTCTGTCACCTTGGCCAAGATTTCTAAAAGTGACCTGTGACTTCTGTGTTTTCCCATTTTGGGGAGTCCAACCCAAGACACCAATGTTCGATAGGTGAAGGTTGTGAATTAATGTGCATACAGTGGCCAAAATCTGTCTGCCACTTCACTTCTCTGCAGCCCCACTGAAGTTAATGGTGATGTAATGGTGGAAGAAAACAAAGGATATAGAACACTGTCCCTTCTATGAATTAAAAAAGACGCAAAATATTTGACTTCAGATTTAAAGATATATGTGCTAATATAGTCAAGCTCAAAGAGACAGAGGTATGTGCCACATTAGCTTTAACGAATAATTTTTAGTGGGTTTTTAAGGAGAAGTAATTGGTAGAGACAGTGGCAGGCATGATGTGCTAGATCCTAAATTCTATTTGCCTAGTTAATATTCTGCATTTAATTTTTCTTAGGTGAATGTAATGATCTCATTACTTCAGAATTGTGAAGGGCATTTCAATATTTAATTTGAAGTAATGTGATAAGCAATCTTCCAGAGTTTTTTTTTTAAAAAAATGACTGCCAGCTCAATTAGAGCTTAACCCCATGCAGACTGACGTTTGATTTTGTCAGTCTTTCATGCTTATGGCCTGCTTTTTTACTCTTGACACTGGACACTGAAGACTCTGGGAGTTTTTACCTGTCAGGACTACAGGATTATGCCTAATGTTGGTGTTTGTTCTAGGCCTTTTTATTGACATATTTCCATTGGGGTACAGCATACCAGAATCTCCCTTACACATGATATTGTGCTCCAGAACCTAACATTTCATTTCAGCTCCCCCCACAAAAATACTAATATGAAAGACAGTCTTCAATTAAAACTGTGAAAATGCAACCTAAGTGGAACTAATGCAGCCAGTATTACACTGAATTTGCAAAGAGCCTACAACAACTCTGAGCCTATTCCACTCAGTGAGGTTTTCAGTCTAGGTGCCCATTCTTGACACATTAAATGTCAAATCTTTCACTGCTCATCAAAACACATAAGAAAAAAGAAACATTCATACTATGAAGGTTTTTTTTTATCATGTAACATGAAACCTAACTTTGACATCACAACAATGTGACACTTGGAACGGACCATGCTTTTTGCCCCAAGTCAAGAAGGAGGCATGCCTACAAAGCTTAGTAGAATGCCAGCAGAGCATCTGAGTCTCATTGAGGGGAAACCCAACCTTAAGGAGTGCCACAGAGCTTATGGATGTATTTGAATCTCACTTGGGGAGAGACAAGCCCCCAGAACTCAGAAAGCGTACATTATCATATTTTCATATCATCCCAGTCTACTGTGAGCAGTGTCTCTTTTTGGCATCTCATGCGGACAACATTTTGATCCCCATGTTGCAGCTCTACATGAGATGATACTGAAAATATAAATGGCCACCATGATCTGTCTAAACAAGTGCTATACCATTGCTACCACCAAAAGAGATGGACAGGTTTAATAATGGTGAGAAGTTTTAGAGAAATAAGTCTCATGAAGACATAACATAAGAGGAGAATCACTGAGATATTACAACTCCGTGCACGCAAACCACTGTACATTGATTGCAAACACTGTACAATTTATATGAATCCTGACAAAAAATTCCATTAATAAAACATAAACTCACTTAGTTTTAGCTAGTTACAACAGAAACTGTGTACTACAGTACTTATTTTTGAAGTTATTTTAAAGTAGCAAAAAGAGATCACATAAATGGCTTCTATGTATGACAGATTTATTTTAGAAAAAAACATCTGTCCTCCTCTGTCAGTGGGTTTTACATGGGAAAGAAACTTTGGTGTAGGATACAATGCTGAAAAATATCTGGAATCTCTTAGAACATGTAACTCTAAATGTAGACAATTGTAGGCATCTTGAATCATAAATGATATTAATAAATCATAAACAAAATTATAAAAGACACTTACAAAAATCCAAAATTGGTTTTATTACACTGACAAGTCTGCATTTTTTATTTTACAGCCTTTTCATTCAAAAATTAGATCTCCCCCATTCCACTCAGATAAACCATGTTCTACTGCCATATGTATCTACGAAGTTTGTAGACTGATAAGCAAAACAAGGGCAAAAGCAGAGCCTAAAGTAGACTTGAGATTTAATTTGCCTTAGTGCCTTCATGCTGCCATTAAGCAGAACACAAACAATGTTGAGCTGCTATAAATTATTGCTTATAAATTGAAGCATGCTTTTTCAGAGATCCATTACATGGATTCTGCTAATGGTATAAAAATAGTTGATGTCATAAAATGACAGCATTGCCAAAGATAAATTAAGTCATTTGGTTTAGCCACCACATAGGCTACAATGTTTTTAAAATGGTACTCCAACTTATAAGATGTTGAAAGCAAAGCATTTATAGAACAATGCAGTACAGCACATAGTAGAACCTAAAATGTTTATTTGGCCTTTGGTGGCTTGTTCATGATGTTAAATCTAAATCTTTTGTTTATGTACATACTAAATCTGTGTTCATGTTTCCACTTTTAAAACATGTACAGTGAACCTTTTGCACCATTTGAAAAGCTGTACTTTTTAATTATTCTGGGTGATGAAAACTTTATAGAACTGTGTGAGAAAAATATAGGATTGAAGGACATAGTGCTTCAAAATTAGAGATGAATGCCTTCCATTTAGTTTTTGCTGGATCTAGGTCCAACCATTTTGTATGCTTGCTGTAATGTCTTTGGGGCAGATTTTCAGTACACAGGTGGAGTGAAGGGGTAATGGAAGATGAAGCAGCTCCTCTCCACTGGTTCTGTGTATTCCTGGGATCACAAATTGCCTCGGGGGGGCGGGGTGACAAGGTGAGGAAGGATGTGGAGCAATGGCATCCCTGCACCAGCCCACAAGCTGGCTGGCTATGGAGTGGTGAGCGTGCTGTTTCTCCCCCCCCACCACCCCCACCACACCCCCTTCCTTCCTCCTCCCAGGCTCTCAGGAGCTGAGGGCAGGGCAGGTATCTCTTCTGAAGCACAATTCCTCTCAGAGCTCCCCGGTACAGGCTAGTCTCTTATTTGTAATTCAACATTTTAAAACATTATGTGAGAGTATTTTCTTTTTATAATGATTCCATCCAAATACAGGAGTATCTGAACAGTCTAATGAGGTCATATGTGGGAGAAAGTGTGAGATGGAATTTAATGGTCAAATGTAAGCTCATTCATTTGAAAAGACATGATAGAGATAGGCATACTCCAAATGGAACAGAGCTGAAAGGAAGCATAGGGCAAAGAGACCTGCTATAAAGTCTGGAATCCAGTGGATGGCAACAGATGTAAAAATATTGTAGGATGCATTGCTTGGCCGAGAATGTCTTACTAGGAATGGCACCAAGAATTGAGCATAATTGGCTAAAAGGGGAGAAGGTGGAAGCAGCCAAGACAATTAATTATGGCTTACAAATAAGAGTGGATCCTCAAAAGTTGTGGAGTACAGTTTTACTGTCATTACTTACAAGAATTGAATCATTCTTGTCAGTCAACTGATTTCATTGGGGCTACACTCATTGAGTAAAGGCTCCAGATCTGGACTCTGGTTACTGGTCTGTTCTTACTGTGCAAGGGAAAAATCTAGGACTTAGAATGATTAAGGAGATGAGAAAAATGGCTTTTCATATATGGTAATTTATGGTAATGAAATTTAGTGATATGGTTAGATTCCAGTAGTGCCGTGCAATCTAGGACTGATGATTGATTGATTGATTGTCAGGCCTCTGGCACTTAACACCACAGTGTAAATTCTATTGATGTCTATAGATAACATTCTTGATCACATATGTGTCCCTCGGAGACATGGGATAGTCTAGGTAGACCTGTGATATCATCATCTAAACATATATCCATATAGTTTGAGCCAAGGCTTTTCAGAATATCAGTACCTTATCCCTCGTATGGCTGTTGTTTCTCCATGGCACAGAGGTTACAGATGTTACACACCATTAAAAAACTCCAATGTTACCACTCAGCCTAAGAACAGGTGATCTTTGGTGGGCTGTCCTGCATTTCAAAAAAAGTGATTTGAAAGAACAAGTTAGCTGTGTGAACTATTAGAAGTCAAAATTGTCAAGGAGAAGAGGCGATTTGTACAGTCAACTTCTCAAGTGTTCATAAAGTTTAAAAAAAGCTGCTTTTAGTACTGCAACATGATTAAAAGGAATATCTACAAGTAAATTAAAGTTCTTAATTGTGGCTAGCTCTTAGATTTCTACATGGTGTGGACAGCTAAGTTACTGAATAACTAGTGATAGATGAACATCAAAAGATGAGTGTCAGCCTGTCTGGAGTGATTCACGACCATGAGTGCTAAACTCAGGGCAAACGCCCTGAACTGGTGTACGTTCTGTAATCAACTTCATCAACCCAGTAACATATGTGAACACCTGGATCACTGTAACTTATCAGTTAACAATAACTTAACAATCTTACCATGGAGTCACAGACAATGCCCTTGGGCACTCCAGTCTATCTTGCCACCCACGTGAGCTGGACTTAGTAATAAGTGGTCACTTACACCAAAAATCACAAAATATTCAGGTTGCTCCCAGAGAGATCAGTCACTTACTCGAGATCAACTTGTATTTTTATCCCCTTGTTTCCAGAGTCCAAACTGATGGGATGAGTTCATGCATAGGTTTCACCTTCCTGGGGCAGTTAGGAATGCAGTCAACAGGGCCTCTCTCCTTTGATGCTACACAATACTTCATTTGCCTTCAATGGGCCATCTTGTAGTAGGATGCTCTTTCCTTTAATTAATGCTTCTTTTCCTCTTTGGTGAGTTACACAATTAGGGTATGTCTACACTACCCACGTTACAGCATGGCCGGCGCTTAGTCATGCTTTATCACCAGGGGAGAGCTTTCCCGGTGGTAAAATAAATAAATAAATAACCATCCTGAATGAGGGGTGGTAGCTTTATCTCCCGACGATAAAGCACTGCTATCCTGGCACTTTTCAGTGCTAAAACTTTTGTTGCTCAGGGATGTATTTTTTCACACCCCTGAACGACTAACGTTTTAGTGCTGAAAGTGGCAGTGTAGACACAACCTTACAGAGGTTTACAATGCAGACGCATAGTGTAACTTAGCACCATTGGCTATAGAGGTTATAAGTGAGATCAATACATGTAGCATCCTACAAGCATTTTATAAAGTCTATACACATTTTATCACCTTAATATCTAGTATCTATTTTGAACAATACCAACATACAGGTGAGCTGGTCTGGTTTCCAGCTATGAATTTGTCAGTGCTCAGCTGACACCTGCAAGGAGCTGGCACCTGGTTCTCCAACGTCACAATGAGGATGTTCAGTTTGGTTGAATACATGTCTTAAAGGAATATGTTCTGATCTGAACTATCACCATCCTTTGAGCCAAAAATTTTCTGAAGTTTGAAAATTTTAGAATAATAGTTCTCCTGTCTCCCAAAATTTTGTGAAACAATTCCAGGGCATCACTAAGTCAAGTAACACTTCCATTATCCCATACAAATTTCCCCCACACACTTCTTCTTCTTCCCAAAGTAATACCGTTGCTATGAGACAATTACTGCTAGTACTACTGAGTAATGGCTATTACTCTGAGTGTTAGGCAATCACCTGAGAAAGATAAGTATATGGCTTTTTTCACATAACTCATAAAGCAGGTAGAGTTTTAAAGTAAATTTTGTTAAATATATATGTTGCTAACAAAGTGCTACAGTTCTATTTACCTCCTATATGGTAAGGTTTCAATGGACATCCTCTCCAATATTAAAAAGAGGAAACAGGTGGTGAAAAACTGAAACAGTAAAGTGAACAGAATAAAGGAAACCGATAGCTATGTTAAAGAGAGCAGTGGGATGCAGGGATCCTAAGCACTTTTCTGTAGTTTCCAGAAGACTTAACGTGTTGCAGCGTTGATGGTACTTAGCAATTTCACTTGCTTCACTGGACCATTCAGTTAATTTGTAACTAGGTGTGACCATTGAGCAGTCAATGTGAATTAAGGACATGTATTTGTAATGAGGATGACGTCTCAGACTAATAGATTTAGTTCTGGTAGCCTGCTTAGCTTTCCGCACAGATTATTGCCTGTGTGCTGCCTGTCAAAGCAACAGGGCTAATGGCATTAGTTCCTTGATCTCATGCATGTCAGGCAGAAAGATAATTTTAGTCAGTGGTGAAGAACAGGCATGTGTGCCTTTCTGCTGTCCTTAGTTTTCAAGAGCACATCGTGTTCTCTTCCAGCAGTAAGTGGCAGGGGTCTGGTGCATGAGTTACACTGTAGTTTGCCTGTGCAAACCAGATGGTGAATATGGCCCTTTGATTGGAAAGGCAGAAATTAATGTATTTTTAAATCAGTTCAAATATCTATTCTCATAAGTTTTGGATAGATTGAGTTTTTAACAATGTCCATATTTTTGGTCATTAAGGAGAAATTCCTATTTAAAGGGATGTCCAATTCATGTGGCTGAGCTGAAGAGTTATAATTTCTCCAAATTATAAATAAAATGAAGTGGAACTGGCCAGTTCCAGAGTTTAAATGTATTTGGTCATCATACATCACAGCCACACTGGTATTTTAAATAAAAGTGATTTTTATCCCTTTCAGCAGTCGGGGATAAAGAGGGGTAACAGAAGCTAATACTGCAAGATTTATTATGGTGAAGGAATCACCTCTAAAGGATACAGTTCAAATACTTTGGGATTGAATGGCCACTTCTGAAGCTGAATCTAAAATTCAACTGAACATAACATTTCCAATCTCCCTTGGCCCTTATGCATTTAATTTTCAATTGAACTTCAAATGAGAATTCCATGTAGCTAGAATACTGTGAAAATCTTCATTTAAACAAACTTTGATGTCCCATTAGCATTTCACACTTTGAGCTTTTTTTCTCAGAAATGGCTAAAAAATATTTGTCATCAACACATTCAAATAATTAGTCTGTTTCTCCACTACTTACACCAGTTTTTGTGACTATCATGAAATCAATGGAGTTACATCAGCATAAAACAGGACCCAATGTTGCGGCAGCCCCTGTATATTCTTTTCTTTTCAATATACACATTAGCCTTCCCCTTGCACAAACTGCATTATACATCTTCTCTAAAAGCAACATCTACTCCTGACACCCCTGATCTTAACTTGTAGCACATATATAAAGAGGAACACCACTGTCTTGTTGTGGGGGCAGTTGTGGGGAAGTGCACACAAATTTAAAAACACCATGAGACTATACCCTTAAGACAACCTATCAAAGGACTCATCACATTTATTGTTTCTTGCCATGATTTTCTTTTTCAGCCTCAGGATGCTGATGGATTTATTTCCACAGTGTGCAAATGTTGCTACCAAAACACTGCATCAATTTCTGAGAACTGCACAGGTTCAGGAGCCCATTGTGTGCTCAGCAGCTTCTCAACACCATCTGTGCTCTGATTTTAAGTTCTTTAAACTGTACTTATCATGTGCCTAGGAGTATTTACTTCTGAATTAGGTTCTCCTACTCCCCAGGCTGTGCTTTTTTGTTAAATAAATGAGACTCTATCTTGTTCAAACTATCCTTCAGCTTATTTCTGTTCTTAAATATGATGATAGAAACCTTGAAATAAGCATGCATACATTTGCATGTGGGTTAGTATTGCAGAGTTTGTTTGTATTTTTTATTCTATTTTTGCAAAGGAACTTCATATTGGAAATGAGAAGAATAGTTCTTAACATGTAATTTATGGTCGCCATCCAGGAAGCGTCCAAGTCCCCCTTGTGTACATATACTTGTGCTAGCTCTCTTCAAGTGTCAAGAGCAGTGTAGCCACAGTAGCACATATAGCGGCAGCCGAGGCACTGCTTAGCAGTGTCAAGTACAAACCCGCCTGAAACTGCAGCTCCTATTTACATTCATGCTACCTCAGTGAGGGGAATCATGCTAGCAGGGGAATCACATCCCTAGCTCAGAGAGCAGACTTGAGAAAGTCAGAGAAACATAAGCTCCTAAGTGCCTGTTGCATTTGAAAATAGGATGTTGTATGAATTTTTGAAAATTGTACTCATCAGGTGACTTCCAAACAGTAGCATATAAAATAATGCTAGTCTATCTCCTATTCAGTATTTACATCCCAAGAAAAGATTACAGCCAGCATTATACATCCCTGTGCCAATATTGTTGAAATTTGACTTGCTATTCATTTCCATTTTGCATTTATAATGATCTTCGCTAGGGTGACTTTGTGGCATAGCAGGTATCATACACGTTGCACGCAAATATCGATATATATTCTTGGCATGGTTTAGTCCAGGGGTGGCCAAACTACGGCCTGCGGGCCAGATCTGGCCCCTCTGGGCTTTGGATCCAGCCCGCGGGTTTGCCACTGCCGCAGGCTCCGCGCCGTTCTGGAAAGCGGCTACACGACATCCCTGCAGCCCCTATGGGTGGGGGTGGGGTAGCAGAGAGCTCTGCATGCTGCTCTGGCCTGTGGGTACCTCCCCCAAAGCTCCCATTGGCCAGGAACAGGTTACTGCAGCCAATGGGAGCTTCAGGGGAGGTACCCACAGGCGGAAACACGCGGAGCCCTGTGCCACCCCTCCCACTCCCCAAGGGCCACACAGGGACGTGGTGCTGGCCTTTTCCCAGAGTGGCGCATGCTGGGGCCGGGGCAGGCAAGCAGGGAGCCTGCCTGGGCCCTGGCCCTGGTGCATGCCGCTGCCACCCTGGAGCCACTCTAGGTAAGTGGCGCCGTGCCAGAGCCTGAACCCCTCCTGCACCCCACACCCCCACTCCCTGCCCTGAGCCCCCCACTTCATCCCTCCCCTCCTGCACCCCATACCCCTCCTCTGCCCCAACCCCTTGCCCGAGCCCCTTCCTGTACACCGCACCCCCTCCCACACCCCACACTCCGCCCCCAACCCCCTGCCCTGAAAGCAATTTCTCCACCCAGATATGGCCCTCCGGCCAAAAAGTTTGCCCACTCCTGTTTTAGTCAGAACATCTTTAAAATGTAGTACTCATGTGAAAACAAAAAGAAATACATGCATGCATTTTTATACACTGCATTACTTTAGCTGCTGATTTTTTTTTTAAAGAAAAAAAATTGCATTCATGTCAAGTGGAGTCTTCAGTCTTACTTTAGACATAGTGGATTGCTTGACTTTTATTATTGAAGCTTTCATAAAATTCAATTGTCAAAGCTAAGCTCATAGATCTATCATAATACCATCTTCCTTCTTTATTTTAAAAATCTTGACTATAGGTATAATCTTATTCATTTAAAAATGTTCCAAATAAAATAAACTTTGTGTTAGAACTTCAGTGTTTTAATTAACTGTATCTTGATACTTAGGGGTCTGTTACTCCTGGTATGATGGACATTAGCAATTCATTGGCATAAAATATTTGCCATGCACTAATCTGATCAGTCCTATAATTTGGGCAAAGAGAGTTGCATTTAAAAGTACCAATCACTGCCAAACAAAGCTCTTTACTGAACATTTTTTTTGTTTTAGATAGCGATAAACACTGATCACCTCATTTCTAACACAGCAAAATGTGAAATATAAGGCTTGAGCATCAGTGGTGGGTGCTTAGTCTCACGGGTTGTCAAGGTTCCTTCCCCACTCTGAACTCTAGGGTACAGATGTGGGGATCTGCATGAAAGACCTCATAAGCTTATTCTTACCAGCTTAGGTTAAAAACTTCCCCAAAGTACAAACTTTGCCTTGTCCTTGAACAGTATGTGCCACCATCAAGCGTTTTAAACAAAGAACAGGGAAAGAGCCCACTTAGAGATGTCTTCCCCCCAAAATATCCCCCCAAGCCCTCCAAGTCCTCCAAGCCCTCCACCCCCTTTCCTGGGGAAGGCTTGATAATAATCCTCACCAGTTGGTACAAGTGAACACACACCCACCGTTGGATCTTAAGAACAATGAAAAAACAATCAGGTTCTTAAAAGAAGAATTTTAATTAAAGAAAAGGTAAAAGAATCACCTCTGTAAAATCAGTATGGTAAATACCTTACAGGGTAATCAGATTCTTGCTGAGAAACATGACAGAATGGAACTCTTGATTCGGTCCTTCCTGCATTAAAACTGTTCCCACAACACGCTAGGACGCATCTGTGGTTACTAGGAATGATTTATCAAAGTCTGGGGCCCGAAGCATAGGGTCAGACATGAGCGTTGCTTTAAGATGGTTAAAGACCTTCTCACACTCTTCAGTCCACTGAACTGCATTTGGCTGTTTCTTTTTGGTTAGGTCTGTCCGTGGAGCGTCAATTTGGCTGTATTGCAGTACAAATCGCCTGTAATATCCGGCCAAGCCTAAGAAGGATTGGACCTGTTTCTTTGACTTTGGGACAGGACACTTTTGGATAGCATCCACCTTGACCTGTAGGGGGTTGATAGTTCCTTGACCCACCTGGTGTCCAAGGTAAGTCACTCTGTTTAGGCCTATTTGACACTTCTTAGCCTTAATAGTTAGTCCTGCCTCCTTTATGTGCTCGAAGACTTTTTGTAGATGTTTCAGTTGTTCTGCCCAGGAATCCGAAAATATGGCCACATCATCAAGGTAGGCGACTGCATATTCTCCCAATCCCGCCAGGAGACCATCTACAAGTTTTTGGAGGGTGGTGGGTGCATTCCGCAGCCCGAAAGGGAATACATTAAATTCACACAGCTCAACTTGTGTGATGAAGGCTGACCTTTCCTTGGTGGATTCATCTCGCGGTACCTGCCAGTACCCCTTGGTTAAGTCCATGATAGAGATGAACTGGGCCTATCCAAGTTTCTCCAGTAGTTCATCTGTGCATGGCATTGGATAGTTGTCTGGGTGAGCATTTAGCTTTACAGCATTTAGCTTACAGTAGTCCAGGAAAAAATGTATCTCCACATCTGGTTTGGGAACTAGAACCACTGAAGATGCCCATGCACTGCCAAAGGGGCGGATTACACCCATCTGTAGCATATCCTGGATCTCCCATTCTATAGCAGTTTTAGCTTGAGGAGACATCCGGTGAGGTTGGGCTCTAATTGCGTGAGCATTAGCTGTGTCAATGGAATGGTATGCCTGTTCAATCAGTCTTGGGGAAGCTGAGAACATCTGTGCGTAGCTAGTGCACAGCTTCTGGATCTGCTGTCGCTGCATAACCCCAAGGGTCATGGAGGGGTTCACCTCTTCCACGCCACCATCACTTTTCCCTTCATAGTAGACACCTTCAAGCCACTCAGCTTCATCTCCTCCCTAGGCTGTAAACTGACAAACCTTTAATTCTCTGGAATAAAATGGCTTTAGAGAATTAATATGGTACACCTTAGGCTTTCGGTTGGAGGTGGGGAATGCTATGAGATAATTAACAGCTCCTGGACCATGAATGGTCCTTCCCACGACGCTTCCATTTTATGGGCTTGGAGCACCTACAAGACCATGTCCTGGTCCCCTACTTTGAAGGACCGCTCCTGGCATATTTACTATACCAGGCTGTTTGCTCTTTTTGAGCATCTTTTAGGTTTTCTTTAGCAAGGGCTAAAGAGGTTCGGAGGGTGTTTTGTAGGTTGGATACAATGTCCAGAATGTTAGTTCCTGGAGAAGGTGTAAACCCCTCCCATTGCTGCTTCACCAACTGTAATGGCCCCTTAACCTCGCAGCCATATACAAGTTCAAATGGTGAAAACCCTAAACTGGGATGTGGTACAGCTCTGTAGACAAAAAGCAACTGCTGCAACACTAGGACTCAATCATTGGAGTGCTCATTTACAAATGTATGTATTATGGCCCCCAGAGTTCCATTAAAATTCACCAGCAGGCCATTTATTTGATGGTGGTAAGGGGTGGCAACCAAGTGATTTACTCCATGAGCTTCCCAAAGGCTTTCTATAGTTCCTGCCAGGAAATTAGTTCATGCATCTGTGAGGATGTCGGAGGGCCAACCTACCCTGGGAAAAATGTCCGTTAGTGCCGGCACACGCTTTTAGCTCTGGTGTTGCTTAGAGCTACTGCTTCCGGCCATTGGGTGGCAAAATCCATGGAAGTCAGTATGTACTGCTTTCCTCTGGGTGTCTTTTTTGGAAAAGGATCCAGAATATCCACAGCTACTCACTGAAATGGAACCTCAATGATGGGGAGTGGCTGGAGAGGGGTTTGACCTCATCTTGGGGTTTTCCCACTCTTTGGCACACCTCACAAGACTAGACATAGGTAGAAACATCCTTGCCCATTCCCTCCCAATGGAACAACTTTCCCAAATGGTCTTTGGTTCTGTTCACCCCAACATGGCCACTAGGATGATCGTGGGCTAAGCTTAAGAGCTTTACCCGGTACTTAGTTGGAACTACCAACTGTCTCTGAGGATGCCAGTCTTCCTGGTGTCCACCAGAAAGCATTTCCTTGTATAAAAGTCCTCTTTCTACAACAAACCTGGATGGATTAGAAGAGCTAAGTGGCGGTGGGTTGCTCCGTGCCACCGTCCAAGCTCTCTGGAGGCTTTCATCTGCTTCCTGTTTGGTCTGGAATTGTTCCCTTGGTGCTGGAGACATCAGTTCCACATTGGATTGTAGACCTGGGCTTGGTCCCTCTGGAAGTGATTCAGGTGATGGGGCTGTTTTCGTTGACGGTGAACTGCTGTCCGCTAGTGCACTATGTTGGGGTTCAGGCTCTGGCTGATCCTCTTGTGTAGGGTTATCTGCTGCTGCCGGTGCAGGTTCAGTGGGGTCTTCTGGTGTTGGGGTTGCAAGTACTGAATTCAGATCTGGCAATGGTTCTGGTGCTGGTTGTTCCGATTCTGGGCCTGGCTCTGTCTTGGTCTCTGTGACTGGATCCACTACTGCTGTTGCAGATGTTGGCATGGGGTCTGGTTCCATCACATCTGACTTGGTCCTGGTAGAAGTTTCCGGAACAGAGCTGGGCATGAAAGCTTGTTTAGCCTGGCTGCGGGTGACCATTCCCACCCTCTTGGCTAGCTTCACATGATTGGCCAAGTCTTCCACCAACAGCATGGGGATAGGATAATCATTATAGACTGCAAAAGTCCATGTTCCTGACCAGCCCTTGTACTGGACCAGCAACTTGGCTGTAGGCAAGTCAAAAGAGTTTGACTTGAAGGGTTGAATCGTCATTTGGACTTCTGGGCCAATTAAATTGGGGTCCACTAAGGAAGCATGGATAGCTGACACTTGTGCTCCAGTGTCCCCGCTGTGACCTTCTTCCCACTCACACTGACAGTTTCCCTCTACTCTAAGGGTATCTGGGAGGCATCTGGGCATTAGGCCCTCTGGGGTGATTCCGGTGCAATGATCTGTAGGCTGTTGCGGTTCTTGGGGCTGTTGGCCTTTACATGCCCCAGCTCATTACAATTAAAACATCGCCCAGCTGACTGGTCACTGGGGCAAGGTGGGTTGCTGGAGAACGGTGTGGTGGGACGATAAGGTGTCTGGAATGTTCCTTGGGGTGTAGTTGGGGCCTTGGGCTTCACCCCATAGTAGGGTGTGGTCTGAGGGTGTCCCTTCTGGTATCGGCTCCAATGTGGCCAGCGTTGTTTCTCTCTCCTCCCTCCACCCATTTTGTTCCGGCCTCTCTGGCGGTCTGGGACTACTCGTATTGATCAGCATAAGAAGCAAGACTTCCTGCTGAGTCCATTTTATTATCCTATAAACACTATTTTATATCATCCTTGGACATATTCAGGAATTGCTCCTGTATTCCTCCAAAGTTAGTTACAGCCCATCCTTTGAGCCGTTTATCAAACAGATCTGTCATCTCGTTTACATAAGACACATTACTTAGTCCAGGCCCTCTCTTAAGGGTTTGAAATTTTACTCTGTAAGTTTCAGATGTAACTTGAAATTGCTTTGAAACCAAATCCTTGAATTTATTATAGTCAGAAGCCTACTCAATAGGCATCTTATTGAATATGTCCACAGCTCTTCCAGTCAATTTTGTGACCAGTGTGGTTATCTTGCAAGATTTAGGAATTTTATGGAGTGTGCACAGTCTCTCAAAGGTGAGAAAATATTCAGCAATATCACTGGATTCATCATACTGTGGACATAGTTGCTCCCATTTGTGGATTGTTGGGTAAGGATTGTTAGGGTTATCTAACATAGTTTGCTGAGACTTTGCCTTCTCTATATCCAGTGCATGCTTCCTCTCTTTTTTCCCTCTTCTCCATTTCTTTTTCCTTTGCCTCCATAGCTCTCCTCTGGGTAGCCTCCTGGGCTTTTTCTGCCTCCATAGATCTCTGGTGGGCAGCCTCCTGGGCTTTTTCTGCCTCCTTCGCTGCCTCCATTTCTTTTTCTTTGGCTTCCAGTCTGGCTAACTCCAGCCTCTGTTTGATCTTGCTTTCTGTCATCCTAGCCCCTCTGTTTTTAATCTATCTATTCCCGAGAGTTAGAAAGGGGAACAAAAAAAACCTGTCTTGTAAAATTTTGGTGTGCTCTAACCTGATACCATTTGTCTCTGATAGCTGTTCTCTGCTTACAGAAAAAACCTTTTTTATGGAGATGCTCTGTCCCCAGGCAAAGAGACGGAAAAAAACTCTAACTGTTTTCAGCTTAAAACCTGCTTCCAAGCAGCCCAAAGGAAAAAAATGTCCTTTTAAAATCCTATTGTGCTTCTGGTTCAAAATGATCCCACCACTCTGCCACTATGTCAAGGTTCCTTCCCCACTCTGAACTCTAGGGTACAGATATGGGGACCTGCATGAAAGAGCCCATAAGCTTATTCTCACCATCTTAGGTTAAAAACTTCCCCAAGGTGCAAACTTTGCCTTGTCCTTGAACAGTATGCTGCCGCCACCAAATGTTTTAAACAAAGAACAGGGAAAGAGCCCACTTGGAGACATCTTCCCCCCAAGCTATCCCCCCCAAGCCCTCCACCTCCTTTCCTGGGGATGGCTTCATAATGATCCTTACTAATTGGTACAGGTGAACACACACCCAAACCGTTGGATCTTAAGAACAATGAAAAAACAATCAGGTTCTTAAAAGAAGAATTTTAATTAAAGAAAAGGTAAAAGTATCACCTCTGTAAAATCAGGATGGTAAATACCTTACAGGGTAATCAGATTCAAAACTTAGAGAATCCCTCTAGGCAAAACCTTAAGTTACAAAAAGACACAAAAACAGGAATATACATTCCTTCCAGCACAGCTTATTTTACATGCCATTAAACAAAAGAAAATCTAATGCATTTTCTAGCTAGATTACTTACTAGCTTTACAGGAGTTGTATGGCTTACATTCCTGATCTGTTCCAGGCAAAAGCATCATACAGACAGCCCAAACCCTTTGTCCCCCACACCCTCCAGATTTGAAAGAATCTTGTCCCATCATTGGCCATTTTGGGTCAGGTGCCAGCAGGGTTACCTTAGCTTCTTAACTCTTTACATGTGAAAGTATTTTGTCTCTGGCCAGGAGAGATTTTATAGCACTGCATACATAAAGGTGGTTACCCTTCCCTTTATATTTATGACATGGGTTAAAGGCTGTGCCAACACTAATCATTTCCCCTTCCTTCCCTCCCCCAAAAAGAACTTCCCACAGTTTAACCACTGGTGGTTGTAATGGTGAGAATGCTGCTTCTTTGTCAGCTGGTGTTTTATCACTGTGTTGTCGAATCTTGCTCAGAGCAGGTCTAAAATGCAGGGTAATAAAATGGCAGCCACCATTAGTGATTTGTCTCACTAGTGTTCTCATCCTTGCTACCACAGATGAAGTTGAACCAACAATGTGGGAGGGAGGAGGTATTCTGGTTGCTGTGATACTTTATATCTGTTTCTTCTTTAAGCAGTTGACAGATGATAGTGCAAGTCAGAACTGATTTTGCTTATTGAAACTTAGCTCCAAATTTTCCCTCATCCATTTTTCTTTAAATTTAATATAACACATTTGTTTATGTTCAAGCTAGGGGTGGGAGTCTGTAAATCTGGAACTTTAATTCTACTGTAAAGGGTTTTTTTCTTAGGATTTCTTCTGAAGCTGCTAGTTGCCACATAGATGTCAGACAAAGTAATGGAGGGAAAGTTACTGTCAATTCATGGAAGATTGTGGAACTCAAAATGCCTTTAGAAGACACATTCACTAGTTTATTTCTTGTTCACCTATGAAAAGCATAACAAAATCCCCATATCATATCCTTCTGCTTTGCACCAGTACAATGATCAAGCCTAGATATCCAGCACATGAAATATGAAATCTCGCCATCTTGCTTAACTTTCAAAATGTTAAAACTACAACTTAGACTGAAATTGGAAAAAATGTTTGTGGTTAAATTTAGGTTCATCCTGGCTAGTCACCTGCTATCCAATCTATCACTTATTAGTTAGAGTGCTTTTATTTCCAGTAAAGTGTGTGTTAAGCCTACTGGCCTATCCGTATTCACTTTTATTGGATTACAATTTTGTTGTACACTTCATTTAACTGTATAAAAGAGAAAAAGTTGCCTACAACCCATTCTCTGTCTTTCTGGTAACCAACTGCCTATGCAAAAGGTATCCCAGTAAATACAGGACATCTCATTTTTATGTTATGATATTTTATTCACACACTTCAGCTTTTTCATATGAACACTAAGTATTTTCCTCTTTTATGTCAATCCTTTAATGTTCTTTTTATGAAATTTGGAGGTAATATACCTCCCTAAGAAGTTTTCTATTCAGTATCCAGCTCAGTTACTTAGAATGTCCTTATTGTGTATCCTTCAAATTCATAAAAATGCCATCCATGCTGTCAACATAAAAGCACTTAACAATTGCCTAGGAAGTATGTAATTATCTGATCACAAATGTCTTGCACAAAAAATAGATGCAAAAAGCTTGTAATCTGTAATAATGTTACCATGTTTTTTTCTAAATGACACAAACTCTTTAGCCCTTTAACTTGACTTATTGTAACCCTCTGATCCCTGAACAAACCTTACAATTTCTTTTTCTCATATTGGCAAGTAGCTCATTTTGTAGTGATACAGTGAAGCTATTTTTCATCACAAGGATATACACTATCTAATATATTTAATAGCTCCAGCTGCTAAGGTAAACTAGCACTGAAGTTGCTTCGGTGGCCTTTGATTGAATGTTGCACAACATTCTCCACAGAGTGCCACCACCCATTAAAAATATGTCACAGGACAGTGTTGAAATGATTTGTGCTCCATTCGTTGCTGTAGCACATAGTCATGAATAATGTACATCTTGAGCCATCATACTTTGATGAAAAATGCTGTGTGTGTGTGTGTGTGTGTGTGTGTGTGTGTGTGTGTGTGTGTGTGTAGTTAGGAATGGAATAATAAAGATTAAGAAATACTTTCTTACACAGAAAAACTTTGCAGTATGCTGTTTCACCTCCTATCTGCTCCAGTGTAAAAACTAATTTTAACATATATTGGACCAATTGTTCTGTCCGTAGTGTTGACTGCAAGTAGTAAATTTAATTAAGATTGTTTTTGAAAAAAAAACAAAAACTAATACCATTGCAAAGCTTGCAGGGGGAATTGAGAGTGGTGAGACTGACTTTGAGGAATTAAATCTGAATTTTCCAGAAAATCTTACCCCAGTGAGATAAAGAAAAGAATACTTCATATACTACAGCACAAAAGCCTCACACAAAATCTCTCACCATCACACATTCATCACACTGAAAAATGATGGCTATATTTGTATCCCATTCCTGGTCATATAATATTTTTATTCTGCAGTTTCTACTTCAGTGATCACTAAGGTGTGAGAAGTCTGAGTATGTTTGGAATGATGATTCTGTTAAAGAATAGGTTTATTGTTTGTATGAACTTAATGGGCACACCTTCATAGGGACAGAAAACAGGAAATTTATCAAAGGTCCTGAATATAAAGAATCCACATGGGGAGGTGTGTGCACGTGTTTGTGTTTGTGTAATTGTATTATAGAAATTTTTCTCTTTCTCTCTCGTGTGTGTGTGTGTGTGTGTGTGTGTGTAAAGGATGCCACTATGTGCAATAATAATTATTCTAGTAGATCTTGCTCTAGGTTCTTTTCTTTTTTAAATCACTAGGCCAGACTTTGCTTTCAGTTCCATTTGCACAAATCTGAAGTAATTTTGTTTACTCTAGTGGAATTACTAGATATTTAAACCAGCATAACATATCAGAATTTGGACCCCTGGCTGGAAAGATTTGGAATTTAGATGTGCTTTTATGGAGCTTATTTAGTTGCAGATCACTAATTGCAAGTCTTTGAGAAGATGAAGGGTTTGGTAGTTAAAATAGTGATAGACTGCTTTACTGCAAATAGTGCTTCAAAGTGCTACATTCAATCAATATCAGAATTATTTATGTATCATCAACTCAAGCAGAAATGACAAATTGGATAGAATGGAAGCCAGTCAGTGTTTGGTGATCTCATTTAATGTTAATGATGTGAGAAGAAAACATAAGAAATAATTTTGCATTGGATTGGAAATACTCATTTGTCTCTAGGCTCCCATGATGAGATCTACTGGATGAGTTTTCTGAGTGCAGAGCACAATGCACTGACACAGAAGTCATCATCCCTTTTTACACATGAGCATTATGGTCTGATCTTGCATAGGGTTCAGCAGTTGGTGAACAGAGGAATTGCACTTAAGCGTAGGCTAAGCAGGCTTGCTGAGAACGTGTTTAAAGCATTCTCTGCATTTTGCACAAGGTGGCTTCCTTTGGGTGCATTCTTCTACCATTCAAGAAACACTTGCTTAAACAAGTAGTCTGAAAACTGAGCAGAGAGAATGGGGGAGAGGCTGGGGGGAATTCTAAAGTAAAAATGGACTTCTAATTTTTCCAGGTTTTTTTTTCTTATTTACATTATCATTAAAATCAAAGCATTTTAAGATTATTCAGCCATGGCAAAATGCAGAACTACCATACTACAACAGAATAATGGTCCATGATTCTTAAGTAGCATGTTGTGTAAATTGGTGACAAGCATAAAACTGCCTCCTTTAGGGAAAATCCTATAAAATGAAACCAATAGGGTTCTATAGAAAGTCATCTAAAAGCCCAGATAATTCAACAGAAATTCCCACTCTACAATTCTATAGGTTGGGATACAAATTCCAGAGAGGTTGTCATTCTCTATAGGACTCTTGCATAAGGGGCATATGTGACTGAGTAAGGAGTATTAACCTGGTACTGTTGCATGGGAGTTTTACTAGTTTACTATCTGCATTAATACTAGATAGTGATGGGAAATAAAGGTGCAATTTCACTGAGGCGAACACTTGACGGGCAACACGTAAGGGATCATGGCTGCCCTTCGTAACCTGAGCCAATGAGGGGTTTGGGCCAAGAGACACCTTCTGCCTGGGAAACTGGACAAAAGCTGGAGGAGGAGCCAGGGTGTGTGGTTGGGTGAGGCTGCTGGAGGGAGTTTCAGTTTTGGAGCTGGATGGGGCTGTGGGGAGAACCAGAACCTGGGTCTGTACTCCCCATCCCCCACAAGAGGGTCCTGACTGAGAGGTCCTGTTTTCTGAACCTAAAGGCTCTGTTTTAGACTGTGTTCCTGTCATCTAATAAATCTTATGTTTTACTGGCTGGCTGAGAGTCACGGTGAATCGCAGGAAATGGGAGGTGCAAGGCCCTGACTCCCCCACACTCTGTGACAGCTGGTGACAGAGGTGGGATGTAGTGCACCCCGTGGATGGCGCTTCCTACAGTAAGTGACTGGGGAGCAGTAAAACAAAGAGGCGTGCTGAAGGCTCAGAGAGGAGCAGTTTCAGGAGGCGGAGGAGCTACACTTAACCCCTAGGCGTGTGTGACCAGTGAGAAAGACTGTTGCAGGAATGGGATCTCCCTGGTTCGTGGTTCCAGGGGCAGAGGAGTCTGTGGCTTGAACCTGGAAGAGAGGTAGTGACCTGGAGAAAGGCTGGCACAGTAGGGGTTCATTCTGGAAACCATGGGGAGCTGAGTGCACACAGGCCTGCGAGTCCTCAACAACTTGGGAACAGCAGGAAGATGTATAACTATCTCCTTAAGAGGGACCTTGTAGAGCTGTGCAAGCAGAGGGGGCTTTGCAGAGGGAAGGCCACCAATGCACAGCTGATTGCCCAGCTGGAGGAGGAGGATCGCTTGGAGGATACACTGCCGGCACCGGTGTCTGTCCCAACTGGGAGTGGTCGGGCTGCTGCTGAGGGCACTCTGAGGTCCTTCCTATCTATCGCTATGGGAGGGGCTGGAAGGAGGGGAAGGCTACTCCCGTTGGACAGTCGGTGGTGGAGTATGTCTTCACCTTCCGAGAGAGACTTACTGAGCTCATGGGCTTGGCCAAGGAGAATCTGGCCAGAGCCAAGAGGAGGCAGCAGGTCTGGTATGACCGCACGGTGCAGGCCTGTGCCTACACCACCGGGGATCAGGTGATGGTTCTCATCCCCGTGAGAAAGAACAAACCACAGGCCGCCTGGGAAGGTCCTTTCTGGGTTGTCAAGCAACTAACTGAGGTAAACTATACAAAGAAAAGGAGTACTTGTGGCACCTTAGAGACTAACAAATTTATTAGAGCATAAGCTTTCGTGAGCTACAGCTCACTTCAACTATGTGGTGGAGCTGTCTAACTGGGCACACCACCGCCGGGTGTACCATGTGAATATGATGAAGCCATATTATGACAGGGGGAATGTGGTATTGGTTGTGTGTGGACATTCGGAGGAGCAGGGTGATGACTTGTTAGTAGATGACAGGATCTGGCTCCTCCCTGGAACAATCCCCTTCTCTGATCAGCTAACACCTGCCCAGCAAGCTGAGATCAGAGCGGTGCTGCATTTGTACCAACAGCTGTTTTCCAACCAGCCTGGACTCACTAATCTGACTGTCCACCAGGTAGAGACAGGGTAACATCCTCCTATAAGATGCTCCCCCTTCTGAGTCACAGGGAAAACTTCTCAGAACCTGGAAAGAGAGGTCAGTGACATGCTGGCTTTGGGGCTGACGTAGCCATCTTCCAGCCCTTGGGCCTTGCCTGTGGTACTGGTCCCCAAAAAGGATGGGTCGATCTGGTTTTGTGTGGACTATCAGAAGCTTAATGCCATCACCATGTCTAATGCCTAGCCCATGCCCAAGCCTGACGAGCTCCTAGACAAGCTGGGAGGAGCTCGCTACCTTACCACTATGGATCTTACAAAGAGCTACTGGCAAGTGCCACTGAATACAGATAGCCAGGCTGAAATCTGCCTTTATCACCCCTCTGGGGCTCTATGAGTTCCTGGCCCTGCCTTTCGACCTCAAGGGGGTGTCTGCTACCTTTCAGCGCCTGGTTGATCAGCTAGAGGGGGATGGAGAATTTTGCTGGGGTGTACATTGATGACATCTGTCTTTAGCCAGACCTGGGAGGACTGTGTGTCCCAGATTAAACAAGTGCTGGACTGATTCTAGGATGCTGAGCTGACCATAAAAGCTGAGAAGCGCAAGGTGGGGATGGCCAAAGTATCTTACCTGGGCCACCGGGTGGGGAGTAGCTGCCTAAAGCCAGAACTAGCAAAGGTGAAGGTGATCAGAGACTTGCCCGCCCCCCAAACCAAAAAGCAGTTCCAGGCCTTTATTGGGATGGCTGGGTATTATCGAAGATTTGTGCCACGCTTTAGCTCCATAGCCACCCCCATCACTGAGCTATGCAAGAATGGAAAGCCAGACAAGGTGGTCTGGATCGAGCAGTGCCAGAGGGCTCTCTATGCACTGAAAGGAGGCTCTGGTCAGTGGCCCAGTCCTGGTAAACTCAGACTTTGACAAGCCCTTTATGGTGTTCACCAACGCCTCAGACTGGGGGCTGGTGTGGTGTTAATGCAGGTTGATGAAAATGGGGAGAGACATCCCATCATATACTTGAGCAAGAAGTTCTTACCTCAGGAGAAAAATTATGCGGACATAAAGAAGGACTGTCTGGCTATGGTATGGGCCCTTAAGAAACTAGAGCCATATCTATTTGGGCAGCACTTCACTGTGTACACTGACTAACCTCCCCTGACCTGGCTACACCAGATGAAAGGATCCAATGCCAAGCTCCTGAGGTGGAGCCTACTCCTCCAGGATTACAATATGAAGGCTGCCAATGTGAAGGGGAGTGCCAACGTGATAGCTGATGTGTTGTCCCAGAGAGGGGGGCCTGAACTTCCCCAACTCACTGGTTAGAGTGACCCTGCTCAATTCAGTCTCGAAGGGGGGAGAGATGTGACTGAGTAAGGAGTATTAACCTGGTAATGTTGCATGGGAGTTTTACTAGTTTGTCTGCATTAATACCAGATGGTGATGGGAAATTAGGATGTGACTTCACTGAGGAATGACACTTGATGGCCAACACATAAGGAATGGCGGCTGCCCTTCATAACCTGAGCCAGGAGAGGGTTGGGGCCAGGTGACACCTTCTGCCCCAGCTGGACAAAAGCTGGAGGAGGAGCTGGGGTGTGTGACTGGGTGAGGCTGCTGGAGAGAGTTTCAGTTTTGGAGTTGGCTGGAGAGATGGGAGGAGGCCCAGAACCCGGGTTTGGGCTCCCCAGCCCCCAAAGAGGGACCGAACTCTAAGATCCTGTTTTCTGTACCTATATGCTCTGTTTTAGACTGTGTTCCTGTCATCTAATAAACCTTCTGTTTTACTGGCTGGCTGAGAGTCACAATGAATCGCAGAAAGTGGGGAGTGCAAGGCCCTGACTCCCCCATACTCTGTGACAGCATATAATACACTGCTTCTCAGCTCTTTGTGAAGACCATTATCTGAGGTGAGTCCATTTCCTTCACCACCACCTCTGCTATCTCAATTTTTTTTTGCACATTATATTCATTGTAACAATGCCTGAGAGAATACAGGGTGCCAGAGGCCTAATACTATGTTCATAAACCATAGTGATATTGAGTTAGCACCCGTTGTGGGTTTCTGTCTGATCTAGTACAAAGCACTGAATCTAAATACCCCTGGATTTAGTATAAATTCAGATTTAAAGCTGCACCCAGTACTCCAAGAGTGCACATTTCCCCTGCACTGGGCACCAGGATAGGGATGGTCTAAAACCATTATGTCAGTTCGGCTTTATCAGAGATTCATCCTGCGGTGAGGGAATTTTCATGAGACAATTAAACTACCTTCACAGTCCCTTTGCCCCATCAGAGTGCTACAAAGGCATTATTCTTAAATTTTGAGGCTCTGAAAATTATCTGAGAGTTATAAAACTATTCAACCTTCATGACATTGTTTGTGGAAAGTTTCCTTTTTCATTGTAGTGTTGTAATTATTCTCACCATTATAGGAGTAATATTATCAGTTTGCTATCTTACTGTTTCCGCTTCTTGCGTGTATTTTCATCCTTTGGTATTATGGGTCTGAGGAAGTGTAAATTTCTCAAGAAGTCGAGACAGCATCACCAGTAGATAAATGTATACATTATGAAGTTAGAGATGGTGGAGATTTTTTGGAAAATGTATTGTCCTCTGACACTTCAGACCCTCCCTCTGGAAAGTCCAGCCTTTTGATTGGTTTAGTGTTTTTTGGTATCTTCTGAGGAAGATTAAATACCCTGTCCCTACACAACAAATACAAATATCAGAAATTTAGATATTTTTCTTAAGATTCGGTTACTTGAGACTCCTGTGCAATAGTTGGGGGAAAATCCCAACCTGTCATAATCAAGTGATGAAATCAGATTAAAGTATAATCTAATACAATGATACAGGTTAATGTCACAAATTGGAAACGTGGGGAAAAGATCTGAGGCCTGTAACCTCCCAGTAATAAGTTTAAAAGTCACTGCAAGGAGAGAGTTCCTCTTATTTCTTTGTCAAGACTATTAAAAAATTAGGATCAGAAATTCAGTCTTAACGTGTGCATACAAAAGGCATTTTGATTGTCTCCTCCTTACACCAGCTTCAGTGAAGAGAAAGGTGAGAGGTAAGAACTGTTGTTTGCTATTGTCTGCTGTAGAATTTTGAAAATATCTATACTTTGTATATTCACCACAGTTTCTGTACCAGTGTAACAATCTTGGCTCTGGAGAGAAGGGGATAAAAATCACTGAGTTGGACTCTAAAGGGGAAAGAATCAGTAAGCATAAGCAAAAGACCCCTAGCTGTTTTCCCTGGCTTAGCCCTAAATGACATATGGAGTTTGCTTAGTTTTAGAAGGTTTCAGAGTAGCAGCCGTGTTAGTCTGTATCCGCAAAATGAAAAGGAGAACTTGTGGCACCTTAGAGACTAACAAATTTATTTGAGCATAAGCTTTCGTGAGCTACAGCTCACTTCATTGGATAGATTATAGAAGTTTCTATTATCTTTTGGAATGATTCATCTTTGTGTGTGTGTTCCCTGTTTTAACCTTGTAAATAGCTCTTATTTCCTTTTCCTAGTTAATAAATCTGTAGTTAATCTATGACAAGATTGGCTACAGGCAATGTCGTGAAGAGATCTGGGGTACTATTGACCTGGGGTAAGTGACTGGTGCTCTGGGAATAGGAGTAACATGATGCTTGTTGTGGTTTTTGCTATATGGGACCATATGTCACAGAGGTAGGCTTGGTTGGATGGCAAGATAGAGGACTATCTGTGACTATATTGTAAGGCTGTTACACTGCTTGTAGAGTTTGACTAATTACATGGTTGGTGAAATCTAATTATAGAACTGTGACATTATTGACATAATCTGGGACCGTATAGATCATCGTTGCAACCAAGGTCCTGGCCAAAGTGGTACCAAATCTTATACAAAGGGGTCAAATGAGGTGTCTAAGACAAGGTTATGGTTTGCTGATTATGATTATGCTGTCTATATGTGTGAATCGTTTTTGTAGTTGAAGTTATGAATATTGGCTCTATATTGTCTGTATTTCAAACTTATGCTATGCTTCTGGCTGACACCCCAGACAAGTTAGTGTCAGCTCTGCCTAGCCTGCTTGATGGCCCATTAAGGACCATCAGCTATACAACTGACCCTTTGAGAGAAGGCAGACGCCTTGTGACATGCCTATGGACAGAACTCTGAGATTTTTCCAGGCCATGTGATGGACAGCTTGTCTTTGGAACAAAGAAAGAAAGACCACATGGCAAGAGAATATAAAAAGCTGCTGCAGCTCCTCCATCTAGTCCTGCTTCTTACTTCTGGAGGAACTTTGTTACACTGAAGCTTTGAACCAAGGACTGAAAGACTCATCCCAACTGTGGATGTACTCCAGAGACTTGATTTGAACCTGCAGTTTATTCTATTACTGCTGCAAGCCTGAACCAAGAACTCTGCCATTACTGTATGTAATTGATTCCATTTAACCAATTCTAGCTCTCATCTATATCTTTTTTTCTTTTATGAATAAACCTTTAGATTTTAGATTCTAAAGGATTGGCAACAGCATGATTTGTGGGTAAGATATAACTTGTATATTGACCTGGATCTGGGGCTTGGTCCTTTGGGGTCGAGAGAACCTTTTTTCTTTTACTGGGGTATTGGTTTTCATAACCATTTGTCCCCATAATGAGTGGCACTGGTGGTGATACTGAGAAACTGGAGTATCTAAGGGAGTTGCTCGTGTGACTTGTGGTTAGCCAGTGGGGTAAAATCAAAGTCTTCTCTGTCTGGCTGGTTTGGTTTGCCTTGGTGTGCATAGAAATCCCAGCCTTGGGCTGTAACTGCGCTGCTTTAAGCAATTTGTCCTGAATTGGCACTCTCAGTTGGGTCCCGCCAGAACCAGCATTATTACAACCAATCTGGGATCTGTGGTCTGTTTCTTGACGGAAAACGCCAAGGTTGACACCCATGTTCGTGAGCCACTCCAGATAGCGTGACACACCCATCTGCTTCTTTAAATTCCTACATACTTTTGAAAATCTGGCCCAGAGAAACTAAGATACATCTACACTGCAACCCAGCCCCACCTCCTGCCCCGCAACAGTAGAAGAGAGTCTCAGAGCTCAGGTCAACTGACTGAGGCTCATGCTACACAGCTAAAAGTGACATTTTAGATGTTTGGGGTCAGGCTGGAACCTGGGCTTTGAGATCCACCAAGGTTTCAGATGTCTACACTGCTATTTTTTAGCCCCATAATTTGAGTTCCATGAGCCCAATCAAGGTGACCTGGGTTCTGAGACTTGCTGCCATGGGTGATTTTTTTTCCCCAGTGTAGACATACCCTTGGAACCTTAACAGGGTTCAGAGGATGTCTGTGGCAGTACACAGAACTGAACCCAGATGTCCCAAATCCAAAGCTAGTGCTCAAATAACTGGAGCATCTGAGACTTAAAAATGTACACACTTGTGATATTACTAGCAAACTGTAACTAACCTTCTGTCTGACAATTGGGTTCCATGTTCAGTGTCCTATAGTTTCTGTGCAGCAAAAATATAAACACTAAAGATAAACCTTTAAAAATATTGAATCTGGCATGTGCACATGATTTTTGTACATTAACACTAGTACCTTATTAAACTGACAGCCTTGTATAAAAATCCAATTCCTTATAATTGAAAGTTGTTTTCTTTTTTAATTTTGCTCAGCTTGGACAGACAAGCTTCTACCCTGACAGTTATAACCATTTTCTCTTTTAAATTCTGACTGCAGTGATAGAAAAATCCTTTTTTTTTTGTTTAAATATTTTTGTTTAAAAACAGTTGTTTCCATTGGGGGAAAAATGTGCTCTAAGCATTTCTATTGATCTTAATATTTCTAAAATCTTTTTTTCTCTCCAAAATCTGTATAATTGGAGTCAATAGTGTACCTTTAATTTATTAAATTCCTTTATCAAATGATTACACAGAGCTGGCTCTCCCATCATGTTTCTTTTATTCAGAGCTTTGATAGCAGCTGTTCAAAATGTACCAATGAGCCAGCTTCCTCCATGGGTGCCTGTAGCTGCCATCTTTCCACCCACTCTAGGCCTGAGTAAAATATTGCCATTCTGATAGTGTTGCACACTCACTTTGTAAATATGGTGACAAAGTTCCGCCTCTACCTTGGTGGTCTTGCGCTTACTGGCGGATTTCCTCGCCTTGGAGCTTCACAGCAGCCCTTAGTTTGGCCGTTTTCGTGAACCCACAGTCCAGGTCAACTCCTCCTGTGTCTGACCAGGAGTTGGGAGGTTTGGGGGGAACCCGGAACCGTGCTCTACTCTGGGTTCCAGCCCAGGGCCCTGTGGAATGCAGCTGTCTAGAGTGCCTCCTGGAAGAGCTGGGCAACAGCTACAACTTCCCCATGGCCTCCTCCCAACACCTTCTTTATCCTCACCATAAGACCTTCCTCCTGGTGTCTGATAATGCTTGTACTCCTCCGTCTTCCAACAATATACGTTCTCACTCTCAGCTCCTAGTGCCTCTTCCTTCCAGCTCCATACACGCACACCACAAACTGAAGTGAGTTCCTTTTTAAAACCAGGTGCCCTTATTAGCCTGCCTTAATTGATTCTAGCAGCTTCTTGATTGGCTGCAGGTGTTCTAATCAGCCTGTCTGTCTTAATTGTCTCCAGAAGGTTCCTGATTGTTCTGGAACCCTCCCTGTTACCTTACCCAGGGAAAAGGGACCTACTTAACCTGGGGCTAATATATCTGCCTTCTATTACTCTCCTGTAACCATCTGGTCCGACCCTCTCACAATACGTAAGGGGCAAGGCAGTGATGAACAAGGATCTTTGGCAGTATCCGGTTACTATTCTAATGACCACTTCAGCTCTCCATCTGCTTTTCTGCACAGTTACTTGTGTTTTTTCTGTACTAACTTTTCACACCTGGAAATTGCAAAGGTTCATACAGTTTCTTCTTTGTCTTTTTGTCACTTCCCTGTTTGGGGTTGGCGACTTTTATAGTCTTCTTCCAAAACTCATGATTTATTTGCATGTCAGCCAGGCATACAATGTCTCGAAGGTCCACAGATTTCCAATCTATGTACTGAGTCTTTGGCCTCTCCCTTGGTCACAATTTTTAAAGGTTCATCCTAACAATATAACTCTTGCATCTCCACTGGACATGTCCACACCAATATAGCCTAGATTCGCTCAATATGTCTTCAACTGGGGCAACCCACATTAGGCCTCTCACAATCTCATTTAAAATTTCCTATCACAGAACGTCCAACCATTTGACCATCTCAACATCTTCATTTCTGCTGTGGAGAGCATTCTGATTTATTTTCTTGTGTCTAGCCAAGTTTCTCTTCCATATGTTAGGATTGATCAAATTAGATTTATGTGTGCTCCACTTTAATGTTATTAGCATCTTTTTTTATCACAGAGCACTGGTTCAGCTCTCACCATTTGTATCAAGTAGCGTTGGTACAATGCTGGGCATCACTTAGGAGGGCACTGATGTCAACAGCCATTGATCCAGTTTTTAAATTCTTTCATGTGTCTAAGCTCTCTGCCAGTATGCATTACTCCCTGGTGGGTCCTCCTCCCTCAGTTATCATAGCCTTAGTCTAAATCCTGCATGCTCAAAATGTATTGCTGCTGTTCTAAGTTGGTTTTCAGCATCTCACAATCTTCCACAAATATCCTCTGCAAATGGCATATGCCAAGGTGACTATGACATATCAGGATATAGTCTGGACCAGTGTGTGTGTGGGGGGGGGGGCTGTGTCACCCCATACCTTACAATGCCTTGTGTGCCTTATAATGCCTTGCTGAAGAAGCTCCTAATTGGGCCTCTCATAATCTGCCTTCCAACATGTAAGCCACAACCTAAGTGTCTGTGTGTAACTGCAGCCTGCTAGCCATGCTTGGGTTATACTCTGGCTCTCACCAGCCTTGGTTATACTGAAAGGTGACCCCAACAGACATCCAGTCTCAGATTTTCTCCCAGAAATGTGTGTCCTGTACTTCCCAGCCCACTCATATTCAGTACAAATATCGTAAGTCTCTTATTCCTTTAAGGGAATGATATGCCAGTTGATTATCTCAAATAGTTACCCAGAGACATCAGTTTAAACACACTAGATTAAATAAAACTGTAAAACAAGTTGATTGACTACCTAGAGATTTTAAGTGAGTACAAATAATGAGGAATAAAGGTCAAAATGGTTACAAGAAAAAATAAATGACATTTACTAATGTCTAACTTATTAGATTCAAGCAAAGTTTCTCACCAATGCTCCGGCAGATTACTGACCAAACTCATCAGATCAGAACCCATCCCTCATAGTCAAAGTGTAGTGAATGTGATGAGCAGGGATAGAGAGAGGGGTGCCGTGTGGTGTTTTCCCCTCCATTTTATAGTTAGTCCCACACTTTGGAAAAAAAAATTCCAGTTGAGAACCAGCAGCCAAAAAGTCTATGTGAAAGATTGTTCCCTGCTGTTTTTTTCCACTTTTGATCCTCCTTTGTCTTACCTTCCTGCTTGATGACACTGTTCATTGCTTACATGCAAATTAAATAGACAACACTTTCCTTTGTTTAGGACTGATCTGTTTGCCAACTATTATTTGGGCAGGATAGTGGGCATGTAATGTGTTAATAACAACATGCAGGAGAATTTTATGACTAAGGCTAAGATTTTCTCTTCTATATTTTTAGTAAAAGTCATGGACAGGTCATCGGCAAAAAAGAAAATTTCACGGAGGCCATGACCTGTCCGTGACTTTTACTAAAAATATCAGAGACAAAATAGGATCTGCAGGTCCCCACACCACCTCAAGCAGGGCAGCTGCGCACGGTCGAAGATGTAGCAGCTGGGGGCTGTGAGATACTCCTGCTGCCTGCAGCCCCAGGGCCCCCCCACTGTGGTACCCCACAGCTCCAGAGGCCTTCAGCGGCCAGGAGCTGAGGGGTTCCCCTAGAGCCCGTGGTGTCCAGGAGCTGCGGGGTACCCCACCACCCACAGCAGCTTGGAGCTCCAGGGCCCACCAGAGGCAGCGGGTGTACCCTGCAGCTCCCTACCCCCACGGGAGGCATGGGAACCTTATAATTCCCAACCACTGCTGGCTGAAGTCATGGAGGTCGCTGCAAGTCCATGGCTAAATCGTGACCTTACTTATACCTTTACATACAGGTTGCCACACATTTTCTCAGGACAATACTGGCCAGCAAATTATGAGTTTTCAAATGATGCCTTACAAATATTATTACAGTAGTGTGTAGGGTGTAAATACAGTGGTGTATTGTGTTACAATAGCTCCCTTCATATATTCTCACTTAACACAGCCAAGACAATTGCAAACAAAGTTTAATGCCGTTTGACTACCTGACATGTGAGTCTATTCCAGCTAGTCGCTATTTTTGTTTTGTTTTTTGGTTTCTCTGGAAAATTCTTCCTTAGTGTAGGATTAATTGTTTGGATAACAAAAAAAAAACACATAGGCTTGGAGACTAGTATACGTTTCTCTTGGAATATGGTGAGAAGCAGAATCCCGCAGTTCTCTATATTGGGAGCCTATGCTAACATTTTTACTAAAAATTCAGATAACACTAGTATGTTTCAAGTCTACATATTAGGTTTAATAGTGAAATGGAATGAATAGCTGAGCCTCAGAAATATGTATCCCTTTCTGGTTTTATACAGGTAATCTTGTGAGAATTAAATGAATGGACTCCAAAGTGGAATGTGATGCATCTAAATATAAAGTGATCAACTTGAGCAGAAATAGTGCCTAAGTGAAGTATAGTTTAAATGACAATTAATTAGTGAAGAGGATAGAGAGAGAGGCTCTATTTGTACAGACCCTAAACTTAAATGCTTAGTTGAGAACATAAGGGTAATAAGCTGCCAGCTTCTATTAAGAAAGATATATAAATACAAGGATATTGTGATAACTTTTAATAAAGCTCTGGTTAGAACACCATTTGGAGCATAGTTTCCAGGCTTGTTTGCTTCATAGGTATCAAAGGTACAGTTTACTTACATAAAGCACAGCATCTAGAAAAAAGATGAATCACAGAGAAGGCATTTATGTAGGAGGAAAGGGACAACATTGTCTTAAGAGGAGACAATTAATACTTCAACATGATCGAAATATTAAACTTGCTAAAGTTTATTATAAAACTAAAATAGAGGGGATGCTTGAGGTTTTAGGGAAATCAGAACTAGAGGAGCTTACAGTAAGCATTAAGAGAATCAAGCAGAGACATTTATGGTTGACGTTAACGAAATGCAGAAGGATGCATAAACAAAAAAAACTCTGCAAAGTTCACCATTTAAAGAAAAAAAAATAAAGCAATATTTGCCAATATCTACCACAGAATGGTGAGGAAAAGTTTTTTCCTTAATCATTTCTCCACTCTAAATAGGAAAAAAATATGATATCTTGGAAAACATATGGTGATAACTCTTGAGAGTACATTTATAAATAGTTTGTAAAAGGGTTGTTAACTATTTAATAGATGTTCTGCTCATGCCTGGAACATGCTTAGTATTTGTTAGAAATGGTTATAAGCATATCAACAGGTGTTATAGATGATTATAAGGCCTGGTGATAAGAAACCAATTAACTTGTTGAACTCTAGCCATCTTCAACAAATTGAGTGTTTGTTGAACCATCTCTTAATCCATGTATTAGCTCTTTATAAACTATAAAGGTATTCTTAACATAAAACATGATCCAGTAACCCAGGTGAAACGTTAACAAAAGTAAATAAATATTCGTTTTTCCAGTAAGCTTTTGATAAGTATTTACATAGCAATAGGATACGGATTTTTATTGTTTAGGGGCCCATTTGTGCTAGATGTAATACGAATACACATGGAAACAATGTTCCTGCACTAAAGAGCTCATAATCTAGGAATCTACATGTAGCTGTCTATTGAAACCAAGAGTTCTATTGAAATAGTAATCATATTTTTCTATTTACCAAACCTGTGCTGACTCTGATCTATCAAAGTGCCTTTTCCAAGTGTCCTTACAATTTTCGGTCTTCCTTAGAAGTTTTCGGTTTTAAATAGTGGAACAAGTTAATGGTTTTTGGGTCACTTGATTTATCGTATGTATTACAACTGAAAGAATCAATAAAAAGAACAGGTAAAATCTTTAACTGCCAATCATACATCATCCATGGAACTAACTTATGGCCACCTATTCCTTTGTCTACCACAAATATTTAATTTTTATTTCGGTATCACCTCCAATCCCTGCAGGGATTTGGGCCAATTGTCCTGGGCACTATATACAATTATTCAAATGCTTTCTAATAGTTGTTTCTAATCTCAAATTCCTATTTGCTCTATGTGACTACATTGTTACTAATTGCCTTCTTCAAATACTGATGTGAAGACACCATTTAAGTTTTCCACTGCTTGTAGTTCAGGAAGTAATTATCGCTTATGTGGCTGCCCTATTAGTGCCCCACCGATTCCCTCATTTTTTGTGTCTCTAGTGTATTTAAAGATTGTGTTAGGTACAATTCTGCAACCACTGAGGTCAATAAGTTAGAATTAATGTATCTGACAGCATGATTTGTGCCTTATTTTTTTTCAATCTTAAAATCCCAAGCTATTTCTGTTTCACATTTTTCCTTTGCTCATTTAAAACTTTTTTTCCTTCTGTGTTGTTGCCCCTCTTCCCTCCTTCCCACTCCCACTTAAAATCTCTAAAACCACTGCACAATAAGAAATATCTATTTGCGTGTTTTGTGTTTTGGGCCATACTTCCTCACCTTCTTTGGATTTGTCCATGTACTTCAATATGTGAGAACTGTTTTTGTGATATCTTCTTTAGCAGCAATGTCCAACAGAGTTAGCCGAGCTCCCATTGTTTCAGCCAATGAGAAATTTGTGTTTAACTTGCCTGCTATAGCTTCTTCCACAGAATCATGATTTTCCCTGTTTTAATTTCTAGGATCAATTTACACAAAATGTTTCAAGTGAACCCATCCAGGTGATGAATGTCTATTAAGACAGGCAAAACAAGCCACTATTAAAACAAGCATGCGCAAAAAAAGAATTTTACTTTGAAGACAAAGTTGTAAAAAGAGGGATAAATAATGCAAAAGGGGCATTGGGAATAATCTGAGCAAACTATATAGGTGAATGGTTGATTTGGTGGAAAATTTCTCTGATTTAAGTGACTCTAGAATTTGTCACTATATAAGTGACAAATAAAATAAAAGGATTAAGTTTTTTCTGCACATGATGCCTCTAGAAAGCTATCTTCTGGCATTATTTTTCCCTAAGAAAGAAAGAAAGAATGGCTGTGGCATTGTTGGCTCTGATTAAATTAGGGTGTCAGGAATGTGTTTTAATCTGCTTCTTAAAACTGGTTAATGTGTTTGCATGATACCTATAGTATTATTGAATCCTTAAGGCACTTCATTTGCTGAACTTAGGATCATTAATGTACTTAATTGCATTGCATTTGCGTATTTCATCCAAGGAAATTAAAGTGCATTCAAATATTAATTAAGCCTCTCAACACCCCTTTGAGGTAGATAAGCAAAATACCAGGAGGTAGAGTACTTGTCTAAAAACATTTTTTTGTGTTCAGAACTTTTGTTTAGTATTTTTTTCTCTCTTGTGATAAAATAACTTATATGGAGAAACAAGATTGTGGAATCATGGCAGGATGCTTACCTGGCACTGGGAGGGAGTTTGTGGACTGTGAGGGGTGGATCTATGATTGGAGACCATCTTCCCATTCAGATTTGCAGCTTTCAGCTTTCACTATCAGTTGAAAAGAAATGGTTCTTCACTAGGGCCTGCTGTGTAGGTAATCTTACTGTGAAGAGGACTGAGGCACCTCCACAAGTGTCTGTACCTCTGCATAATGACAGGTTTCAGAGTAGCAGCCGTGTTAGTCTGTATTCGCAAAAAGAAAAGGAGTACTTGTGGCACCTTAGAGACTAACAAATTTATTTGAGCATAAGCTTTCGTGAGCTACAGCTAATGCATCCGATGAAGTGAGCTGTAGCTCACGAAAGCTTATGCTCTAATAAATTTGTTAGTCTCTAAGGTGCCACAAGTACTCCTTTTCTTTTTGTACCTCTGCAGCCACCTAGGAAGCATGTCTCACTTTTTTACTTTCTGAGGTAAGAAGATTTCCTTCACCTGTTCAGCCTCTCTTTCTATGGATAGATGATGGGAAGAGCCCTTTTTCCAACAAAGAATAGGAGGTGGGGAGGAGAGAGGGATGAAGGAGAATGAAAGAGAAGAAATTAGGGTGATGATGTAGAAGAGGGGAGAGAGAGAGTGCTGGTAATGGGACAGGGAAAGAGAGAGAGTCCTTAGGAAAATAAGCACCAGAGAGGATCCATCCTCTCTTTTTTTTAATCAGCAACATCTCAGGACCAGAATTCTAGAAGAACTGAATGTAAAGCTCAGCATTCACAACATCTCTCATTTCAGCATCCTCAAAGATCAGAATTGAAGTCCAGGGGACAAACATGTGACGGAATAAATGCCTGCATCAAACAGAGAACAATTGGTAACATCACTGCATATAGAGCTGGTCGAGAAAAATAACAAATTTGCAGAAACCTTGAAATCACCATTGAAAAAGCTCAATTTTTGTTTTCCAAAATATTCCATGAACTTTATCAATTATTTTTGTTTCAGACTTGGTAAATTGTGAAAACTTTTCAATTTTGAAATTGGAAAATCTTCAAAAATGAAACCTGTGGCTAAGCTGATTTACCAATGGAAAATTCAGAACCTACATAGGGGTTAGAGGATAGTCACAAGAGACCAAGTCCTTCAGATAAACCTCCAGTTTTTACTCAGTAGAAGAAGGGTAGCATTGACTTATATGACCCAATGATCAGGCCAATAGTGAGAAGCCAATAATTACAATTTTAGTAGCATGCACAAGGGCCTCACGTCATAGAGCAAAGAAGTCATAGATCCTCTCTATTTCAATGACTTCAGGACTCCATATTACTGCAAATATATATTGACAATTTGGAGTGAGATTCAGGAAGAGTCAAAAGTGATGATGGGCTGAAGAAACTGATATGAGAAGATTTAAATTGTTAAATAGGGACATATTTGCTTGGCAGTGACTGTGGGTAGACAAATCACCAAGAAGGGATGGGAATTATTGTAATGTGGTGTAGTGATAAAATCAGGAAAGGGAAAAAACATGCTGAATATCATGAAAAAACATCCTGACAGTGAGATACATTAGACTGTGGAATAGTTTCTCAAAGGGAACCAATCACTTGGGTCTTTTCCATCAATAACTTCCTCGATTCTCTGAATACTGGTACTCAGTTACTCATGTTCAAATGGCAATTGAAACAAGAGAGATTTAAGCAACTCCCTGAGTCCCTCATTAATTTCCAGAAAGCTAAGTTGCATACACTAATTCAAATATCCCTTGTCAGGGTTTAAGAATAGACCCCCCCCATATATATGTATATTATTAAGATCTGCTTTATATATATATAAAATAAGAGTTCAGCTCTTTCACCAAGTGCAGGCTTCAATCTTATTTTTGATGCTTGTCACTTACTTTGTCAATCTTCTGCAAAAAGTCTGTGGCTTCAGGCAATTGCTAAAGTAAAGATTAGAGCTGTACAAAAACTTAAGTTCATTTTGCAAGGGATGTGAAATATTGTGTACAGTGAAAGTCACGTGGGCTGACGGGGCTTGAAGTTCAAATGAAACATGGTTGATCTCATTGCAAACACAAAGACAAGAATGAGTGGTTTGATAAACTAAAAGTAGGAATAGACCTTAGATCTGATGTAAAATCAGAACTCCAGTCCCAAGAAGCAGATTTCTCCTCTTAAAATCTGCTTATTATTTTATGAGCCAAGATCTTAATACGTGGATAATTCAAGCAAGTGGGAAAATGGGGGTTTGGCAATACACCTCTGTCAAGAATACACAGAGACTTGGCCTCAGCTCAGATCTAACAAATTTCACTCATCCAGAGAAAATTTTCTTTATTTTTTTCATTAAAAACATCTCCCGCTTCTGAGGAAGAATTTTATTGTCTGTTTCAAGACTTCAGAAAAATGACTTTAAAAAAAAAAAGTCTTCCTTGTTCATATTGTCACAGCTTGACAGCCAGGACACCTCTGATGCAATATGAGAACTCTGGTCACAAGAAAACAAATTTCCCAAGACAAAAATGAGCTATAATTATTATTGAATGTAGTGTAGTTGTAGCTGTGTCAGTCCCAGGATAAGGTGGTCCAATAAAAGAGATTACCTCATTCACCTTATCTCTCTATAATTGTCAGCCCAAATATAAAATACTGGCTATTTCCAATAACAGTGGATTACAAGGGGAGCGTATCAGATTCTTCAGAAATACACAGAGAATATATGCTTCCTTTACAGGTTCAACAAGAAAAATGTGATCTTGGGGGGAAGGAGGGGAATCTGACACTGTTGAACAGAGCTGAATAGAGTATTAAAACTATTTCCAAAAGTTCTTAAGCACATGCTTAACTTTAACTTGAAACCAATTTTTAAATCTTTGCAACTCAAGCATTTGCTTTGCAGAATGTGGGCACGGACAAGTCAAACATAAAATCAGATCATTACCACTAAGGGTGGAACTTAGAGCAGTTGGTGATATCTAGGTCACTGCTTGCCAATGAGATACTGGGGTACAGGATTAAAGTGTGATATTTTTCCTCTGACTTTTCTAGATGGATCAGAAAGCACTACTAAAATGCATCTTCTTTCTCTGAGGAAACCAAGTGATAATGGTTTCTGATGAAATGGACTGATCCTCCTTGTTGCACTGAATATGCTTAGGCAACTGTGCATGCCCCTGAACGGCCTTGTGCCTTGCCTCATGCATTCTATTCAAACAACCCATGTGGAAAGTTGAAATACAACTGCAAAACTGCCTGAAGAAGTACACAGATGACCAGTTAAAATGGGGTGGAGAGGGAGCCAACATGCTATGTTTGTGGAAACTGTTTGCAGATATGAAGAGGATTTGAATGAATCATAGCCTGGATGCTGTTCATGCTCAAACCAATGCTGGTTTAATGTATTGTTGGAGTTTGAATCAAATAGTTTGCACAGATTTTATTTTTCCTCTTCAAAATAGTACTTATTTTTAGGTAGCACATGTAGCAAACACACTCTGCTTTTCAGCAGGGAGGTGATAGTTTGTCTGCTGGTATCAGCAAAGTCTTAGAATATCTACATAGACACTATTGAATGGACGGTCCAGTGGTTAGGGCACTAGAGTAGGACTTGAGAGGCGTGGATTGAATTCCCTGCTCCGCCGCAGACTCCCTATGTGACCTTATGGAAGTCGCTTAGTTTCACTATATATGTAAAATAGGGAGAATTGCATTTCCTTACCTCAAAAAATGTTTTATGAGGCACTTGGATACTATTGTAATGTGGCACCTAAAATCATTAATGATCTGGAGGATGGTGTGGATTGCACCCTCAGCAAGTTTGCAGATGATGCTAAACTGGGAGGAGATGTACGCTGAAGGGTAGGGAGAGGATATAGAGGGACCTAGACAAATTAGAGGATTGGGCCAAAAGAAATCTGATGAGGTTCAACAAGGACAAGTGCAGAGTCCTGCACTTAGGACGGAAGAATCCCATGCACCGCCACAGACTAGGGACCGAATGGCTATGCAGCTGTTCTGCAGAAAAGGACCTAGGTGTTACAGTGGACGAGAAGCCGGATATGAGTCAACAGTGTGCCATTTTTGCCAAAAAGGCCAATGGCATTTTGGGATGTATAAGTAGGGGCATTGCCAGCAGATCGAGGGAAGTGATCGTTCCCCTCTATTTAACATTGGTGAGGCCTCATCTGGAGTACTCTGTCCAGTTTTGGGCCTCACACTACAAAAAGGATATGGAAAAATTGGAAAACGTCCAGCGGAGGGCAACAAAAATGATTAGGGGACTGGAACACATGACTTATGAGGAGAGGTTGAGGGAACTTGGATTGTTTAGTCTGTGGAAGAGAAGAATGAGGGGGGATTTGATAGCTGCTTTCAACTACCTGAAAGGGGGTTCCAAAGAGGATGGATCTAGACTGTTCTCAGTGGTAGCAGATGACAGAACAAGGAGTAATGGTCTCAAGTTGCAGTGAGGGAGGTTTAGGTTGGATATTAGGAAAAACTTTTTCACTAGGAGGGTGGTGAAACACTGGAATGCGTTACCTAGGGAGGTGGTGGAATCTCCTTCCTTAGAAGTTTTTAAGGCCTGGTTTGACAAAGCCCTGGCTGGGATGATTTAGTTGGGAATTGGTCCTGCTTTGAGCAGGGGGTTGGACTACATGACCTCCTGAGGTCCTTTCCAACCCTGATATTCTATGATTCTATAGACAGACAACTATAGAAGGAGACTTTTTTTTAAACCTTGAATTGTGTAAAATTCCAGAGGAGTTTGCAACTTTTGTTAACGTGGAATGTTCTATTCCAAGTTGAAGGTGAATTTCTTGCTTTTGAATCAGTGAAGCTTTGCTTCCCTTGCACAGCCAGCTGTTTGTTTTGTTAATGAGGTAGAAATTGTTTTCTATAGTGAAAAGTTTGTTTTGTTATTTTGGGAAAGTATTCAGTTTCTTTATTATGAGAAACATTCTTTCAGTGGCAGGCCTAATGTCTCTAATATTTAGTGCTAATAGTTTATAAGCTATTTATTAGACAACTAATTCCCATATTTAAAACTGTTTTGTTACACAATGTGGCATGCAGTCTTGATTGTTTTTTGACAATTCGGGGTCATTGTATATAGCGTACACTAAAATGTATGTGCATATGAATGAAGATATTATGTACACTGCATATTTCACTTACACAGAAAGATGAGGGGAGCTAATCACAGAAGCATATTGCTTGGTATTATCAATAAGTTAAATAAACAAGTCTAACTTCTTTGAGTAACTGAATTGCATTGGGTCGGAGGTGATGTGAAGCTTTGAGATGAACTTTTTGTCATCAATAAGCCTGCAATCCCTTGGTAAGAAGCTTTGATTCTGAAACCCTCTTGGGGTTTACTAAATGAATTTAAAGCAATACAGATACTTTCCAAATCCCATAACAGAATTCACAAGAAAGCCAAATAAGCTAGAAAAAATTCTATAAGTAGGGGAAGGCAATTTAAGTTAAATTAATGAAAAGTGGGGAAAAAAGCTGAATTCTCTGGTTGCTTTTAGCCAGCCACTCCAACAGTGTCTGAACAAATACCTCAGAAAGGACAACAAGGGGTGAGTTATAAGAACTGTAACATCTTAGACTGCAAGATACTTTGTGATTTTTTTTTTCCAATGTCATTTGTGCATTAAAGTCTTAGGCCTTTTTGAATACCCTTCTCTGTACAATTCATACACTCCAAGGACTGAAGAGACCATTGTGATCATCTAATCTGACCTCCTGTATAAGACAGGCCATATAATTTTCCCCAGCATAATTCCTAGAGTAGATTTCTTAGGGAAAAAAAATCCTATCTTGATTTAAAAAATCAGTGATGAAGAATCCACCATGACCCTTGGTAAATTGTTTGAATGATTAATTACCCTGACTGTTAAAAATGCCTTACTTCCAGTTTGAATTTATATAGCTTCAACTTTCAGCCATTGCATTATGTTATATTTTTCTCAGATTTGAAGAGCCCATTATTAACCTTTCTTTTTAAGCTAAATAGACTACAAGAGCTCAATCACTATACGTCATGTTTTCTAATTTTTAATCATTCTTGTTGTTCTTCTCTGAACCCTCTCCAATTTACCCACAGCCTTCTGGAACTGTGCGCCCCAGAACTGGACACAGTATTCCAACAGTGGTCACACCTGTTCCAAATATAGAGGCAAAATAACTTCTCAATTCCTACTTGAGATTCCCTTGTTTATACATCCCAAGATTGCATTCGTTCTTTTGGCCACAGTGTCACCTGAGAGCTCATGTTCAGCCGATTGTTAACCATGACTCCTCAATCATTTTCAGAGTCACTGCATCACAGAATAAAGTCTCCCATCCTATAAATATGATCTACATTCTTTGTTCCTAAATGTAGTCTCCTCTTTCTGAATAGATTGGTTGACTAGAGCACATGAAGTGGCACAACTATTTTTTTTTAGTTACTTGAGTGAATTATGAAATGATGTGCTCCATGTTAAAAACAGAGTTTACCTATATGATGATTCTTAAAATTCAATATGTTATTAATGAATCTGAAATAGTTAATATTGGACTTTCAGCATAGCTCTCATACCAAGTTGTTTCATATATATAGTTTGCATTACATTACAATACTCCCCTGGGTTTTGTTTTGTTTTTTGTTTTAAAATGACTTAAATATGAGGATCCTTTAGCTACAGATGTTTAAATTCTTGTGTTTCATGCATAGAAAAGCAAGCTATCTTTTTCTTGAATGGTAATACAAGAAATGGATTAAACCTTATACCAGAGATGGATTAAAATCCTGGAGCTGAACACCCCTGAAAGTTTTATCAGGGAAAAAAGTCCAGAGTTCAAGAATGGCGGGATTAGAAATAAACACTAATCCAGAACAATAGTGACAGATCATAGACTGGTGCCATTATTCAATATTTGATAAACTACCACATAGCTTTTTCCTATTTTTATTCTGTCTAAGCCATTGCTGTGATTTCTAAGTACTGGAGTTGAGCCCCAATAAGGTGTCGTGGAAAGAACATGTCTCACTGGGGAAGAATTTATGGAAGAGCTGGGCTTTGAATTTCAGTGTGAACACTGTTAGTTTCAGGTTTAGTCTGACCTCATCCTAGAGGTCTACCCCACTGCACCTGAGTCTCAGTCTACGACAGTTGAGTTAGTGTCCTTAGGGGGAGTTATCTATTGGGTAGATGGGTCTGGGAGATATGCCTGGCCTAGGACAGTAACAGGGAGAAGCAATGTGGATTAGGATTAGAGATTTGAATTTGATGAGGAAATGAACCTGGACCCAGTGGAAGTTTTGGAATATGTGTGTTGCCTTTTGTCACTTAACCTGTGTGCTGCCCAAGATGCAGATCCTGTGTTGTAACCACAACAAAAAGGAGTTTCAGGAATGGGCATAATAATATTCAGATGAGCCATACTGTGCTTATTCTAACATACCTCCCATGTATGCAACTTTCAAATGCTCCTCATTCTGTCCACTTCCTGTCCCTTTTTTCCCCCCAGGAGCAAGATTACATTCTTGAACTGGAAAGCATGCACTTTCTATAATCCTGTAGCCCATACATGTGAGTAATTCTCACTGCAGTAAATGGGAGAACATTGTGCATGTAAAACCTACTGACTGAAGAGTCATGTTACAAAATATTTATCTCTGTGTCCAAATGCGGATTGTATCATATTTATATGATTGAGTCTGTTTTAAAGGGTTTCTTATCGTTATTACAGTCTTTTTTGGAAGGTGACCTTTTCACTAATTAAACACTTACTACTTTCTCATTTTAAGACCTATCTTGTATTTGTCATTCTTTCACAGGGTAAAATATTATGCTTTTTTATTTGAAAATGTAATACCGTGACAATATAGAGGAAGAGGTTGTGCATAATTATTTCCCTTAGAGTCTAAGGCTTAGACAATCCTGGTCTAAGTTTCTTGACATATGTAATTCTGATAAACAATTTGTGACTTTCAGCACATGGGTTTTGGTTCTTTTGTAATTTGCTTCTTTTTCATCCTGGAGTGAGTGAAAATAGTATTATCCCTTACTTTCTAAATTGTCAGAAATAATTACAATCAGATTCACTTCTATACTAACATGGATTGTACATTTCTGCCTTAAATCTTGTCATAGAAGACTGTGCAAAGCTGAAAATCCTAGTCTGTCAGTATTTGGGGATTTTGTTTCTTATGTCAACAAAATATCCAAATCCCCCTGAAGAAGTTGTCCCTTAGCAGTTACTGTGATCAGAGAATTTTTCAGTGGGTCCACTATTCTATCCACTAATCTTTGAGTACAAGATTTCTTTTCCCATAACTAACTTCTTGGAAGGCTTGCTCCTCTGGTTTATCTTCTGAAACTAAAATATAAGCTAAAATAAGGTTGTGGTTTCCTGTTTTGTTTACCCTTATGAATCGATTTTGTCAGTATTTCTGGAAAGCTTTAAGAAAAGCCTTACATTCATAATTCTTTTGAACACCAAATGGTAGATTATTAATTGTATTTCAGCATAATTTGAAACTGTAAAATTATAAGAATTCTGTATTCCCTGTGCCTTATACATTTGGCATTTTATTTGACTAGCATTAATCTCTATGTAGCTACTCTCTGATTAGTGTCTAAAATCCATGTAACAGTGTAGAAATGACTTGTTCTGTAAATTATTTGGCAATTATATCTTAAGTGATCAAGTAACTGAAAGAATAATCAGTATAAAACATTTTAACCTTATAATGCTGGTTTGCAGATTCTTAAATTACATGGTATTAAGCACAGTACATAGGTAAGTTATGATATAGTTGGAGAACAAGCACAATTCTAGGTGCATGTATTAAATATATTTCCTCTAATCATAGCAGACAGAAACCTTGTGTAACATAAACAAAAGCTTAACTTTAATGTGAATTAGCAATGCTCTGAAAGGTGGAAGGAGCCTAATAGGAAGAACTGACAAGTCCAAAAGTGAGATGAAAGACCTAGAAAGATTTCATTTCCTACTAAATAATTATCCCTAAGGTGTGTAAACTTCCTTAAACAAATACTTGCAAAATAAATTAAATAAAAATTAGTTTCAGTGATATTAGCAGAGACCAGCAGCCTCCACAAAAATGCATGTATGGCTAGGCTTATTCTCACCATCAAGGACAGGGCAAACAGGCATTACATCTTCCCCATTCTCATCAGACTTTAATAAAATTCCCATATTCACTGTGTTCCACATTAAATTAAAGAAACATTCAGCATAAAGACTTAGATTTTCCTGACCTGATTCTGAATAATCTCTAACTTTTATAAGAGAGTACCATTTACTCCAAGCTCATGATCCTAAACAATGGTGCCTAGAGCATCCAAGTGGCTTCCATAACGAAGTCACCATGACTCTACCATAACCGTGTCTATGGAAATCCACATGCACTAGGTTTAAATCAGCCCATTTTAAAAGCCAGTCATACAAATCAGAAGAGAAAAGATCCATTAGGTCGGCAAGTCCAACCCATGTGGGCCAGCCCAGGATTATGCCTTACAGTATTTGTTTCAGCATTTTGCCCAATCTAATCTTTGAATGATTCAATAATCTAATGGCTTTCAGTATCAGGAAGTTTTTCCCAATTATTTATCTTGAAAGGACATTTCTGTTCCCTATTCTTGATTTAACAGACTGGATCAGCTGTGGGGACTACCTTCCTGGAGGATTTTTGTTGATCTCCTGCCTAACTTTATTAGTGGAAAAGACTCCATGTACTGAATCTGGCTTTCAGGGTTGTTCTGATGTTTATCCTGGGGACCTGTTGTTTCCATGTGCCTACTAGCCACAGCCAACATAGTAGGGTGGAAAAGCAGACCTTCTGAGTTAGTTCCACACTTATCTATTAGGGGATTTAAAAATAAAGATCATGACTTGAAGTAAACTCTAAGATTAGTAGGGAGCCCCAGTGTAGTATGCTGGTGAAGTGCGCTCTCTTCAGCTGAAAGCATCATGAGGGACACTGATTATAAAGAATCTGGAGGACAAGCCCAAATCAGTAAAAATCAAACTGAAATTGCTAGATCCAGGAAATACTGGAAGACCTGGGGAAATGAGCAAGATGATGTCTTCCATAAGGAACTTGATGAAGCCTAGAACTGATCAGTAAAATTCCGATGAAAACTTTTTGGTCAGAATTTGTCAAAATCAAAATGTTCCTTGGAGACTACTTGATTCTTATGAAGTTTCTGCTTGGTTTCCAGAGGTTCTGTTGGAAACCAGTCTGATATCCTGCCAGTTCACTTGCTCGGCACCTGGGCTTCCAGCTTCTGGCTCCTTGGTAGCTGAGACTTAGAGTATCAGCAGCAGACCAAGTAGACTACCCTGAGAGCTGGGGCTCCATTCTCTTTTGCAAATAATTTCACCTTTGTTTTGTTTTTCTTTCCCAATCAGAGCACAATTAAATTTCCAAAAATCAAAATCCTGCATGAAAATGAAATTCTTTGCAGCTCTAATCAAGATATTATTTGAAATACAATACAGGACTCTAAACCTTATTTGAATGTAGAGAGGGCTCATGACAGCACTTAGGTATATATGTAATTAATACAAAGCATACATTGTATGCCTAACTTCACTCCTTTAATACAAAAATTCCAAAAAGAAGGCAGAGTGTGTGGTAAACTTTGTATTACAAGGGTGGAATAAATGACTTTGTTTTGCTATGATATCCTCAGCAAAACAAATAGATTTCAATGGAAAATTCAGTTTCCTTTGCTTTGGCTACCTCTACAAAGCAATTCTTTTCAGAGATTTTGTGATAAATTGTTTAGGAAGATTATATGCTGTCTGTATGAAATGGCTGCCCTTATGTTTTTTAAATCAGGTCCATTGCATGCATTATTGGTTATACTGCAACACGCCTTAAAACACCACTGTTTGGGGGGGGAGGTTCTTACAAAAGGCAAAAACAAAGAGATTTATCTTAAATTTAGAAATGAAAAGAAATCATCTTCTTGTAAGAAGATTTATTTTCAGTTTAGACTGGTATTTCCATCCCTCCTCTCTCTTTTTTTTTTCTGCAATGTGTAATTATATTTTGCAGTGTAAATGGATTTCTGCTAAAAGAAGAAAGCAGAATACAAGTACATATTTATTTATACCTTAACAAAGTGCAAAATTTTAGCACTTCAGTCTCTTTGCATTATTCCTAATCAATTTAACTGGGACAACCATTTAATGGACAAGGGGGAGTAGGATGCACAGATTGGCAGCACTGCAAAATGAATTGGAAAACTATCTGAAAATACACCAACATTTTTAAACGTACAGTAAAGGACAGAAAAATGCAAATGGCATGCAGCACTTATATACCCACTCAGTATTGGGTTTCATGTCTGTCTGGAGAGAGGTGATGGAGAGATAATTAGTAGCACAAACCATCAAAGTGTGTTCTCTTGCTCAGTACTGCAGAAGCTCTTGCTCACTACTGCAGAATGATATGAAAGAAGCCAGCTAAGCTAGCCAATAGGAGATGCCAATGACAGGCGTGTGCTAAAGCTTGCCCCGCTAACAGAAATAGGTGCCCAAGTCTGGACTGCAGGGACGTGCCCATCTCTGCTCGTGGTATATAACTGAGAACCTTCTCCTGGTGTCAGGCAGGTTAGGTACCTAAGGTTATTGACACCTGCCTAGCTCGCTCTCACAACTATCTCCCAACTAAATAGCCAGAAGAGGAGCAAAAGGATATTATATGGGGTATTCTGACATGGATCTCTCTCAATCTCTCCTGTTAAAGCTGTTCCACTGGGGATAAATAGTTAGTCATTAGACAAAGAATGAGGCTGGTGGTTAGGGCACCCACCTGAGAGATGGAAGACCCAGAATCCAGTCTTCCTGTGACAATTACTATTTAATTACTTGTATACAGTGGAACAGTTTCAACAGGAGAGATTGAGGGAATTCGACATGAGAATATCCCATAACTCAGAGGTTAGAGCACTCATCTTATGATTTGAACAGGAGTTTCTGACCACTTTCTCCCCTTCTGGGAGAGAGGGAAATTGAACCTGGGTCTCCCACATCCCAGGACGAATGTTCTAATCATTGGGCTAAAAATTATCAGGTGGGTACCACCATCACCTCTTTTTTTCCTCTCCTTTGGTCAGATTTTGAATGGGACCCAATCTGGAAGGTGCCGTCTTGAGCATGCCTACCAGATTGGGCCCTGTATGGTTGATAAGATGGATGAGATCTTCTCTGTCTTGTGAATTGCTCTGGAGTTTAGGCAGGAGATAGGCCTCCGGATGCCTCAAAGGAGACAGCAATGGACATCCCCAGAGGCAGAAATTTAGGTGCCTAGGGAAGCTATATCATGTAAATTTAAGTACCTAAAGGGTTCAGTGGGAGTTCTGTGAATCACAGCAGAGCCTAAAGATGGGATTTAGGATCTAAACCAAGAATTAGGTGCCTAAATATGGGGTTTAGGTGCCTAAGTATCTTTATGAATCTAGCCCAAATAGATTAGCTGGAGCTGTAAAAAGAGTTGCCATGTTTCAACACCACAGACTTACTTGTCTTCTCAAGATGGTTTATGGTGCAGTAGCTTGATAGACTTCAGAAGAGTTACTCCTAATATTCATCAGTATAAGTGAAAATGGAAAACACATCTTGTATTACCTTCAAGATCACAATGAGTTTACATACAATAGAATCAAAGGCAAGTGTTTGCTTTTTTTTTCCTGACTGCATTGCACAATTAGAAGGATTTATAATTGAGCTGTCTGCAGTGATAACCATGTCTCTTTCCTGAGTAATCATAGTTAATTTGGAGTACAGCAATATCTATATGCTGTTCAATATATTCCTTCCAATGTGTATTAAATTGCATTTGTTATCATCAGCAACCTTATTAATCTTTCTTTTATTTGGTCTCCTCAATATAATTTTCACATAAATTTTTATATTTTCATAAAATATTCATAATTTTCCTAAATAACACATCCTCTGCAGATTTTGCCACTGTAGTGTTAAGATCCTCTTCTATCTCTATCTATCTATATACATATGCATGTATATCTACTTATATAATATAAAAATATAAAATAATCTATCCTACATGGTTAACATTTTGCCATGTTGTAAACTAAATATTTAGTCTTTCTTTCTGTCTCCTATTACCTTAAAATCTGTAACATTGTTTTATCCCTGTTTTTTATATCTATATCTATATCTATTACCAGTGATGCTGAACCCTCCAACAGTAAAAGTTTGAACATTAGCAGAGTATACATTGCATAAAGTTAGACATCATAAAGGACTTTTCATGTTGTATTTTACTAACATCTCTTCCCAATGCTCAGAATACTTTATAATGTTATAAAGAGGGTGGGCTGTATTGTGAAATTCAACCTCTGTTATGATCTAGAGTGTTGGATTTTTATCATTATTTAATAATACTGTAGTTAGATATCAGTTAGTCATGTTTCATTAACTTTAACTTTATATTTCAACTTTAAAATAAATATGGAAGCCATTCAGTCTTGCTTCCATAACTCTCCTTTTTCTAAGTTCAAGTGAGATTATGCTATTTTTTAGTGTTGGTACTTTCAAGGGCAACTGTACAAAAAAAATTGTACTGCTCAAGTAAAGAATACCATCCAATCCCTTCATTTTGACAGGCAGGATATTTTAGAGTAAATGGATAAAGTATTCATATCATTCAAGTCCTTCTCAACTAAATTTAAAGTTCAAGCGATTAATCAATAATGTAGTAATAGAATTTTAGATGTACGGTAGGCTGATATGGATTTTGCAGCATTAATGTCATTATGTATAACACTGAGCATTCACCTTATCCTATGCATTAATACATTTTTTTATATCCCAGTAAGTCTTGTTATTTATGGGATCTTATCCATATGCAGGCAAATGCTCTAAAGCAGTGAATGATTGGTGAGATTTAGTTAATCTCTATAGCATGATTTATAATCCTGTCTAGTATAGTTAGACACAATATCTCCAGGTCTGTAGCATGGAAGAAATGTAGCAATATTTCACTTTAACTTTTTTGTTGCATTTCATGACTTGATGTAGAGAGTCGTCTTATAGCTTCATTTCCTTTTTTATATGACATGGAGTACAGTTCACTGGAACTCGACTATAATGAAATACTTTTCCAACAGATAATGGCATCTGACAGGATCATGCACTACAACATAAGTGGAATCTATGCAATGCCACTTGAGAATGCATCAACTGCTTATGTTTCAAAAAACACCTCATCTCATAATTACATTATATATTAACAAATTATTTATTGCTCTAGAAAGTCTCTTCATATTGATTCTTAAACTGAAGTAAGCAAGAGTGAAATACTTGACTTATGGCTGCCTATCAGCTTGCAACAGAGACCCCAATTTAGCAAACGGTGCCTATTCAGCAAAGCATTTAAACACATGTTTAAGTTCCATGGACTTTAATACAATTTAATCATGTACTGAAGTGTTTTTGGTGAATTACTGCCAGAATGATAGGAGGAAACTGGTAACGCTATAAAGGTGGTTTTATCATTTTCATAGCCACATAATATTTATTTATTTTTGCAATTCTAAACTTTAAAAATCCTTTTTTATGTATGTGCATAATTCTTAGATGCTTCAGTGAGACTGAGCCTACACCTCTTGTTCAGGGAGAATTCCTATTGATTATTGTGACATTCATTAGCAGGTGAATGCTGTAATGTCTTGTTTCAGCTTTTATTAGTATCTCCCCCTTTTCAGGTGCTCATAAACTTGTAAAAAATCCTCCTTTTTTTGGTGGATGTTATGCTTACAGGCTTTAAGCCCAAAGGTGTCTAATTTTAGTGAGCAAAATCTCATTTACCCACTGTTGAATGTTTTGGTGATGGAATGGGCCTTTAGAACAATGGGTAGGTACTCTTATTTGTGACAAATTAGCAAAAGCTAATTATGACCACTTCCAAGTGGTACAGAGGTACAAACTGTAGCAAGAGTACCATTGTCCATTTTCCTGTCCCTTAAAGTGTGGCTGTACCACTGACTAGGCTCAACTCCCTTTGCTGACCCTGATAGTTTGTTTTAAACTGCATGGGGGTAATATGAGGGAACAGCCTTGCAGAGTGCAGTTGTGGCTGATCCCTGGATAGAGTCAAAAAGGCAGGAAGTCTTTGCATTCTCCCTTCCACCTGCACATCTATTCAAGAGCTAGATACCATCTGGCCAAATGGAAACTGAAAAGTTTGGTAAAGACAGGGTGATGCAATCTGCAATCTCAGATTTTCTTCCATTCTTGCCTCGCATCCGCTTTTTTGGTAGTGTCCTGAAGCATACATTCACTCACGCTACCAAACACTTACAAAAGGCTTTGCAAAGTATAGCAAATATCTGAAATGCTTTAGACTGGCATTGCTTTCTTAATGAGAACGCTGTAGTTTTGTGTAAGTGGCCGACTGATGTTCAATTCACATTACTTAAAATTGCTAGAAGATAGCTTCACAATCCTCCTGCAGTCCAGCTTGTGTTTGCAAAGATGGCAAAGTGAAATGTTGGCACAAAGAATTTCCAATACTAGATGTCAAATAATTGACTGAGAAATCCAATTAATTGCAGATCCTTTTCACATGACTGCACTTGGGTCATGAAAACAAAACAACAACAACGGTAAAAAAAACAACCCAACCCATGCACCCACCCTATATTTAGAGTTTCAGTGAAATTTTAAGCAACTCTAAAGATTAGATCACAAAGGAAAGGAATCCTGGAAATATAAACAAATTCCATCTCTGAGTTTGAGATTGAAATGGGTTAGTGTTTGTCAATAATTCTATTGGCATTTTGTGTTTTAGGAGTGAACAACTGAACACATCTAATCTTATAGGTTTTTCTTATCCCAAATATGAGACAAACAAATGAATTTCTTCAAGTCTTGATGGATATCCAGTTTATTCCCAGCGGAAAACTTTTTGTTCTTATGGAATTATAAAGATGGCTTTAAATAGTCATCTGCCCTCAATTTGTTTTGGAAACACCAAATTAAAATAACTTAGCCTCTGAGTGCAAGCTATATTTCAGTATTAAAAGGGTTAAGAATGTAAGTAGATACATGAGATCTTGGTTTCTTTTAAACTCCTGTTCTCTTTTAAAAAATCAACTTTCAGCAATGGGTAATATCAGTAAAAACTTCAATTATATTTTCTTCTCTACTACTTACTGGTATGTACCTGCCAAATATAAATAAATCATTACTATGATTATCAAAATATAAATATAAATAAATCATTACCAAATCATTATCATTACTCAGATACCATGTCGAAATGAAAATCATTTTGCCTTATGTTGCTCTTCACAGACAGAATTGTCTTTCTGTCAGCCTCCTAGATTACCATTACTTTTCATTTACCTGGAGCTCTCTTACAACTTGATTGCCAATTACATGTCTTAGTAAGATAGTCTTCACATCACCTTTTGAAGCTTGCCTAATTGAGCTATCAAAATCATGTTTTCATGTTGCGGCTAAGATTCTGAATTCCAGCTGGACAGGTGAGAACGAATGCCTTTGCTTCTAGCCCTTTTACAAGCATTCAGTTCTCATTTGTGAACACTTCAGCAAATATTCAGATCCTATGACACATTCCAAAATACTTTAGTGAACAGAATTATTTATTAAAGAATCTTTGGTGAAAGTTCAGCAAAAGAAAAAAAATAACATAATTTCTATCAGATTGAAGTAATACTTACAACTAAGATGTTGCAATGTTGTGGGAATTTCCATACATACGGAGTGAAATATATATGAGCAGTTGGGGGAAAGTAGGATAAAAACTTAAAAATGTGAAGGGGGCTGAAGAACACCCATATTTTATTTTTAATTGGATTGTAAAAATACCAAAACACACTCATGAGGATCAGGGCCCCATTGTGTTAAGAAGTGTGGGAACACATAAGGGAAAACTTTCCCCGATGTGATTTTTCTATTTTCAATTTACCAATACCTAGATTTTAAAAAGGCATCTGGTTTTTGGTGCTTCCACTTTTGGGTGCCCAAAGGAGCGATCTCCATTTGCCATCAGTTGACACTTTTGAAAATAAAGACTTACATGTAGGATGCTAGCTGTTGAAAACACAAAATCTGCAGCACTCAAGAGGCATAACACCCACTGATTTAACTAGAAGTTGAATGTATTTTTAAAAGGAGGGATATCATTAAAGCAGGAGCCTGTATATGACACCTTGTACAATTTTCAGTTAATGATTTCACTAGTGAAAGGACAGCTCCCAGCCCTTTTTGGGTACCAGCAAAATTTGCTCCAACAACATAGACCTTACCCTGGTCATGAGAGCTATAATTAGAGAGATGGGCGTAAGGAATAGCTTGAGCCTCCAATTTTAATGTCATCCAAAATGAAAAGGTAGTCACTAATCACTGAGCCATTCATTGTACAGGTCAGATATGGTTTGGTTATTTCAAGTAAATGTAATTGCTAAATAGAATTGCTTAGAAACATAGTTGACCAAAGAGGCAGACAGAAAAATTAAACCCTACTTGCCACAGGTCCTCGGTTAAAAAAATTATTAAAATGTTAAAAAAAAAAAGAAATGAACAGCACAGAGTTTAAGCATAGAAGGTTCTGGTTATCAGGAAATAACATACAGATTATCAAGGGGTGCAAAATTGGGTTTAAGATTGGGTGGCATAAGGAATACATAATCTGCAATATCCCTGATTGGGGGGTAACAGGTTAATGGGTCAAAGTACAGACATAGAGATATGAGGGTATGTTGTTCATATAATGGCTATCTTCAGGTATACATGTTGAATGTATATATGTTGAATCTCATTTGGTGAGATGTAATGTTCAGTGAGTTTATGCTTCTAGATCATATGGTCCAACGGACAAAGTCTCTTGGTCCCTTTCTTGTAGTCAATGCATGATGTCGCTCTGGCTCATGCCTCCTGGTACTGTCGGTGGCCGATGATACGTTCGGTGTAGATGTTCCTGGGCCATCGGATGGTGTCTGAGACCATGAGGCGCCACATAAGCCATGCGTAGTGTTGACCAATCCTGCAGGTCTGCAGCACGTGTTTGTTGCAGGGGTCCCAGGTGCCCAGGGCTCCAACGATCAGGGCATCCATCTGCACCTCGTAGCCCTTCACTCTCAGGGTGTCAGCCAGGGGAGCGTATGTTTCCAGCTGTATGGCATACATTCTCTACAAATCTTCACCTGGCCCAGTCTCTGGAGACTCCTGGCTTATTTCCAGTAAGTCGTCTTTCTTTCCTACCTAAACTAATGGAAAGAGAAAGAGAGAAGAGAAAGAGAAAAAAGGAGACAAAATCAGCCCGCGTTTACACTGGATGAAAGGGTGGCCAAGGTGTCGTTGGTTCTTCCTTCATTAGCTGGGATCATGTGGGAGATCCCAGCAGAATGTATAACTGCTCATGTGTGGTGGCAACGGCAGACACCAGCAACAGTCAACCTTTCCTAATGATGAATTGTTTTCCAACATAAAGTGAAAGGGCTAGTGCAGGTTGGCTTGATTGATACTACCCTGTGCTAGGTCCACTGTCTATACTCCATGATGATTATGGAAATTATATAAAGTTAATTGGTCAGATACCTTGACTTCCTGGTTATGGCCTATTGCATTTATCAAAGTACAGTTATTTGATAAAACATATGGGGCATTATATTTCAATAGAGGGTATGTGTGTGCAGAGGACGTACCAGTAGAATAGTAAAATAGCTACCATTAGTACTGGTATAGTGAATGCCCAATATATGTCTTTTTGTCACTGATTTATTATTTAGATTCATGGCTTTCAAACCTGAAATCTGTCAGTGTGTATGGCCTTTTATTACTGCTTAGTCCCCTCAGAGCCCTCCAACAATGTGATCAGTGGCTTAAAGTCATGACCTGGGTGTGTGGATTTGTGAAGAGGTGTCTTATCTGTCAACAGTCACCTTGAACTTGTATGCTTTGAGAAAAGAAACAATACACTCCTATCAAAGAAGCACCTTTTTATTTAAAATATTTTATTAAAAAATCTACAGTGTTTGTTAAACATAATATATATTAAATAAACACACTGGAATCTACAGCAAAAAAATGTCATCATTGCTTCCAATTTCCAGTCTGGCTGCAGTTTTTCAATTTAATTCCAACAAATCCAATTGGGGAGAGGGGGAATCCTCTCTCCTTTAACATCTGTTTTGGAATGATTAAGAGCAAAGTGTGATTATAGATACATTTTAAAGTGTGTATTGGTTATGAATCTTGTGATATAAAATGTTTGCAGCAAGTCCACTGAGATCACTGAATATTTTTTTATTAGTAACCACAAAATGAAGACAAGATTGAAATATGTACTTCCAATAATGGAAAAGAAATATAAAGTCATCCACTTAGAAATGATAGACCAGAAATACATTAGGGTATGCATTAAATAGCATTCAAGAAGATTGTATTTTAAGTAATTGGAGCACAAATTATGCAGGCTTACAATTTATGATTTTTTAAGTATTTCTTTTCATCAAAAATCTAAGTAGCATTTAAACAATTAATTATTCATACTGGTAAAAATAGCAAAGTTGGCAAAGTACTCCATTATCCTTTAAGTGAAGCTAAATAAATTGTTAGGACTCTAATTTCTTATGTCTAAAGCAGCATACTATAACAGCTCTTAAATTGCTCGGTTGAATCCAAGCCAGCACTGAAGTAAGTCAGAAATGTGAAGGGGACAGTTGTATTTTTGTGTTTATTTACATTAAGGAATATCTAAAAGGTGTTTGGGGTCTGTGGTTTTTTTTTTTTTGAGAATATGGATTTTAGTTTAAAAAAAATCTTATGATTTCAACCCACTTCTTCCAGGTCTCTCTTTAGATTCACCTCTGTATCTGCTTAAAGGGTAACACTCAGGGAAGTGGTCAGACAAGAAATGAAATCAGAGGAACAAACAGCTCCTGACAGTTTGGGTAACATTTTATATATTGCATGGACATCAATGCTAATGTACAGCGGGTTGTAGGGAATAGATCATGGATATTATTTCAAGTGAAGATAATTTTCTATTTTATTACACAATAGTTCTAGGTTTTCTTGAATTGATCCTATACTACAAAGTCCCTTTCTCACAGGGCATATATAATATCTATAGGATTCAGCAGAGTCAGGCAAGTGATCTTAGTAAGACATCAGTGGATTTAACGCAACATACGGTAGACGGTGACACAAGGATAGTCCAAGCGTTAATCTGATTTTCCAGATTTATAAATGGAGAAATTAGGAGGATAATGAACTGATAAATCAGTAATAAACCTTTTCTAAAGAGTGAGACATTTTTGGCTCCCTTCATTACGATTTGTATATCCTAAAGGAAAAGTGATTTCTTAAAGCTAAGCCTTCTGGAAGTCACTGTGACCTATTTCTGACAACTAAATTCACAAAGAGAAACTTTTCTTTGAAATTCATAGGTAGGATGGAGAAGTCACAAGGGAAACAAACTTATTTTCTGCAGATGCAGTTGTATTAAATGTTTGACACAAGGTTAAAGGATAAGAGAGAACCATTGACTCCAGTGTCTGAACTCCCTGATCCAAAAGTCATTTTGCGTTCTGTGTGATTTAGTGAAATATTATTGGAGAGGAAAAATGGTTAATTCTACTAATGGGAAAAAAGGGAGAAGCACTGTTAATGCAAAATGCTTATCTTCCTCTGCTGCAAACAGCTATTGGTACTCATCCACGCATAGAGAATACCAAAGGTGGGTACAAGCTTCATTTATTACGGGAAGGAGTGGACAGAACACTCTCCACTCCAGTAATTCCCAGTGAAAATCCAAATGCCTATGTACACCTCCATGAAGTCTACCCAAAGTAAAGCTTATATCTTGACTAACAATGGTGGGGGATACTCTTTCCCAGTTTGCCTTATAACTTTTCACAAGATGTGCAAGAATTGCCACATAGTTGGCAAACTGCCCAATGATCAATCTTCTCTCTGAAGTCAGTGGAAGTTTCAAAACTGGCTTCAGCGGACACAAGTTTTGACCATTATGTGTGAAGAAAACAAGAGGAGTACCCATGCAACTGCATTTGTTGCAGAGATACGATGATAAAGCTAGTCAGAAATGGAATCTTTGTCCTGTGGGAACTTCTGGGATTTCAACATTTCATTTAATCCCAAATTGTGACTAAAATCTTGGAATATTCGCAAAGCCAAATATTTGGAACATTTTGTTTCGACTTGTATACAATGATAGAAACCAGAAACAGTTTTGATGTTATCAAAGCGAAATATTTAAATTTCTATTTAAAAATTGTGAAGGCCTATAAATTCCCACAGAACGACTTTGTGGAATCCTCTTTTTTCAACAGAAAAATGTTGTTAGAAAAATTTTAACCAACTCTAGTTGATGGTAAACCCTAGCTCTTATACAGAATTTCTAACCCAAAAATCTCAAATTGCTTTGCGAAAATGGGTCAATATAACTATCCCTGTTGTACAGATGGAGAAACTGAGACACAGAGAGCTGACTTGCTGATGCTCACAGAGCAAGTCAATGGGAGAAAATGGAGGAGTAGTCAAGTCTCCTGGTAGCCTAAACCCCTTTCTACTGGACCACACTGCTACTCTTGTTGAGAGAAGGGCAGCTTTTTAAAGATCATAATTACATTTCATTTCAGAAGTTAGGTGATATCCTGACTTCATTGAAGTCAAAGGCAAAATGACCGTTAACATCAAGGATTTCCCCCTTAAAATTCTAGGTTGGAGGATTTCTTTCTTTCAGGATTTCTTTGAAGCTGTGTGGTCAAACACTTTTTAAAAAAAAACATGTATACAAATTCTAGTTTTATTGGTAGAGCAGTCCTCTTATGTTTCCCCTAGCCTTCTAGGTACTGCACAACTAGAAAAGATTGAAAAGCAGGAGAAAAAGTCATGAAAGTCTCACCATTTTTTACCCTTTTTTCCACAAAATTAAATGAAAAATGTCATTGAAATATTGAAAAATTTTGACCCACTCTAGTCACAATAAAATAATACAATTTAATATATAGCATAAAATTATAGCGAATTCAATGGAAATTGATAAAAACAAAATAAAATATAATAAAAAGTTAAATGTATAGGGATTGCAAATCACTTATTATTGCACCAGACTCATTCAGATCAATTAAGGGCTCAACTGAGTGTAAATCAGGATTAACTCCTCTGAAGTAGGCTCCTAAAATCCAGATCCTTGAATCTGACTGCAGTGAGGTTCTCTATCGCTAAGGAAAGTGTTGACTGTACTTTTCTTTATTTCTATAAATGTAAGGAAAAAAGTTCTTGAAACACAGCCATTGGATGTGTTCCAACAATAATGTCTGAGGTCAAATTGTAAAACATCTGTAAGGTTAAAAATAATGTGTATTCTAGTGCTGCAGGTAAACATTTCCCATCTTTCCAAAAAATATCCTGAGGGATTGTCATCAGCACTAAGAGTCACTGAGAACATTACTTGCCTCCATTCATAAGAGCACACCTTTGGTGGAACACTGAGCAGGAGCTGAGAGAGGATTATTTTATCCATCAAAAGGGCCTGTTTTTTTTTCTTGTTTTTTTTTTTCCTTTTCTTTTTGTTTTTGTTTTTTAACATTGTCTTTGGCTTTCTGTCTGTAGCTAGTAATATGCACTATTCTCAGGAGCACTTGCCCTTCAAGGGAACAGATGCTGGAACACTGCCAATTTACTGTAAAAACACCCATGTCAGTCAAAAAATGTTAGTTATCCCAGTGCAACACTGTGGGAGATGCTTGAGAAATGCAAGTTTGCTGATATAACCAGGATTACATACAAAATTGCTTGGAAACACTATTCCAGTTCTTTGGGATTTCAATTAATTTCTTGTACTTTCAGAATCTGGCAGTGTTAGCTCAAACCAAATTTATTATATATCTCAAGGATTCGTATTCCTTCTTTTTTTCCTCTACTCTAAACCTTTGAGTACTAGTTAATTATGCAGTCCCAAATAAACCTTTATTTATTTATTGCCAAGGTGAGTTAGAGGGGGCTTAATTAAATAGGAAAGGCATAAGCAGGCTAAATATAGGGGAAATAGGGCTGCACAACTGTCTTTTACCACTGTGCTGTTGTTAGAAGCCTCCACCCACTCACCATACAGAATCAGTGTTCCCTGGAACACAAAAGTACATGGCTAGTCTGAGGCAGAGAGGAATCAAATTGCAGCTCCTCCATGCAGTATATGATCCTGACAAAAATTATCCAAATTTGCAGCAAAATGGCATGCGAGTCAGTTCACTCTCCATAACCAGTGAACCCTTTTGGAGAAGTAGCATCGGTGGAGGAGCCGCTGGTGTGTGGACTAGTGTTAACATGGCAGAGAAGGTAGCCTGGCTGCCAGTGCATAGGGGAGTTTGGAGCTGCCTGCATCCATCAGATTTTCGTGATCTTTACTTGGGGCTCTCAGTGCTACCTATCTATTTGCGGTTACTCTCCTGGCCATGTCATCGTCTTCACCATTCTGACTCCATGTAAGATCTAAGGGAAATTCTACACTCCTGTGTAATCAACTCCTAACACATAGACTGACTTTTTAACACTCTAATTATGGACTAACTTTGAAGGGCTAAGCTGGTATGAAGGTCACTATGCAAGGGGGAAATAGGGCTGCTGGAAACTCAATAAGGTTCTGTCTCCTCCTTGCTATGAGTCCCTTTACCCTCGTCTAGACTTTCAACATGCTTATATGTTGTTGTAGTTGTTGGTTCCTGTCCCAGCCTTCGAACCAGGAGCTACCAGCAATCAGGCTGGGAATAGAGGTATTAGTACATTGCTGGCAGTGAATGTGAGCTAAGACAGTGGCACCACCAGCACTACCACTTCAGTTTACCTATTTGCAATGAGCGGCAGGGGCTTTCAGCACTTAAGGGTGGGGGGAAAGAAAGAGCTATGGAAATGAGGGTTTTGTTTGGTTAAGCAAAAAGGAAGGACCAAGAGTGGTGAGGGAGGTAGAGATTCTCCTTGATTAACTCAGAAGGTTCACCTCTGTGGAGTCTTAGGATTAATGGCAACAATCTCTCATAACTAACAGTAAATAACTTAATTCCTTTACAAAGAGAACACAGTAGTGGCTAAAATGTATTGGTACTATGGATTCTATTCCCACTTGCAAATGATTTGGTGAGGGGCCTTAGGCGAAGACTTAACCCAGTCTGGGCCTCACTTCCTCATCTAAGAGGGGGATAATGCTTGCTTTCCTCACAAAGATGTTGAAATTTGTTTAATTACTTGTAAAGCCTTTCATTATGCTCCAGTGGAGAATACTACTGAAACGCACAGAACTTGGTTTGTAGAGACACGTCAAAACTGTAGTGTTTAGATCTGAATTAGGTTTAGGATCAACTTTGATGCTAAATTGGGGCTAAGGTTCAGATCTGGGTTTGGTGTCTCAGTAGTGTTTATTATTCTTGTAAATTTTCAGCCAAACCTGGCAGAAAACTCATGACATCAGCTGATACAGGGTGATATTTAAGACCATGAAATATGGTGCAAGCATCAAAAGATCAATTATTTTCTGCAGTGTTGAGCCCTCTTAAAAAAAGAAAAAAATCTGCATTTTTTTCTTAGTTTTGGGTCTTCTGCAGAATTAAATCTTGAGATTCAATTAGAAAACAAAATGTCTTCTTACATAATTAGGAGTTCTGATTAGTAAGGTTCCAGTTCTGGCTCATCTTTTTCTCTCTTTAATTTGTATTATGCAAATAATTTAAAAGATCTAGCAAAAGTCTGACTGTATCTCAGCAGACAGGATCAGCTGTTCTTCAGATAACTATAAACTGCTGCATGGTGGGTGTATAGTGTGCTTACCAAAAGTATAAAGAAACTATACTGCCTCCCTCACCCCCAAAGTTAATCACTTTAAATTTAGCAAAACAAAATCAGGTTTAAAAACTCTAACATTTCATTGCTTATCCCACATAAAGTTATCTTTCCACCTGTAGACCACAATCAGAGACTCAGAGTATAGTTTTAAATTGAATATTATTAATAAGGGTTTTGGCAGATACCTCATCATCTGCTAATTACCTTACTTCTCGAACAAGGGGATTCACCAGAATTCTGTATTCTAAATGTTCTCACAATGGGGTCTACGAGATAGGAGGGAGTGCAGAATAGCTCAGCTAGTAAAAATGCATGCTTGCATTTTGGATTGTGGTTTTTTTAGGATGGGCTTAATCTGGATCTTTACAAGATGAATAGATGTTCCGTAGTCTAAAAGTGACCAATGGGTTTAAACCTGAGAAACCCCCAGTCTCCATTGCTGGCAATCACAGTTACAGGTGCTGAGCACTTTCAGGCTCAGGTGCACCACAAACCAGTCAAAGTTCTTCTTCATGACCTGACAAAGTGTAATTTACAGCTGGCTGCACTGACCTTCTACACTATATGAAATTTGGCTATATATTTTCTAGTATGGAGTTCTTAGGCTTTCAGCTTCCTGCCCTATGTAGACAATGTGCTTAATTAGGACACATTTCAATGTGATGGCAGACAATAAACAGAAGGAAAACATGCAAAATATAATTAAAGTGATCCTCACTCAAAGGACATCTAAAGTACAAATGCTATGTAAACTCAATCTATTTGCAGTTTCAGATTATGCAAATTCCATATTGTCTAACTTCAAACCCGAAATCTATGTATGTGCTTAAATTCCCCATTCTCTGCTGCACTCCTTAGGGGAATTAAAGGCACAATTGAGGGAAAAGGGAGCCAACACACATTAAAGCAAGGGCTTTGAAACTGTAAATAGTGAAGGCATGTAAATTACTCCATGCGGAGTTGATCATTACTTTGTAGCATCCCTTTGACAATTGTAGTGTTTAACATGATAAATCTTTTTTTCTCTCCACAACAATAACAACTGCAATACCACTGTATGTGATGTTCAGCACTGAAAATAATTTAGGGTTGCTTATGAAACATTCTTGAAATAAATTAGAATTAATTCTTTTCATGATGTCATTGTTAAATATTACGTATACTTTTCTTTCAGTAGTGTTATTTATTGTGATACAATATGTACTGAATTATAGGAAAAAACTATTTCTATAACTACACATCTAAGTCTGTGTACTTAAAGAAATTTAAATATTTTTTAAAGTGTGCTAATATATCATCAAGATGGAGAAATGTATTCAGAAGTAAGGAGGAGCAGACATTTTTTAAAAGCTACCTTCAGCCAGAGGCCAAGTATGTAAAATTACAGTGTGAAAAGGAGGAGTTACAATGGCATCTAATTTGCATCCTTAATCATAATAGTCACTACTACCGGTGGTGTAATGGGATATATGCTGCTCTAAATAATAGGAAGGGCAAACTCATTTTGCCTGTTTTTGAACCAACCTAATAATACCTGTAGGTTCTAAAGTTTGACTAAGTTTAACACCACCTCTGCAATCTCCAGAGAGACTGGAGATTGCAGCAAATAGCTACGGAGAGGAACAAAATGGGGAAAAAGTGCAAAGAAACTGGGGGAAGGCGTGGGAGGGGGGATAAGATATTCTAATGAAAAAAATCACATTGAAATAAATTAATAGGAGTTGTGGGGTTTAATCCCCCAGTTCATGTTGAGAATCTCAACCACAATACATGTGCTGTATGTAGGATATCTACAGTTTCCCACTAATAACTAGTACACCCTCCCTTTTAACGAAAAGAAGCACCTTTTTGTTTTTAAATTCAAGCATGGGTTCATAGGGGCAAAGACATTTGTCACATACAGCTAGTTTTGCAGCACACAAATAGTTTGAGAGGCTTACTAAACCTCAAACTTCAAGAGAGTAAGCAGAACTGTTTATTGAAACACATTCTTCTGCAATAGTCACAATATGATTCAAATTGTCTAACACAGTTTATCCTTTTGCATAAAGGATATTAATAAAAAAGGTTGTTTACAAATTGCAATATATGTTATGCAGGATGAAATGTAAAAATTGAAAGCTACTGTTTCACTTTAGCAGTAAAGCTATTTGGAGAAGCAATACAATCAAACAAAGTGGCAATAACAGTAGACTGGTTTCTGCAGTAATATCTTTCTTCTTTTTTCCTGTGAATGCAGAGTTATGTTAAGTACCAGACAGTTATAACTTTTTTCTTTTTCCCTAGGAGTTTCATTGCCCTGTTCTGGCAACTTTCTATCTTGTTAGCTGTTTTTATTGTATCATATATATAATATTTCATGTCAGGTTAGTACAGTGCTGGTAATTTATCATATTAGAATTTGCTTTCCTACTATCTTAAAAAAAGTTCTGCAACATCCATATCATAATTGTGCATGTGTATACCAGGGTTTTATGGAGTTTGATATGATATGTCAGAGGAGATTTGTTCACTGTTAATCCATTAGTGTCATCCTTTACTATCACAAAATATAACTTTGAATGTGCCTCTTATATGGGACTTATGTAAATGAATTAATGGAGTAAATTCCCATCTTGAAGATGCAGAAAGACCTAAATGTATCTCAGCTGGTACCGTTTTGATGCATGTGTGCGGGATGGGTAAAACACAAAGTTACTGAAGTACCTGGGGTTTAGACATCTAAATTCCAGTTGTAAGCTCTACTGTTATCACCAAACTCCTGCTGTAGGCACCTAAACTCACTTGGTGCCTAATTTTTCAGGGCAAAAGTTCCCTGGGCATCTAAATTTCTGCCTCTGAGCATGAGCATGAGCATCTGCCTCCCTCTAGGCACCTGGATGCATCTCTCATGCCCAGGCCCCAAAGTGACTGATGAACTGGGAAAGACAGGTGTTTGCCCACCCAACTCATGTGTGGGGTCCAATCCGATAGAGAATGCTTACCTGATTGAGTCCAATTCAAAATCTGGAGGAGGTACCCACTTTATAAATTTTAGTCCAGTGGTTAAAGAACTCACCTGGGGCGTGGGACACAGGATACAGAAAAAAGAAAATAAGTACTTGTGGCACCTTAGAGACTAGCAAATTTATTAGAGCGTAAACCTATCCTTGCAACAAAGCCCATTGCCAACTATGTCCACATATCTATTCGGGGACACCATCATAGGGCCTAATTACATCAGCCACACTATCAGAGGCTCGTTCACCTGCACATCTATCAAAGTGATATATGCCATATGTGCCAGCAATGCCCCTCTGCCATGTACATTGGTCAAACTGGACAGTCTGTACATAAAAGAATAAATGGACACAAATCAGAGGTCAAGAATTATAACATTCAAAAACCAGTCAGAGAACACTTCAGTCTCTTTGGTCACTCGATTACAGACCTAAAAGTGGCAATTCTTCAACAAAAAAACTTCAAAAACAGACTCCAAGGAGAGACTGCTGAATTGGAATTAATTTGCAAACTGGATACAATTAACTTAGGCTTGAATAAAGACTGGGGTGGATGGGTCATTACACAAAGTAAAACTATTTCCCCTTGTTTATTTCCCCTCCTACTGTTCTTGTAAAGTGCTGGAAACAGCCCACTTTGATTATCACTACAAAAGGCTTCCCCCCCCCCCCGCTCTCCTGCTGGTAATAGCTCACCTTTCTTGGTCACTCTTGTTACAGTCTGTATGGTAACATCCATTGTTTCATGTTCTCTGTGTATATAAATCTCCCCACTGTATTTTCCACTGAATGCATCCGATGAAGTGAGCTGTAGCTCACGAAAGCTTATGCTCTAATAAGTTTGTTAGTCTCTAAGGTGCCACAAGTATCCTTTTCTTTTTACGGATACAGACTAACATGGCTGCTACTCTGAAACAGGATACAGAGGCATTCATTCTCTCTCCTTTTGGCCCAGTCTTTCTCCCTCCCATTGAAACTCTTCTATTGTGGATAAATACTTGATACTGAGTGTCTCAGTGCCTAAATCCCTTTGTTAATGTAGGCCAGACTCAAATTGCCATAGCTATATGTGTTCTATGCTCTGCAATCTGTGGCATCTTTTCATGACATGGAGGGGGAAAGAATTTGGAGATGGAGAAGATATAAACTAAGAGAGAGACAACAATGAGCCCAGGATATCTATGTTGGTGCAGGATTCCATTCTGGTACCCCCCCCCAAAAAAAAACCCAAAAACCTGTTTACTTTGGCATTCCACAGGGCTTAAACCTGTGGTCATAGGTCCAAATTCAGCCATAAGACAGAAACTGAACTGAGTTTGTTTTCATGTAACAGTGGCAACATTTTGCCCTGGTACTTATCATTCATGGTGCTAAGATAAAATAAAGGTTGTTTCAGATGAGCAGAGAGTTTTGATTTGAATTCAGATAAAAAATGTATCTTCTGGTTTAAGAATAAATTTAGGAAATTCTTCCCCTCCTCCATTCTATTTTCTATATATGTAAGCAAAACATTTAGCATGTGAGTTTATTGAAAATATTCCAGGTATCTTCCTTGTGCAAACCTTTTAGAGATTGCATTTATGTGATGCTTTACACTGTCCACTACTATGTTTAATTGATTTTGCAATTTAAGGAGAGTTTAAACATTAAAACATTCTGATTTATGTTCAGCATCTTCTCAGTAGTGTTGGCAGTCATTTGAGGGGGAAAATGAACTGAAGGGGCTCCAACAGATCTTTGAAAGACAAACTCAAGCATAATATGCTGACACAGCTGTCTTACACAGCATCATCTCTTATGGTAGTTGTGTCTGGTCTTCAGTCCTATATAAATGAGAGAAAATATTGGTAAACTAATGCAGAGATCATTCAGCATAAGGTTCTGTTCTTTGGTTATTCAAATGGAGTGTTTCCTCATGCAAATACTGTTCTGTATATATAGTCTATGGCTGCCTGAGTAATCAAATCAAACTGGGGAGGGCCTTTGCACACGATTTTTAGCATTTTTTTTTAAATCAAAGCCAAAATATGCAGACTTTCTGCAGTCTAGTAAAACTGCATTCATTTACACATGTATACTGAACTGGATTTTTAATTAAGCCATTCTTTTCAGTGAGGAAATGTACAACAGTTTAAGGATACCGTCTCTCAGAAAGCTGGTTAATTCCTAGTATAGCCTGCAATGAACAGAAAGTTTCCTGCTCCCAGTGCATATCTACAGAGTACATTTGCTATTACTGTTTGCCCTGGGAAAGAAGATGATCAAGGGAAAAATCACAAGAGAGACAAATTAATATTAAAACTAGTGCCATGTGCACTGCCTCATCAAAGCTGACAGTAATGGTCATTACTACAAAAGTATCCCCTCCTGCTCTCACCAGTAGATGTTACCTCAGGTCTGATGCCTGAAGGTCTCAAAGGCTTTGATTGTAGATGAATATCATTTTAATCTGACAAGAATATGAATATTTCTAGGCACTAGAAAACAGGATGGAGGAAGAATTGACATAGTTAGGTATAAGGAAACCTTACATACACTTCTGAATTCACATATTCCAGCAGGCATTTTAATATACAACTTTTTCAAGAGTTCCTCTAAACTGAGCCATTCCAAGCAGACCTCTTCTCCAGGGTCCTTAGATGGATCCAGTGTATCTCAGCTTCCCTGCCAATCTGTCAGCCATGGTTCAAAGAACAAACAGCCCTTCTTCAAGATTTAAAGTCCCCCTCCCCCCTCAAGAAAAAGTAAAATCAAACATTTCAAAATCAGAGTATGTTAGTGGGAGTCATGGAGAATTATAGGATTTGTAGTTAGTTAATGTAATCTCAGTTTTACAGTAAATTCCCCGGATGTGAACCAGGACATATGAATAAATTCTCCCTTTTAGCATCTAAGTAAAATTCTGAAGGGAAAAAAATGCCCTGAATAATGAATTATGTATGCAAAGTTAGCTCCAGCAAAAGTAGCTTGTCAGGTACAGCTAATATAAGTAACGCTTGACCTAGAGATGTTCTAATGTCTGTTTCAATAAAATTGAAACCATTTTTCATGCTTTTTTTACTTTTCAGTGCTGCCTTTGAACGTGTTTGTTTCACTTAAACATAAAATGAACCTGTAGAACAGGTTTTTTTATGAGTTACTTTTATGCAACTCACAGACCTTGCTTTTCAGCTGATTAAAAGAATTACTCTGATTTAAATCTTCATCACGATGATGATTTGGTACGTCATCCGCATATCTTGTCTACATCATGCCATTAATGGCTATGGAGGTAAAAATGGAGATCAGATGTAGTCTGCCAGAAAATGTTTGTTTAATAATGCAAAGGGCCAAATTAGAAAAGAAGTATTGTTGATCATTGATATATTGCCCACATCATTCTACTACATAGTACCTCTTTTGACGATTCATCATCATGCTAATCTGTTTGCTACACAGAAAACTATCTCCTCTTACTAATGAAAACAACAAACTGTGCCTAGATGCTTATCCCAGTAATTCAAATTCTATAGACACCACACTGATAAAATAAAGGCTCTTTTTCTGCTTTATCGGTAGAATTGCATAAAATGAGAAATATGCTTTAAAAGCAAGCAAAATTGTACTATATCTGTGCCAGAGTGAGGCTTTTGAATTTTCTGTGGATTGAATTATTCAAATATTTGTTTGAATCACTGCATGGAAAGCAATCCATATAATGAATATCACTTTCTTGTAAATTATAAGAAGTCTGAGGAGGAGTGATAATTTAGAGAATTTTTCATTAAAACTTGTATTCTGGTTGGCCTTGAATTCAGTATTTGTTCCCTTCAGAATAAGGTATTTAGAGAAAGATGGATTTAAGAGGTCTAGAGAGGGGAGGCTGTGTACTTCTAAGTGTGGCCGAAAGATTGAATACCAAAGTAGTTTTCCCAAGCAGCAATAATCACATGAACACTATCAGAGCATCCTCACTGCTTGTTTTGTCTGTGGTCTATATATTGTGCCATGGTACTTAGCTCCGAATGTGATGTATCTGCTAATTTAATGTATTATTGTGCATAAAAGTAGGGGAACTCAAGAAGGGACTAAGCATTTTGCAAGAGTAATGTCTCACGGGCTGCCATATATTCTGGATGGTCAATATGCTTTTTAAAATCTAGTCACAAATCATAAAGAAACACTCTTTGGAATTTAGGTTGAAAGTATTTTTCACTGGACTTTGACTGATATCTCCAAACTTGTACAGTTTCCTAAGGAAAACGTCTACATTTAAAAATCTAGATGTTAGAATTTCTGTCTGGAAATACATACGTAAGGGATCCACCTAGTTCCCCGAGTAACAGATCCTTCCTCGTGCAAAGTTACCCATCTGACTAACACCACCCAATCAACTTTAACATTTCATTATTGTTTTCTTCTTCAGTGGAAACAGATTGTGTAAGATAGAGTGTGTGTCTGTGTGTGTGTGTGTATAAACACATACTTAAAAACACTGTTGGATTTATACATTTATTAAGGTCCTGATCCTGTAAAGACTCTGCACGTACCCAAAGACTTACTGATTTCAGTGGCATTCTGTGCATATCTGGTTACAGGTTCTGTCCCTAAATGGACAGTAAACATTTCAAAAGGAATATCATCACAGGATACAGTAAACTATGACAAAGTTCTATACACTTTTGCAGATTAATGGATTTAGAATATAATTAAGAATGACTGATCAATTTAGTATTGTGATGTGTGCAATGTTATGGTGTTGCACACTTACATGAGGTATATGTACACTTTGCTTTTTTGTGCTTTATGTAGCAATAAATTTATGTAAGGGTATAGCAAAAAAAGTATGTATTGAGTACTGTTGTAGTACATGTTACTGTTTTAGTATATTGGATATGGATCCCTTGATACAAAAAGGGATTTTAGAATAGAATTTTAATCTTGAATACGTTTTACAAAGTTTAAGGGGCAATGTTAAGGTTGGGGGATGGTATAGATTAGTGATGGAGTAGTAGTTAATGAAGAGGGTTTAGATTCCCTTGTTTGCAGTCAGTAGCTGGTCAAATTTATGTTTCTAAACCTTGAGACTTAATTTGAACAGTGCTTTGTACTCAAATTAAAATAGACTTGTGAGTGTGACCAAGATGGCAGCTGCAGATAAGAGTAATGGCACAGAGGGCTGGGGGGAACAAAATAATGCATGCTGCTATTTTAAAAAACATAAATCCCTGCATAGAGCATTTCCCTGCTCTGGTCCAGTGTACAGTGAGTTATGATTGGGACTTCCTTCAGCCTGCTATTAAGAGGGAACAAAACAAAACACCAAGTAAAAGGATAATAAAATGGCAAATATTCCTTTATTTACTAAGTCTCTTAGGCAATATAATGTAACAAGTTCATCTCCCATTTGCCTGACACTTGAAAAAACTTCCTCTTCCCCCACCATAGCTTTCCTGTGACCTCTATTTATAACCTCCAACCTGCAAGTTAATTTAAGTATGAAGGTTATATGAACCCTGCTTTCCTAATGAAAGTTATATTATAAGTACTTTATTTTATATCTTTATAATTCACCCCATTCTTATCGAGGCTAACAAATCAAACATGGGGTTCATAGACAATGCAAGTTTGGAGACCTGGTGGACCACAAAAAGTGTTCAAGAAAACAGCTGGGAATGTATAGAAATTGCCTTAATTTTATACCCCTTTTCTGATGTATTTTTTTCCCTGAAGAAAATTTCTACCCTGGAGTAAGATGTAGCATGTGAAATTTCAGAGGGATTAGTGTGTTTTTGGGGGAACTCAGGAGAAGGGGTGGACAGTAAATTGTGTAGCTAATGCTACATAATGGCATATTGATGTTTTGTCGATGTTAAAAAAAATAGTGATGTATGTCTCTTGTGCTTTTCATGATTCTAACCAATGTCCACCTACACTTTATTCTTTATTCTTTTCTCCGAGTTTTCAAACTGTGAGGCCTTGATCTTCCTCTTATTAAGACTTCAGATCTTGTGTTTGATTTAATTAAACCGTATACTATAGTTACCATTAGTTGAAGACTAATTACTTTACCTTAATCCCTAAAGATCTGATGATGCAATATTGTTCTCATTTGCATTCCCTTTGATAATCTTCGTTGCTTAGGACTGCTGATGTTCCCAAACTTGCCAAAGAACTTAAAGCAATAAATGCTGTGTTCTTTGCTCAGTTGAAGTTCATCCATGAGACTCCATTGAAGTCAGTGGGTGTGACTAAGGGAAAAATTTGGCCCTGACCAACATTCTGTTTTCTTCATCACAGTTTTCCTGTTAGGGCTGGGAAAGAACACAGTATGGGACAGGTCCTTAGCTGACATAGCTCCATTTAAATCTTTCGAGCTACACTGATTTACACCAGCTAGTAATCTGCCCCAGAAGTTGCAAATTATAGGTCTTAATATACAACTTCAGAGGCTGCTGCTTCCTTTTAAACATTTGGGACTTTACTGCCATTGTAGCAATTTTTAACCTCACTGTTCATCCTGGATAGAAAAAAGACCAACTGCTCCCCGTCCCCCCCATTACCCTCCAACCCCCGATCCTCATGTGAGTATCTGACTATGGAAGGTGTATGGGAGGCAGGGCAGATGATTTTTGGAGTACCCGGAACTGTGAGTCATTTTGTTACCCCATGTGTCTCAAGAGGTAGCCTTGCCCATGGGGACTGGGTGTTCGCTCCCTAACACCACAAGCCTGTTAGCCATTCAAGCACTCTCCTCTGGACTATGTCAGTCCTGTCTTCACCCTGCGGGTTAATAGGTGCACCATAGTCCTGAAGTCCCCTTGAAGTGTACACTGGCTACTCACAGAAATCCCAGATCTCTGCTCCCAAGGAACAGGTGTACTCCAGTTTATGAGTTTTTTCCTTAAACCACTGCACCTGTGTAACACACAGCATTTGTGATTACTTACAATAAAACAAGAGAGTATATTTAAGAAAGAATAGTGACTCCACTGGAAACAAGAGTGGTGGAAACAAATGGCTACAATATAAAACAAAATCATAAAACACAAACTAGGGCCTACACTTATTAAGGGTTGCCTTTCCTGTCTAATAAAGTAAGTTTTGCTGGCCAAAGTTCAGTCTGTTGCAGACCTGGCTGGCTTCCCCAGGAACCAGGATCCGATCTTTCCTGAGACAACCCTGCTCAACAAGATGTCTCTTCACTGAACAGATGCAGTGTGTCTTTCTCCACTCTGTGATATACCAAATCAGTTTTTTGTCTTTTTTTTCAAAGAGAGGGATAGCCCGGTCTGTTATGTTCCCTTTTTACCTCCAAGAGGTTTTGATTGTTTGCAGTTGTCTTTCATGATATTCATTGACTGTTCAGAGATGGGAAAGAGTAGACAATTGAGCCTTGCACTGAATCACTGGCTCACCAGGGATGGGTGGCAATTCTCTCCTGCTTGAATGGGCCATCACTGAAACTCATGATTTCCATTGTCAGGCATAATTTTCAGTGTAGTTGCATTATCCCTTTAATATTACCCATACACACACATCACCGTGATTATAAATATTGATAAGTTACAAACTTTCAGTAAAGACCTCACATGCTACCTTTTATGAATAAATACCATGAAAGTGATGTATTAGATATGGCGAGTTTGCCAGGTCTGAAATTAGTTGCTTGTAAGAAAGAGTGAACCCTTTGGCAGTGGGCATCAGTGGGCCTCAATATCACAGGAGAAATAGGATGAGAGGGGGAAATGCTCACTTCTCCTACATGGGAGAAGTGCTCATGGAAAAAGCAAGGAAAATGTGATTTCTGCCCCTCCCCCTCCCCCCATACTTATCTTTTCCCATTGAAATTCTGCCATTGAGGCTTCTTTGGCTATGTGTTGTAGTGTCGATGTGTTGATCTCTAGTATCTGGGTTAGAGGACAAGCTCTCATTCCCTAGAAAATGCCACATACAGATATTGCAATACCTAGCCTCTCAGAGCTAAACTCCCATCGCTTGCCTTACTGTGGAGGAGGTGTTTTTAGCCAAGAGTGGGAGTGTGAAATTTGGATTTCTGGTGTCGTATAACCAACTTGTTCCAGGTGGGGCTCGTTGGCCATGACAACCTTCCCCTATGTGGACTACCTAACTCTGATTTCAAACTAAGAATGTCAGGCCCGTCCATCTGGTTTTTAAAAGTTTTTCCAATCATACATGCTATGGGTCTCTGTCTTCAGGGATTATTGAGGGGATGTGAATTTTTGTGGCATTCCAAACAATTAAGTTGGTTTGGGTATCCTTGGACAGTGTGGCTGAATAGGATTGATTGCTTGGGGAATGGATAGTGTCTGAGTATCTGTGGAAATGTGTGATGAGGAAGTCATGTATGTTGATATATGATCTTACTCTTTCTCTCTTGTGAATCTTCTGCTTTTGAATTTGGTTTTGAATTTATTCCTTAGCAGCAATCACTGTTGTGGTTTTTGTGTTTTGTTAAAAATATCTTTGTAATAAAGAAACTGGGAAGAAAGATGCCCCATGAAAGATGTCCACTCTCTCCTTATATTTCTAGTGGGAATGAAGGCACAGGCTTCCCTCAGTTAAGATAGTTGCCATTTCCCTACTGCCTTTGGAGGTGGAAGCCTTAGAAAATTCCATCACTTAGAAAATCTGTTGTTCTGTTTGAAAAGCCAAAATGACCTCAGGGAAGATGAACATCTTGATTCTATGGTTAGGATTTCCCCCCTCCTCATTTTAGTTACTTCTGCTAAACTACCACAAACCAGTTTGAGTAAAGCAATGAATTGTTAATCATTTTCTGTTTTTCAACCACAGTCTGTCTATATTGGCCCCCATTATATCTAAGAATCTCCCAAGCTTTATTTTATTTATCCTCACAACACTCCTGTGAAGTAGGAACTACTATTATTCCCATTTTACAGGTGGGAATCAGAGGTACAGAGAGACTGTCATTTGTCCAAGGTCAGACAGGAAGTTTGTGTCAGTACATCTCCCACCTCTCCAACTTCCAGACTAGTGTACTAACTGTTGGATCACCTTTCCTTTCAATTATTATTCAGCATATACCTGTGTTTTATTTTCATGAGTGTAACTTATGCCATTTCCTCTTTAAAAAAAATTGGCGGGACAGCCTGTCTAAAGCCTGACCATGGTTATTTTTAAAACAACTTTAATACTGCATAATTTTAAGATTTTTTTAGAAAATTATGAGTCTCAGATTCACAAGGTAACTTCTTTAACTTGAGGAGAGTCACCGCAAGTGTTATGGTACATCATCCTCTAGTAGCACTTTGAGTATACCACTCATTCTGTGACAAGTGCTGTAGGCACTACTAGAGCTGTTCCTGCTCAAGCCCTTCCCCAAAACACTTGCACATTTGTAAGGATTTCTTTACTAGGGCTGCCAGAAAACAAAGGTTACAAGTGTCCTAGGTCCAATGAGTTTAACACTTCATAAACTTAGATGAACCTAACATCTCCCACCCCCAAGAGCAGTCCATTTCAGGGGTATAAAAGAACATACCCAGGTGTAATCCCTCTTCACAATCTTCTTGCCTACTGGTTGCAGCTAGGGCTGAGAAAATTCCCGTTTCTTTTCTTCAGTTTGCTGGCGGTTCAAAAAATAATCAGAAAAAAATACTTGATTTGATCCAAACAAAATCTGAAAATCCCCCCCAACCCCAAATAATCAGAGAATCAGAAAAGCTGACACATTTCATTTTGGGTTGAACAAAACATTTTGCTTAATTTCTGGGAAAAGAAACAAAAACAAAAGAAAAGAAGGATTAGAGTCACCATATAGCCACTGGAGGAATAAACTATTTGTCTGTAAAACTTCAGCCATGGCCATATGTCTGCTGCAGCTATTGCTATGCCCCTGCCAGATTAGCTGTTAACCGTCTCTAGTCACAGCCCCAAGGCAACCTACTATCTGACCATCCCTGGCAGAGCCAGCTCCCAGGTCATTGCTTCCCAGGATAAAGTCCCTTGTCCTATAAGTATTGCCTATATTCTTTGTTCATACATTTACATATTTGTTTACGCCCAGCTTACCAAGCGATCTAGATCAGTGGTTCTCAAAGCTGGTCCACCGCTTGTTCAGGGAAAGCCCCTGGCGGGCCGGATCGGTTTGTTTACCTGCCGCGTCCGCAGGTTCGGCTGATTGAAGCTCCCACTGGCCGCGGTTCGCCCCCTCAGGCCAATAGGGGCCGCTGAAAACGGTGTGGGCCAAGGGACTTATTCAGAATTGTATTCCACTCTCTCTTTATTATGACTCCTACTGAAATCATAGCTCATTCCATTGTGACTCATTAATTAGCTTTATTGTACATTATAATAAATGGAGACAAAAAAATTTACATGCATTTGCCTACCAAGCATAGATGCATTTTTTTCTTTAAGTGATGCCAAGTTGTGACAATGTTAAAATAAGTGATATTGAAAAATAGGGGTGAAGGTTTAAATGTCTCAAGTTCCATGCTGCCTGAGTGAGCCTTTAAAATGACTTGAAAATGAGACTCAAATTAGTTTCACTACAAATAAGTAACAGTTTCAGATTCCTCCAGTGACTCCTGCATGAATAGTTCTTACATGCAGAGGTGTCTGGAGACTCCTGCTATTCCCTGTTTAATCAGGGAGAGGTTCAAAGGTCTTCCCCCTGGTGTTTCTCTTCCCACATCCAACATTTGTCTCCAGCTGCACTGCATGTGTTAGCAGTAGCTGCAGTATCAGTGGAATTACAAAATGTTGCAGGCTCTGAATTGTTGGCACAGAAACTAGAGTCTAGAGGTTCAGCTGCTGTAAATTGCCATACCTCCATTGACTTTAATGGGAGCTAAATTGATTTACACCAGCTAAGGACCTCACTTTGTCTGAAAATTAACAAAATATCACATTCTATTGGAGTGAGTGCACACACACTATAGAGAGAAGGAGAAGACCAAAGGGAAAAAGTCTATGGTGGAAGAGGAAAGGGGGATTAAAGAGAGCGGAATGAGGTAACTCAACTCTCTCAACACAATGAGGAAACTCATCATAGCAGCAAAAGAAACCTAAATTAAGATTTCAGTCAAACTCTTGAACTATTTTTTTGGGGGGGGAAGAGGGGAGAGGCGGGGGGAGCAGGAAGGAAGGCTCAGATCAGTCCTGTAAAGTAACTCTTCCTTCTCCCTGACTTCAAGTTCCAACAGGTTTGTTAGTTAACTTTTTTCTAAAATCTTAAGGTCTCAAAAACTGTAACTTTTTTTGCCTGACTGTTGTCTTCAAATCTCACACGTTACTGCTTTTCCGAAAGAGGCAGTTATTGAGATGTCAAGGGAGGACAGAAACTTGTAGCTCCTCATTATGAACTGGAGAGTTGGGCAGAAGGCATTTTCAGTGATGCTGTAGTGAGAAGTGTCATGCAGTACATTACCTACTCCATGGACAGAAACACTAGACTGCAAATTATGCAGCAGTTTTTAAATGCTAGGCACAGTGGATGGGACTATCCCCTCTAGGGGCTCAGAGGGAAGGTAACGGACTAGAAAATGACACTTGAATAGGAAGTATGTACATATGATGTGATTCAAGGCTGCATACACAACACTTGTTGACAGGCTTCCTAGTTCCAGTTACAGCTCCTACGTGTTCAGCAATTCATCCTTCCTTGCTCTTTTTCACAGGGGCTGGGGGCTACTAACTTGATGTGGAGCTGCTTGTTGATGTTGCGCACCAATTTGTATTTCTGTGGTCTGGATGTTGGGCAATGCCCATGAGTCATGGTTGTTAACTCTGGCTTGCTCAATAAGTACCATGACTCTCACATGGACTGTGCAGGGGCTTTCCTAGCACGGACTGCACGGTGATTGTGCTACATCAGCCCGCTTCAATGGCTGTCACTAGCACTCATTTTGTAACTACAGTAGTCACTGAAATTCTGGTCCTGTGCCTTACCATTCTTCAATGAGTTCCACATTGTCTGCAGGTTTCAGAGTAGCAGCCGTGTTAGTCTGTATTCGCAAAAAGAAAAGGAGTACTTGTGGCACCTTAGAGACTAACAAATTTATTAGAGCATAAGCTTTCGTGAGCTACAGCTCACTTCATTGGATGCATTTGGTGGAAAAAAAAACACCAAATGCATCCGATGAAGTGAGTTGTAGCTCACGAAAGCTTATGCTCTAATAAATTTGTTAGTCTCTAAGGTGCCACAAGTACTCCTTTTCTTTTTACATTGTCTGCGTTCATTCAGTCCATGCAGCCATACAGCTCACTGATCGCTAATAAAAGAAGTTCCCTCAACATCCCCCCCTGGCCAGGCTGGCATGACCTCTGCTCTACATTGTCTCTGGATCAGATAGATAAGACTCTACAGCAATGCAAACACCTTCCTTTAAAAAGTAATTATACAGGAAAGTGACTGTATAAAAATATCCTCTTACTCAACCAATCTGCTTCTTGTATGTATTTTGAGTTGTATCATTTTTAGTGCCAAATATAGGTTGTTGTTACTTCTGCTTCTATCCAGAGTGATAGTGAGTTGGTCTCTCTTTTTTTTTTTCCCCTGGCTTGTGCATCATGTAATAGAATTGTCAGCCAAATTCTGGCTTAATTTTCCTTAGCAAAGGCTCGTTGATTAAATGGTTCCAGATTGTGAGCAGTTTCACTAACTTGCATCACCCTCACACAATTCCATTCTTCAATACCTCCTGCTGTGAATATATTGTACTAATCTATGAAAAAGAGGAGGCATGCCAAAGGCCATCTCTCCAACATGCTGAAAACAGAGCAGAGGTGAAAGGAGAAACTATTCCACCTTTCCTGGTGGAATTTATGTAAGTCTCGAAATCAGAGTTATTGAAAGCACTAGGGGAAAATAATGCCAGTGTGTTCTCATGAGGGCGAGTGAAAGCACCAGGGTGGCTGCAGAATGAACTACCATGAGAAATCAAGTTGAGCCCAATCTTTCACCATTCAGATAAGAAAGCTAATTTCATCTCTCTTAGGAGATGTTCTCCTAACAGCAAAGTTGTGGAATGAGTCCTTAAATCTGTCTCTGGTGTAAACCAAATTTCTCCAACTACTGTACAGTAAGCAAAGTTTAGTGGAGAAATTTGAAATTAAAAAATAGTTGAATGTAGATCCAAATAGTTGAATGTAGATCCTCCACAGATCTCCACCCCCCAAAAAAAGAATCATTTCATTTTTCAATTTACTGTAGAGTTGATCAAAACATGTTGAAATTAAAAATGATCATGAGATTTTTGTTGACATTTAAACTTTCAATGGAAAAAGAATAGATGACCTTTTCATGGAAATGTTAACAAAAGTGTTGACCCATTTTTTGACCAATAAGTACTCTACTGATGAGTATGTTTATCAAACTATGTGTGGAAAGAGAATTGTTAAATATTTTAATATTCTTCCTTTATTTTATTTTACTCCTTTTATAGTTTCATTTACATCAGAGTTTACTAATGAGCAAGCCAGGAAAAACTCAGCTTGGTTTAAAAATGCCAGAGTGAATTTGAAGGGCTGGCAGTTGCTGCAAACTGAGCAAATCTGATGTCATTGAAAGATGGTTGAAAGTCTGCAATGAAGGACAACATTAGAATCTTGCTTTTAGTAGTCATATCCAGTGCTATCCCTCCACATTACGGAGGAGGGATAGCTCAGTGGTTTGAGCATTGGCCTGCTAAACCCAGGGTTGTGAGTTCAATCCTTGAGGGGATCATTTAGGGATCTAGGGCAAAAATTGAGGACTGGCCCTGCTTGGAGCAGGGGGTTGGACTAGATGACCTCCTGAGGTCCCTTCCAACCCTGATATTGATTCTATGTGGCTTGAACAGCATCATTCAAGGAGCAATACTGTAATACCCATGTTACTTTGCTTCAGCGCATTTTGGCCACTCTTTTCATTCCATAGTATACCATAACCAGATATTTCTTTAACTTAACATACTGGGTGAAATCCTGTCCCCACTGAAGACAGTCTCAAAACTTCTGCTGACTTCTTTAGGGGACAATATTTCATCCAACAGTTTCTGCTGATATTTATGGCTCAAATTGCACTGTCTTTGAATACAATTGATATTAAAAATAAGATAGAAAAGAGTTTCTTTGGCTACAAGAAAACAACAAGTGAAAAGCATGAATCAAACAATGATTAATGTATAAGAATCTTAATATGGAACGCTCTCATTCTGACTGCAGCCACACCTTTGACCTTCTTTTCCCATGACATTTTAATGCTATTAAATTTGCCTAGAAGTCTGAGGTGCGCTAAATCACATACACAAAGTAATATAAGAAGTTTCAAACAGCTGGCTACAGAAATAGGAATAAAATGATAACTTGCATTGAAATGTCAATTTCATTTTGTACAGTTTCTTTTAAGCTATGAGAATGAGTCAAATTTTAATTTTTCAAAATGACAGCAATACAGTGCTGTCTGACAATTCATTTCAAACTGAAAGTATTAATCAGAGAGCCTGCACAAATATAGATGATTATTATTCCAAACAATCTGAGAAATTAAGAGTTCCATAAAGGTATTCATTCACCAGAGAGAATGGGTCTTCACACTTACTGAAGTCAGTAAAAAATTCTTTTCTGTATTGAGAGAGGCTTTATGTGTTTTTATGTATAATCTTAAATTTCCCTCACTGTACCTTTGAGTATCACCTTCATTCACACAACTGCTCAGGAGCATACAGCCTTTTTCAAACAGGCTACTTTTCTTATTCAGAAACTATGGCTAGTTTCTGAGCTTAGCTAGCCACCATTCTTATCAATGGATACTGTAAGTCAATGCTGAGACATCCTGAACACTCCAAATGCTTCAGCATTGCACACTCTTTTATGAGGTAGATGTATTAAGCCAAAAGCATTAAGTTTTCAGAAGAAAAAGATTGCTTGAAATGGCTAGAAGTCTAGCTTATAATGAAAAAGAAAGTACATAAGGGCAGTCTCTATATTCGGAGATCCCTACAATAATTAGAGCCAGTGGTATAAGCTAATGGCAGATAGGCAAGGTCTTGTATGAACTAAAAATGTTGCTGGCATAGCTCTACAACTATAGCTATACCAATAAGCCTCCCTATTGTAGATGCATCTTATATCAGCATAAAAATGCATCTGCCAGCACAGCTTACACTAGTTCCCTGACAGAACGAAGCTATATCAGCAAAAGCACTTACGCCCGTATAATTGCATCTACACTAGGGCATACTCAAGCATCACTATGTCAGTACAAAAAAATCACAGCCCTAATCATATTTTTCAAGCCTGCCTAAATTTACAGATGCTGTAAGAACAACCGCTGTCATTAAATGCCCAACAAATATCGTTACGTAACTCTGACCCCTGCCAGTCTTGCTGTAGAATGAACAGGCCATTATCCATATGGGCTCCTGGTCTCCATGGCATCATCCACTCCAAACACAGCGTATGGTGAGGTATGTCCCACCAGATCTCAGTTTGTGTTGCGGCCCTCAGTCTAAACTGCTTGTCATAATTAAACCAATACATGCACCTGAACGTATTGTATGTCCTCCTGATTATATCCATATATTTAAACAAGGCTGGGATGCTCTCTGGGCAAGCCTCTGCTATAACACCTGCATATATAAGGAAGGCAGCCTCAGTTTCCCCACATTCTAGGTACCATTGACTGCTTGGGCATCTCTCACTTCTGCTAGCTGTTTCCCAGCTTACTGTCTGTCAACACCTTCCTATGCAACAGGGATAATATATCCATGTATATGCTGTGAAGACAACTTTAGAAGCAACAGCTCTGATCACCTGCATCAAATTTCTGCTGACTGTTCCACCAGCAAACACAACCAGCTCACATGCATGTGTGGTTGCTTCCCCTGTAGCCACCCCAGTCATGAGTCTAGAGGGCTGCCTTTGATGATCAAACACACCATCCTGGATTCAATTAGTCTCAGTGCTGGTATGGACCGCAACAGAGCAGGAAAAACCTGATCCCCAGAAATGGCGCACCAGTTGGATGCGAAATGGGCTAGTGTGTGATATGACTTTCCTTGATTTTTTACCAATTTTGATGGCACGGGTTGTTTCGGGCCTGGAGTTGGCTAACACAACAGTTTTTCTGGTGCAACAACAAGGCAGTAGTACATGGTTATCAGTCACTGAACTTCCAGATCACACAGGGTTATGAAGTTAGTGAGGGCATTAGCATTACAATGTTTAAGCCTTTATATCTGTTTTTCTTCCAAGCACATGCCCGGGGTTGAGAATGGCATAGTAGATGCCTTGTCTCATTTTCAGTTTGACAGATTTTGGGAGCTTGCACCAAAAGCCAGCGAGGAACCCAAGTGGTTGCCACTAGCACTATGGAGCCTCAGTGTATAATGTTATCCGTGGTGCAGAGATCAGTGGCTGTGGGCACATGGCTGAACTCTGAGGAGGTTTTAATGATTTCTTGTGATTTCAGGGTCTGGAAAGCTGGTTACTGATATGGCTCACTACAGAAGAGCATGTGCTGCAGTGCATGGTGTGATTGCAACCCAGCAAATGGTGTCCTCACTGATCTTGGCATTGCATAGAGGGCAACAGAGTTTTTTTGAGCAGGTGGGGTTCACTTGTTGGACTTGGGGTACAGACATGTTTTTTGCCAATATGAAAGAGGGTATTGGGAGAAGTCTGGAACACAACTGGGTGTGAGGAGGAGGCAGCCAAGCTAATTGCTGGTGCCTCTTTGTGGTGGATGGCCAGTGCAGTTACTCCATAGGGAAGGAATACAGTGACTGAATAAATGGCTTGGTAAAGGCCTTAAAAAGGAGGTGTTGATTAAAGGAATGGAATGTGTGTTGGGGGGAATTGGGGCTCCTATGAATGGGATGGCAGGGAGCCAACACCCCTTTCTTATAGCCCACCGTCACCCTCCTACAAGGGAGGGTGGATGTAACATCCCAGCAATGGGTTTGTTGCAGGACCTGGATAGAAAAAGAGGGGAAGCTGGTGAAAGCCCCTCAGGTAGTTATTGAATGAACATGAGTGTTGCTGCTAGCAGGCTGGCTTACAGGACAACTAAAACAGTTGCTGGTAAAAAGCACTTTATTTCCCTTCCCACAGCCATATATATACAGCACTTGTTTATTCCTTTTCTGTTGTTTATCACCCAATGTTCTCATCATTCTTATCTTTGGGTTCCATTATCTTGTGGTGGTAAAGACTCTCAGGTGCTGCTTATATCATTAGTCCTTAGTTCAGCCAAAGTTTAGTCTTCAGTCCAGCCAAAATCTTCTAGCCTTGTCCTTCAACTTGTTACCCGCAGCCCCGCCTCTTGTACTGTTCTTTTCCATTACTTGGTACACATTTCTAAAACATCTGATACTCAGCATTTCCCACATCTCCCCCTTTTTGTTTAAAAGCAGCTTGAATCATCCGTGACATTCCCCAACGCGTACATTGAACAATATATGGACCACACAAACAAATTATACCAATACAGATACCAATTAATAAAAGAGTGTGCTGTAATGATGTTATTCATATTTTGTTCTAATATTGCAAGTAACTCATGAACAGAGTGAGAATGATCTGACAAATTAACACAACACATACCCTCAAAATCTTCACATCCGTGTCCATGTGCTAATAACAAAAATTCAATTGCAGCACTATTGTATAAAACTGCATGGCAAATGCTATCTACGTCAATTAATAAGTCAATTAATATTTCAAAAATTAGATTAAACTGTTTAATACTCCAGCACACTAATTTCTCTAAATTAAAAGCATTTTCCATAATAGCAACACCAGGGGCAAAAAACGCTGCAAATGGGTCAGCCTGTAGCTACCTCTCAATAGTTCACCAAAAGTTCATTAAAAAATTCAACGCGCTCCCAACTAGCTCACAAATACACCATGTTCCCACATCTCCTCCCTTATTATTACATGACACACGGACCACCGGCTACTTGCATAGTTCCATCCAATTTTCATTCATCAGCAGGGGCGACCCAACAGGGGTAGAGCGATGCATTTCACGGAACAAATTGAAGAAGGAGGGGAGACATTGCAAACAGCAACATAGGCAAATAAGACCAATACATATAAAAACTATAATTCCAAATAATTGCCGAAGCCACCCCAAAGAAGGCAATCACCCTGTAACCCAAGCAATACCACTATAACAATATTGATAACCCACATCCTCATTCTGGAAATAAACAGGATATGGCCACAAACACAAACTCCTCTGATGCTTCCCCTCCAAGCGCGGGATCTTGTTCTCCAGGCGCCGGGTTCAAGGGCGAGCGAGGTTGCTGTAGCCACGGCCGCACCCACTTAGCAGGTATCCACCGAGGACCTTCATCAAGGGAGACACAAGCATAACCCCGTCCCCAGGTTAGCAATTGTGCTGGCCCCTTCCATTGTTGAGAGGCATAATCAAACCATTTCACCTTAGGTTTCTTCTGCTCATGTTCTATCCCAATACTTCCTAGATGTCTTTGCATTGGAACATGAATGTTATCAGCACTACTAGGTTGCAACCAATTAAGGACATATACCGCTTTAGCTAATCGCCCAGCTGGTATCTGAACTACTGCTTCCTGTCCAGTTTGTGCCTGCTTATCCAACATTCCTTTCAAAGTACTATGAGATCGTTCAATAATGGCCTGGCCTGTCGAATTGCCTGGCACTCCTGTTTTGTGTGTTATCCCCCACATTTGCAAAAAGGTTGCGGTGCGCCTGGCCACATACCCAGCTCCATTGTCTGTCTTTATCGATCGGGGCACCCCTAATGCAGCAAAACATGCCTGCCAATGTTTTATCACTTCCTTACTGCCCGTGGACACGTGGGGTGTAGCCCAAATAACTCCAGAGAAGGTGTCTACTGACACATGGATGTATTTTTGCTTTCCGAATTGGTTACATTGGGTGACATCTGACTGCCATAATGTTAAAGCCTCTAGACCTCGGGGATTAACCCCGGCGGGAAAGGTGGGTGTCAACCTATTACATTCTGAGCAAGAGGCTACAATACTTCGGGTTTGGAATATAGGTAGAGAGAATTGTCGCGCTAGGGCTTTCGCTGATTGATGGAAAAATCCATGAGACAGGCGAGCTTGCTCAAACCGATCGGGTACTACTACGGATCCCACCAGTGCATCCGCCTGATTGTTGCCCGTGCTTAAGTATCCAGGCAGGCCAGTATGGCTCCTTATATGGCCTACAAAGTATGGATACTTTCTTTCATTGAGTCGATGCCAAAGGCGCAAGAGTATCTGTTGCAATGCTGGATTATGAACCTTTCCCAGCATAGCTCTCTCCAACCTGTTTACTAACCCCACGGCATACTTAGAATCGCTCATCACGTTGAGCGATTCTTGGTTCCAGTGATCAAATGCCAAAAGTATAGCTAGGAGTTCTAATATCTGTACTGACCCCTCACTAATAACCTTCTTATGGGCCCAAGTATGTCCATCCCACCAGACTACCCCTGCTCTCCCTGTTCGCCCCACCGCATCGGTAAATACAGTTATTCCTGTCACTGGATTCTCCTGTCTCATAAGGTGGTTTTCCAACTGCAACGGGGAAGAAAACAGACGGTGGGGAGGGTAATGACAACTCAATTGTCCCTGATAATTTGCTAGGGCAACAGCAAACACAGTGTTATACATCAACAGATGTGTAATCATCATTTTTGAAAATGGCAACAAAATCTGATGCGGATCAATTCCTGTCATTACGGTTACTCTTTTCCGCGCTTGCACTATTAGCATGGCTATTGCTTCAATTCTGGAAGTTACCGTATGCACATTTTTACATGGTGGAAATATCCATTCCAAACCGACTAGGGGGTCTTTATCCCTTGTATCCCACTGAAATAATAGCGCTTCCAATACTGCATCTAGGCTAAAGACCGCTACCACGAAGGGTAAGTTTTCCCGATATCTCCCGGAATAACCCTCCCCCACCTTCTGTCCTATTTGTTGTAATGCTTGCTTCTGTAGTACCGACAGTTGTCGTTTATCTCCAGGGGGCTCTCCCCCCTTCAAATAAGGGAAGAAGAGGAGTTGTATCCTGATTTGTGATGCCACAAAGGGGGCGAAGCCATTGCAGTTCACCTAGCAGTTTCTGTGCATCATACAGTGTGCGAACATGAGGAGAAATTTTCAACTGCTGGGGGCGTATGGTGCAGTCAGTGACCCTAAGTCCCAAATACAAAAAAGGGGCTTTAGTCTGAACCTTTTCTGGGGCCACAAACAGACTAGCTTCTGCTAATGTGGAGGTGATCTGTGTTATAACCATGGGTTCAAAAGCTACTGGTGCCGCAAATAAAAGATCATCCATGTAATGATATATTTTCCATTGGGGATATTTCACTCAGATTGGGCGTATTGCCCATGCAACGAAGAGCTGGCAGATGGTAGGAGAATTTTTCATTCCTTGGGGCAAAACCTTCCACTGATACCGTACGGAAGGTGCTTCACGATTTACCATCGGAATAGAGAAAGCAAAGCGCTCTCTGTCTCTTAGGTGTAATGAAATAGTAAAATAACAATCCTTCAGGTCAATGATTAGTAATGGCCACCCCGATGGGAGCATGGATGGGGCAGGTAAACCGGGCTGTAAAGCACCCATGTCGACCATAATAGCATTAATGGCACGCAGATCTTGGAGCAAGCGCCATTTTCCTGATTTCTTTAGGATAGTAAATACAGGTGTATTCCATGGACTAACTGAGGGTTCTAGATGGTCAAGACGTACTTGCTCCTCTACTAGTTCTGTTAATGCGGCAAGTTTTTCTGTTGGCAGCGGCCGCTGAGCAACTCAAATCGGCTCATCGGATTTCCATTCCAATGCCAGGGCTGGCCGCTCCTCAGTGGCTGCTACTAGAAAGGGGGGGAGCTGATCACCACCCCCCCATTGACTTAAGCAATCCCTCCCCAACAGCCAAATAGTCGTATCGACAAGGTAAGGGCGGACTGACCCCTTCAATGCATTGTCGGCAGCATCAATAATGTCAATAAAAAATTCACTTAGCATAGGCTCACGCTGTCCGCCAATGCCCTGAAGAGGTGTAGTTACCGGTCGAAGTGGCCATGTCACTGGCCAACCCTGCAGGGGCAACACCGTCACATCTGCCCCAGTATCAATAAGGACCTGATGCTCGAAAGAATCACCATCTGGGCCCTTAAATTGAACTAATCTAGTGGGACGATCTTGTCCCACTGACAAAACAAATGCCGTTGTTAGTGGTGTGGGGTCTACCTGACTGGACGACCCAAAGCCTCCAGTTCCTCTTATCTGGGATGACTTCACAGGAACATTCGCACGAAAGGGTATTAATTGTGCAATTTTGGTTCAGGCCATTATTGTAATAGGCGGGCATATAGCTCGTACCATAATCCCAATGTTCCGTCTATAATCAGCATCAATTAGCCCTGGAAGCACAAAAAGCCCCTGTAAGGAGGCGGATGACCTACCTATTAACAATGCGCTTAACCCATACCCTAATGGTCCAGATGCCACCGATGGAACGAGCGTCACCCTATCATTCTCTAGGGAGACGTCGGCGGCGGTGGCCAAATCAACTCCGGCACTGCCGGAAGTTGCCCCGCGGAGTCCAAGCAGCCAGCGTATTGTTTGTCCTCACGCCCTGCCGGCTGGCGCTCCGCGAGGCGTTTCCTGACCCCGACAAAGGGGTCCCATCTTTTTTAAACCGGGAGTGACACTCAGTAGCTTTATGACCGAATTTTTCACATCGATTACATGTCCCGGGAAATGGGGAGGGAAGTGCATTGTTGTGTGGCTGACCTCTTTTCTTGGGGCAATACCGTTTTAAATGACCCATCTTTCCACACTGATAACACGCCCCCTCCCTTCCTCTACGCCAATTCGACTTGGAGGTATTCAAGGCTACCGCCAGGGCGCGTGCATGAATCCTTGCCTTATCCTCCTCCTCCACCAAAGGAGCACGAGTGCAGGCTTCAATCATGTCGACTACGGAGGCCGATTTTGGGAAAGTCACCAAAATCTTCTTACACGTGGGGTTAGCATTTTGAAGGGCTAAATCTACCCCCAATGCCGATCTGGCGTCTGGTGGTAAATTAGGGGCCCTATCCAATGCCGTCCTTAGGCGGTCCAAAAAGAGGGCAAAAGATTCGCCCACTCCCTGCGTGACTTTTAAATAGGGAGGTGACGGGGCGCCCAAATCAGGGAGCTCTTTGAATGCCTCCAATGCTAGAAGCTGAGACTGTTGTAATATTTGGGGTACCAATCGCGCCTGTAGCTGAGGCTCTTCAAATCGCCCTTGTCCCAACAACATGTCTATAGTTGCTACATGGAGAGGGTCGTCCTGGGGTCTATCTAAATTAAGCACTGCCGCGTGCTCAGCCTTTTTTCTCCATGAATCCTTCCATAATAATCTCTGTGTAGGTGTTAACAACATATCTGCAAATTTCTGGGCGTCAAAGGGACACATCGCTTGCCCCGAGAATATTTGTTCTAATAACGCTTGTACATACGGATTTTTCAAGCCGTAGGCCACAATAGCTTTCTGAGCCTCCCTCATCAATTTCCAGTCAAACGGCACCCAAGATTTAACCCCCTCTCTTGATACAGATACCGGGAAAGTAGCCGGCATGGCATCCAAAAATTCCCCTTCAATTATAGCATCCTTTATCAATCCATGCCAGCGCTTAATTGGGTCAGGAGATCCTGCTCCTCCCCCCCATCCCTCCAAATCACCCCCGTCCCCCGTTCTTCTTGCCCTCGTCCAATTGAAGAACACGTAGGTGGCGGAGGTTTCACTTTTGGTCGAACCGGTTGCGTAGCGGGGGCATAAATTTTGCGATATTCTTCCTCTGCTGTCGGTCGCAACTCTCCCTCGGGAGTGAGGTGCTCCGTACAACCATAATACCCACACAACCTACAAATATGGGGCAAATGTGAGGGGTCAGGTATGCCATGCTCTTGAAGCTGTTGTAGCAGATGCGATCGTGACGATCCTTGCAGTCTGTTTTCCTTTCTATCCAGCTCATCCATCATCTGTTGAGCTGCAATACCTTCCTTATATAACCACCGAATTATCTGGTCCTGCGTCAAGTTATCAAACTCTCCAGTTTTAGGCAAGTCAATAATCTGAACGTGTCGGGGAGGGGCTGGTGGCACAACCGCGGGCAGCAAGCCTGACTCCCCTTGTAACGGGTTCTTTGGATTGCCCGATGATGATTCCCCCGACACCGGCTGATCCACGGCCATCGATTCGCCCCGATCTAAGTCGTTATCCTCCAAGGGCAACGGTATCTCACTGGGGTCCAACGGCGCCAAAGGAATCATAGGCGTTGTTTTACCAAAAAAGTCTTTCGCTCCTACCGTGAAGGCCCCTTTCGCTGATGATTCTAATGCCTCGCGTAATGCAATACGCGCCCCTGCCTGAGTCGCTGCGGTGGTAACGGCTCGATGAACATTCCGCCAGATAGGGATCAAGGCAGTAGCTTCTTTATTTCCGACCCCCACAGAGTCCCACAGGTCTTCCCGCAATGTTTTCCACACCGAAGAGTCAAACACATTCTTTGCATTAACCAGGAAACCCCGTCTCTTTCCCCACCGAAGCAATTTTTGCAGAGCTTCTGGGGAAAATTTTTCTCCCTGGTTATTAAGCAGATTGCTTAAGACCTTAAACACGGCCTGCTCCTCTGCCGATGCTGCCGCTCCCATTATGAGAGATATTCCCCGCTGCTCACCTTTCAGTGGGAGCTCCCCCCGCCTCAGTTGGGCGTCCCGGTTCCTCACCCGAACGGAGGACACCGGCAGCGGCGGTCCCTGCTATTTCTTCCTCTGTCCGTGGTACCAAATTCACAGAATTCTATCACGTCGGGGTCACCATTTGTTGCTGCTAGCAGGCTGGTTTACAGGACAACTGAAACAGTTGCTGGTAAAAAGCACTTTATTTCCCTTCCCACAGCCATATATATATACAACACTTGTTTATTCCTTTTCTGTTGTTTATCACCCAATGTTCTCATCATTCTTATCTTTGGGTTCCATTGTCTTGTGGTGGTAAAGACTCTCAGGTGCTGCTTATATCATTAGTCCTTAGTTCAGCCAAAGTTTAGTCCTCAGTCCAGCCAAAATCTTCTGGTCTTGTACTTGTTACCCGCAGCCCCGCCTCTTGTACTGTTCTTTTTCATACTTGGTACACATTTCTAAAACATCTGATACTCAGCATTTCCCACACATGAGGTTACCTGTACTGTACACTTTATCTGATGGGTAGTCCCAGACATCTAATAATAAAGTTACAGCCTAATTAAAACCATATCAAGTGTCTCCTGTCTTTCTTTCGGTATAACCAGACAATGAATAAGGGTTATTTTGTAACCACACGTTCTGCATTCTTTATGTGTGCAAAACTCCCATTAAACTTCCCCCAAAATTCTCCCATTAACTCATATGTGAGAAATAAAACATGAGACCCTTTATGAGCTTGCTGACAACATACCACTTATTTCCCCTATTTGATTTCAATAAGAGTGGGTTGCCCACAGAAATGAAAGATAGAGCTTATGATGCAGTGTAACCAATTTATCAGGAACTAAACAATCAACCAATAAGTAAATGTATTATGACATAATTCTGGTGAAGTACACAGCATAGAATTGTAAGCATGTAAACGTCTTGCTTGGTTTTATATGTAGTTAAATGTTAACTTACTTTATAAATGAACTGAAAAGAGCTGGATTTTAAGAAGCGTATGAAGGTTTGCTATGGGGCAGAATCTCGCATGCCTTTACTCATACAACTGTTATTGATGCGTTTTGACGTTTTTGCAGGAGTAAGATCTTCAGGAACTCTGTTTAGTTTTTTGTTGCCCATCAACACTGTATCAGAGTGCAGGATCTGACCTACAGGATAATAGTTTGAGGTCTAACCTGCTTTGTGTCAATGAATACCATACATATTATAGATGCTATTGGTACAGCATTGAACCGTAGGCAGAAACGGGTGTAAGGGGAATGTTTTACCACACAATATTGTGATGGTTTGTTTTCAGAGGAAAATAGACATTCATCTCTTTCTTTAGGGCAGAGGAAAGGGCCAATTAGAAATGGAAAGTCCACTGATCCATTAGAAAGCATTCCATCAGACAACGGTGAAAACACAAGTAACAAAGTATATGTAATAAAGGATGATGGTACTGGCTTAACACATCATGACTTCTGTTCTAATGAAAATTAGTTTGCCTATGATATTGTTGCTCTAGCCAACATATTCAAAGTAGAATGAATAGTTCCTGTGAATCACATTTCCATCCAATCCAGCCATATATGACTGCTTCCATTAGTTTTGCTAGTGATCTGTTTCTTTTTTCCCCCAGTTCAATTGCATTTGCTTCTCTTACATGCATTAACTCTGGTATTTCATCTTCTGTCTGAATTTCTCAATTTTACTATGTAAACGACGGGGAAACAACATTTGACAGAGATACAGAATGGAGATGTGATTATGATTGTTCCATCATCAGGCACTGATGATTTGTCTAATTTCTTTGAGCATCAAATACCCGATTCAAAATTTTCATGTACAGACATGATTGTTAGCACAGTTAATTGTGGATGTTTTGATAATGCCCTCAGATACACAAGTGGTTCATGTTTCAGTTATTTCAGGGTCAGGCCAATCTTATCCTGTCCTTTACCTTGAAGAAACATCACTGTATTGACCATGCTTTTATCACATTGTAGTCAATACAGTGAGCCTCCTAGGTACCATGTGACAAGTGGGTTATTCTGTTAGAAAAATAACATTAGTAGAACTTTGTCATTTCTGTATTATGTTATAGCATCACTGGATATGGGACCAGATGGTAAGGGAAACGACAAAATTCCCTTGGTGTAAATACCATCTGACAGGAAGAAATAACCACCTGTTATGCTGTACAAAGGCTTCCTAAGAAGGATGAAGTTGAATTTTTTTCTGGTCCACATAGACCTATTCTTTCATCCTTGCATTTTATTGGCATTGTTAATTATATTCCTAAGGCCAGAGTCCAAAATGCACAGTTTACCTAGTGCTGAAAACTTGTCTCTCTTTGAATAAGTAATGGTTCTGTGCCTCTCTCATGCTCTTCTTCCTTCTCTGCACATACTCATTATCATGGTGTGTCAATTATTTTCCAAACTGTACTTTTTTAAAAAAAAAAATAGTTCTTTACTATTAGCAATTGCTCAGAAGTTGTTAATAGCTCTCATGAGAGCACTTGTCTCCCCCTATATCTGCCACCTTATCAAAAGGTCACGTTAATTACAGGACCTTTGCTGGGACTACATCAATGTGTCAATCACAGGGACCCACAATTGTGCTTCAATTGTAAAATGAAATCTCAAGAATAAGATTATATTTAGGGATGAAGAGTAGATTTTTTAACTGTTAAATTTGCAAGATAATCTAGTAATAATGGACAGACCAGCATATCATAAAAAGTTACTCTTTAAAGTGTTCATAATTTGTTGATATATCTTTGCTAGCTCTAATTGTGCAACATTTGTTCTATTCATATAGTACCATTCTTACCAGTGAGATTGGTAAAATTCTTCATCTGAAAAAAACAAAACAAAAAACAAACCCATAATCCAATGCTTTTGACTTTTTTCTCCCCAAAGGTTCCCCTGTTAGGATCACTTGGCCATATCTCCCAAATCAATTCCCTGCCATCACAGGGGACTTGGCAATTAGTGACAGCCTGGTCTCTCCAGTTCTCTGCCTGTGGTAGTCTCCTAAGCACTGAAATACTTTTCTTTAACTGAAGTCACTGGGTTCAATGTAAGGGTATTTAGGTAGAATTTAATAGCCTTATTAGCCTGTGATACAGGAGGCCAAAGTAGGTGATCTGATGAGCCATTCTGTTCTTAAATGCTATGAAACTATCAACCACTCTTATTACAATAATTAAGAATACGAATAGATGGGTTTTATATAAATATGTGCTAAAATGAGTAAAAAATGCAGTAAAACAATCTTTGCTCTGGCCATACATAAACTCAAGGACTTTCCTCACCTCTGGGATGTGAATGGCTCACAGACTTGCTGTCCCTTTAAGGAAGATGGGCTTAGCCTTGCCTGTGATGTAGCAACTATCCTATAGCTGATTCTAATCTGATGGCTTAGTGAACATTAGTGACCCCAGCTGCAAAAGGATAAGGGAGAACTACATAGAGAAAGAGGAGACACAGCAAAGAGGAGCTAGAAAGAATCTCTCTTGGAGGGGCCTGGTGAACGCATAGTGAAAAGGACCTACAGGGAGCAGGTTAAGATCCTGTGTGGGAAGCCTGGACGCAGGGCTTGTAAGAAGCAAGGAGGTTCTTGAGGCAGGGCTTGTAAGAAGCAAGGAGGTTCTTGGGAGAAGTGAACAGAGAGTCTGTGGGGAGGAGGTGGTGGGGAAACCTGCTAGGAAGAAGGGCCACTGGGGAAAAAGCTCCAAGAGACAGTGTTCAGTCACAGGAGCCAAGAAGGAACTTGGCATTCCCTTGGAGTAGAGAATTTCTATGGAGCTCAAGAAAGGCAGAAAGATCTTCTGTTTCGATGCTGTTGTGACTTCTTTAATTGGACTTCTGCTACCCCTGGAGGGAACAGAAATGGAAACAGGTGATCTGGCCAGAAGACATAGCCAGAGACAGGCAATCCTAGGGCAGAAGTGGTCAACAGAGGATACTGCAGACAGTCTTCTGCAGCATGACAGTTTTCAGAGTAGCAGCCATGTTAGTCTGTATTCGCAAAAAGAAAAGGAGTACTTGTGGCACCTTAGAGACTAACAAATTTATTTGAGCATAAGCTTTCGTGAGCTACAGCTCACTTCGTCGGATGCATTTGGTGGAAAATACAGTGAGGAGATTTATATACACACACAGAGAACATGAAACAATGGGTTTTATCATACACACTGTAAGGAGAGTGATCACTTAAGATGAGCCATCACCAGCAGCGGGGGGGGGGAGGAGGAAAACCTTTCATGGTGACAAGCAAGGTAGCCCATTTCCAGCAGTTAACAAGAACATCTGAGGAACAGTGGGGGGTAGGGTGGGGGGGAGAAATAAGATGGGGAAATAGTTTTACTTTGTGTAATGATTCATCCATTCCCAGTCTCTATTCAAGCCTAAATTAATTGTATCCAATTTGCAAATTAATTCCAATTCAGCAGTCTCTCGTTGGAGTCTGTTTTTGAAGTTTTTTTTGTTGAAGGATAGCCACATTGAATTATAACATTCAAAAACCAGTCAGAGAACACTTCAATCTCTCCGGTCACTTGATTACAGACCTGAAGGTGGCTATCCTTCAACAAAAGAACTTCAAAAACAGACTCCAACGAGAGACTGCTGCTCACAGAGCTATTGCTTTGTGATCCTTAATGGTTATTCTTATCTGTGTTTTCCTAATTTCACTGATGCCGCTTCTACTTAAAAAAAAAACAAAACAGCCCCATTCCCCCAAATCTTCTAAGGGATTCTCCATAAACCATGTAATACATTTTTGTTGATTGCCACGGCCCACCCTCCTTCTTACCATTGAAACAAACATGCAAAATTAAGGCCCCTCCCCCATGCATTACATCAGTGGTTTACAACCTGTAGTCTGAGGATCATATCTAACTGGTCAGCGAAAGTTTGTCGTTACCATAGAACAGTGGTTTTCAATGTGTGATCTGGAGATCTCTGGGAGTCTGTAGACTAAGATTTCCAAAGCGGGCTGCACTTCCGTTTGAAAAGTTCTAGAGGGCCGCAAATGAAAAAAAAAAGCTTGAGAACCACTGCATTACATAATTTATGGACAGTCCATTAAGTTTGTTTGCATAGTAAACTGAAATATATGCTTTATTATAAGTACAGTGTTTGTCTACTTTAGTTTTAGTTTATCTACTTTAGTTTTTCAATTATAAAAAGCCAGTCAGCTGTGAACCAGCTGAGCGGCGAACAGCAGAGAGGCTAACAGAGGGAGTTTGCCTGGGAGTTCATCCGGGGAGAGCCCACTGAGGCTTACATCTTGCCGGCTTCTCTGAGTAGTTACTACAACTCCTGAGGAAGCTCATAGAAGGAAGATAATATGGATGGGAAGTGTCCAGCTGTTGTGACCTACATTGGATGTGCCATGTTTGTCTTTCTTCCACAGGACAGAAGCGACTTTGTCTGTACAAAGTGCAAGCTGGTCTCCATATTGGAAGAGAAGGTTCAAGGTCTGGAAAAACAAGTATCGACCCTGCGTTGCATAAGAGAAACTGAAGATTTCCTGGACAGACGTCAGGATATGCTTCTATGGGCACAATGTTCTGAAGATTCAGAGCAGGCTGCACAGCAGGGACAGGAGAACAGTTAAGAAATTTGGCAACATGTCACCTCCAGAAGAAGAAAGAGGAGCGTCCATGTACCAGCAGTGCAGATATAGGTAAGCAACCGTTTTCATGTTCTCTCCATAGGTACTAATGCGGAGAGTGTACTAGATGATCCATCTGAGGGAAGGGAACAGAAGGAGACTCCGCCGATTAGAAGGCATGAGATGCACTGTCCTAGGGATGGGAGTTCCATAACCACTGCTCCCAAGAGAAGGAGTCAGGTGGTGGTGGTGATCGGGGACTCTCTCCTCAAGGGGAATGAGTCATCAAGGGGACTATGCCACCCTGACCGGGAAAACCGAGAAGTCTCCTGCTTGCCAGGAGCTAGGATTCACGATGTGACGGAGAGACTGCCGAGACTCATCAAGCCCTCGGATCGCTACCCCTTCCTGCTTCTCCACATGGGCACCAATGATACTGCCAAGAATGATCTTGAGCAGATCACTGCAGACTACGTGGCTCTGGGAAGAAGGCTAAAGCAGTTTGAGGCTCAAGTGATGTTCTCGTCCATCCTCCCCGCGGAAGGAAAAGGCCTGGGTATAGACTGTCGAATCGTGGAAGTAAACGATTGGCTACACTGGTGGTGTCAGAGAGAAGGCTTTGGATTCTTTGACCATGAGATGGCGTTCCAAGAAGGAGTGCTAGGCAGAGACGGGCTCCACCTAACAAGAGAGGGAAGAGCATCTTCGCAAACAGGCTGGCTAACCTAGTGAGGAGGGCTTTAAACTAGATTCACCAGGGGAAGGAGACCAAAGCCCTGAGGTAAGTGGGGACGTGGGATACCAGGAGGAAGCACGAACAGGAGAACGCGAAAGGGGAGGGCTCCTGCCTCATACTAAGAAAGCAGGACAAACAGCAAGTTATCTCAAGTGCCTATACACAAATGCAAGAAGCCTGGGAAACAAGCAGGAAGAACTGGAAGTCCTGGCATAGTCAAGGAATTATGATGTGATTGGAATAACAGAGACTTGGTGGGATAACTCACATGCCTGGAGTACTGTCATGGATGAATATAAACTGTTCAGGAAAGACAGACAGGGAAGAAAAGATGGGGGAGTTGCATTGTATGTAAGAGAGCAGTATGACTGCTCAGAGCTCTGGTATGAAACTGCAAAAAAACTTGAGTGTCTCTTGATTAAGTTTACAAGCGTGAGCAACAAGGGTGATGTCATGGTGAGAGTCTGCTATAGACCACCGGACCACGGGGATTTGGTGGACGAGGCTTTCTTCCGGCAACTAATGGAAGTTACTAGATTGCAGGCCCTGGTTCTCATGGGAGACTTCAATCACCCTGATATCTGCTGGGAGAGCAATACGGTGGTGCATAGATAATCCAGGAAGTTTTTGGAAAGTGTAGGGGACAATTTCCTGGTGCAAGTGCTGGAGGAACCAACTAGGGACAGCGCTCTTCTTCATCTGCTGCTCACAAACCAGGAAGAATTAGTAGGGGAAGCAAAAGTGGATTGGAACCTGGGAGGCATTGGCCAAGAGATTGTCGAGTTCAGTATCCTGACACAGGGAAGAATGTAGAGCAGCAGAATACGGACCCTGGACTTCAGAAAAGCAGACTTTGACAACCTCAAGGAACTGATGGGCAGGATTCCCTGGGAGAATAACATGAGGGGGAAAGGAGTTCAGGAGAGTTGGCTGTATTTTAAGGAATCCTTATTGAGGTTACAGGGACAAACCATCCCGATGTGTAGAAAGAATAGTAAATATGGCAGGCGGCCAACTTGGCTTAACAGTGAAATCCTTGCTGATCTTAAACACAAAAAAAGAAGCTTACAAGAAGTGGAAGATTGGACAAATGACCAGGGAAGAGTATAAAGATATTGCTCAGGCATGCAGGAGTGAAATCAGGAAGGCCAAATCACACCTGGAGTTGCAGCTAGCAAGAGATGTTAAGAGTAACAAGAAGGGTTTCTTCAGGTATGTTAGTAACAAGAAGAAAGTCAAGGAAAGCGTGGGATCCTTACTGAAGGAGGGAGGCAACCTAGTGACAGAGGATGTGGAAAAAGCTAATGTACTCAATGCTTTTTTTTCCCTTTGTCTTCACGAACAAGGTCAGCTCCCAGACTGCTGCACTGGGCAGCACAGCATGGGGAGGAGGTGACCATCCCTCTGTGGAGAAAGAAATGGTTCGGGACTATTTAGAAAAGCTGGACAAGCACAAGTCCATGGGACCAGATGTGCTGCATCTGAGAGTGCTAAAGGAGTTGGCAGGTGTGATTGCAGAGCCATTGGCCATTATCTTTGAAAACTCATGGCGATTGGGGGAGGTCCCGGATGACTGGAAAAAGGCTAATGTAGTGCCCATCTTTAAAAAGGGAAGGAGGAGGATCCTGGGAACTACAGGCCAATCAGCCTCACCTCAGTCCCTGGAAAAATCATGGAGCAGGTCCTCAAGGAATCAATTCTGAAGCACTTAGAGGAGAGGAAAGTGATCAGGAACAGTCAGCATGAATTCACCATGGACAAGTCATGTCTGACTATCCTAATTGCCTTCTATGATGAGATAACTGGTTCTGTGGATGAGGGGAAATCAGTGGACGTGTTATTCCTTGACTTTAGCAAAGCTTTTGACATGGTCTCCCACAGTATTCTTGCCAGTAAGTTAAAGAAGTATGGGCTGGATGAATGGACAATAAGGTGGATAGAAAGCTGGCTAAATTGTCAGGCTTAACAGGTAGTGATCAATGGCTCCATGTCTAGTTGGCAGCAGATATCAAGCGGAGTGCCCCCAGGGTCGGTCCTGGGGCCGGTTTTGTTCAATATCTTCATTAATGATCTGAAGGATGGTGTGGATTGCATCCTCATCAAGTTTGCAGATGACACTAAACTGGGTGGAGAGGTAGATATGCTGGAGGGTAGGGAGAGGATACAGAGGGACCTAGACAAATTAGAGGATTGGGCCAAAAGAAATCTGATGAGGTTCAACAAGGACAAGTGCAGAGTCCTGCACCTAGGACGGAAGAATCCCATGCACCGCTACAGACTAGGGACCGAATGGCTAGGCAGCAGTTCTGCAGAAAAGGACCTAGGGGTTACAGTGGACGAGAAGCTGCATACGAGTCAACAGGGTGCCCTTGTTGCCAAGAAGGCCAATAGCATTTTGCGCTGTATAAGTAGGAGCATTGCCAGCAGATCGAGGGACGTGATCGTTCCCCTCTCTTCGACATTGGTGAGGCCTCATCTGGAGTACTGTGTCCAGTTTTGGGTCCCACACTACAGGAAAGATTTGGAAAAATTGGAAAACGTCCAGTGGAGGGCAACAAAAATGATCAGAGGACTGGAACAAATGACTTATGAGGAGAGGCTGAGGGAACTGGGATTGTTTAGTCTGTGGAAGAGAAGAATGAGGGGGAATTTGATAGCTGCTTTCAACTACCTGAAAGGGGGTTCCAAAGAGGATGGATCTAGACTGTTCTCAGTGGTAGCAGATGACAGAACAAGGAGTAATGGTCTCAAGTTGCAGTGGGGGAAGTTTAGGTTGGATATTAGGAAAAACTTTTTCACTAGGAGGGTGGTGAAACACTGGAATCCGCTACCTAGTGAGGTGGTGGAATCTCCTTCTTTAGAAGTTTTTAAGGTCAGGCTTAATAAAGCCCTGGCCGGGATGATTTAGTTGGGAATTGGTCCTGCTTTGAGCAGGGGGTTGGATTGGATGACCTCCTGAGGTCCTTTCCAACCCTGATATTCTATGATTCTATGAATTACTGTAAATTGCAGATATCAGAAAAAATATTATTATATTGCAATGGAGTTCAATCTGTTTCAATAAACATGATCTAAAACAATTCCCTTCCATTAAAAATAGACTCTAATGCAGCTAGATTTGCCCAGTACAAAAATCAAAACTAAGTGCTTGGACTGGAAAATCTACATATTGGAAAGATGGGGATGCTAAAGGGTCTACCGTGGCAACAGAGATTGAATGGAAATCGAAAATTGGAGTCTAGTGAAAGCATCTATATTTTCAGAGTGATTTGGAGAAACCTAACTCCTAATATTCCCCCATCACTAGTTTAACATGTATGCATTGTGATTGTAGATACAGACACAGGAATGGCTATACTGTATTGGAACAGTGGTCCGTCTAGTCCAGGAATGGCTAGTACCAGCTGCTTTAGAGAAAGGTGCGAGACTCTTCTATTTTCACTTATGGAATAACTAGTCCAAAAAAGAAAGCTTCTTCCTAATCCCCAACAGCTAGATCTTTGTTTATGCCCTGAGGCACAAGGATGTATATTGTATTCCAAGCACTTATTTATTTATTTTTTTAATTTGCTATTACTACTTTGGATGGTCTCGTTATCCGGTTAAATATACACTTCTTTTTTGAATCCTGTCAAGGTTTTGGCCTCAACAGTTTGTTGGAATAATGAATTCCAGAGATTAATTATGTGGTTTAAGTAGTAGTAGATCCTTTTTAGGAGAGACTGAGAGAAGTTGAATAGAAGTGCCCACTGCATTTTCTCCATACCATTCACCATTTTGTATATTTTCATCATGTCCCCTTTTTTCCATTTCTTGAATGTATCCACTCCCAGTCTTTCAGTCTCTCTATGTGGAAGGTTTCAGAGTAGCAGCTGTGTTAGTCTGTATCTGCAAAAAGAAAAGGAGTATTTGTGGCACATTAGAGATTAACAGATTTATTTCAGCAAAAGCTTTCATGAGCTAGCATATGCTCAGATAAATTTGTTATTCTCCTAGGTGCTACAAGTACTCCTTTTCTATGTGGAAGATTACAGTTATTCCATATCTCATCCATGCCTCTCTCTCTCATTGCCCCTACACATCATTCTCACCACCTATCTTTGAGCATCCTCTATTTCTGTTATGTATTTTTTCAGCTGGAATATTTACAAGGATGACTGTAATTTTCCTGTTTACTGTGTACTTTTACATATCAGTGTTTATGAGTGAGGTTGATACAGAATGCTTTTGTTGTTAGGCTAGCTTACTGTGAATTCACACTCCTATTTTCATTTTGATGATGGTATTTGACACACATTTTTCAAACTCTATTTATTGTAAATATTACAGGAATACACATTAATGTAACATCTACCCTTTGTTTTCAATAGTTTATGTGCCAGGGTGCACTAGACCTATTTAAGAATTTCACATGGATTCAAAACCATATGGTAGGGGTAACTTAGATTGGTTGTTTTGTTTTGTTTATTTGTTTGATTTTTAATTTGTTGTTGTTTCCTCCTTTCAAAATTCTTTAAGTTCTGTGATACTCTTGCTGAGACTTGCTCCATTATAATATCTCATAATGCTTAAGTCTTGGAAGAAATTATTTAAAAGGTAAAAAGATCAGATACAAGAGATGGAATGTGAGTAATACTCTCTGCTTTTGTGCTTTGTGATTCTAAAACTAAGATGAGAGGTGACTCCTCTTCCCCCCCCCCCCGCCCCGCAAGATGATAACTACAACTGAGGATTTGTCAAGGAGAAAATTAAAAAATGGGCACAGTGGTTGCTCTAATACAATCCACTGTAACATCTAAGAGTAAAACCTAAAACTTTGTTTTTGTATCATAAGGGATACACTGGGTCATGGAACTTCTTTGTGGGTGATCAGCTACTTCAGCAGAATACAGCTAATCAGTGCTGGAGAATGGTATCTGCCTCTGAAAAATTGTAAGTAGCCTCTGTTTTTACTTTGAATATTGATTGGAGCAGATTGCTTCTGAATGTTAAACTGTCTGAGAGCACTTTAAAATTGTAATGAAACTAATGAAGCAGAGTTCTCTGACAATCATGCTCATGGTTGACTCCTGTTGCCTGCTTCTTTAAGTTTTGCACTTTTCTGTTGCTGTACCTGTATACCAAATGTGACAAAGCTCTGTCCTTGCCTCCGTCGGTCCCACGTTTCCTGGTGGATTTTGCTAGCCTCAGAGGCTCACTGTGACCCTCCATGTCACCCTTCTTTCTCTAGAGACAAGGGTCACAGTCTACTGAGCCATTTTCATCATAAGCCAGCGAGGGAAGTGAGAAGAAGTTATCCTTCCTTGCACAGTCTCTGTTGTCTCCCAGTCTCAGTGATTAAACAGGGGGCAAAGGTGGGGGGGAGTCCCGTCCCACCCTCTACTCCAGGCTCCAGCCCAGGGACCCTAATAGTATCAGCTATGGTAGCTGACCTTTTAGAAACATGACATGTACAATTGCCCTGGCTAATTCCCCCACAGCAGCCCTCACTTCCTCAAGCTCCACTTCACCCTTACATAAGGGCCTCCTTCCTTGTGCCTGATATGGTGTGTACTACTCAGTCTCTCCAACAGGGCAACTTCCTCCCGCAGCTCCTGACATGCACACCCACCTGACTGACTGGGAGGCTTTTAACTAGTTTTAGCCAGACCCTGATTGGCTTCAAGTGTCCCAATCAACCTAGCATTCTCCCTGCCTCCTGGAAAGTTCTTAATTGGCCCCAGGTGTCTTAATTGACCTGAAGCAGCTGCCATTTCACTTATCCTGATACCAGAAATTTGTTTAACCTGGAGCGAATCTCTCTCTCTCCCTCCCTCCCACTGCTCTCCCACAGCCTTCTAGCTTGGAGGGAGGTGGGAAGCTGCTACTCCTGCTACTGCTAGGCCCTAAGCTCTCCCTGCTGCTCCAGCTGCTCCCCTGGCTGGGCCAGACACCCTCCATTCTCTGCTACTTGGCTGCTGGACCCCCCACTCTTGGGTGCTGCTACTGCTCCAACAGCAGCCCTGGGGGGGGGCTGCTAGCCCACTCCCCAGAGAGGAGGAGTGAGGGACCCCAGCCAATGCTGTTGTGGATACCACCACCACCACCTGAGAGGGGTCCTTTCTGCCTGCCTGGACCACCACCTGGAGTTCCTGGAGCTGCTGCTGCTGCAGAGGCCGCTGCCTGGAGCTGCTGAAGCCCGAGGAGGAGGAGAAGAAGAGGATCATCTGCCAGTGGGGCAGCACCTAGAGACTTTGCAGACCACCGTGGAGGGGACCATAAGACTGAGTAATTTCCAAACTGTGCTCTTGTGGTGGGGGTTTCGACTGTGTTTGTAGGGACACAGGGGGTGTGGTGTGGAGCTGCCCCCCGATCCATCTGTGTGTCCCCCCCAACCCCCACCACTACTACCACCACCACTGCCCCCCTCCACCACCCCCACTGGCTGTATACCATCTGCCTCAGCTCCTGCCTCTGGACTCAGCTGCTTGCTTGGCTTGCCACGCCCTATTTCCACCCTTTGGGCCAGAAGCAGCAGCCAGCTAAAAAAGACTTGTGCAAGTGCACATGGGCACATGTGCCCCCCGGACTGCCTACCCCCCAGCTTTGCCCTTTACTACCTGCCCCATTTGCCACTTGCTTTGCCTCCTCTTTTGCTCCAGCCCCCCTTACTAGCTTCAGTTTGTTTGCCTGCCCCACCCATTTCCTTCTGCAGCCTTTGTTTGTTTGCCCCGCCCCAGCCTCTGAAGCTAGCCCCTTGGTTTCCCTGTTCTACCCCCAGACCGCTTAGCCCCTCGCTCCATGTGCCCATGCCCCCTCCCATGCGCTTGTGCAACTCCCCATTTCAGTTGCAACCCTCTTCACTGCACCTTCAATGTTGTTGAATCCCGCCCCCCATAGTGCACCAAGAGGAGCCGGAATTTCCACCTTGTGTCGGTGACTGACCCCTAACCCCTGATTGCCCCCCGTCCAGCCCACCCCTTTTGGCGCCCTCCTCCCCTGCCTGCAGCCTAGCGGGGAGGAGTGGTCGACCTGCTTCCCCTCTCCCCTCCTCCTTTTGGTGTCCCCCCTTTACTCCTTGCTCATGATGGCGGGGGATGAGACGGGTGAGACCTCTCCAGTAGCCCGAGCTTCCCCTCCCCCGCCTGCCCCTCTGTCACCCCCCCAAGCTTCTACCTCCGCTGCCAAACCATCTGCCATCGCCCCCGCTGGGGCACCAGCAGCGACGGGCACCGGGGTGACCTCCACTGCTGCCACGTCTATCACCCCCTCAGATTTGCGGGGAGTCCTCCCAGCCGGCGGGAAGGGCCAGGGGAAGAAGAAGGGGAAGGGCCCCGCTAAAAAGACCAGGCCCTCCATGGCAGGGGCTGCCCCCGATGCCCCGGCCCCATCTCCAGCTGGGGCGCCCCTCCCCGCTGTTCCCTCCACCAGCTCTGCAGGTGTCCCTCCCCCGGCCCCGAGAGCATACGCCCAGGTGGCGGCAGCCCCCCCGCCTGCCGCTACATCATTTCTCCAGCCCACCGCCTCCGCTACCATCTATAGCGGCCGGGGCCCCTTTCCCACCATGACCAGGAAGCACGGCGTCCGTTGCCTCCTGGTGCCCGCCTCACCCCACGTAGAGACCTATGTGCGGGCGTTGGCGAGGGTGGTGGGGCCCACGGCCATTGTGGCGGCCTCCAAAATGTATGGCAAGGTCGTCTTCTTCCTAGCATCGGAGGCCGCCGCCCAGGAGGCGGTGGAGAAGGGCCTGGCGGTGGGGGGCGTGTTCGTCCCCTTAGAACCACTAGAGGACCTGGGCGTCCGCCTGGTTCTGACCTCCGTCCCCCCCTTTCTGCCCAATGCCGCCCTGTTACCCACCCTTTCTACCTTGGGAAAGCCCATCTCTGTCATCAGCCCTCTCCCGTTGGGCTGCAAAGACCCCGCCCTCCGTCACGTCCTCTCCTTCCGCTGGCAAGTGCAGCTTCAACTGCCGCCGGCGGCGCGCAACGGAGAGGCACTCGAGGGGTCCTTCCTCGTCCCCTACCAGGGGGCCCGTTACAGGGTGCATTATTCCACCGGGGAGGCCCGGTGCTACCTCTGCCGGGCGATGGGGCACGTCCGGAGGGACTGCCCCCTGGCCCGGGAAGAAGGGGCATCCAGGACACCCGAGCCCCGGCAGGACACCGGCCCCGTCATCGCCGACGCCCCTGGCTGCCCAACACCCGAAACCGCCCCTCCTCCTTCCCAGTCCACCTTTGCTCCCGCTCGGGCCCAAGGGGTACCTCCCCCACTATGCCCAAACAAGCGGGAGAACCCCGCCCCCGCTGTTTGCAATCTGGCGGGGCCTGTGGAGGAGGGTGCGGCAGGGACAGCGCCAAGCATGGGAGAGGGCCCGCCCCAAGGGGAATCTTCCCTCCCTTGTGCTGCCCCACCGTTACCCCCTCGAGTCCCTGAGCCATCGCCTCTGCCCCCTGACACAACCCCTGCTAGCCAGCCCCCGGATGATGCCATGGAGGGCTGGGCCCTAGTCCAGGGGAAGCGGGGCAAGCGGAAGGCTCGAGCTCCGCTCCTCCCATCTGACGCGGAGGCCCCCCGGAAGACCAGGAAGGGGGGCACCGATGCCGAGCCTTCCGCTCTACCCACGGGTGTGTTCCACCCACCAGAGCCGGCTGGGGAAGACGTGGCAGCACTGGAAGGCGGTATCTCCCCTCCACGGGAGTCCCTCCCCTCCAAGACCCCCGAGGCACCATCTGAAACCCCAGTGTGCCCCAAAGTAACCATCGCGTCAGGTGCCGGCGGGGAGAATCCTGGGGTAGCGGAAAATAATTTCCCCTCTATATATGAGGAGATCGAGGCCCTGGGTCTGACCCCGGTCACCCAGGGGGAGGACGATCCTATGCCAGCGGGCCTCGATCTGAGCGACTTCTTTCCAGCCCCCCTTTCCCCATACTCCCTCCCCCTAACCGTTGCTTCTGCTCCCACCTCCGAGGAGCCCCTGGACTCCTCCATCAACCCGGCTGCAGAAGGCACCCTGCTGAGAGCCACCGAGCCAGTTGAGGCGACGGCCAGTGCCACGCGGCTGGAACCTGAGTCACCAGGGGCATCCCTCGCTGGTGAGGAGCATTCGACCTCCTTTCCGGGAGAGGACCCTACAGAAGAAAGTCCACCTCCTGATGCCGTGGCTGCCAAATCCACCAGACAGCTTGCGCCCGGCATCGGTGAGAGCCCTCTCCCGACCCAGACTCTCACCTCTACCCCTGCCCCTGCCCTTCTCCCGCCCACCTCCCGAGATATTATTGCCACCCCTGGGACAGTCTCCTTCCCCTTTCCAACAGATGACTCCCAGGGAATGGCCTTTGTGTTTGCCCGTCCCGACCCACCAGGGGCTGCTATCCTCCCTCCGCCGCCCCCTATCGCCCCAGCATTCAGGTCAACCCATCAAGAGCCCCGTCGGGGGTCCGCACCCTGTCTGCCCGTCCCGATGGGCCAGGGGGCTGTACCAAGGGCCCCATCGGGAAGCAACCAGACCATAACCCCAGCCCCCCATGCGCTGCGAGAGGAGTTGCGGGAGTTCCTAGAAGACGTCCGTGGCTCCCGCAACAAAGTCCAGCTTGCCCTCCAGCGATGGGGGGACTTTAATCAAATCCTCCGGGCCGCAAGGGCCCTCATGGGGGAGGGGAAAAGGACCGGGAGACAGGGCGCCGCGGCCTACCAGCGGGTCCGCCACTTCCGTGACTCCTTACTCACCTACGGGGTGGGTCACGGACTGCTACGCGGCCCGCCGGGAGCCACGAGCATCCCTGCCGGCGAGGATCCCCCCCAGCCCTCCTCATGGCACCCTTTACCATCGCAACATTGAACACCCGTGGCTGTAAGATGGGTCTCCGCAGGTCCCAGGTGCTCTCCTTCCTTCGAGAGGGGAGGTACTCTGTGGTTTTCCTGCAGGAGACCCATACGGATCCGACCGCCGAAGACAGCTGGCGGCTGGATTGGGGGGACAGGGTCTACTTTAGCCACCTCACAGTTCATACGGGTGGAGTGGCGACCCTGTTCTCCCCCGACCTACGGCCCGAGGTGCTGGGGGTCGCCGAGGCTGTGCCGGGTCGCTTGCTGCACCTCCGGGTCCAAATGGAGGGGCTCGTAGTCAACCTTGTCAACATCTATGCCCCAGCAGCGAGCCCGGAGCGGCTGCAATTCTATCAGCAGGCATCCGCCTTCCTCGGCACCTTGGATCCTCAGGAGTGCCTGGTCCTGGGAGGGGACTTTAACATCACCCTTGAGGAACGAGACCGCTCGGGAACCGAGAAGAGCCAGGCCGCCGTGGCCGTCCTCCAGGAGATAGTCGAACACCACTCCCTGGTGGACGTCTGGCGCGACCACCACCCGGATGACGCTTCCACGTTCACCTTTGTCCGGGTGGAGGCCCATCGGTCGCGCCACTCCCGGTTGGACCGCATTTATTTATCACGCTTTCATCTTACACGAGCCCACTCCTCCAGCATCCGGCCGGCCCCATTTTCTGACCATCACATAGCCACCGTGACAGCCTCCCTCTGCGCGGAGAGGCCGGGGCCGGCCTATTGGCATTTTAACAACAGCTTGCTGGAGGATGCGGGCTTCGTGGCGTCCTTCCGGGAGTTCTGGCTGGCCTGGCGAGGGCAGCGGCGTGCCTTTCCCTCGGCACGGCGGTGGTGGGACGTAGGGAAGGTGCGCGCCCGGCTCTTCTGCCGTGACTACACCCGGGGCACCAGCCGACGGAGGGATGCAGCGATAGAGCAGTTGGAACGGGAGGTCTTAGAGCTGGAGAGGCGTCTGGCCGCCAGCCCCGAGGATCCACCCCTCTGCGGAGCGTGCCGGGAGAAGCGGGAGGAGCTCCGGAGCCTCGAGGACCATCGGGCCCGGGGTGCCTTTGTTCGATCCCGCATCCGTCTCCTTCGGGAGATGGATTGCGGCTCCCGCTTCTTCTACGCCCTGGAAAAAAAGAGGGGGGCTAAGAAACATATCATCTGCCTACTGACTGAGGATGGCACCCCCCTCACGGATCCGGTGGAGATGTGCGAGAGGGCGAGAGCCTTCTACGCAAGCCTTTTCTCCCCGGAGCCGACCGATCCTAACGCTTGCAGAGTGCTGTGGGAGGAGCTCCCGACGGTCAGCGTGGGCGACCGAGACCGGCTAGAGCTGCCTCTCACTCTGGCCGAGTTCTCGGAAGCCCTCCGTCGCATGCCCACCAATAAATCTCCGGGCATGGACGGGCTGACCGTGGAGTTCTACCGCGTGTTCTGGGACATCCTGGGCCCAGACCTAGTCACCGTCTGGGCCGAGTCTTTGCAGAGCGGGGTCCTCCCTCTTTCGTGCAGGCGAGCCGTGCTCGCCTTATTGCCGAAGAAGGGGGACCTCCGCGATTTACGAAATTGGCGTCCCGTCTCGCTCCTCAGCACGGACTACAAAATCGTGGCAAAAGCCATCTCCCTGAGGCTAGGGTCCGTGCTGGCGGACGTGGTCCACCCAGACCAGACCTACACCGTCCCGGGCCGCAGTATCTTCGACAACCTATATCTGGTCCGGGACCTATTGGAACTTGGGTGTAGGGATGGTCTGTCGTTCGCCCTCCTGTCTTTAGATCAGGAGAAGGCGTTCGACAGGATGGATCACGGGTATCTAATGAACACTCTGCAGGCATTTGGCTTCGGACGCAGATTTGTGAACTTTCTCCGGGTGCTGTACGCTTCCGCAGAGTGTCTGGTAAGACTCAACTGGACCCTGACCGAACCGGTCAACTTCGGGCGAGGAGTACGGCAGGGGTGCCCCCTCTCAGGCCAGCTCTACGCTCTGGCGATCGAGCCCTTCCTCTGTCTCCTCCGAAGGAGGTTGACAGGGTTGGTGCTGAGGGAGCCGGAGCTGCGGCTGGTCCTGTCGGCGTATGCTGATGACGTGCTCCTCATGGTCCAGGACCCGGGCGACTTGGTGCGAGTGGAGGCTTGCCAGGCCATCTATTCAGCAGCCTCCTCTGCGCGGGTCAACTGGGTCAAGAGCTCTGGCTTGGTGGTAGGGGACTGGCGGCAGGCGAGCCCCCGCCCACCCGCGCTTCAAGCCATCCGGTGGAGCACGGGTCCGCTGCTCTATCTGGGCGTTTACCTTTCTGCCACGCATCCCTCTCCGCCGGAGAACTGGCAGAATTTAGAGGGCGGGGTGATAGAGCGGCTCCGGAAATGGACAGGACTGCTCCGGTGCCTCTCCCTTCGAGGGAGAGCGTTAGTGCTTAATCAACTAGTCCTGTCCATGCTTTGGTACCGGCTCAACACCCTGGTCCCGGCCCCGGCTTTCCTGACCAACCTGCGGACATCGATTCTGGAGTTCTTTTGGTCAGGACTGCACTGGGTCCCTGCAGGGGTTCTCCATCTACCTGTGGAGGAGGGAGGGCAGGGCCTCAAATGTCTGCTTACTCAGGTCCATGTCTTCCGCCTCCAGACCCTGCAGAGGCTCCTTTATGGTGCAGGTAGTCCGGCGTGGAGCATACTGGCGCACGCCTTCCTGCGCCGCTTCCGAGGGCTCCGATACGACCGGCAGCTCCTTTATCTCCATCCGAGAGGTCTTCCGCGAGACCTCTCCGGGCTGCCGGTCTTCTACCAGGACCTCCTCCGGACCTGGAAACTCTTTACAACGAGCAGGTCCGTGGCGGCCACCGAGGGGGCAGATCTCCTCGCGGAGCCCCTGCTACACAACCCCCAGCTCCGTTTGCAGGTGGCGGAGTCCCGCTCGGTGCGCCAGAGTTTGGTCCTGGCAGAGGTCACAAGAGTCGGAGACCTCCTGGACTATGACCGGGGAGACTGGCTGGATCCCCTAACCTTCGCTCAGCGCATGGGGCTTTCCAGACCTTGTACTCCCCGATGCATACTTCAGGAGGTGAAGGCCGCTTTGCCGCCCGCTGCTCGGGTTTATCTCGACCGGGTCCTGCACGAGGGCACGCCCCGCCCACCCACTACCCCAGGCCCGCCGGACCTTTTAATTGGACCCCTCCCCCGTGGACCCAACCGATCCCTTCACCCCTTCACTAGAAGCCGGCTGCACGAGATGCAGCCGGTCTGTTTTCAAACCGCGCCAAGAAAACATCTCTACACGCTCGTGCTCCACACCCTTCACGCCCGCACCCTCGTGTCCCGCCCCGATACAAAATGGCGGGACCTCCTGCCACCTTTGGAGGGTGCAGAGCCCCGGTGGGGCAGCCTATATTCCATCTTAGTCCCAAAGCCCGCCGGGGATGTCAGTTGGCGGCTCCTTCACGGAGCCGTGAGCACGGGCGTGTACTTGGCGCGGTTCACCACAATCCCAGACACCTGCCCCTTTTGCGGCGTGAGGGATACCCTGGCACATGTCTACCTGGAGTGTGCCAGGCTGCAGCCCCTATTCCGGCTCCTCACCAATATCTTATTACGTTTTTGGTTGCACTTCTCCCCTCACCTTCTCATTTATGCACTCCCTATCCGTGGCCCCACAAAGTCCCGGGATCTCCTGGTCAACCTCCTCCTGGCCCTAGCTAAAATGGCCATCTACAAAACCAGAGTGAGGAGATTGGCCGATGGAGTCTCCTGTGACTGTGGGGCCTATTTCCGATCCTCGGTCCGTTCACGTATCCGGGCAGAGTTCCTCTGGGCGGCGTCCTCTGACTCCCTTGACGCCTTTGAGGAGCAGTGGGCTCTGTCCGGGGTTCTCTGCTCGGTGTCCCCGTCCGGTTCCCTTCTTTTGACCCTTTGACCGCACTCCTGTCCCTGTTATTTTATTAGTTGTCCCCCGGAATTTTTTGGGTATCTAGGTCCTGTGGGTCCCCCTTTTAGGCTGGGGGGGACCCTTTAGCAGTGGACGGGCTTCGCCCGCCCACTTCCCGGATCCCAATAAGACCTGACTGACTGGGAGGCTTTTAACTAGTTTTAGCCAGACCCTGATTGGCTTCAAGTGTCCCAATCAACCTAGCATTCTCCCTGCCTCCTGGAAAGTTCTTAATTGGCCCCAGGTGTCTTAATTGACCTGAAGCAGCTGCCATTTCACTTATCCTGATACCAGAAATTTGTTTAACCTGGAGCGAATCTCTCTCTCTCCCTCCCTCCCACTGCTCTCCCACAGCCTTCTAGCTTGGAGGGAGGTGGGAAGCTGCTACTCCTGCTACTGCTAGGCCCTAAGCTCTCCCTGCTGCTCCAGCTGCTCCCCTGGCTGGGCCAGACACCCTCCATTCTCTGCTACTTGGCTGCTGGACCCCCCACTCTTGGGTGCTGCTACTGCTCCAACAGCAGCCCTGGGGGGGGGCTGCTAGCCCACTCCCCAGAGAGGAGGAGTGAGGGACCCCAGCCAATGCTGTTGTGGATACCACCACCACCACCTGAGAGGGGTCCTTTCTGCCTGCCTGGACCACCACCTGGAGTTCCTGGAGCTGCTGCTGCTGCAGAGGCCGCTGCCTGGAGCTGCTGAAGCCCGAGGAGGAGGAGAAGAAGAGGATCATCTGCCAGTGGGGCAGCACCTAGAGACTTTGCAGACCACCGTGGAGGGGACCATAAGACTGAGTAATTTCCAAACTGTGCTCTTGTGGTGGGGGTTTCGACTGTGTTTGTAGGGACACAGGGGGTGTGGTGTGGAGCTGCCCCCCGATCCATCTGTGTGTCCCCCCCAACCCCCACCACTACTACCACCACCACTGCCCCCCTCCACCACCCCCACTGGCTGTATACCATCTGCCTCAGCTCCTGCCTCTGGACTCAGCTGCTTGCTTGGCTTGCCACGCCCTATTTCCACCCTTTGGGCCAGAAGCAGCAGCCAGCTAAAAAAGACTTGTGCAAGTGCACATGGGCACATGTGCCCCCCGGACTGCCTACCCCCCAGCTTTGCCCTTTACTACCTGCCCCATTTGCCACTTGCTTTGCCTCCTCTTTTGCTCCAGCCCCCCTTACTAGCTTCAGTTTGTTTGCCTGCCCCACCCATTTCCTTCTGCAGCCTTTGTTTGTTTGCCCCGCCCCAGCCTCTGAAGCTAGCCCCTTGGTTTCCCTGTTCTACCCCCAGACCGCTTAGCCCCTCGCTCCATGTGCCCATGCCCCCTCCCATGCGCTTGTGCAACTCCCCATTTCAGTTGCAACCCTCTTCACTGCACCTTCAATGTTGTTGAATCCCGCCCCCCATAGTGCACCAAGAGGAGCCGGAATTTCCACCTTGTGTCGGTGACTGACCCCTAACCCCTGATTGCCCCCCGTCCAGCCCACCCCTTTTGGCGCCCTCCTCCCCTGCCTGCAGCCTAGCGGGGAGGAGTGGTCGACCTGCTTCCCCTCTCCCCTCCTCCTTTTGGTGTCCCCCCTTTACTCCTTGCTCATGATGGCGGGGGATGAGACGGGTGAGACCTCTCCAGTAGCCCGAGCTTCCCCTCCCCCGCCTGCCCCTCTGTCACCCCCCCAAGCTTCTACCTCCGCTGCCAAACCATCTGCCATCGCCCCCGCTGGGGCACCAGCAGCGACGGGCACCGGGGTGACCTCCACTGCTGCCACGTCTATCACCCCCTCAGATTTGCGGGGAGTCCTCCCAGCCGGCGGGAAGGGCCAGGGGAAGAAGAAGGGGAAGGGCCCCGCTAAAAAGACCAGGCCCTCCATGGCAGGGGCTGCCCCCGATGCCCCGGCCCCATCTCCAGCTGGGGCGCCCCTCCCCGCTGTTCCCTCCACCAGCTCTGCAGGTGTCCCTCCCCCGGCCCCGAGAGCATACGCCCAGGTGGCGGCAGCCCCCCCGCCTGCCGCTACATCATTTCTCCAGCCCACCGCCTCCGCTACCATCTATAGCGGCCGGGGCCCCTTTCCCACCATGACCAGGAAGCACGGCGTCCGTTGCCTCCTGGTGCCCGCCTCACCCCACGTAGAGACCTATGTGCGGGCGTTGGCGAGGGTGGTGGGGCCCACGGCCATTGTGGCGGCCTCCAAAATGTATGGCAAGGTCGTCTTCTTCCTAGCATCGGAGGCCGCCGCCCAGGAGGCGGTGGAGAAGGGCCTGGCGGTGGGGGGCGTGTTCGTCCCCTTAGAACCACTAGAGGACCTGGGCGTCCACCTGGTTCTGACCTCCGTCCCCCCCTTTCTGCCCAATGCCGCCCTGTTACCCACCCTTTCTACCTTGGGAAAGCCCATCTCTGTCATCAGCCCTCTCCCGTTGGGCTGCAAAGACCCCGCCCTCCGTCACGTCCTCTCCTTCCGCTGGCAAGTGCAGCTTCAACTGCCGCCGGCGGCGCGCAACGGAGAGGCACTCGAGGGGTCCTTCCTCGTCCCCTACCAGGGGGCCCGTTACAGGGTGCATTATTCCACCGGGGAGGCCCGGTGCTACCTCTGCCGGGCGATGGGGCACGTCCGGAGGGACTGCCCCCTGGCCCGGGAAGAAGGGGCATCCAGGACACCCGAGCCCCGGCAGGACACCGGCCCCGTCATCGCCGACGCCCCTGGCTGCCCAACACCCGAAACCGCCCCTCCTCCTTCCCAGTCCACCTTTGCTCCCGCTCGGGCCCAAGGGGTACCTCCCCCACTATGCCCAAACAAGCGGGAGAACCCCGCCCCCGCTGTTTGCAATCTGGCGGGGCCTGTGGAGGAGGGTGCGGCAGGGACACCGCCAAGTATGGGAGAGGACCCGCCCCAAGGGGAATCTTCCCTCCCTTGTGCTGCCCCACCGTTCCCCCATCGAGTCCCTGAGCCATCGCCTCTGCCCCCTGACACAATCCCTGCTAGCCAGCCCCCGGATGATGCCATGGAGGGCTGGGCCCTAGTCCAGGGGAAGCGAGGCAAGCGGAAGGCTCGAGCTCCGCTCCTCCCATCTGACGCGGAGGCCCCCCGGAAGACCAGGAAGGGGGGCACCGATGCCGAGCCTTCCGCTCTACCCACGGGTGTGTTCCACCCACCAGAGCCGGCTGGGGAAGACGTGGCAGCACTAGAAGGCGGTATCTCCCCTCCACGGGAGTCCCTCCCCTCCAAGACCCCCGAGGCACCATCTGAAACCCCAGTGTGCCCCAAAGTAACCATCGCGTCAGGTGCCGGCGGGGAGAATCCTGGGGTAGCGGAAAACAATTTCCCCTCTATATATGAGGAGATCGAGGCCCTGGGTCTGACCCCGGTCACCCAGGGGGAGGACGATCCTATGCCAGCGGGCCTCGATCTGGGCGACTTCTTTCCAGCCCCCCTTTCCCCATACTCCCTCCCCCTAACCGTCGCTTCTGCTCCCACCTCCGAGGAGCCCCTGGACTCCTCCATCAACCCGGCTGCAGAAGGCACCCTGCTGAGAGCCACCGAGCCAGTTGAGGCGACGGCCAGTGCCACGCGGCTGGAACCTGAGCCACCAGGGGCATCCCTCGCTGGTGAGGAGCATTCGACCTCCTTTCCGGGAGAGGACCCTACAGAAGAAAGTCCACCTCCTGATGCCGTGGCTGCCAAATCCACCAGACAGCTTGCGCCCGGCATCGGTGAGAGCCCTCTCCCGACCCAGAATCTCATCTCTACCCCTGCCCCTGCCCTTCTCCCGCCCACCTCCCGAGATATTATTGCCACCCCTGGGACAGTCTCCTTCCCCTTTCCAACAGATGACTCCCAGGAAATGGCCTTTGTGTTTGCCCGTCCCGACCCACCAGGGGCTGCTATCCTCCCTCCGCCGCCCCCTATCGCCCCAGCATTCAGGTCAACCCATCAAGAGCCCCGTCGGGGGTCCGCACCCTGTCTGCCCGTCTCGCTGGGCCAGGGAGCTGTACCAAGGGCCCCATCGGGAAGCAACCAGACCATAACCCCAGCCCCCCATGCGCTGCGAGAGGAGTTGCGGGAGTTCCTAGAAGACGTCCGTGGCTCCCGCAACAAAGTCCAGCTTGCCCTCCAGCGATGGGGGGACTTTAATCAAATCCTCCGGGCCGCAAGGGCCCTCATGGGGGAGGGGAAAAGGACCGGGAGACAGGGCGCCGCGGCCTACCAGCGGGTCCGCCACTTCCGTGACTCCTTACTCACCTACGGGGTGGGTCACGGACTGCTACGCGGCCCGCCGGGAGCCACGAGCATCCCTGCCGGCGAGGATCCCCCCCAGCCCTCCTCATGGCACCCTTTACCATCGCAACATTGAACACCCGTGGCTGTAAGATGGGTCTCCGCAGGTCCCAGGTGCTCTCCTTCCTTCGAGAGGGGAGGTACTCTGTGGTTTTCCTGCAGGAGACCCATACGGATCCGACCGCCGAAGACAGCTGGCGGCTGGATTGGGGGGACAGGGTCTACTTTAGCCACCTCACAGTTCATACGGGTGGAGTGGCGACCCTGTTCTCCCCCGACCTACGGCCCGAGGTGCTGGGGGTCGCCGAGGCTGTACCGGGTCGCCTGCTGCACCTCCGGGTCCAAATGGAGGGGCTCGTAGTCAACCTCGTCAACATCTATGCCCCAGCAGCGAGCCCGGAGCGGCTGCAATTCTATCAGCAGGCATCCGCCTTCCTCGGCACCTTGGATCCTCAGGAGTGCCTGGTCCTGGGAGGGGACTTTAACATCACCCTTGAGGAACGGGACCGCTCGGGGACCGAGAAGAGCCCGGCCGCCGTAGCCGTCCTCCAGGAGATAGTCGAACACCACTCCCTGGTGGACGTCTGGCGCGACCACCACCCGGATGACACTTCCACGTTCACCTTTGTCCGGGTGGAGGCCCATCGGTCGCGCCACTCCCGGTTGGACCGCATTTATTTATCACGCTTTCATCTTACACGAGCCCACTCCTCCAGCATCCGGCCGGCCCCATTTTCGGACCATCACATAGCCACCGTGACAGCCTCCCTCTGCGCGGAGAGGCCGGGGCCGGCCTATTGGCATTTTAACAACAGCTTGCTGGAGGATGCGGGCTTCGTGGCGTCCTTCCGGGAGTTCTGGCTGGCCTGGCGAGGGCAGCGGCGTGCCTTTCCCTCGGCACGGCGGTGGTGGGACGTAGGGAAGGTGCGCGCTCGGCTCTTCTGCCGTGACTACACCCGGGGCACCAGCCGACGGAGGGATGCAGCGATAGAGCAGTTGGAACGGGAGGTCTTAGAGCTGGAGAGGCGTCTGGCCGCCAGCCCCGAGGATCCACCCCTCTGCGGAACGTGCCGGGAGAAGCGGGAGGAGCTCCGGAGCCTCGAGGACCATCGGGCCCGGGGTGCCTTTGTTCGATCCCGCATCCGTCTCCTTCGGGAGATGGATTGCGGCTCCCGCTTCTTCTACGCCCTGGAAAAAAAGAGGGGGGCTAAGAAACATATCATCTGCCTACTGACTGAGGATGGCACCCCCCTCACGGATCCGGTGGAGATGTGCAAGAGGGCGAGAGCCTTCTACGCAAGCCTTTTCTCCCCGGAGCCGACCGATCCTAACGCTTGCAGAGTGCTGTGGGAGGAGCTCCCAACGGTCAGCGTGGGCGACCGAGACCGGCTAGAGCTGCCTCTCACTCTGGCCGAGTTCTCGGAAGCCCTCCGTCGCATGCCCACCAATAAATCTCCGGGCATGGACGGGCTGACCGTGGAGTTCTACCGCGTGTTCTGGGACGTCCTGGGCCCAGACCTAGTCACCGTCTGGGCCGAGTCTTTGCAGAGCGGGGTCCTCCCTCTTTCGTGCAGGCGAGCCGTGCTTGCCTTATTGCCGAAGAAGGGGGACCTCCGCGATTTACGAAATTGGCGTCCCGTCTCGCTCCTCAGCACGGACTACAAAATCGTGGCAAAAGCCATCTCCCTGAGGCTAGGGTCCGTGCTGGCGGACGTGGTCCACCCAGACCAGACCTACACCGTCCCGGGCCGCAGTATCTTCGACAACCTATATCTGGTCCGGGACCTATTGGAACTTGGGTGTAGGGATGGTCTGTCGTTCGCCCTCCTGTCTTTAGATCAGGAGAAGGCGTTCAACAGGTTGGATCACGGGTATCTCCTGAGCACTCTGCAGGCGTTTGGCTTCGGACCCAGGTTTGTGAACTTTCTCCGGGTGCTGTACGCTTCCGCAGAGTGTCTGGTAAGACTCAACTGGACCCTGACCGAACCGGTCAACTTCGGGCGAGGAGTACGGCAGGGATGCCCCCTCTCAGGCCAGCTCTACGCTCTGGCGATCGAGCCCTTCCTCTGTCTCCTCCGAAGGAGGTTGACAGGGTTGGTGCTGAGGGAGCCGGAGCTGCGGCTGGTCCTGTCGGCGTACGCTGATGACGTGCTCCTCATGGTCCAGGACCCGGGCGACTTGGTGCGAGTGGAGGCTTGCCAGGCCATCTATTCAGCAGCCTCCTCTGCGCGGGTCAACTGGGTCAAGAGCTCTGGCTTGGTGGTAGGGGACTGGCGGCAGGCGAGCCCCCGCCCACCCGCGCTTCAAGCCATCCGGTGGAGCACGGGTCCGCTGCTCTATCTGGGCGTTTACCTTTCTGCCACGCATCCCTCTCCGCCGGAGAACTGGCAGAATTTAGAAGGCGGGGTGATAGAGCGGCTCCGGAAATGGACAGGACTGCTCCGGTGCCTCTCCCTTCGAGGGAGAGCGTTAGTGCTTAATCAACTAGTCCTGTCCATGCTTTGGTACCGGCTCAACACCCTGGTCCCGGCCCCGGCTTTCCTGACCAACCTGCGGACATCGATTCTGGAGTTCTTTTGGTCAGGACTGCACTGGGTCCCTGCAGGGGTTCTCCATCTACCTGTGGAGGAGGGAGGGCAGGGCCTCAAATGTCTGCTTACTCAGGTCCATGTCTTCCGCCTCCAGACCCTGCAGAGACTCCTTTATGGTGCAGGTAGTCCAGCGTGGAGCATACTGGCGCACGCCTTCCTGCGCCGCTTCCGAGGGCTCCGATACGACCGGCAGCTCTTTATCTCCATCCGAGAGGTCTTCCGCGAGACCTCTCCGGGCCGCCGGTCTTCTACCAGGACCTCCTCCGGACCTGGAAACTCTTTACAACGAGCAGGTCCGTGGCGGCCACCGAGGGGGCAGATCTCCTCGCGGAGCCCCTGCTACACAACCCCCAGCTCCGTTTGCAGGTGGCGGAGTCCCGCTCGGTGCGCCAGAGGTTGGTCCTGGCGGAGGTCACAAGAGTCGGAGACCTCCTGGACTATGACCGGGGAGATTGGCTGGATCCCCTAACCTTCGCTCAGCGCATGGGGCTTTCCAGACCTTGTACACCCCGAGGCATACTTCAGGAGGTGAAGGCCGTTTTGCCGCCCACTGCTCGGGTTTATCTCGACCGGGTCCTGCATGAGGGCACGCCCCGCCCACCCACTACCCCAGGCCCGCCGGACCTTTTAATTGGACCCCTGCCCCGTGGACCCAACCGATCCCTTCACCCCTTCACTAGAAGCCGGCTGCACGAGATGCAGCCGGTCTGTTTTCAAACCGCGCCAAGAAAACATCTCTACACGCTCGTGCTCCACACCCTTCACGTCCGTACCCTCGTGTCCCGCCCCGATACAAAATGGCGGGACCTCCTGCCACCTTTGGAGGGTGAGGACCCCCGGTGGGCCAGCCTATATTCCATCTTAGTCCCAAAGCCCGCCGGGGATGTCAGTTGGCGGCTCCTCCATGGAGCCGTGAGCACGGGCGTGTACTTGGCGCGGTTCACCACAATCCCAGACACTTGCCCCTTTTGCGGCGTGAGGGATACCCTGGCACATGTATACCTGGAGTGTGCCAGGCTGCAGCCCCTATTCCTGCTCCTCACCAATATCTTATTACATTTTTGGTTGCACTTCTCCCCTCACCTTCTCATTTATGCACTCCCTATCCGTGGCCCCACAAAGTCACGGGATCTCCTGGTCAACCTCCTCCTGGCTCTAGCTAAAATGGCCATCTACAAAACCAAAGTGAGGAGGTTGGCCGATGGAGTCTCCTGTGACTGTAGGGCCTATTTCTGATCCTCGGTCCGTTCACGTATCCGGGCAGAGTTCCTCTGGGCGGTGTCCTCTGACTCCCTTGACGCCTTTGAGGAGCAGTGGGCGCTGTCCGGGGTTCTCTGCTCGGTGTCCCCGTCCGGTTCCCTTCTTTTGACCCTTTGACCGCACTCCTGTCCCTGTTCTTTTATTAGTTGTCCCCCGGAATTTTTTGGGCATCTAAGTCCTGTGGATCCCCCTTTTAGGCTGGGGGGGATCCTTTAGCAGTGGACGGGCCTCGCCCGCCCACTTCCCGGATCCCAATAAGACTGCTCTCCCATAGCCTTCTAGCTTGGAGGGAGGTGGAAAGCTGCTACTCCTGCTGCTGCTGGGCCCTAAGCTCTCCCTGCTGCTCCAGCTGCTCCCCTGGCTGGGCCAGACACCCCCCATTCTCTGCTACTTGCCTCTGGACCCCCCACTCTTGGGTGCTACTACTGCTCCAACTGCAGCCCCAGAGTGGGGGGGCTGCTAGCCCACTCCCAGAGAGGAGGAGTGAGGAACCCCAGCCACTGTTGTTATGGACAGCACCACCACCACCTGAGAGGGGTCCTTTCTGCCTTCCTGGACTACAACCTGGAGTTCCTGGAGCTGCTGCTGCTGCAGAGGCCGTTGTCTGGAGCTGCTGGAGCCCGAGGAGGAGAAGAATAGGACCATCTACCAGTGGGGCAGCACCTAGAGACTTTGCAGACCACCGTAGAGGGGGCCCTAAGACTGAGTAATTTTCAAACTGTCCTCTTGTGGTGGGGGTTTTGACTGTGTTTGTAGGGACACAGGGGGTGTGGTGTGGAGCTGCCCCCCGATCCATCAGTGTGTCCCCCGAACCCGCACCACCACTACTTCCACCACCGTTGCCCCCTCCACCACCCCCACTGGCTGTATACCATCTGCCTCAGCTCCTACCTCTGGATTCAGCTGCTTGCTTGGCTTGCCAAGTCCTATTTCCACCCTTTAGGCCAGAAGCAGCAGCCAGCTTAAAAAAAAGACTTGTGCAAGTGCATGTGGGCACATGAGCCCCCCCGGACTGCCTACCCCCCAGCTTTGCCCTTTACTACCTGCCCCATTTGCCACTCGTAGCTTTGCCCCCCCCTTTTGTTCCAGCCCCCTGTGCTAGCTTCAGTTTGTTTGCCTTCCCTGCCCATTTCCTTCTGCAGCCTTTGTTTGTTTGCCCCGCCCCAGCCTCTGAAGCTAGCCCCTTGGTTTCCCTGCCCTAACTCCAGACCACTTAGCCCCTCGCTCCGTATGCCCATGCCCCCTTCCCATGCGCTTGTGCAATTCCCCATTTCAGTTACAACCCTCTTCACTGCATCCCTAATGTTGTTGTATCCCCCCCTCCCCTAGTGCACCGATAGGAGCCGGAATTCCACCTTGTGTCGGTGACTGACCCTAACCCCTGATTGCCCCCTGTCCAACTCACCCCTTTTTGGTGCCCTCCTCCCCTGCCTGCAGCCTAGCGGGGAGGAGTGGTCGACATGCTTCCCCTCTCCCCTCCTCCTTTTGGTGTCCCCCCTTTCCTCCTTGCTTATGATGGCGGGGGATGAGACGGGTGGGAACCCTCCAGCAGCCCGAGCTCCCCCTCCCCCGCCTACCTCTCCATCACCCCCCGAAGCTTCTACCTCCGCTGCCGAACCATTTGCCACCGCCCCCGCTGGGGCATCAGCAGCGACGGGCACCGGGGTGACCTCCACTGCTGCCACGTCTCTCCCCCCCCTCAGATTCGGGAGGAGTCCCCCCAGCCGGCAGGAAGGGCCAGGGGAAGAAGAAGGGGAAGGGCCCCGCTAAAAAGACCAGGCCCTCCATGGCAGGGGCTGCCCCCAATGCCCCGGCCCCATCTCCAGCTGGGGCGCCCCTCCCCGCTGTTCCCTCCACCAGCTCTGCAGGTGTCCCTGCCCTGGCTCCCAGAGCATACGCCCAGTTGGCAGCAGCCCCCCCCGCCTGCTGCTACATCATTTCTCCAACCCACCACTTCCGCTACCATCTATAGCAGCCGGGGCCCATTTCCCACCATGACCAGGAAGCACGGCGTCCGTTGCCTCCTGATGCCCGCCTCGCCCCATGTGGAGACCTATGTGCGGGCGTTGGCGAGGGTGGTGGGGCCCACGGCCATTGTGGCGGCCTCCAAAATGTATGGCAAGGTCGTCTTCTTCTTAGCATCGGAGGCCGCCACCCAGGAGGCGGTGGAGAAGGGCCTGGCAGTTGGGGGCGTGTTCGTCCCCTTAGAGCCGCTAGAGGACATGTGCGTCGGCCTGGTCCTGATCTCCGTCCCTCCCTTTTTCCCCAATGCCGCCCTGTTACCCGCCCTTTCTACCTTGGGGAAGTCAATCTCTGTCATCAGCCCTCTCCCGTTGGGCTGCAAAGACCCCGCCCTCCGTCACGTCCTCTTGTTCCGCCGGCAAGTGCAGCTTCAACTGCCGCCGGCGGCACGTGATGGAGAGGCGCTAGAGGGGTCCTTCCTAGTCCCCCACCAGGGGGCCCATTACCGGGTGCATTATTCCACGGGGGAGGCCCGGTGCTACCTCTGCCAGGTGATGGGGCACGTCCGGAGGGACTGCCCCTTGGCCCGGCAAGGAGGGGCATCCGGGATCCCCGAGCCCCGGCAGGGCACCAGCCCCGTCATCGCCGACACCCCTGGCTGCCCGGCACCTGAAACCGCCCCTCCTCCTTCACAGTCCACCATTGCTCCCGCTCGGGCCCAAGGGGTACCTCCCCCACTATGCCCAAATGAGCGGGAGAACCCCTCCCCCGCTGTTTGCAATCTGCCGGGGCCTGTGGAGGAGGGTGCGGCAGGGACACCGCCAAGCATGGGAGAGGGCCCGCCCCAAGGGGAATCTTCCCTCCCTTGTGCTGCCCCACCATTACCCCCTCGAGTCCCTGAGCCATCGCCTCTGCCCCCGACACAACCCCTGCTAGCCAGCCCCTGGATGATGCCATGGAGGGCTGGGCCCTAGTCCAGGGGAAGCGGGGCAAGCGGAAGGCTCGAGCTCCGCTCCTCCCATCTGACGCGGAGGCCCCCCGGAAGACTAGAAAGGGGGGCACCGATGCCGAGCCTTCCGCTTTACCCACGGGTCTGTTCCATCCACCAGAGCCAGCTGGGGAAGACGTGGCAGCACTGGAAGGCAGTATCTCCCCTCCACGGGAGTCCCTCCCCTCCAAGATCCCCGAGGCACCATCTGAAACCCCAGTGTGCCCCGAAGTAACCGTCGCGTCAGGTGCCGGCGGGGAGAATCCCGGGGTAGCGGAAAACAATTTCCCATCTATATATGAGGAGATCGAGGCCCTGGGTCTGACCCCGGTCACCCAGGGGGAGGACGATCCTATGCCAGTGGGCCTCGATCTGGGCAACTTCACTCCAGCCCCCCTTTCCCCATGTTGCCTCCCCCTAACCGTTGCTTCTACTGCCACCTCCGAGGAGCCCCTGGACTCCTCCATCAACCCGGCTGCAGAGGGCACCCCGCTGAGAGTCGCCGAGCCTGTTGAGGTGATGGCCAGTGCCACGCGGCCAGGACCTGAGCCACCAGGGGCACCCCTCGTTGGTGAGGAGCATTCGACCTCCTTCCTGGGAGAGGGCCCTCCAGAAGAGAGTCCACCTCCTGATGCCGTGGCTGCCAAATCCACCATCGAGCTTGCGCCCGGCATCACTGAGAGCCCTCTCCCCGCCCAGACCGTCACCGCTAACCCTTCCCCTATCCCGTCCACCTCCCAAGATGTTCTTGCCGCCCCTGGGGCTGTCTCCTTCCCTATTCCAGCAGATGACCCCCAGGGAGCGGCCTTTGTGTTTACCCGTCCCGACCCACGAGGGGCTGCTATCCTCCCTCCGCTGCCCCTATCGTCCCAGCATTCGGGCCAACCCATCAGGAGCCCCGTCGGGGGTCCGCACCCTGTCTGGCCGTCTCGGTGGCCACGGGGCTGTACCAAGGGCCCCGTTGGGGAGTAACCACACTGTAACCCCAGCCCCCCATGCTCTATAAGAGGAGTTGCGGGAGTTTCTAGAAGACGTCCGTGGCTCCCGTAACAAAGTACAGCTTGCTTTCCAGCGATGGGGGGATTTTAATCAAATCCTCCGGGCAGCAATGGCCCTCATGGGGGAGGGTAAAAGGACCGGGAAGCAGGGCGCTGTGGCCTACCAGCGGGTCCGCCTCTTTCGTGACTTACTCACCTATGGGGTGGGTCACGGTCTGCTGCGCGGCCTATTGGGGCCTATTTCCGATCCTCGGTCCGTTCACATATCTGGGCAGAGTTCCTCTGGGTGGCGTCCTCTGACTCCCTTGATTCCTTTGAGGAGCAGTGGGCGCTGTCCGGGGTTCTCTGCTCATTGTCCCCGTCCGGTTCCCTTCGTTTGACTCTTTGACTGCATTCTTGTCCCTGTTATTTCATTAGTTGTCCCCTAAAATTATTTGGAATCTAGGTCCTGTGGATCCCCGTTCTAGGCTGGGGGGGATTCTTTAGCAGTGGACGGGCTTTGCCCGCCCACTTCCCGGATCCGAAAAGGACTACTTTTCTATAGCCATCTGGCCTTGCCCCATCACACAAAACAATAACAAACAGGAGAAGACAAAATCTTGAAACTCCAAATTAAGATAGCCCTGTTCCAAACTACCTGCAAGGTGCTGACTGTTCTGGCTCTGATCTAGCAAAGCATTTAAGCAGATGCTTAACTTTGAGCAAAGTTGTAATCCATTGGCTCTAATAGTCCTACTCAAATTTTTAAAACTAAGCAAAGGCCTGAGTGCTGTGCTGGACTGGAGCCAGAGTACCCAGCACACTGTAATTTGGAGCACAAATTGAGGTATCAAGAATTGGTGCATTAATTACCATGTTTTGTGGACGACTGCAACATTTAGTATTGTTCATGTGGTTCTATAGTTCATTGGGTGGTCATTTCTGCTTCTGAATGCTTTTATAAAAGGAAAAAAGGAGGGACAATATTGTGAAAATGCAAGCAACTACTTTTACCAAAAATATGTTTACTTGTTACATCTCTAATTGAGTATAAGCAATAATAAAAACTCATTTAAACAAACACCTGCTCAATTGGTAATGTTTTCAAACATTTAACATAGGAGACATAGATTTAACCATCTAAAATGCTATAAGATTTACATTTGAAAGAACATGGCTAGTCAGGGGAGATTAGTAAATTAATATGAAGTTTAAAGCATTATTGTATTATTTTCTGTATTTTGGTTAATTCATTATTATTGTGGGAAAAATCAATCTGTAATTAAGGAGGTATTCTTTATTAATGATTATAGCTTCCTAAGGAAAGAAATGTACTGTTCATATGTAAATGAGTTTTCCATTTAATGAATAAAGCTAGCCTATTAATCACCTCTGCAAAGGAAAAGATTATGAATAGGAGATGAGTTATTTTATGCTGTTCTGCTCCCTAATTGCTGAAAATTGTATATCTATTAGTGCTGTACTATTATCTTGTAAAATATAAAGTTGTTGGAATTAATACATACAATTGACCAAAGAGGTTAAAGAAAAAACAAAACAAAGAAACTCAATTGCAGAATTTGAAAGTGATTTTTGTGAAATCAAGAAATATTTCATTTCAGTGTAGAGGGATTTGTGTACACAAATCAACATCCATCAAAATGTTAATATGTCCCAAAGTCATTGCTATAAATATTTATAACTACGTACAAAAATTCCCTTAATGCTACGCACTGACTAGGTAGGGAAAAATTGATTTATAGATGGGAGTGTAAGTATTGGAGGTCTTAATTTGTGAGTGATCATTGGTTTATAAATAAGGGAGGGGTGCTCTTTTTCAACTCGTGTGTGAAATGTACTGCTTCTGAAAGAGCAAGATTAATAATGCTGCATTGAGCAAGTATCATATTCCAGGGCTGAATCCTGACCAATGTTTTGCTGTTGTAGCTCCCGACCTGGGCCCTTCATGAATAGCATGTAGGTTACAGTCTGATTGCCTGTGTATAGCTGCAGCCTGCCAGCAACACTCCAGTCAACGCTCTGGCTTCTGCCAGCCTTGGTTACCACTTCCAGGGTGACCCCAACACACTCTGAGTCCTGGATTCCGCCCCCCCCCCCAAAAGTGTGTTCTTCACTTCCAGCCATTATTGTAGATCTCCTGTCCCTGTAAGGGAATCAATATACAAGAGTTTGCTGCTTAATTGGAGTTACCAAACAATTTGCTTTAAACACCACACTGGATTAGCTTTGATTAAAGAACAAAATAAGTTTATTTAACTAGAAAGAGACATTTCAAGTGAGTACAAGGTATTAAAACCAGAAATGGTTACAAGAGAAATAAAGATAAAGCACTTCCAAGTAGCTAAAACATAACAAATGAGACATGCTTCAAAGTCAAATCCTTAACACATGTTCCCAGCAACATAGCTGACCAATTTCTCATGTCAATATCTGCCTTCAAAGTCCAAAGGGCTGGTTCCTTTGTCATCTTAGGTGAAAGATTACATGTGAGAGAGAGACTCGGGTATTCTTGCCCCTCACTTTTATAGTCCAGTCCCCCTTTCAAGTGGATTCTTCCAAGGATTACTGCTCAAAGCAAAGTTTATTGAAATAGTGAAGGGTGCCCTTTAATGCTCTTTATTCTCTCCTATGTATGCTGAAACGCAGATTTGCCTTGTCTCCTTCTTACTGTCTCAAGGATCCTGTATATTGCTTATATGTAAACTGAGGTAAACATACATGCCTTTGTTTAAGATAGCCATGCTTAACCATTTCTGCCTAATCATGGGTTTCAACGTGTTCTACCAACATCACACAGAGGGAATTCACAACTAACACATAATGTTGCTACATACATTTCACCAATATATTATTGATCAGTGAGTTATTAGTTTTCAAATGATAAGTCCCAAGGCATATTTTGTACAGATAGTATTACAATAGTGTGTAAGGTGTGAATACAGGGGTGTATTCCGTCACAGCCAGGTATAAATCAAGCAAGCTTCCTTGCTAATCTTGTCTGCCAATGCATCTCAATTATGCCCTAACCTAACACATCTTCTGCTACTCCAGATGTTGTTGTGTCACTCCTCCTGAGTGCAGGCTGCCAGTCATACTGAATTGTGTGGTGGTTTGTGTGTGTGTACAAATGGGGAGTGGAAGGGGCCACTAAAGTCAATTTCATTTGTTAATGTTCATAATAAAAATAAACATTCCTATTAAAAACAGAACTGAAAATACAGCTGTGCCAATTTTAGGTAATGAGAGAAAAAAATAAGTGTGGGAAATGCACCCCTTCTCTTTTTCTTAAAAATATAAGATAGATGTGTTCCACAGGAAGCTATGGGCTTCATGCACGAATTACTGGGTAAAATTCCATGAGTTGTGATATGCAGGAGGTGGATGACTGTATTTGTTCTTTCTGGATGAAAAATTTATGAATTCATGACTGTTTTTAAATATTCTTTAAAAAGGTGAGGCAAGATGCAAGCCTACATTTAATTTATTTTTCTAATACAAAACAATACTATATTATCATTTCATTGCCTTAGTTTCTGTGATTAGGTTTTTATTTTGAAAGGTAGATGCAAACTCTTAGTGTATCCCACAATGGTAGAGAATTCTTAGCAGATGATCAGCTGACTGGATTTTTAAAGCAATTTTATAATTTGTATTGCTCTGCTAAACTCAAAAATTGCATACTCGAGAAGATTATCTAGATGTGTAATTGCCATTAAATAGTTAGGATATAATCCTTACAGTTACACTGGGAAATCCTTTTTCTAGGGCACTTTCTTTTACTTCAGTGGGACTCCACACAGACAGAGGAGGACATGGTGGTAAATCCCAATTAGGGATGGAGGCCTACATTGCATTTTAGCTTACTGATAGCACATAGGTATAGTATTGTCAGATACAGAACCTCTGGCATTAGAAGTATCTTGTTAGTTCTCAAGGATTTATCCAGAAAACAAGTTATTTATTGCTTCATGAGAAGTTCCTAGCTCTTCTTGTTGCACATTTTAGACCAGGGATCGGCAACTTTTGGCATGTGGCCCATCAGGGACGGTTTGTTTACCTGCAGCGTCCACAAGTTTGGCCAATCGAAGCTCCTACTGGCTGTGGTTCACCGTTCCAGGCCAACAGGGGCTGCGGGAAGCGGTGACCAGGATGTCCTTTGGCCCACGCCACTTCCTGCGACCCCCATTGGCCTGGAACGGAGAACAATGGCCAGTCAGAGCTGTGATCGGCTGAACCTGTAAACACTACAGGTAAACAAACTATCCCGGTCCGCCAGCGGATTTCCCTGATGGGCTGCGTGCCAAAGGTTGATGATCCCTGTTTTAGACTAAAACCAGAGCACAAAGAATGCTACCTTTTTTCTTAATAGAATACTGTGGGGAAAAGTTCCACAGCCCTTACTCAGGCAAAACTACTCTTAAGTAAGAAAAGGCGCAGAGTGTTTAAAAGAGAAATGTAAGTGTATAAATCCCAGTTACTGTGTTTATCATAATATTAATTGAGAAAGAAAAATGGCTTTTTTTTCTAATAATGAGTGTAGGATAAATCTTAGGCTTTAGGGTCTTCATCCTCTCAGAAGTACGCTGTAGGATTGTTAAACTTTCCTGCACGTAATATGTGTGTGGTGTCAAAAAAAGGATTTGAAGGGGAGGGAACTATTATTTTTAACTATCATTTTTTGCCCCAGCATCTGTTTGATTAAAAAAAAACAAACACACCCTAAAATAGGCATCAATTATCTATTATGCTACTATTTTTCTTTGTGGTTACAAAGGCTGTATTTTTATTAAAGTTATGGAGGAGAAAGAAAATGTTAGGAAACCTTTTTAGTAATGCCAATTGAGAGCGCAAAGAGTAAGGTGTACGTCAGGTAATGACAAGGGAGCAATGATCAGTGTGAGACTGTCAGAACAAATCTTTTCTCTCACATTTATTGAATATCTGGTACTTGACATGCACAATTGTGCATCCAACTGGATGCTCAGTTAAATATTCAGCTGAGCATGCAATATACCTATTTTCACTTGCACTAGATATTTTAAATAGTGTGTTTGAAATATTGGCTTTTTGGGGTGGATGTTTATTGCACCATCGAAAGGATACTAACTCATGATGATCTCCTAACCCTCAAGTCTTCTTCATTTGCGGATCAATTGTCCAAAGTACGAAATACTCTGTCCTCCATCCAGCAATTCCCTTAATCACGTATCAGAGTAGCAGCCGTATTAGTCTGTATTCGCAAAAAGAAAAGGAGTACTTGTGGCACCTTAGAGACTAACAAATTTATTAGAGCATAAGCTTTCGTGAGCTACAGCTCACTTCATCGGATGCATCCGAATGCATCCGATGAAGTGAGCTGTAGCTCACGAAAGCTTATGCTCTAATAAATTTGTTAGTCTCTAAGGTGCCACAAGTACTCCTTTTTTTAATCACGTATTAATTCTGAGCATATGTTAAGTCTCATTGACCTCAATAATGAATTCAGGACTAAATAGCCTCTCTCCCTAAAACTAAGGGATGAGGGTTGGTCTCCTTAGCTAAAATATTCCTGATTTCATGATTCTGCCTGCTGTTTAATCTCTCCTCCCTGACCCCGTGAAGGGGAATGAGAGGGTTGTGGTGGTGGTGGTGGTGGTTGTGGTTATGGTTTGTTTTAATATTATCTCAAATCCTTATTATCATCATCTACTGAGTCCTAAGGACATTGTGAGGAAAGCAGGGGAGGAAACACACCACATTTGACATTGCATCTGTCTTGTATAAAGGAAAAAAGTGCTTTTTTAGACAGAGGTGATCAGATTTGACTCATAGCAAGTCTGGAATCCCATCTCTGATAACTGCAACATCGATAGGGCAGAGTAACTTTCAGCAGAGAGACTGGCTAAAACACTGAGGGAGGCAGGGTTGGCTCCATCCTAATAGGCTCCCCTATCATCCCACCATCCCTGAATTGGCTAATGGGTGGCCGGGGGAGGTGGAGACTCTGCTCTACTCTCCTACAGCTTTCGCTTAGGATGCACAATCCCCACATGCATTTTGGGTACGGGAAGGGTAAAAGGAGGGAAGGTGCTACTGTCAAAGAGCATAACCTCCTATTGATCAGGATCACATAGGATGGGTGATGATTCCCTTGTTGGTCCTATCAAGCGTTTCCCCCCTACTAGGACAGGAAAGAGCTTCATTGTTCTCTGACAAAAACCTTTGCTAATCCTGTTTTCTAAACTTAATTGCCTTGTACATTTACGTTAGCGAAAATGTCATATTAATTGGAGAAAGTAATATTAATCAAAAAGTGCATTGATGGCAGTTTTAGGTATTGTCATTCAATACCTAAATAGCTGAAACCACTTTGGCAAAATTATCATTGTTTGTGTGTACCTAGATCATAATCATTCATGCACATGTACACACCATTAAATATATACACTCCAGCATATACATTTGTAAAGGTCAGGTGAAAGAAATAACTTTCTTGCATCACAATGGACAAGCAAACGTATTATTTTTACAGAACATTTGTCCAAGCCTTTGAGCTCTGTTAGTTTTATGGTGGAATTATTTTCTGAAGCAATAGTCAAAGACCATCAAAGCAGTTTCACGTTCTGCCAAGCTATTTCCAGGGCAAGTAAGAGAATGTACCATAAAATGAGTGACCATGAAAAATCTTCATTCAAGAATTAGACATGAAATTTACCTGTCAGAATGTGGAGTATTTATTATGGGAAGATTGGATAAGCTTCTTTAATTTTAAGTCAGACAGTATAAGGTAACTAAATGGTGTTTATACAAGCGATTTTTTAAAAATAGTATTCATGAGCTACAATTAGCTTGTATCTACAGTTATATTAAGGATGGGCAGATCACTTTTGATAAAATGAGAACTGTTCTAAACCTTCACATATAAACCTAAAACTTTTGAAGGTTTGAAAAAGTTCAGGTAACTTTTCCATCATTGTTTTGCATCTTTGTGCTACACTTCTCTAATTCCAGAGTCTTGTCATGAGATATCATGAAAGACCATTCTTGTGGTATTCTGGGTCCAGCTTGAAGCAATATTGGATCTCTTCAAAGAAGCCTGTTCTTGCAATGTTTATGCACAATATGGCAGCCCTTGAATGTTCAGATAAATTTGGAATCAGCATCCAAAGATTTCAGTGTTGTTGTTTTTTTTCTGGAGAGAATCTCAGAATAATGGTAATATTAACACTTCCATAATGGTTTTTCATGTCAAGTCACTTAAAAATAAAATAAAAACACAGTAAAATAGGTAAATATTAATATCTCTGTTATAAAGAGCAAAACTGAGTCCAAAGATTAGGTGACTTGCCCTAGGTCTCAGGCAGTGTCTGAGCCAAGATTAAATCTCAAAACCACTGTGTTCCCAGTTTAGTGCTTAGAATGTTCAACCATTTTTCTCCTATTCTGAGAATGTTGCTTTTTAGGTATCAGCAAGTTATTTCCATTTCTATATCTGTCTTTTTAATACATAGAAAATTGCCTATTCTGAGGAGAAAGATATTAGGGAACTGGCTGACTCTTCAGGGTTGGCCTGTTTCAGACATAGGCTAGTAAGTTAAAGGGGCTTTCTACAGATTTGGAGATCAAGCAAATCCATACTTAATCCCAAGTGTGTCCTGACATTCTGTGCCTCCCCACTGCCAGAAATCCTACCTCATCCTCTGGGCTGTGCTCTAGATGTAATCTGTCTCCTTTGTTTTGATTCCAGACCCAAGACAGAACAAATAAATTGGATCCAGTAGGAAAGAGAGACTTTAGGCCAAGAAGAATCAGAACAGAAGTGGGGAGAGGAGTGAGGTTTGTTCGGTGGCAGTGCAAGGTGAGGAGGGAAAAGGGGACAATCAACCTGTTGGACAGGTAATTAGGATATTGGCCCTTACTGGGGTTATAGTTATGGAAATGAAAGGAAGACAGGATTCTTTACATGGTGGAGAAGAAGTAGTAGTAATATAAAGAGTATTTGTCATCAGTATTTCAGTTAAGGATATGGAGTGTACACATTTGGATGCCCAAATGTGGAGGCTTAATTGAAGAACTTAAAAACAATTTAGCCCTAAAACATTTTCATTGGTGTTAAACTAGCATTAAAGCAAAATGGATTCCCAAAATGCTTGGCAATCTCTTGCAGTGCCTTCCTTTAATAGCAGAATCACAAATTGACATTTTTTCAGCAAGATGGACCTCACACCAGTAGTAGCCTCAGATATGTCAATTGTAGTAAAATAACCCTTTATTTTTAAATCTCGTTCACAGTTTGGACACAGTATGTAATGGAGAGGGGAATACAATAGTGCTAACAAAGCAAACACTGGCACAATTTCGGTTTTCATAAAAAAAATCTATAAACACCATATGCCATAACTTACAATTAATGATCATACTATTACATCAGAATTTCATGTTGTATTTACAAATAAATTTTAATAGTCTTTAATTTGTGGTTGATGGCACATCATACATTTTATAAACAAAGAAAGAAAACATAGCTGTGCTACATACATTCTTTAAAATATGGTTCACACTCGGTCAAAAGAATGCTTAATTCTCTTGGCACTGGAAATGATTTTTCATCCGAGACGGGTAATTCAGAAATAATTAAATCCTTTTTAGATTGCCTGCAGGCAATTTTATTATTTAACTTTATTATTTTTGTAACTGAATGGATTCTAAGCCAGCATGATACATTTCTAATTGTTTTCATTTCTTTATGGTTCTTTTACTCTATGGCTCTCTGAAGCGGGCATTGCCTCCATTTTGTTTGTAGTACAGAATTAATCATGCTGTTGGTATATAAGAAACAATAAATAATCATCATCAGTCAAATTCTATACTACTTAGAGCCTGAACTAAAGCCTACTGAAGTCAATGGATATTGTTTATGGGTACTACGGTCTAATGGATAAGGCACTGGACTGGGAGTCAGAAGAAAACTTTGTCTAAACTTTTCTTGACAAAAAATTTGACTTTCAGCCAAATTCAATTTTCAGGAAAAGTTATTGGTTTCCTTGGATATTTGTTTGTTTGTTTGTTATAAGACTGAATGCCCATAAACCAAATAGTTTTCAGTTTGGGGCCGAAAATCAAAATGTTTCAGTTTGGAAATGTTGCCATGCCTCACAGGAGTTGCAGTTTGATTATGTGGTATCACTGTTCTCTTCTATGCACCAGGCTTCCCAGCTGGACTTCATCTCAAACGTTGCACCACAGCCATGGGAATTTGTATGTGAGATCATATAACGGGTGCAAATATGACTCTCATCTATACTGCGTAAGTATCAACTAGCCTTATGCAGTTGAAGGTTTTGTCACTATAGTTTGCATTAAACTTGTCTTTCTATAGAAAGTTTTCCCTTTCATTTATTTTGCTGTTTATAGAAAATGTGACTATGGTGTTGTAGCTGTCTCACTGGTGTTACGCTATTCCACATTGAAATGAAAACAAATTTTCAAAAATTTCTCGGGAGCTGCAAATCCTTAAAATTTTGTTTTGGGAACACTGGCAAATGATGTTTTTGAAACGAAATATGCTCCGTGAGTGGGCAGCTGCTATTGCAGCAGTGAAACTCACAATGTTCATTTCAGTCAGTAGCTGACAGGGCTCCCAGGTTCTGTGACCCAGAGCAGCCCTCCCACCCTCCCAGGCCCCAGGGGCTCCAGGGCTCCCAGCTGGGTATTCGGGTTGTCTGACTTCTGCATGATCAGTTCACAGTGGAGCTGTGAACCTTGGAAGCCTCTTCCAGAACTCCTGGCTCCAAGCTCCACAGCAGTGAGCCTTGAAGCTGTAAGAAGCCTTAGGATTCTCAAGCTTCCTGATGTGCATACAGTGCAAGAGCCCTGATAGATCCTTCCCATGGCACAGAGCCTGGAAGTCATGAGAGTCCCAACTCAAGCTGGGTCTTCCAAGACTGCCAGGCTCTCAGCTCCATGACAGGGACCCTGGAAGCCCTGACATAAGGGGATGGGAGCTGCCCTGGAGACATGGAATCCGGAAACCTCGGTGTCAGGTAGCCTGCAACTTGCTAGGTTAGCTGTCAGGGAACAAGGCAGGTTTCCAATGGAACTCTGCTTGCACATAAGTGAAAGTTCATTGATCCCAACTCACTTTCATGAGAAATTTTGGATTTGAAGCAGCATTTTCTGACAAAACTCTAAACAAATGGGATTTCCTGAATACATTTGCAAGAAAGTTCTTCTTGGTATGCTTTTATATCACTGTAAGAGATATCGGAAGTTGTCAGTGCAGGCAACTTCCAGGACCGACATTAAAAAAAAAAACAACTAAAACATATTCAATCTGAGGCCATCTAAATATAGAGATCTTAGTTTTGCACTATCTACTCCAGCCAGCACCTGCTCATCGAATTTCCAATGCTGAAGATTGTGACCAATATTCATATCTGTCTAGTTAAATGTATATCTTGGCGGATACTGTGGGACAGCAGCTATGGACATTCACAAAAGTACTTTTAGCTTAATTGTTTAAATCCCTGCATGATCTTTGGTCCAAACAAAAGTAATCCTCAGTAAACACTTCTATATTCGTCAGGTGATATTCCCCCTGACAAAAATGTCTAAAATGTATTATGAAAATATTATTCAAATAAAAATAGAGTGAGCAAATGGAATTTAACCTCTTCTCTGTCAAGGAAAACTGCTGGTAGGCATGTGTAATTTCCTGTGATACAATACTCACAATCCCTTATGTTGAGGGTATTCTAAATGTGGGATAATGTAGCTTGGAAAAAGTCATGTAGACCAGCAGTGAAAAATGACAGATCACATAGGTCTAATAATAGTGAAGGAAGTAGATAGCTCCAGACTGTCCCATAGGCTTCCTTATAAATGAGAGACGTAATGGATATATCTCCCCACAAAATCAATTGAATATGTGTGTATAACACACCCACACGTGCACACACAGATATTACTCTGCCGCATAACTCTATCAATATATTAAATGCAAGCCCTATGATGAGATGCTCTAGAGGGGAACAAGCTTCTCTACTCCTGCTATTCTGAAAGGGGAAAAGTCATGCCATAGACAGCTTCATTTGTAAAGGATAGCTACCCACAATTCTTTTAATGACACTTGTGAAGTCACCAGAACTATACATAAATGTAGGATTAGGCCACAGGAGGTAGAGGGTTCCTCTCTGTGTCCATAGATTTAGTGCAGCAAAAAGAACAAAAGAAGCAGCCATTACACAGAAGAAGGGGTCCTGCCTAGAAGTTTGGCCAGTAAGACTACTGAGAGCATGTGATGAGAAAAACTCAGACTGGTAAAAGCGTAGGTGTGTCTGGCAAGTTGGAATTGCACACAGACATAACTGGGAGTGATTCATGTGCTGATAGTGAGCAGTCCAGATGAGGAGGCAACAACAGAAAAGCACTGTAAAGGGCACCTCAGGTTCGAAGGCAGGGATGACACAGCTACTCGCTAGTTTAGATCAGAGGTGAGCAAACTACAGCCTCCCCAAACCGGCTCTCTGTACAATTTCGGAAACCCGATGTGGCCCTCAGGCCAAAAAGTTTGCCCTGGTCTAGATTGTACCCAGGGTATTTCACATGCTGACATTCTCCACAAATCAGCTAAAAACCTGACCAAAGATGCAAGTCTTGACCTGTGGAGTAAAGCTCACCAAAGTTTGTCAGTAGGAATACATTCAGAGACCTTGCATACTCTGAAAATGCCCTCCCATTAGCTGTAGAATTCCAGGATCTGACAGCAAAGATAGCCTATTAGTTCATAACTTCTTTGAGAGAACATAGAGTAAGAAGGGAATGTCTCAGATCACTTGGTCCCATAAGGCCCTGATTCAGTAAAGTCCTTAAGTATGTGCTTAAACACAGTTGAACTCCATTGGAGCATGTGCTTAACTTTAAGCATGCACTTAAGTGCTTTGCTGAATTGGAGCCTTGACAATAGTAACCAATATTTGTGATGTGCAGTTCATGCATAAAGAAAGGGTATTGCTTCTATACTTCCTCCACCATAGTTTTTAGTACAATTTGGTGCAGTCTTTCTTCTTTTCTATTCATGAGCTAAAAGTGGTTGTTGAGATACAAGGAGCAGTGAAATGGTTAAAAAGAGACACAAAATATGAAAATCCAAATATCAGATGCATTGTTGTACCTTTCTTAGAGATAAGAGCACATAGAAGCAGGTTTGCTCACATAAATCCTGAGCATTATTTATTGGAATGAAAATGTAAATATATTATTTGCTTCAGAAGACAGCTATAGGAAAACTCTTGAGCATTAGAGTATATACCCAAGACAAGCTTATATAAGGAAAAGAAGAAGCTCTCCAATAATGAATCTGACAAAACCTACTGAAGGAATATAAAGTATGAGTTCCTTGAAGCCTGTAATTTACACAACTTCTAACAAATTACATAAGTATCTTAGATTAATCTACTGTAGTTTACAACTAAATGCTTTAAAAGGTACCAAAATGCTCAGCATTTCAAAACTGTTTAATGTCAAAACAGTGACAAATCTATGCAGTTTTTCCCCATGGAATAGCACAAGTATTTGTAAATATTTTGCTTTTGAGAACAACCCAAGTCGTCTTTGTGAATATTCAATGTCAAACACAGAGCCAAATGCATTCCAAGACATTCCTCTGCTGACTTCAGTGGAATTACACCAAGGATGAGTTTGGCCGAGTGTCTATGTTGCTAGCATTCTTGCAGAATTGCACTCTTAACAGTAGGGGTCCTCATGCTGAATTTTTTGTTATATTTGAGGTCAATTTTGTAGTTGAACACCAATTTTCTGAATCAAATCCTTGGTCCCATTCAACAGAAAAAATTGAAAGGTTCTGGTCTTTTAAGCCTTCTCACTCCATCTAGCAGACACAACATCATTGTTACCTTAGGATATCATTCAACCATCTTGACTCATAACTTGTCCTTTTCAAGGCCCTTACTTCCTGGTGAGCTAGTATGCTATCTTGTAGCTCCATAGCATTCAGAGGTCTTTCTAGGGCAGTATAAATAAATGATACCATCCAGTAGTCAGTAGTTCTGCCTTTACCATTTTTCTTTTAAGTTTATTAAATTTAATGGAAACTCCTGTGAAATCAGAGGCCATAACTGTTCTGTGAAACATACAACTGTGTTCACTCATCCCTACACATTTAGTAGGTTTGTTCCTTTTTCTTTTAAGACACAGCTATGGGCTACCTTGTTCATTGAGATGTGTATGACGTTCTTATGAAAATTAGGCTGCAAGTTGGGAATGGTTGATGGCATTCAGGTTGTCTAGTTGAAAGATGCTTGAGTGTAACAAATTCACATTCTGGTTGGGGTTGATCCTGATATAGTACATCATTAAAATGTATTGGCTCAGATGAGTTGGACATTTGGATAGTTCTACAAAGTGAAGAAAAGCATAACTTCAGTGCTATAACATTTCCAGCAACATATTTTATGCTGAAAAGCTTATTTTTAATCTTTCTGTTAATGATATGTGTAGGTTTTTAGAGAGCATGGCTCTGTTAGAGAGTCATGAAAGCCTTCTTATATTGTTCAGAATAAGAATCTATTTTCATTGTGTAATCTTCCTTCTTATGTCATGTTCCCATACAATCTTTAACTGCATGTCAGTGTGTCTTTGTTCAAGAGTTTATGGTTTTAGACTTTGCATGTTTGGTTTTTGCAAGTGACATTAAATATGCCAGTATTCGTGATCGGGGGTAGCGTCTACTTTTTCTGCATATTTTTTTAATATGAAGTATTTCCATACTTGTACAGGAATTACTTCCATTGGGAGTTTCTGAAATGTTTTACCAACCTCCTTTTCAAACAAATCACCTGCTTAACCACTTGTGCCCTGTGTTACCACTTTACGAATGAGGCCTGCTTTCTTGACAATTAAGTTTATTATATTGAGTCCTGACTTTTTTGGAGCTTCAATAGCCAGGGACTTCCATGCTGCAACTCCACTCAGGATCTCTTGCATACTATTTTGAGCTTCCTGCAAGCTCCCACTACTATTAACTGCCCAAGCCTTTTCTTTAAGGAGAAGCTTTCTTTTTCTGGTCTTATGTAATACTTAGCAGAATATTTGTTAACAAAAGTAAAAGAAATGCAAGTGCAAAATACTCATTACTACTCGATTTCAGGTCAGTGGTCCAGATGTTTCTTGGGACGAGTGGGAAAAGGAACTTCTTCCTTCATTGTCAAATATAAGACAATATAGACAAAGACGTGTATGATGCTAAAGTGACTTTTTAATCGAGTAAAAAGATAAGGAAGAGAACACCAAAAAGGCAGGGTTTTTAAAGATCTTAATCTAATTTAAAAAGAAAACATATGTAGGATAATTTTTTTAACTGCATAGCTTTCTGATTCTTGTCCTAGTGACACAGTACCTTGGCTGCATACTCATTGAGACTCATAAGTATCTTGGAGGGAAGACAATGGAACTACACTTTTCTACTTCTGGTGATTGCCGTGTGTGTGTACATGCTCTCCCGATGTGGTCCCAATCTCAGCCACCTGCTCCCTGTCTGCCCTCCCGGAGCCACGGACTGGTCCTGGTTTCAGCTCTGGGGAGAGCAGGCATGGACAGGGATGGGGGGGGGGAAGTAAAAAGTTTTGGGACCACTGGCTTTCAGCACCCCCACTGTTAAAAGTGTTCCAGCGCCACTGATGCATGCATGCACATTTGTGCAAATGTTAGCTTAGGGGAAGTTTGTACTTCTTGCAGTGGGGGCAGAGAATTGGGGTTTTTATTGGCCACCAGTAGACTCATGAGACACCTCATGAATGGCTACTGTTTCTAAGGCATGCATGTCTAGATACTGGGGTGCATAACTGACTGACTCCACTAAGAAACCTTGAAGCTTTGCAGATTCCCTCAGGGATACAGCCATATTACTTGGGGCCTCCACTGTTGTAAGTAGGGACCTAGAAATCCCACTTTGACGCACAATCATATGGGACAGTTTCCCTCACAAGTAACAGTTGCTCTTTGACCCAAGCTGTATATTCCCGCCTCATTGCTTTTCTTTCCTGAGGGAAGTCGTGGCTGCAAGACACCAACAGCTCCCTTTCATATGTGAGTGACGCTGGGGGAGGAGGTGCTGTGGCCCGCTTGCAATTCCTTGAAATACTGAGTGTCTCTTCATGCTTCAACTGGTCTGGAAGGAAGAGACCATTCTTCTTTGCTCAGATGGGTATTTTACTACAATATTTCTAATGTAAAATTATAAATGATTTCACTTTTCCTCTACTGCAAGCTATCTTACATGCACTATGGATTGTCACCATTCACCCAGATTCAGTGTTTTCATTGTCTGAAACTCCAGCACTGAAGGAATTGTTTTGGTATTTTTTTTCTCTTAACTAAAAGCATATTTTCTAGAATCAACTTCCCAAACATATTAGTGGTATTTTATGATACAGCTTACTGCTTTAAACACACTCCAGTTGCTCTGCAGTCTCTGAGAGCATCCAATTAAATGAAATATGTTGTGCTCCTGCTAAAGGAAACACTCTCACAACTTGCGGAGAAGTCTTAATGTCAATGATCACTTTTACTTACACTTTTATCCTAATTATAAAACATTTTTTTAAAAAGAAGATCTTACATAATATTCAAGGTGTCTATTTTACATTTAAAATCCAAAGTTTCTCGATAATGCATTCTGTAAAATATAGCATGCAAAAATATAAATTGATTCTACTTATTGCTCTTCAGAATATTTTAAGCACCTGTTTATTTAAAGAGAGGAAGTTTTCTCTTTTTTTAATGAAACAGTTGACCTTTTTCCTTATTGAATCATCCTCTTACCTCAGTTATGTGTTTTAACTGTATTCTTTTTAGCACAGCCTCTAATTTTCCACAGTAGTAATTCCTTATTTTTATTATTAGACAGTTCCTAGGAACCCTGATCACAGATCAAGGCTCCATTGTGTTGAGAAGTACAGAAAAGTAACAAAGAATACAGTCCTTGCTCTAACAAATTTATTAGAGCATAAGCTTTCGTGAGCTACAGCTCACTTCATCGAAAGCTTATGCTCTAATAAATTTGTTAGTCTCTAAGGTGCCACAAGTACTCCTTTTCTTTTTGTGAATACAGACTAACATGGCTGCTACTCTGAAACCAGTCCTTGCTCTATAGTGCTTACAATCTAGGACTCAAAGGGTGGATGATACTAAGGTGGGAATGGATGACAACAACAAAATAAACAGTTCAGTAAAAAAGTAGATGGCTTAGTTTGCCATTTGACTAACTAATAATGACTTTCAAATATGCATTGTTGTATCTATTAATCCTTGGTCCAGCAGGATTTGATATTTTCATTAATGACCTGGATAATGGAGTAGAGGGTATGCTTATAAAATTTGCAGATGACAGCAAGATGGGAGGGGTTGTTAGCACTTTGGAGGACACAATTAGAACTCAACATGACCTTGACAAATTGGAGACTTGGTCTGAATTCATGAAGATGAAATTTAATAAAGACAAGTACAAAATACTTCACTTGAGAAGGAAAAAATCAAATGCCCAACTACAAAATGGGGAATAAACTGGTTAGGTTGTAGTACTGATAAACCTCTGAGGGTTATAATGGGTCACAAATTGAATGAGTCAACAATGTATTGCAGCTGCGAAAAAGGATTATTTTATTCTGGGGTGTATTAACTGGAGCATTGTATATAAAACAGAGCAGGTATTTGTCCAGGTTTACTCAGTACTGGTGAGGCCTCAGCTGGAGTACTGTGTCCAGTTCTGGATGCCACATTTCAGGAAAGATGTGGACAAATTGGAGAGAGTCCAGAGGAGAGCATCAAAAATTATGAATGATCTAGAAAACCTGACCTATGAGGAAAGGTTAAAAAACTGAACATGTTTTATCTTGAGGAAAAGAAGTCTGAGGGAGGACCTGATAAGTCATTTTATAGGTTAAGGCTATTATAAAGATGATGGTGATCAATTGTTTTTCATGTCCACTGAAGGTAGGGCAAGAAATTATGGGCTTACTCTGAAACAAAGGAGATTTAGGTTAAATATTAGGAAAAATCATTTAACTCTTAAGGGTAATTAAACTTTGGAAAAGGCTTCAAAGGGACCTTGTGGAATCCCCATCACCTGGAGATTTTTAAAAACAGGTTAGATAAACACCTCTCAGGGATGGTCTAGGTTTACTTGCCCCTGCCTTATCACTGGAGGCTGGACTCGATGACTTCTCAAGGTCCTTTCCAGCCCTACATTTCTATGATTTTATCATCTGTTATGTTTATTTAATATACAAAGTACAGGACACATTTAATATACATATTTCATCTCAGACTAGAATTATACTTTATTCATTGAGGGCTGGATTTAGAGAAGTACCTTTCTCTACCTCTCTGAGCTGCACAAACCTCAGGTAGTAATGGATTTTGGATCCTCAAGAGAATACCTTATTCAGCAGAAAGGTCAGACTACTTTGTACTCCTTCTAAAAGCCTGGGTAATTATACAGCTCAAAGATGAAGATCCTGAGAGGTGGGGATTAACAAAACTGCTCTGTAATCCACAATACTTGATTCCTTTTCCCATTAAATATAAATTCTCTGTGTGATGGGAGTTAAATTCATCTGCAAATTGTATACACACACACACACACACACACACTGTGTACAAACTTGCCTTGTTAGAAGAGCTTTCATCCTAACAACACAGAGTTGTATTAAATTTAAGGAATTAGAGTTCACCACAATTTGATCCCAATCCATTAGAGAGAAAGACCCTTATTTCAGTGTATGGGAGCATTACACTTGAGTCTATGAACTTTAAGATGGTCAGGTTAGTGATGTAAGACTGTGGCTCTCAACCTTTTCAGAATACTGTACCCCTTTTAATAGTCTAATTTGCCTAGCGTATCCCAAGTTTCACCTCACGTAAACACTACTTGCTTACAAAGTCAGACATAAAAATACAGAACTGTCACAGTACACTATTACTGAAAAAAGCTGGCTCTCCTCATTTTTACTATATAATTATAAAATAAATCAACTGGAATATAAATATTGTACTTACATTTCAGTGCAATACTTGAGCCTGTTTTTCACTTATGAATCTTGTCTGAAGGCAAAGCCCTGCCACCTGTAACTTTAGCTTCGTGGGGCCCCGGGCAGTTTCCCTGCTTGCCACCCCCTAATGCTAACCCTGCCCTTGCAATCCTCCTAAATCCATCCCATGACCACCCTGAGGGCTGTAACCCCCAGATTGAGAAACACTCATCTAGATGAGATGAGTACCCCTTGGAAGACCTCTGTGTACCCCCATGGTTACATGTACCCTTTGCTGACAACCACTGATGTAAGGGGTATGGAACAGATCATCCTATGGAGCAGAAAAGGGACTTTGGAGATGCCAGTGTATATGGGAACAAGTTGATCAATCAGAGCCCCCCAGAAAGTTAGCTAGTGAACCAGTAAGAAGGTTTAAAAATCTAGAAGACTATGTTGTCCTCTCTTCACCAGTTGTCCTGGTGAGGAGAGTCTCTAGCCCTGGTTTCAAGCTGGAAACTCTAGCCTGAGGCATGATCTCTCCCTCAACAACTCCTAGAGTGTTCTGGCTCTGCATTTTCCCCAGAGTTGGCCAGTATACTAAATGGGCCAAAAATTAATCGTAGAAGAGACTATTAGAATCATCAAGTCTGACATCTTCCAGTCTAAGCATTATAACATTGTAAATAATATCCTGTCTAATTTACTCTTTAATATCTGATTTTGAAGTGTTGATTTCCTGGCTATTTCTTTTAGGAGTATAAATCACAATCTAGTTCTTACTGATAACATCTTGTTCCTATTAATATGTTTGAGAATATAATTTATTCAGAATGGTGTTACACTACAAATTCCTATTCAGTTTGCTATCTCTCCTCAACCCTAGGTGCAGCTCACTCTTGCTGCTTTCCTAGATTCCTGCCACACAATTTTTGACTGTGCTTGTTTGCATTCTGTCCCTTGTTATCTGATTTTTACACTGATTGATATTAAAGCCAGTAAATTGTATGCAGGCCACAGTTCCATTCTACCCAAGTATGCACTCAATGGGGTTCTCCACCCCTTATGTTGGGGATATCTCAGATTTGTGCTTGTCAAAAATATAAAGGGAAGGGTAAACACTTTTAAAATCCTTCCTGGCCAGAGGAAAAGCCGTTTCACCTGTAAAGGGTTAAGAAGCTAGGATAAGGTCGCTGGCACCTGACCACAATGACCAATGAGGAGACAAGATACTTTCAAACTTGGAGGGAGGGGAAAACAAAGGGTTTGTGTCTGTCTGGGTGATGCTTTTGCTGGGGACAAAACAGGAATGGAGTCTTAGAATTTACTAAGTAATCTAGCTAGAAATGTATTAGATTATGATTTCTTTAAATGGCTGAGAAAATAAGCTGTGCTGAATAGAATGGATATTCCTGTTTTTGTGTCTTTTTGTAACCTAAGGTTTTGCCTAGAGGGATCCTCTATGTTTTGAATCTAATTACCCTGTAAGGTATTTACCATCATGATTTTATGGAGGTGATTCTTTTTACCTTTTCTTCTATTAAAACTCTTCTTCTTCACCCGCAGCCAGGCTAAACAAGCCGTCACGTCCAGCTCTGTTCTGGAAACTTCTACCAGGACCCGGTCAGAGGTGATGGACCCGGACACCAGGATAATGTCTGCAACAGCAGTAGTGGATCCAGTCCCAGAGACCCAGACAGAGCCAGTCCCAGAACCGGAACTGGCGGAACAACCAGCACCAGACCCACTGCCAGCACTGAATCCCATACTTGCAACCCCTACCTCAGAGGGCCCCACTGAACCTGAACCAGCAGCAGCTGATAACCCTACACAAGAGGCTCAGCCAGAGGCTGAACCCCAATATAATGCACTAGCGGAGAGCGGTTCACAGTCAACAGAAATAGCTCCATCCCCTACATCGCTTCCAGAGGGACCAAGCATAGGTCCACAATCCAGTGCAGAACTGATGTCTCCAGCATCAAGGGAACAGTTCCAGCCTGAACAGGAAGTAGATGAAAGCCTCCAGGGAGCTTGGACGGTGGCACGGAGCAACCCACCACCTCTCAGCACTTCTAATCGATCCAGGTTTGTTGTAGAAAGAGGACTTTTATACAAGGAAACTCTTTCTGATGCTCACCAGGAAGACTACCAACTCAGAGACAGTTCCAACTAAGTACCGGGTCAAGTTCTTGAGCTTAGCCCACAATCATCCTAGTGGCCATGCTGGGGTGAACAGCACCAAAGATCGGTTGGGGAGGTCATTCCACTGGGAGGGAATGGGAAAGGATGTTTCTACCTATGTCCGGTCTTGTGGGGTATGCCAAAAAGTGGGAAAACCCCAAGACCAGGTCAAAGCCCCTCTCCAGCCACTCCCCATCATTGAAGTTCCATTTCAGCGAGTAGCTGTGGTTATTCTGGATCCTTTTCCAAAAAAGACACCCGGAGGAAAGCAGTACCTACTGACTTTCATGGATTTTGCCACCCAATGGCCAGAAGCAGTAGCTCTAAGCAACACCAGAGCTAAAAGTGTGTGCCAGGCACTAGCAGACATTTTTGCTAGGGTAGTTTGGCCCTCCAACATCCTCAGAAATGCAGGAACTAATTTCCTGGCAGAAACTATGGAAAGCCTTTGGAAAGCTCATGGGGTAAATCACTTGGTTGCCACTCCTTACCACAAACAAATGGCATGGTGGAGAAGTTTAATGGAACTTTGGGGACCATGATACGTAAATTTGTAAATGAGCACTCCAATGATTGGGACCTAGTGTTGCAACAGATGCTCTTTGCCTACAGAGCTGTACCACATCCTAGTTTAGGGTTTTCACCATTTGAACTTGTATATGGCTGCGAGGTTAAGGGGCCGTTACAGTTGGTGAAGCACTAATGGGAAGGATTTACACCTTCTCCAGGAACTAACATTCTGGACTTTGTAACCAACCTACAAAACACCCTCCAAACCTCTCTAACCCTTGCTAAAGAAAACCTACAGGATGCTCAAAAAGAGCAAAAAGCCTGTTATGATAAACATGCCAGAGGGCATTCCTTCAAAGTAGGAGACCAGACCATGGTCTTAAAGGCTCTCCAGGTCTGTAAAATGGAACCGTCATGGGAAGGGCCATTCACGGTCCAGGAGCGCCTGGGAGCTGTTAATTATCTCATAGCATTCCCCACCTCCAACTGATAGCCTAAGGTATACCATATTAATTCTCCAAAGCCCTTTTATTCCAGTGAATTAAAAGTTTGTCAGTTTACAGCCCAGGGAGGAGATGACACTGAGTGGCCTGAAGGTGTCTACTCGGAAGGGAAATGTGCTGGTGGCGTGGAAGAGGTGAACCTCTCCATAACCCTCAGGCATATGCAGTGACAGCAGATCCAGGAGCTGTGCACTAGCTATGCGCCGATGTTCTCAGCCACCCCGGGACTGACTGAACGGGCATACCACTCCATTGACACAGGTAATGCTCATCCAATTAAAGTCCAACCTTACCGGGCATCTCCTCAAGCTAAAACTGCTATAGAATGGGAGATCCTGGATATGTTACAGATGGGTGTAATCCACTCCTCTGGCAGTGCATAGACATCTCCAGTGGTTCTAGTTCCCAAACCAGATGGGGAGATACGTTTTTGCATGGATTACCATAAGCTAAATGCTGTAACTCTTCCAGACAACTGTCCAATGCCACGCAGAGATGAACTATTAGAGAAACTGGAACGGGCCCAGTTCATCTCTATCTTGGACTTAACCAAGGGGTACTGGCAGGTACCGCTAGATGAATCCGCTAAGGAATGGTTAGCCTTCACCACCCATGTTGGGCTGTATGAATTTAATGTACTCCCTTTTGGGCTGTGGAATGCACCTGCCACCTTCCAAAGACTTGTAGATGGTCTCCTAGCAGGATTGGGAGAATATGGAGTCGCCTACCTTGAAGATGTGGCCATATTTTCGGATTCCTGGGCAGAACACCTGGAACATCTAAAAAAAAGTCTTCGAGTGCATAAGGGAGGCAGGACTAACTGTTAAGGCTAAGAAGTGTTAAATAGGCCTAAACAGAGTGACTTATCTTGGACACCAAGTGGGTCAAGGAACTATCAACCCCTACAGGCCAAAGTGGATGCTATCCAAAAGTGGCCTGTCCCAAAGTCAAAGAAACAGGTTCAATCCTTCTGAGGCTTGGCCGGTTATTACAGACTATTTGTACCACAATACAGCCAAATTACCACCCCAATGACAGACCTAACCAAAAAGAAACAGCCAAATGCCATTCAGTGGACCGAAGGATGTCAGAAGGCCTTTAACCAGCTTAAAGTGACACTCATGTCTGACCCTGTACTAAGGGCCCCAGACTTTGACAAACCGTTCCTAGTAACCACCGATGCATCCGAGCCTGGGGTGGGAGCAGTTTTAATGCAGGAAGGACCAGATCAAGAATTCCACCCTGTAGTGTTTCTCAGCAAGAAGCTGTCTGAGAGGGAAAGCAACTGGTCAGTCGGTGAAAAAGAATGTTACGCCACTGTCTATGCTCTGGAAAAGCTATGCCCATATGTTTGGGGACGGCGTTTCCACCTGCAAACCAACCATGCTGTGCTACAGTGGCTTCATGCCAGCACGGAAAATAACAAAAAAGTTATTCGGGGGAGTTTAGCTCTCCAAGTTCAGATTTCGACATCCAACACATCTCAGGAGCTTCTAACATAGTGACTGATGTACTCTCCCGTGAAAGTTTCCCAGAATCAACTGGTTAAAATAGTCCTTGAGATGTGGAAAATATTGTTAGTCTTTATATACTTGGTAGTATATTTAGAGGTGCATGTGTCTTATTCACTCTGTTTTTTCCTACAGCTCCAGGAAGAAATCCCAGCCAGCGTTTCACCTTATCTGTGATTTGGGGGGCGTGTCATAAATATAAAGGGAAGGGTAAACACCTTTAAAATCCCTCCTGGCCAAAGGAAAAGCTCTTTCACCTGTAAAGGATTAAGAAGCTAAAATAACCTCGCTGGCACCTGACCATAATGACCAATGAGGAGACAAGATACTTTCAAAGCTGGAGTGGGGGAGAAACAAAGGGTCTGTGTCTGTCTGGGTGATGCTTTTGCCGGGGAGAAAATAGGAATGGAGTCTTAGAACTTAGTAAGTAATCTAGCTAGATATGTGTTAGATTATGATTTCTTTAAATGGCTGAGAAAATAAGCTGTGCTGCATAGAATCGATATTCCTGTTTTTGTGTCTTTTTTTAACTTAAGGTCTTGCTTAGAGTGATTCTCTATTCTTTGAATCTAATTACCCTGTAAGGTATTTACCATCATGATTTTACAGACTTGATTCTTTTTACCTTTTCTTCTATTAAAACTCTTCTTTTAAGAAAACTGAATGCCTTTTTCATTGTTCTTAAGATCCAAGGGTTTGGGTCTCTGGTCACCTATGCAAATTGGTGAGGTTTTTTTACCAAACCTTCCCCAGGAAGTGGGGGTGCAAGGTTTTGGTGAGGATTTTTGGGGGAAAGATGTTTCCAAATGGGTCTTTCCTAATAAAAAACCCGATAGATGTTTGGTGGTGGCAGCGAAAGTCCAAGGGCAAAAGGTAAAATAGTTTGTACCTTGGGGAAGTTTTAACCTAAGCTGGTAAAAGTAAGCTTAGGAGGTTTTCATGCAAGTCCCCACATCTGTATCCTGGAGTTCAGAGTGGGGAAGGAACCTTGACAGTGCTGTCATCAAGTAATTAGATGACAGGCTGTTTATCAAACAATTAAATATTTAAAAGGAGTCCCAATACTAATCTCTACAGTACTTCTATTTACATTACACAATTCTCCTGGAACTATGACCTTAATAGGGGTTACTTTTGAAATATATATAAAAAGTTATTAATCCATTAGTTGCACAGATTATTCATATGCTAGTTATATCATATTTGCTCTTTTAACTGCAGCTACAAGGCTAGCTCAGCATAACAAAAACTTGATTCTGATCCTGTAGAAGTTAACAGGAATGTTATCTGACTTCAGTAAAGGTAGGGTCAGAGTCATCACAGTATTTCGTGACTTGCCAGTTAACTTGACATATGTTGTGGGAATGTGGGTACATTTTATGACTAAAACCTCTGACTGAAAACTTCAGGGATTTATCAGCAATCACTCCCAAGTTGCTATCTTGACAGGTCTCTCTGAGCATTTTTCAGTCTATCGGTTCTGGTTTTTTACAGCACGATTTATCCACTGCATATTCATCTGTTTAGCCAGATCTAGATCTTTGATTTCTCTTCTTTGTTCTTTCAGAGTATTTCTTCCCTTTCTCTGTTTCCACATCCCATACTGGATTTTTTGTAAATGCAGAAATTTATGCTTTTATAGAAAAGGTGAAAACCTGGATCAGATTTGGGACTTTGATTTTTGAAGCATGCCCTTGAGTGAGCTTCATAATATTTTCTTTGAAATGTCAAACTATTTACTCTAGCCTGTGAGCTCTAGAACAGTATGACTCTAATCCTTAATCTAATTCTTAAATATTAGTATTATGTTGGTGTTATAGCTTGCATTCTTCAGGAATCTCTAGTGAACTGAATGAGTTTATAAAAATGAATTCCTCAGTACCTCGCAAAATTGCCCTGGGATATATGTTAAATCCTGATAGTTGCAAATTTTAGAAACTCTTAACCTCTCACCCTTCAAGAATTATCTACTTACAGTAGATAATTTCCATACAATTGAATCAGCTGTTTGATTTAGGCAGTCTATCAAGATTTTTGTTTTTTAATATCATATTGAAAATATATACTGCAATTTCTATTGTCCTACTCTGTCTTTTCCATCATTCTTAAAGTACTATATTTTTCCTCCTCAACATTTTAGTACAACATAAACACACCAAAATACTGCTAAATTAAAACAGTAGCTTATCATTTATTGGGAAAAATGAGACAAAACTACATGATATGTAGGACATTGGGTACCCAAATTGCCATATGTATATGTATATATGTGAAAAAGAGTCAATCTGGGAATATTACTACAAAGAGGAACTTTTTTTATGGTTGGATATGATTGTTTTGTAGCAGCATTAACTTTGTAAAAGATAGTTTGCATTTTCAACGTTAAAGACAGGCAGTTTTGCAACATTTTTCACAAGCCCTTCCCATCTTCACATGGACCAGCCATAATGTGGCTGAGGAACACAGGCTCTGCACGTAGCTATCTCAAGCCCAGTGATGCTAAACCCCCAGATGGATGAAGAATTCATCCATGGAAGGGAGTGTATGTTGCACCTTTTCCCAGGGAGCTGGAGGTGTTACTGAAGTATGTGCTTTTCAGAGATTATTGTTACTAAGGGTATGTCTACCCTGCAAGCGCTGCAGCATCATAGCTTCAGCAATGTCACTGTGGCGCTGTAATGTAGACACTTACTACAGTGATAGAAAGGTTTTTTTCATCATAGTAGTAAATCCACCTCTCCGAAAAGGCGGTAACTTCCATTGACATAGTTGTGACTACAGTAGGAGTTAGGTCAACCTAACATGTCATAGAGAGCATGACATTTTTCAAAGCCCTGAGCTTTGTAGCTGGGTCAACCTAAATTTTAGGTAGAGACTAGGCTTGGGAACATAGGATTTCTGCTGCTGCACAGCTCCTCTGTAACACAGGCTTAATATTTATACCAGAGTCTAACTCGGTGTATTCCGTTCTCTTTTTTGGATGGAGCCTCACTTGCAATAGATGGGCAGATGCCCTTTTATAATGTCCCCTGAAACCAGGTTCCTGTAGAGTTGCCAATAACTTTTTTCTAAACTTTCTCTTTTCTTTTGGCCCATGCTTTTCTTTTTTCCTGTGGGGTTTTTTCCCCCTCTTATAGTTGTTCTTTTAAGAGCTCCTATGTATTTTTTTATTCTCTTGTTTGTTGCTTTCCCTCCCTGTTCCTACTTGCAAAAACTTACATTCTGTTTGGGGTGGAGGTCCCTACCCTGGGTCAAGTCACGTGTGTACTTGCAGCTTAAATGAGTGCCGGAGGAGAGAAGCCTGTACCTGTGGGCTCCTATCTGAGCCTGGACCCTGGCACGTATGATGTGCCTTTGGATGTGTTATGAGATGGTATCAGAAAAGGGGCCCAAAGGTGGGTGACCTCCAAAGAGCCTCTGCAGTTTTACCCAGAGACACAGAAACTGCCCTGGGAAAGGGGGTTAGGACTGTACAATGTGAGCCTAACTTTGTCAGTTTAATTGAGAAAGCACATGCTGTATTTACAAATGCACTGTTAGAATGTAAGCTCTTTACTGTGTCTATAGGGACTGTGTTGTACATAAAGGTAATCAAATTAAACTAAATAGGGTCTTCTCAAACTGTAAAAGGCTGTTGAAACTCTAGTATGCTAACCTCGCTGCTTATTTTTCTTTGAGAGTAGTGCCATATAAGAATAATGGAGTAATAGGAATTTACAGTATTGTTAAAAGCAGGTTTTATGTGGAAAGAGGGAATGCAGCTGAAGGAGTACGTGGCACATGCGCCATTTTATAGTCATACCCCAGAATTCAGCACTTATGGATGATTGTTTATCTTTAATCTGAAATACACAGATTAATAAAATAATCAGAATCCAGGGATGTAGATATAATATCAGGTACTAGGGATAGGCTAACAATTTAACAAAACTTGTTTGGAAATCTATTGCAGCACAGACAGGTCTGTAAAGGAAATGGTAATAAGTTATAAGGAAATACTTTCTAATAATGCCATCAACTCATTGATAAAGTAGCTGTCTACAGAATGAGGAATTTTGGGTATAATCTCAGGAGAACAATTGCTAACTTTTTAAAAATGTTGTGGAACGCTATTGTGGAACTACAAAGATGTAAAAAGAAAAGGAGTACTTGTGGCACCTTAGAGACTAACAAATTTATTTGAGCATAAGCTTTCGTGAGCTACAGCTCACTTCATCGGATGCATTTGGTGGAAAATACAGAGGGGAGATTTATATACGCACACAGAGAACATGAAACAATAGGTTTTATCATACACACTGTAAGGAGAGTGATCACTTAAAATGAGCCATCACCAGCAGCGGAGGGCGGGGAGGAAAGCCTTTCATGGTGACAAGCAAGGTAGGCTATTTCCAGCAGTTAACAAGAATGTCTGAGGAACAGTGGGGGGTGGGGAGAAATAACATGGGGAAATAGTTTTACTTTGTGTAATGACTCATCCATTCCCAGTCTCTATTCAAGCCTAAGTTAATTGTATCCAGTTTGCAAATTAATTTCAATTCAGCAGTCTCTCCTTAGAGTCTGTTTTTGAAGTTTTTTTGTTGAAGGATAGCCACCCTCAGGTCTGTAATTGAGTGACCGGAGAGATTGAAGTGTTCTCCGACTGGTTTTTGAATGTTATAATTCTTGACATCTGATTTGTGTCCATTTGTTCTTTTATGTAGAGAGTGTCCAGTTTGACCAATTTTACCTGGCAGAGGGGCATTGCAAAAATAATTAATGAAATAATTAATATTGTTAAAAATAAACTCAGAAATATAACCAAAGGAACTGATAAACATATTGCAATATGCAATGTTCATTTATATCTTTGAAACATATAACGTTCTGTACAGAATACAAATCAATACAACGTAAAATATAAAAAATTGTGCACCCAAGGCACAATTAGCTGGGAAGTGATCTTAACACAATGATTTCCTTTGGCCATCTCATTTCTTAAATATCACTTGAGAATCCTCTTCACCCATTCAAGTGGAATGCTTGCTGAGTGTTATGAGAATGAATGGCTGTTTACCAGGTGTGTTTTTAAAGTGGATCAATCAGAACATTGTACAAAACCATTACAGTGGAAGCAAAGCAAAGCAAGTTAAACTGATATGTTGGAATCAAAACCACCCATCTAAAAGACGGTTTTAAATGTTAAAAGAATCACACAAAAAAAGGCAAAGTGAAATGTTTAAAAAGATTTACTATAATCTCCTCTCTGTCAGAGAAATTAAGGACACAATCTTTTAATTACTGCGTTTGATTCCACATTTATGTATAAGGATATTTGATCGTGGCATGTGGCAAAGCATTGGGAGAACAGTGCAAATGAGATATACAAGCCTTTTGCAGTGGGAACCAAAGAAAAGAGAAATTTATAAAATTAAATGAGCAAAGTTCAGGATCCGATGAAGTGAGCTGTAGCTCACGAAAGCTTATGCTCTAATAAATTTGTTAGTCTCTAAGGTGCCACCGGTACTCCTTTTCTTTTTGCGAATACAGACTAACACGGCTGCTACTCTGAAACCAAAGTTCAGGAGTATCTTTATGTGTGTGTATGCCCATGGAATCTTAATTCTGCCCCCTTGTGCCTTCATCCTAAATAATGACTGCAGAAGGGGTCCTCTGGCAAAAATTGTATGAAATTAAAGCCTTTTCCATGATGCATACCCCCGGGGGCATAATTAAGTTTGTGTAAACAACTGTAAATTCAGCACTTCCTCATTTTCCTGCATCCTAAATAATGTTGTTTTAACATATTTTTGTATGTAATTTCTTTTTTAAAACTAATAAAAGGGGAGAAAAAAAGCCAACAGCCCAGACAGCTTTTTTCCCCAGAACACTGCTACAGCTGCCCTGGCAAGTACCAGGCATTCCCAAAGCAGTCTGTTGATATTCTGATGGTATCATGATCTCAGCTTTTTAGAATGTTTGTGTTCAGTTATTATTGTGAATACTACTTATATTGTCTTGAGGAAAACAAGACACAGAAGGGAAATGATGACTCTCAACAATTGGTATCTCAGCAAAACCTCAGTGGAATGTCACCGAACAAATAAGAGGCACTTTTCCATCCTGAAAGCTTTTCCCCTGTCAAATTTGAAAGTTTTGCTATAAACAGAGATGTTAAAACTTAGATTCTTTCAAATTTTTAATAATAGAAATGTCAGGCAATCTAGATATAGAGGTTGTTACCAGTTCCTCTATAATAGAGTGTGTGAAAGGTACATACAATACACACATCTACCTTTCAGTCATATTTTGTAGTTCAACCCAGACCAGTGAGTGGTGTTGTCACCATTTTTCCTGTAACCCTGAGTGCTGTAAAATGTTCTGCCATTGTAGTTCCCTGTCTGGAAGCTCACAGATGGCATACAAGCAAGTACTGAATGTCTGTGTGTTAAACAGCCCTCATTCAGCAACTCTGACTCCAGTAGCCTGCTTGTTACACCAGAACCCCACTCTGATCTCCACCAGCCTTGGTTACTACTAGCCAAGTGACCCCAACACACACACCCCAGTCCAAAATTTCCCCAAAACTGCTTGTCCTGAAATGTCCAGCCGTCTTCTGGAACATTTGGTGATAAGGTCTGTTGTTCCTTTAAACAGACAAAAGCCCAACAGCTTGTTGCTTTAACTGGAGTTGTTAATCACTTGAAGTAAAACATAATACTGGATTGATTTAGAATAAAAACAAGTTTATTTAATCTAAAAGAGAGAGGTTTTATGTGAGATCAGGTATAAAAATAAAGTCAGAAATGGTTACAAGCAAATAAAAGCAAAAAAACATTTTCTATTGACTAAGACTTAACAAAACTACAATCTTGGTTCAAGGTAAGATTCTTATCACATTACCTTGCAACAAGATAGCTAACCACTCCCTCTGTCAGAATCTCCCACAAAATCCAAAGTGCTTGGTTCTTTTGTGGTTTCTTGGTCTTTTGTGGTTATTTTTTAATAATACAATAATAAATGTATTATTCTCAAAGTCCAGTTCCCCTGCTGTGAGAAAAGGTGCCAGGGAGTCTGATGGAGAAGGTTCCATGATGGTTTCTTCCCCCATGGTGTTTTCTATAATGCAAACTGATCTGTCCCTGCAGCCTCCAATGTGCTAATGAATGGCCTCTTGGCTGTGATTGCCAGTTGTTAGTGATTGCACTTGGATGGAGGCATCAGCTATTCCTTTGCCTTGGAAAACAAATTGTTTACCTACTCCCCAGTCTTGTCTGGTTCAAATACGTGTTAGCTCCATATTTCCTTCACATTTGTACTGTCCCTGATCATACATACAACATGCAAAAATATTAGTGACCATTGTTGTTGGTTTTCTATTGATACCTTACATGACACATATTAAACACAGATTAAGACATAAGTGAATTGGGGTACACCAAACTAGTCAGACCAGCTGAAACTCACTACCTGATACCATTGAGCCTCTGGCATTGGAATGCTCTTAGGGTGGGTCTCTCTCTTTCTAATAACAAAATCATATACCCAATATAGTTTTGGTTGCATAATATGTAACTGACCTCATTTGAGCTGGCAGCAGTGTCAGTGCCAACACCTTAGTACAAAGTAAAGCATTTATGGCAGGTATAGCAGACTAATTCACGTCTTCTGTGGAGCAGTCACTAGTGTTATGCCTACACGGACCATGGCATTGAGCCTCCCAGCCCAAGTCAAGAGATGGGGTTTCTGCTAGTTCTCTAAAAATAGCTGTGTAGACAGCATTTTGAAGTCATGACTCTGGCTGGAGCTGAGGCTTGTAAGCCTGCCCTAGGCTTCAGAGCCTGAGCTCCAGCCCATGCCACTGCTTCAAGAGCTGTCTATGCAGCTATTTTTAGCATCATTGTGTTTGCCTTGCTAGTCAGAATCTGTCAACTGGTGCTGGGAAGCTCACTGTCACAGGCTATGTAGACACAAAAGAACAAAGGCCCAAACATAGCTAGTCTTAGTTAAATATACTGGTTGTGCTATTATTCTAGCACATAGGACCATGGATCAGGACCAGGAATCCATTTTGGTAGGTGCTATGAAAATACATAACAAAAAAGAGAGTTGATGGACCTTTACATTGGGAAATTGATTCCCCATGTTCTCTTACAGAAGAAATCATTAAAAAGCCACCTTCTAGTTATAACGATCACCTGATAGCTTCTGTGATGCTGTATTTATTACCTTTTTTTCAAGTAAGTATTCAAGTATTACCTTTTTTCAAATGGCTAAGGTAAATGTTTGCAATTTTTTTTTGTTTACCTCTGTAGAGCTTGTATGTGTGGTTCTTCTGCATTTAGTGAGAGTGACCACACTTCAAAACAGCACTGGAGGTACACTGAGAGATTGGATTAGCTGATGATGAAATGTTGTAATTTGAGGTGTTGCATTCCCACTACTTTAGCAACAGAAGCATCAGCATCACTTGAGCTTCAACTCCCCTTTCCTTCCCTCCCCCATGCATTCTGGGCCAGCTAACTTGAGTTTCAATCATGACTTACATTGAGCTAAAATTCAAAAATAGGGAACCAACCAGCAGCAGTAAGAACCACCACACTTACACTTTGTTATTTAATGTCCAATATGTATGTCCTGTGTGGAAAAGGTTGGTTTATGCAAAGAAGCTTGACCTTGTGCTGAAAAGACAGCTGCTGCTATATCACAGAATGTCTAAAACCAACAAATGTGAACTGGAATTGGTGCATCAGCTATCAGGAGAGTGGTCACAAGCGAAATGGAACAATTATGACAAGATAACGGATATCTGCTACACAGCCACACTGTAGTAATTAGATGCTCAAAATTGTGGAAATGCTTCCTAGCTGCAACAGAACCATGTAAAAAAAATCACTGATGGCTACACAACTGGAAATATGGTGCACATGACTTGAAATACTCGATGAGTATGTCAAAATGCACATTGACATTGCTGAATGCCTTCACAGTGGCACGAAGATGGATTGGTCAACTTGTAGATGTTTATATTGCTTCCAAGCAAGAGTTGGTAGGTCCCAAATCAATATGCAGAAATGAGGCTATTCCAATTACCCAGAGACATGTGATTGCAGTGAAACACAAACCATGGAACATCTATTCTTCTGCTGATTTCTTGGGGAGCAATGGACGATCTTGGCAGGTCTACAGACCAGGCCATATTGTGTGCCCAATGCTAGAAAAACTTATGGTTGTGGTGGAAGGGCATGAGAAGAACTTGAATGAGAGATTTCTGTGTGTGTTTGGGAGTTTAGGTAGGGTTAACACTCAAGTTATATCTCAAGCTAACTATGCTGTGGAAAGACACCCAGGAACAGCCCTAGAGGTTTTGCCTGCCAAGGCAAAAAGTACTTTTGGTGACGCACACCCTGAGAAGCTGAGCCCCCCCAAAAAAACAACAACCAACCCCCACAGCCAGCCAGTCAGCAGAGGAAGAAGGCCAGCAGCACAGTGGTACGGTGCCTTCTAGTAGTTGCTACCTACAGCAACCGCCCTGCTCACCCACTCCTAGAACTGGGTCTGGCCATACCCATGCTGTCACAAAGTTGCTGTGCCATACATACTGATCCAGGAAGCACATCTGTATGTATGACTTGGCTCTCAGGAAAATGAGCATGTGTACGTGTGTGCTTCCTACTTGGAGGGAAAATGAAGGGGATTTTTGAATTAGCAGCTGCAGTAGCAGCAAGGGAGCTGCCTCTGTCCCTTCTTCCAGTAATAAATACATGTTCTGTTGTTATTAAGCTCATGCCATGTCATCATTCCAGGGACTCTGCTTGTTTATGCTAACCTACCAAAGAGATCATGAGATCACACAACAAACATGGTATCTCCGCCTGATTCTCAGGATTCTGCGATACTCCCCCATCCCAACCCCCCTCCCATCACACCTTTTTGGAGGGAGATTGAGTAATGCTATCTATGCGTATTTCTACATGTTGGATGCCACTTTGTCTGAAAATAGTAGGTTGCTCATGTGATTTAATGTTGTCCTTGACAGATGCAAAATTTTACCAGGATTTCAATATTTCTACTTCCTGGAAGTAATTGATATAAGTCAACTGATTTATTTCCATCTGTGAGGTGGCAAAAGATTAACCAATAGTGCTAAAACATATAATTTTCAGTGGTTCAATATGTCGAGAGACAAACAAATCTCTTAATTAGAAATTGACAGCTCCGGTACTCATTTGAACTAGCTTTTGCTTACTTCTTGAGTCACTTTCCTCAAGCTATAGCTAGTCATTAAAACACCCCAAAGGTTCTCTCTGCAGGTATGTAAATCCAGATCCTTGCTGGTGGCAGACTTAATTAAGGTAACAGCTGGATATTCAGTCTTCACATACAAGAGAAAAAATACAAGGGATGTTAATGTTTCTCAAAGTATCATGAAAGAAAAGGATAGCACGAGACGGGAATGAGCCTGTCTAAGTGGCATTATCATTTAAGTAGTAGAAGGGGTATTTGACTGTTACTGGGGGAAAAAGCTCATTTGTTTCAGGCATTAGCTGAAACAATGACTAAAATATGACAACAGAAGAAAACCTGATCATTCTGTATTATGAAGGTATGGGCAAATGGCTTAGTTTCAAATGCAAACATCTGCGAACTTGAAGCATTAGAATGTAGTTCTGAATTTAAATGAGCCAAAGATTGTGTAACAGCCTTCCATTTCTAGAAACCATCTCATCTTTTGAGTCTTCCTTGCAGATAGAATTGTGATGAAAGGGTAAACAAAAAAACTACTGCTCAGTATATCTCTATGTTCCATTTATTCTAGATATGTTTATATAGAAATGGTATTCCTTTGGGAGGGATGTTGAATTTCTTGTTTTGATTTTGTTTTGTTTTTAATGTTGATGCCATGATTTTATCTGTCTGTGTTTTTCCTTTTTCCATTTTGCATTGTCTGATAATTGAAACAGTGTGGGTGAGGTAATATCTTTTATTGAACCAACTTCTGCTGGGGAAATAAGTTTTCAAGTTACTCAGAGCTGGCCTTCAGATCTGGGAAAGTTACTCAGAGTGTCACACCTGAATACAAGATGAAACATATTGCATAGCATAAGTAGTTAACATTAAGGGAATATTCAAGGTCATAGGACAAAAAGAGGAGGGGGGAGTAAGTGGGTTACAGATTGTTGCAATAAGTCATAAATCCAGTGTCTTTATTAAGACTGTGATTTTTAATGTCTAACAATGTTACAAATTTAAGTTCCCAGGGTTGTCTTTTGCGGGTGTTGAGGACAAGGACTGGGAGGTCAGATATGGAGTGATGGTTTTGTGAAAAGTATTTGCCCCTGGGTGTGTTTGTCTTATTTTCTGTGAAAGTTCATTCATAAGCATAGAGATTGTCTGGTTTCACCCCTGTAGTAGTTGTTGGGGCACTGGGTTCACTAGATGAGATATACCACATGTGTAGGACTCATTGATCTTGAAAGTGTGTTGTAGGGGGTAATTCATTGTTGTAGCAGTGGAGAGATGTCTGCAGGTTTTCCATCTGTTGTTAAAGTAGGGTATGGTGCTGCTGAGTCCGTGTGGTCTATGGGAGCATGTCTCTGCTGATTAACTTAGTGAAGTTATGAGGTTGTTTAATGATTCCCCTGTATTGGTTCCATTGTGGGGTGGTAAGGGACAACTAGGGGTGTGCAGTAGAAGGTTGTTTTTTCCACCCCTATATTGAAGCAGATTTTCTTGTGGTATTTTGGCAGCCCATTCCATGATGCAATCTCTTCTCTGGTGGAGTGTCCTGATTTGGTGAAAAAGGTTTTAAGTATGTGAAAGTGTGTATCCCAGACTTTCTCCTCGGAGCATAATCTGTGGTGTCTGAGGGCCAGGTTGTAGATAACAGATTTCTTGGTTTGTTTTGGGATGGTCACTGGATCTTTGAAGGTAAGTGGTCCAATAAAAGTAATTACCTCACTCATCTTGTCTGAGTGATATCTTAGGACCAACATGGATACAATACTGCAAACAAACTGAAACAATAGCATTCATGATTTGCATGGAGATGATGTCAAAGGGGAATGGGTTGCCAAAGGGTGGGATTTGTGAACCTTTATACTAACATGGAAGGAACCTGAAAAACTACTAAACAGAGCTGTCTCCAAGTTCTGGAACTCAATGGCATTGAAAATATACTTTGGCATCAGAAACAATCAAGAATGTAAACTTTTATATGTTTTCAATGTGAAATCCATATTCACTTAATAGATGGGCCCATTTTCCCTAATTTGTTCTTCTAATATGCATTTAATTTAAGCTTGAAAACGGACCCATTTTCACTAGAAGTTAGGCTCCAATTGAGATATCTTTCCCAATTTGCCCTTATGCCTCAATGCCATTTGTGAGCACACTTCCTGCATTTTCCAATGCAGTTTTGGTACCTGTGCATGCCATTTTATTTACAAAATCCAGCTTTCATTTTAGTTTGTTATCCTGGAATTTTGCTATATCTGACTTGACTAAAAATAAATTCCTTTGCATTTTTCTAATTTTTCAAATTTGATCCAGTGTAAAATCTTTCCATATCTAGCAAAAATATAAAACTTTTTGCTTTGAAAATGGAGTAATTGTGGAAAGAATAATTCAAGAACTTTTTCCACAGTGGAGAAATTCCAGCTTTTTATTTTTGCAGAGAATGTAGATTCATAAGAATTGCCATAACAGATAAGACTACAGATTCATCTAACTCAGTGACTCTCTGACATTGGCCAGTACCAGATGATGTAGAGGAAGATGCAAGAAACTCTGAAGTAAACAGTTATAGAATAGGTACAATTTCTTCCTAACACCCTTTAGTTAGGGCTTTGTTTATGTCTTGAAGCATATATTGTATAGTAAATGAAAATTACTTTTTAATTTTTACAAACACCAGCCCCACCTCACGATTCTCAACAGAACAAAAAATAGATTTTTACATCTTTTTTTTCTGGTGATGACAATTTTAGGTACAAACTTGTTTACTAAAATGAGATCCATTCTATTCCTCTAGAAAAAAATCTTTAAAATAAAGTTACAATTTCTGTCCTAAAATAAAGCACACATCATTTCAATCAATGTTATGCAAAAAAGAGGAAAATATTTCAGTTTAGACACCTTTAACTGAGATGTACTTTTTTTTGTTCATGTCTACAGTATCTAACTTAATTTTTATATACTCCTCAGCTGCACTGCAGTTACATTGACACTACAGGTTTCAGAATAGCAGCCGTGTTAGTCTGTATTCGCAAAAAGAAAAGGAGTACTTGTGGCACTTTAGAGACTAACAAAAATACAGAGGGGTGATTTCCACCAAATGCATCTGATGAAGTGAGCTGTAGCTCACGAAAGCTTATGCTCAAATAAATTTGTTAGTCTCTAAGGTGCCACAAGTACTGCCACTGCAGTGCTCTTTTGCCTCATTAGATGTAAAGCTTATGAGGTGTAGTAGTACTTTAAATGCACACTTTCAGTGGTATACAGGCTCATACCCAAATTTCTCCTTAACTACATTTCATTTGTGTCTTAGTAACAGAAATTAATACATTTTTACTCTTGTAAAGTCCTGGGAAGTTACACAAATAGTAGGAGGTTTTCGATAGGGACCAAATCCATAGAAAAGTTTCAATTAGTTGGGCCAAATTAATATCTATTATATTGGAAAGAGAGTGGAGGGTGAAATCTAGATATTGTTAGGCATCCCTCTAGGAAATATATTTGATGATTTAACCCATTTATAATAGGCAGTTTCTGTGTTTTTCATTTTTCACTTTTTGGTCTTATGCAGAAACACCACATTGAAATACGGACATTTATTGAAAAATAAAACATGCAAAGAGATCTGTCAAGTTTAATTTGTTTCAATCTGCATTTTTCCCCAGAAGCTTTTGTTGAGCAGTCTACTCCTCTAGCCTGAAAGTAAAGTGGGTTGTCCCAGTCTTGCACATCATTTCCTAATGTATGATTTTTTCATTAAACAGAATACATGAATATAACATGAGACAATCTTGTCTCCCATTATGTTGGTAAAGTTTCAACATTTTATTCTAGTTTTATCCATGTTAAATGAAGGCTGGCAAACATTCAGCTAACCACTCCTCTGGTGATTCAGCCATCCCCTAAATGTTGTCTTTCTGAACTTTTAACAAATATCTGAATTATATGGTCATTTGCATGATTTGTGGTGAATGGATGGGTTTTAGTTTCATGGGGTCTCCACAGTTATATTTGTTTTGTCTTTATAAAGATCCTAATAAAAATGAATCAATTGTTGACTTTGCAGAGGAGAACTTTATGTAAACAGTTTAATACTGGTGTTTGCATAATGTAAAATTGGCTAAAGTCCTGTTTTATTGCTGTTCTAGAACTCTTTTTTTAAATAAGAGTAAAACTTCAAAAAATAAATCATTAGCAATTATTCATATTAGAGATGGATGAATGAAAAGGATTTGGAATTCAGTTCTAACATATGCTAAAGATTTCAGATACATATTCAAAGTGTTACCACACTTCTTTTTCCAATCAAGGCAATGCATACTGTGGCAAATTGCTAGCACTACTATGATGGTCTCGCACTTCCTCTTCTTGTGGGGGGGTTCAGGGCACCATTTCTTGCCCCTATACTGGTGTATTAACTGCCCCACTAGTGTCCTAGAGGAGGGAGTGGAGAGGGAGGGTCTCAGGCTTGCCCTCTACTCCGGGTCCTAGCCCAGAGGCCATAGGGATAGTGGTAAGCCACTAGAACTAGCGTTTCTTCCCCAAGCTACTTTCCTCTCCTGCCCTTCAGCTTGTGGGGCTTCCTGCCCTCCCTCTGCACAAACCAGGAGTCCCTTTACCTAGGATCTTGGTCTTCTTAGCCCACCGCAGCACCTCTCCAAACTCTCCTCTGCTTCCCTCCAAACTGCTTTCTGCTCCAACACCAATCCACTCTTTTTCAACTCCTCCAAACTCCTCTTTGCTCCAATGCCAATCCACTCTGCTTCAACTCCTCCACACTGCTCTCTGCCCCAACATCAATCCACTCTGCTTCAACTCCTCCTCTTGTCTGATTGAAGCAGGGTTTTTTTTTATCGTGTAACTGGCTTCAGGTACTTTAATTGGCTTCAGGTGCTTTAATTAATTTATAGCAAACTTTCTTCCCTCTACAGGGAATAAGGCTCCCTTCTAACACTCTCCTGCTGCCTTCTGCCCATGCTGTATCACAATACACAGCCAGATAATGTTTAACCTAATCTTGAGATTTACTGGTTTGGTTTGCAATAGAAGTGACCCAAGTGGCAGGGGAACAGAGCAGATGGGAACTGGAAATGAAATTAAGAGCAAAAGCCCTAAATGGCTTAGATCCTACCTATCTGACAGATCTGTACTAAAACATAATAGTTGTGACCAGCAGAGGTGCTGAAGTTGTAGTCCGAACTGTTATATAAGAGAAGGGGCAACTGGCAGGGAGTTCCCTGTGAGGGGCCCTAGATTCAGGAATTTTAACGCCCTGGGTCTGAAATAGCCCAGGTCTGATGGCATCAAAGCACACAGCAAAGCTCATCTTCCACTTCTGCCTCTTTTCAAATGCTAGAGAATGAAGATTTCTATTGACTTCAGTGGACTTTTGATCAGGACCTTCAAGATTTTTAGCATAATTTAATGATTTTTTTTCATTGTGTAATACCATAGACAAAAAGAATTGAAGTATGTTACACATCAGTTTTTGTTGATTGTCTATCTAGTTTTATGAGGTGTATTTTTTTAAATAATGTAATCATATTGATTTATTTGTAGGTTGAATTTATGGGTGAATGGCAAATGGTTAAAGGGAACTGGACTGAACTGAGATTTTAGAATTGGCTTCAAAAAGGAGTTTCTGTCTCTGTTTTTTGTTTTTTGTTTTTGTTCCCCTCCTTCCCCCCAATGGAAAATTTTGAAAGATCTTGGATTCATAGATTCATAGATACTAAGGTCAGAAGGGACCATTCTGATCATCTAGTACGACCTCCTGCACAGCGCAGGCCACAGAATCTCACCCACCCACTCCTACAGAAAACCTCACCTATATCTGAGCTATTGAAGTCCTCAAATCATGGTTTAAAGACTTCAAGGAGCAGAGAAGCCTCCCTCAAGTCACCCATGCCCCATGCAACAGAGGAAGGCGAAAAACCTCCAGGGCCTCTCCAATCTGCCCTGGAAGAAAATTCCTTCCTGACCCCAAATATGGCAATCAGCTAAACCCTGAGCATATGGGCAAGATTCACGAGCCAGATACTACAGAAAATTCTTTCCTGGGTAACTCAGATCCCATCCATCTAATATCCCATCTCAGGGGATTAGTCCTATTTACCCTGAATATTTAAAGATCAATTACTTACCAAAATCCCATTATCCCATCATACCATCTCCTCCATAAACTTATCGAGTAGACTCTTAAAACCAGAAAGATCTTTTGCCCCCACTGCTTCCCTTGGAAGGCTATTCCAAAACTTCACTCCTCTGATGGTTAGAAACCTTCGTCTAATTTCAAGTCTAAACTTCCTGGTGGCCAGTTTATACCCATTTGTTCTTGTGTCCACATTGGTGCTGAGCTGAAATAATTCCTCTCCCTCTCCAGTATTTATCCCTCTGATATATTTATAGAGAGCAATCATATCTCCCCTCAACCTTCTTTTAGTTAGGCTAAACAAGCCAAGCTCCTTAAGTCTCCTTTCATAAGACAAGTTTTCCATTCCTCGGATCATCCTAGTAGCCCTTCTCTGTACCTGCTCCAGTTTGAATTCATCCTTTTTAAACATGGGAGACCAGAACTTCACACAGTATTCTAGGTGAGGTCTCACCAGTGCCTTGTATAATGGTACTAAAACCTCCTTATCCCTACTGGAAATGCCTCTCCTGATGCATCCCAAAACCGCATTAGCTTTTTTCACAGCCATATCACATTGGCAGCTCATAGTCATCCTATGATCAACCAATACTCCAAGGTCCTTCTCCTCTTCCGTTACTTCTAATTGATGCGTCCCCAACTTATAACTAAAATTCTTGTTATTAATCCCTAAATGCATAATCTTACTCTTCTCATTATTAAATTTCATCCTATTACTATTACTCCAGTTTACTAGGTCATCCAGATCCTCCTGTATAATATCCCGATCCTTCTCTGAATTGGCAATACCTCCCAGCTTTGTATCATATACAAGCTTTATTAGCACACTCCCACTTTTTGTGCCAAGGTCAGTAATAAAAAGATTAAATAAGATTGGTCCCAAAACCGATCCCTGAGGAACTCCACTGGTAACCTCCCTCCAACCTGACTGTTCTCCTTTCTGTAGGACCCATTGCAGTCTCCCCTTTAACCAATTCCTTATCCACCTTTTGATGTTCATATTGATCCCCATCTTCTCCAATTTAACTAATAATTCCCCATGTGGCACGGTATCAAATGTCTTACTGAAAATTAGGTAAATTAGATCCACTGTATTTCCTTTATCTAAAAAATCTGTTACTTTTTCAAAAAAGGAGATTAGTTTGGTTTGGCACGATCTACCTTTTGTAAAACCATGTTGTATTTTGTCCCATTTACCATTGACTTCAATGTCCTTAACTAATTTCTCCTTCAAAATTTTTTCCAGGACCTTGCATACTACAGATGTCAAACTAACTGGCCTGTAGTTACCCGGATCACTTTTTTTTCCTTTCTTAAAAATAGGAACTATATTAGCAATTCTCCAGTCATTCGATACAACTTTGTACCCAATGATTCATTCCGATGTGGGATGATACCAAATTCCAGAACCTCCCGGTTTTTTTTCACAAAATGGAATTCTTCCTTTCCAGCCAGCCCTAAACTTAATAACTGTCATAACCTTTCAATAAAATAATGTGGAGTGGATAAGTGGCCATAATGTTAAAAAAAAGGTTTTATACATTAATGTACCATGTAAAAAAACTAATCTGCAAGCTTAGCAAATATGGGTCAGTGTTGATCTTTAAAGTGGTTGCAATATTGGATTTGAAAGTAAAGACAGAGACTCTGGAGTTAAACAAGTGTGACTAAACAGGTAACAAGTGAAATGTCACAACAATTTGCATAAAGAACTCATTTAGTTTACTTTGGATCTTATCCAGCACCCACTGAAATCAATGGAAAACCCCAATTTTAATGGAGCAGGATCAGATCCTTATCAGTAATTTAGAAGAAGGAATGTATGGTAAAGTGAGGACATTTGCAGGTCTCATATAATAATGGGATAAGGTGCCTAGTTCCTACAGTGTGCCTGAATGACTTGAGTAGATTAGTAGGTGCTTGGGTTATAAACTGTTAATCCAATTCAGTATAGAAAAAAGTCATATAATATAGCAGAGCAGAACAAGATACATGACAAATATTTCCTTGAATGTCTCTCGCAACACCAAATGTTCCACAGTGGATCAGGTGGTGAAAGTGCATTGATCGAACACTAATAGCTTTCACACAATGTTTGGAAGAGCTTCAAAGAGAAAAGGCAGATTCTGGAGCTCTATATGAAGGATGTCGGTCTGAAGGAATTAATAGTTGACATGCCATTCATAGCTTTTTTTGAGAGGAAGTGCGGAAGGGCCATTTAAGTAACCATCTAATACTTCTGTCCATATTACAAAAGGTAAATTATGTTTTAATAAAGACACCTATATATTGTTGGCTAACATGGTCTGATATGCTGTATACATTGAATGCAAAGAATAAAAAGTGTAACATTATATAATCCAAGCACTTTTAAATTGTGAAATGGAGAGTTAAGAATGGAACCTCTCCTTTCTTTCCTGTTGCATGTGCCTTAACAGATATTCTATTCCTCATTATTTAGTCTTACCAAAGGCATTAGATCTATTCTAAATTGTACTGTGTCTCTGGGCCTTTGCCAACAGATGATTGCCACTGAAAGTAACCACTTAGGAAGCAGAGTCTGTGAATTTCAATTGCTATTGTCTAACTGTACTTTTCTTTATTGTTTTTGATAGACTCAGAATTGGTGTATGTTGAATCTGACTTTATTTCTTAACTTTAAGGAAGAGTAACAGTTTTTCCTCCATATATGTTTATGTGTATATCAGTCTGGCCCACTATAGGATATAATCTGTTGCTTTGCCTTGTGAAGATCTTTCCTCCTTAAATTCTTCGCAGGATAAAATATTTTTTCATCTCCCTTGATTATTTGACTTTGTGGTGAACTTCTTACTTCCTGCTCAGTACCTAACTATGCCATCCAAAAGGAGGCAGCAGCACTAGTTCACACAGGTTGGGAAGCCTGTGTTGGCAGAGTATGAGGTGGGAAGAAATTCCATAAGAAGGCAGAGTTATACCTTCGCTGAAAAGGAGGAGGACGAAGAGAACTAGTTGTCATTCTTTCTAGATTGGCTTACAACCATGAGTGCCTATCTCAGGGCAGATTGTCAATAACAAAGGAGAGACCCTAAATGGGCGGTAAGTTCTATAATTAGATTTCACCAAGCCAGTAACAAATGTGAACTTGTGGATCGCTATACTAGTCTTACCATGGAGTCACAGACAGTCCCTTTAGATTCTCCAGTCTATCTTGCCACCCAGACAAACAGGACTTAGTGATAAATTGTAATTTACAGTAAAAATCACCCAATGTTCAGGTTGCTGTCCAGTCCAAGAGACCTGTCATTACCCTCAGATTAGTTGGTACCCAAGATTTTACACCAAGGACAATGTCAGTATTAGCCAATTCTATAATAAATGATCTAAAGGTTCATTAACTAGGAAAAAGAAAAAGAGAGTTATTTTACAGGTTAAAGCAAGCAAACATATACACACAAAAGTGATTTATCTAAGTCCTAAGAGCAACAGGGTTGAAGTGATTTGTCTATTCAAAGGGTCTTTCAGGGAAAACCCCGGAGGCAGCCCCTGGGGATCTCTGACTTCAGTTTATAGACTCTGGCCCTGTCAGAGTGCAAACTGCCAAAAAGATAGAAAATGTTCCTGTCTTTTGTTTTATCTTCCTTGCACATAGCATTTCCCAGGTATGATAGGGCCATTAACCAACACTTTGTATTGTGATGGACCTCGATGACCCAATTGATTTTGATAGTTCTTCTGTAGGGTGGAGGGAGGAGGGTTATTCCTGAGCATGAGTTCACAAGTTCAAAACAAAAAATGTCAAGGTTATAAAGCAAAACGTACATGTTTTCTTATAGCATGGAATACAGACATTACAAGTTAGATTAATCCATGCAGCAATTTATAAGCATTTCATAAATGTAAACACTAAATACAGGGTGAACTGGTCTGATCTCCAGCTATAAGTTTGTCAGTTCTTAGCTAATGCCTGCAGCCTGGGCAGAAGCTGGCAGGTGGCCTATCAGCATTATACAAATATTACTGCTTCTTTAACAGGAGGCGAGTTGGTTGGGACAGAGTAAAGAAACCTGAGCACCACTAGTTATTTTTCAGCAGTGTAAGAGACTGAATGAACAGAGTGGCTGAAGTTGTTGCTGTTTTCATAGGGAGTCATAAGGAAGGGGAGAGGAGAGTGGGGAGGAACAGAGTAGAGATATCTGGAAATTTTTTTATATGTTTTTTTTTCCATAGGAAAATGGCAATTCATCGAAGCTGACACTGCTCATGGAAAGGGTTGGTGTAATCAAATTTCCCTTTTAAAACACTTTTTTGGGGGAAAAGGTTATGAAACTATAAAAATGAAACCTTTTGGGATTTTCTAAATTGAAAAGTTTGATTTTGGAGATTCAAAGAGATGATGTGAAAAGTTAGGCTACGGTTTGAAAAAAAAAATAAAACAAAAAAGTCAGAATTGGAATAAAACATTTTGAAATGATTGAAATTAAATGTGTTGATTGACCAGGTCCAAGAGCGGTTTTGGATTTTTGGTTCATGGACATTTTTGAGATTTTGACAGAGAGAGGAGGGCATTTTGCACAGACACCAGCAAGAACAACAGAAGTGGGCTCTCCTGCAGCAGCAGAAGAGCCCAAGGGACAGAATTTAATTAGGGTGGTTTTGGGGGGGGGCTGGCAGAATCTATTGATGCTGTGACTTATTTATTAGAGGGAGTATATACACATGCTGGTGGAAATTAAGAATGGTTTTTTGAGGCATGACTTTTGTGGGACTTGTTTTTCACTGAAGTAATTAGATATAATTATTGAGCAAGCAGATACTGGGGAAACTTTTCAAGCCTTGCTCAGCATTCTTCCCCCAGATCAAGCAAAGAGTGAGTGATAAGCCACATCTAGTGGACTTTAGGGAGAGCCAGCCCTGGACCACCTCAGAGACTGAGCCCAGACATTTTGGAGCCAGTATCCCTTGTTTGAGGCATCTGGGTGGGGATGTGGGGATCTTTGTTTTTGAGGATAAGGATGATGTACCTTGTCTGGTAGCCTTCCTCCCCTTTTTCAGGGATCCAGTTACTATAGTCTGGATGCTGGTGCTGTCTCTGACTGAAGCTGTTTCTCTGAGTAGCCATTTGGCTTTTAGATCACTACAAGACTCAAGTTTAAAGTATATAAAATGGTGGGACTAGAAACCCTCTAGCGGTTTTTCTGTATTGATGCATGTGCACTCTAAATATGTATAATTGTTGAAATGTTGTCATGTCTCCCAGGGTGGTCTGAGAATTTAAAAAATAGTCCAGCAGTTTGCAATCTCCTCCAGAGTTTCTGTTTGCTGCCTCATCTTTGGAAGCGGTTCAATTAGTAGACCAGTATCCTACTTCTTAACAAATACTTTACAAGACAAGGTCTCCTTGGAGACAATTTATTCAGCAATACAAAATTTATATTATTTTCAATTTAAAGTGAACCTGATATTGTTTAAGATTCTAAACATAAAGCAATAGACTTTATCTGTTGAGAATATAATAAGATTTAGAAGATAAGGTGATTGAGAGAAATACAATTTCAGTGTGTTGTAATTAAAAGATCACCTCCTAATACAGTGTTTTGCAAACTTTTGCTTGCTGGCACCTCGCCAGAAAAATAAAAACAATTGTGCACCCCCTGTCCTTGCTGCACCTGATAGTATTAAGTCTACACATCCTAAATTATACATCTTTTATATGGCCTTCCCCCAGACTCCATTTTGGGCAAAGCTGATAGATCTTCGTAACTCACTTCCTTTCTTGTTTTGTATGCCTTTACGTACAATGAAAGAGTGAACAATGCTAACATTTTGAGTATCTTCACGGGCATCTGAGTTAATACCATTTGAAAAGCACAGGGCGATTCACACTTCAGAAGTGTTGTTTCAGGGTCTCTGCAAACTCAGGCAGATGCCTTTGCTTTGCTAACCTTCAAAACATTAATTGAGTGTTTCCTTGCAGCTCTAACAGTTAGGCACCAACGATATGCCACAGCTGCAACACTCTAGCATAGGCACTCATTACAGTACTGGAAGAGGTTCTTCCATTGCTGTATCATTTCCAAGAGATGATAGTTAGATCAAGGAAAGATTTTTCCATTGATCTAGTAGTGGCTATGCCGGAGGTTAGGTTGCCTTAACTACATGACACGGGGCGTGAAATTTTTCACAGCCCTGAGCGATCTAGTTAAGCTGACCTAATTTCATAATGAAGACCAGGCCTAGCTTTCTAAAAATGAAAGCTGATACTCTGAAGAACATTATAGAGGTAAGCCCACAGCAGGTGCACCCTGCACTCTAGGATACAACTTCGCAAATTGCATTGAAATGTAAAAAATAATTATCTATTTTAATACAGCATATTATCTAAGATTTCTAGGTATTGCTGAATTTTTGGTGGGTAAGAAGCATAAAAAAGGTGTTACCTATTTATCCCTCACACTGATATAACTCCATTGATTTGTGGCTATGAAAATAACCTTTTCAAATATGGTCCAATGTATTAGAGAGGCTAGTCCTATAGGAAAAGCAGAAGAGTCAAGGGAGACTACACCAAATATGAGCCCCAGGAGGATACAGGATGTGGTGAAGAGGATTATAAGGGAAAATAGGAATGGAAAGAACTTGCAGCCAGAGGGAACAGGGGAGAGACTGGAGAATAGCACTGTCACCAGGAAAAGACAGGTCTATGTGATTGGGGACTCTTTATTGAGAAGAATAGACAGGCCTGTAACTAGAGCTGATCCAGAGAATAGAAGGGTGTGCTGTCTTCCGGGTGCTAAGATACGGGATGTAGACCTGAGGTTGAAAAGGATCCTAAAGGGAGAGGGAAAGAATCCCCTAGTTATCCTTCATGTGGAAACAAATGATGCAGCTAGATCCTCGCTAGAAAGTCTTAAGGGAGACTATGCTAGGCTGGGGAAGACGCTTAAGGAAATTGAGGCTCAGGTGATCTTTAGTGGGATCCTTCCTGTTCCTAGAGAAGGGCAACAAAGGTGTGACAAGATTATGACTGTTCAAAGATGGCTTAGGCAGGGGTGCTATAAGGAGGGCTTTGGGATGTATGGCCACTGGGAGGCATTCACGGACAGAGGACAGTTCTCTCGGGATGGACTTCATCTGAGTAGGGAAGGAAATAGACTTCTAGGATGGAGGCTGGCACAACTGATAAAGAGAGCTTCAAACTAGGAATTAGGGGGAGATGGATGGGAGATGTCCAGGTAATCTCTACGCCAGATTTTAGCACTGAGAGGGAAGAAGACGAAGTAAGAAAGGATACAGCCGTGGGTAGGAGAATGTATATAAGGAGCGAGGGCGGTGTGGATACTAGTCTAATAGGTTATACTGGCTGTAGAATGACTGTGCCTAATAGGGTACAAAATGTGAGCGAGGCCAAACAGCAAAAATTAAGATGTTTGTACACCAATGCGAGGAGCCTAGGTAACAAAATGGAGGAACTAGAGCTACTGGTGCAGGAAGTGAAACCAGATATTATAGGGATAACAGAAACATGGTGGAATAGTAGTCATGACTGGACTACAGGTATTGAAAGGTATGTGCTGTTTAGGAAAGACAGAAGCAAAGGTAAAGGTGGTGGAGTACCATTGTATATCAATGATGAGGTAGAATGTAAGGAAATAAGAAGCGATGCAATGGATAAGACAGAGTCCGTCTGGGCAAAAATTACATTGGGGAAGATAACTAGTAAAGCCTCTCCTACGATAGTGCTTGGGGTGTGCTATAGACCTCCGGGATCTAATCTGGATACGGATAGAGCCCTTTTTAATGTTTTTAATAAAGTAAATACTAATAGAAACTGCGTGATCATGGGAGACTTTAACTTCCCAGATATAGACTGGAGGACCAGTGCTAGTAATAATAATAGGGCTCAGATTTTCCTAGATGCGATAGCTGATGGATTCCCTCATCAAGTAGTTGCTGAACCGACTAGAGGGGATGCCATTTTAGATTTAATTTTGGTGAATAGTGAGGACCTCATAGAAGAAATGGTTGTAGGGGACAATCTTGGCTCAAGTGATCATGAGCTAATTCAGTTCAAACTAAATGGAAGGATTAAGAAAAATAAATCTGCAACTAGAGTTTTTGATTTAAAAAGGGCTGACTTTCAAAAATTAAGGAAATTAGTTAGGGAAGTGGATTGGACTGAAGAACTTATGGATCTAAAGATAGAGGAGCCCTGGGATTACTTTAAATCAAAGCTGCAGAAGCTATCGGAAGCCTGTATCCCAAGAAAGGGGAAAAAATTCATAGGAAGGAGTTGTAGACCAAGCTGGATGAGCAAGCATCTTAGAGAGGTGATTAAGAAGAAGCAGAAAGCATACAGGGAGTGGAAGATGGGAGAGATCAGCAAGGAAAGCTACCTAATTGAGGTCAGAACGTGTAGGGATAAAGTGAGACAGGCTAAAAGTCGAGTAGAGTTGGACCTTGCAAAGGGAATTAAAACCAATAGTAAAAGGTTCTATAGCCATATAAATAAGAAGAAAACTAAGAAAGAAGAAGTGGGGCCGCTAAACACTGAGGATGGAGTGGAGGTTAAAGATAATCTAGGCATGGCCCAATATCTAAACAAATATTTTGCCTCAGTCTTTAATAAGGCTAAAGAGGATCTTAGGGATAATAGTAGCATGACAAATGGGAATGAGGATATGGAGGTAGATATTACCATATCTGAGGTAGAAGCAAAACTCAAACAGCTTAATGGGACTAAATCGGGGGGCCCAGATAATCTTCATCCAAGAATATTAAAGGAATTGGCACCTGAAATTGCAAGCCCATTAGCAAAAATTTTTAATGAATCTGTAAACTCAGGAGTAGTACCGAATGATTGGAGAATTGCTAATATAGTTCCTAGTTTTAAGAAAGGAAATAAAAGTGATCCGGGTAACTACAGGCCAGTTAGTTTGACATCTGTAGTATGCAAGGTCCTGGAAAAAATTTTGAAGGAGAAATTAGTTAAGGACATTGAAGTCAATGGTAAATGGGACAAAATACAACATGGTTTTACAAAAGGTAGATCGTGCCAAACCAAACTAATCTCCTTTTTTGAAAAAGTAACAGATTTTTTATATAAAGGAAATGCAGTGGATCTAATTTATCTAATTTTCAGTAAGGCATTTGATACCGTGCCACATGGGGAATTATTAGTTAAATTGGAGAAGATGGGGATCAATATGAACATCAAAAGGTGGATAAGGAATTGGTTAAAGGGGAGACTGCAACGGGTCCTACTGAAAGGAGAACTGTCAGGTTGGAGGGAGATTACCAGTGGAGTTCCTCAGGGATCGGTTTTGGGACCAATCTTATTTAATCCTTTTTATTACTGACCTTGGCACAAAAAGTGGGAGTGTGCTAATAAAGTTTGCAGATGATAGAAAGCTGGGAGGTATTGCCAATTCAGAGAAGGATCGGGATATTATACAGGAGGATCTGGATGACCTTGTAAACTGGAGTAATAGTAATAGGATGAAATTTAATAGTGAGAAGTGTAAGGTTATTCATTTAGGGATTAATAACAAGAATTTTAGTTATAAGTTGGGGACGCATCATTTAGAAGTAAGGGAAGAGGAGAAGGACCTTGGAGTATTGGTTGATCATAGGATGACTATGAGCTGCCAATGTGATATGGCTGTGAAAAAAGCTAATGCGGTTTTGGGATGCATCAGGAGAGGCATTTCCAGTAGGGATAAGGAGGTTTTAGTACCATTATACAAGGCACTGGTGAGACCTCACCTAGAATACTGTGTGCAGTTCTGGTCTCCCATGTTTAAAAAGGATGAATTCAAACTGGAGCAGGTACAGAGAAGGGCTACTAGGATGATCTGAGGAATGGAAAACTTGTCTTATGAAAGGAGACTTAAGGAGCTTGGCTTGTTTAGCCTAACTAAAAGAAGGTTGAGGGGAGATATGATTGCTCTCTATAAATATATCAGAGGGATAAATACCGGAGAGGGAGAGGAATTATTTCAGCTCAGCACCAATGCGGACACAAGAACAAATGGGTATAAACTGGCCACCAGGATGTTTAGACTTGAAATTAGACGAAGGTTTCTAACCATCAGAGGAGTGAAATTTTGGAATAGCCTTCCAAGGGAAGCAGTGGGGGCAAAAGATCTTTCTGGTTTTAAGATTCTACTCGATAAGTTTATGGAGGAGATGGGATGATGGGATAATGGGATTTTGGTAAGTAATTGATCTTTAAATATTCAGGGTAAATAGGACTAATCCCCTAAGATGGGATATTAGATGGATGGGATCTGAGTTACTACAGAAAATTCTTTCCTGGGTATCTGGCTGGTGAATCTTGCACATATGCTCAGGGTTTAGCTGATTGCCATATTTGGGGTCAGGAAGGAATTTTCCTCCAGAGCAGATTGGAGAGGCCCTGGAGGTTTTTCGCCTTCCTCTGTAGCATGGGGCATGGGTGACTTGAGGGAGGCTTCTCTGCTCCTTGAAGTCTTTAAACCATGATTTAAGGACTTCAATAGCTCAGACATAGTTGAGGTTGTTTGTAGGAGTGGGTGGGTGAGATTCTGTGGCCTGTGCTGTGCAGGAGGTCGGACTAGATGATCAGAATGGTCCCTTCTGACCTTAGTATCTATGAATCTATGAATCTATTAGTCTTCCTGCAACTGCAGATAGACAACTCTAGTACCTCTACTGCTGCTGCAAGCTTTGTCCTGCTGTGTCAGCAATGTGAAAACTAACCAATCTTGTCCAAGTTCATTGGCGTTAATCATAATCCATAAAGATTAAATTCTCTCTCCTTTCATTTGCCTTTGGTCTCTCCATCTTGTGCAATGAAGGTAAAAAACAATTTAATTTATTTTCTATTAGTCTTTTTTTTAAAACCAGTTTTTATAGTTCTTTGGATCCTTCAAAAGAGCTGCAGATGAGGAAACACGATTTTTCGGTGAAATAAAAAGTTCCAAAACTCAAAAGAAGTCCAACATAAACGGGGGGGGAGATTATTATTATATAAGATTGTATTACTTCTATAATAGCATATGACCATGCAATTAAAGAATGCATAATAATTTGTATACACAGGGTACAAATAAAGTTCCACAGTCATCTTTAACTTCTAACATTATCTTACTTTTGAGTGTCTAAATTCATTCATATAACTTTTTTGTATTGAAATTAAATACTATGGATATATGAAGAGTTGGTGATTTATCTAAATCTAAAGATAATTGTAAGTGTAAATGTAATATGTTAATACATTCTATTGTAGGTTGATGAGAGTATGTTCATTCATAGAATAAATTTATGTGAATATAAATATTTGTGTATGAAAACATGATATTGACTATGGACTAGATCTACAAAGACATGAAGAGGTCTAAGTCTAAAATTTAGATCCTCAAAACCCCATTCAGCTTCCACCCAGGCCCCCCAACAGGCAATTCCACCCAGACCCCCCAAAATAGGCAATTGCCCAGCGTCCCAGGCAATTGAAAAGGGCTCAGGGGCCTCTGGCCCTTTTAAATTGCCTGGGCAGGCCACAGGGCTCCTAGGTGCACGCAGGGTGGTACTGGCGGTGGCGAAGGCTGCAGGGCAGGCATGTGGAAGCCCTGGCTGTGCCAGAAGAGTGCCCATTAACTGTTCTGCCCTGGGGCCCAAAATTGCTGTGTGTGGGCCTGCTTTCACCTAACTATTTAGATACTTAGCCTTCTGATGGTGGGCATGCACAGCTGTCTAAATTGTGGTGCCTCTCAGTGCCTAAGTACTGCCAGGATCCTCAAATGAGGCATTCTCCTGCCTATCTCACCCTTGGGGCCTGATCTTGTACAAATACTCCAAGGAACCCTACCAGATTTGGCCCTGCATAGAATATAGCCAAGAATTAGGTGGCAGTACCACCTCTATTATACCATCGGCCCAGTGATTAGAGCACTAAATGACAATTGTGGGGACTTGGGTTCAAATCCACATTCTGGTTGATACAGAGTTAGAAACTTGAACAGAGGTCTTCCTTCTTCCAGATAAATGTCCTAACCACTAGGCTGCAGGATATTTTGGTGTGGGTTTCTCTATCTCTCCTGTTAAAGTTGTTCCACTTTGTATGAAATGCTTAAACATTCATTGGAATAGGTACAGGAACCTGGGTCTCCCAGGTGAGGGCCCAAATCACTGGGCTATCGAGTTAGTCTCACACTTTCTCTGGCCCAGTTACTATTTAAATATTTTATACAAAGGAAACAGCTTCAACAGGAGAAACTAAAAGACCTCCACTCTATTGTAACAGTGTGGCTAGTTGTATTTTGTTGTTTTGCTTTTTCCCCTGAAGACAAGAAACTTGATTAAAATTAATTAAGAATTACTCAGTTTCTTGAGTCTGATTTTATTAAACCCCACCATTATTATTATGATTTGTTTGTTTGGTGACTTTAGTCAATGCTGTATTACAATCAGGAGTTGGGGTTGCATTGTGCTGAGTACTGTAAATACACATCATTCAAAAATAGTCACTGCTCAGAGAGCTTACAATCTAAGTAATGTGTCAATTGGTCACTTTGTCTGCTTTTAGGAACCATATTTTAGCATTCTTAAAATGGTATGTGCATGTTCTGCCGTGTTAGAACTGGGGACAGAAAACCATTCCATCTCTTACCACTAACATGGCATAAGGCGCAGAATATTTCATATGAGGTACTGAGCACTATCTAGTCCTACTGATGTTACTGGAAGCACTCCACAGTTGGCAGAATTGGGCCTTTAATAAATTTGCCTTGCAACAACACAAACAGCAGAGTAATGCATTGCGACAGAGATACATAACATATTTTTTCATAGATTTAGAACATCTTCCTCAGTTGGAATTGTACCACTTTGATAGAGAATTATAACTAAGGAGACTTAGAGTTCTAAGTAGCACAGTACTCATACAGCTTGGTGTTTATTATTAGTAATTATGCACATCCTGCTAGCTAACACAACCTGTTGTATCTCCGTGAAAAGAGCTGTATAGGATCTCATAATGCGTGCCAAAAATATGATAAGCATATGGAAAACTGTTCAAAAGGCAGTGTGCAGTTCAGTATTAGGGAAATAATAGGCATTTCATAACCTTACAGAATTTTTAAAAGGAATTTTGGTACACCACAAACAATGTTTAAATAATATGAACAGTCTTTTTTAAATTACAAAAACAAGGGGGAAAATATATATATATGTGTCTGTGTTCTTTACACTGCCATGTATGAAATCAGCATCATTTGAACTGTATTTCTTATCTTGTCAGTTTAACTCACACCTTTGATCTTATTTAAATGTTGCCTTTTCTGTTTTAGTTTTTTCCACCTCTGATCTGCAATAGAATTAATGGTTATGGAACCACATTGGTGCTAAACAAAGAAAGCATTTAACATCTCTTTGGGAAATTATAGGTCATAATTTCTTCTTCACTGAATAATCTTTGATTGACGATACCTCTGTGTGTATTTAGATTAATTCTGGTATTATGGAAGGAAAATATACTCCCTCTCTGATTAACTGTTTCATTTTCTAATTAGGATACTAACATCTGAGTGTCCCTTGTGTATTTTTTTCTGTGCACTGTTAAATCTAGGTCATGCTTTTTGAGCTGTCTACATGGCTTAATAAGAATTAAACAAGGCTTGAATTAGTGATGGGCTCAAGTACTTTAAAATAATCTTAATAGTTATTATACTTAAATCAATGTGAGAATTTGGATTTGGATTCCAGGTCTACAGTATGTCAATATATTGGCTGCATGTATTAATAATAATTATTATTTATTGTATTTATTGATGATGATTCATGTAATATGTGTTCTGATATTGCTGATCTCAGCTCCAGACTGCACATTCTTATTAGATTGCCACTCCCACCTTCCTTATATTGGGGATTTCAACACCTGCAAACATGGTGGATCAACAGAGAACCCAGGGTGACTGGGTTTTTATGGTCACTAAGGCACAGCTTGGTTACTGACTTGCATGAATTAACACAAAAAATAGGTGTCATTCCCCAACTTTTCTTTGTTTTACTTTTCCTATCTGTACACTAGGCCTAATGAATAATACTTTTCAGTTAGTTACATAGAGCTTGTTCATCTGTATATCTTATAGTGCTTGATAAAATTGGATATGCCTGAGTAGTTCCTTTCTAAAGCTAGCATAACCATGCACATGTGGGCATGATCCTTCATAAGTGAAGTAAAAGGGAATGCACATATTGACTTCCATGAAGAAAAGAATGGGGCCATACATTTAATATATTCTTTCACTTTAAGACTTTGTTGGTCTAGTGGATGAGTCATGGATCTAACAAATCAGAGGGGTTCTTCTGACCTCAGCTCTTCTTTAAATGGCATACCTGATAGAAGAAGCATGTTTCAGAAGTTATGACATTAGCCTGGGCTCTGGGAGACCCATTTCAATTTTCCTGCTCTGCTACAGGCTTCTTGTGTGAGTTTGCCTCTTTGTACCTCAGTTTCCAATCTACAAAGTGGTGACAGTGTTGTGAGGATAAACGCATTAAAGATTTGAAGACACTCAGATATGGTAATAGGGGCCATATAAGTACCTAAAATGACATTGAACAAGTCACCCAAATTCTCAAGGCCTTAATTACTCCATTCTAAGTTGTAATTAGATATGAGGAAGCTAGGCAAAATCTGTTTTTTAGTTATTTTCCTTTTAAGAACCAGAAGGCCAAATTCTCTATCTCAGCTCTGACCATGGCTGACCGGCTGCAACCCTTGACATTTCAAGTGCATTGAATATTTTATCATTCTGTCCTTTGGCTATGTTTTGTTTTAGACGTTAGCCAAAGCAGCAGATCCAGAAACAGAAGAGTTTGTTTTATTTTAGAGTTGATTTACAAAAATGATTAGGGGTATGGAACAGCATCCATATTAATAAAACTGGGATTTTTCAGCTTTGAAAAGAGATGACTAAGGAGGGATATGATTGAGGTCTATAATATCATGACTGGTGTGGATAAAATAAAAAGGAAGTGTTATTTACTCCTTGTCATAACACAAGAACTAGGGTCACCAAATGAAATTAATAAGCAGCAGGTTTAAAACAAACAAAAGGAAATATTTCTTCACACAATGCACAGTCAACCTGTGGAACCCTTTGCCAGATGATGTTTGAAGGCCAAGACTATAACAGGGTTCAAAAAACAACTAGATTAATTCATGGAGGATAGGTCCGTCAATGGCTATAAGCCAGGATGGACAAGGATGTTGTCCCTAGCATCTGTGTGCCAGAAGCTGGGAATGGGTGACAGGGAATGGATCACTTGATGATTACCTGTTCTGTTCCCTCTGCGGCACATGGCACTAGCCACTGTTGGAAGACAGGATCCTGGGCTAAATGGAGATTTGGTCTGACCCAGTGTGGCCTTCTTGTATTCTTATGATTTGCTGTTTCACACTTTGTTTGTCATGCTATTCTATATCTTATAAACAATCAAATACAATGAAACACTCCACAAAATATGAGGGTATGCATCCAAAGCACTATAAAAGTAGCTTCTATTTCTAATTACATTCCTTCATTATTTCTCAATCTGTGGCTCTGTGTTTATGATTTCTGGACATATTATAACAGTAAGTAGCATTTTTATATAGGTGGGGAGCATTTTTATACAGTATCTTATATATACACATGCACACACACACTATACATGCTATCTGTTTGTGAGCCTTGTACTAAAGTGTCAAAAGTAACTACTAATTTTGAATGCCTCAATTTCTGGGTACCCAGACTTAAGGCACTTCAAAGGAACCTGATTTTCAGAGAGAGGGTGCTCAGTGATTCAAGTTAGGCAACGAAAATTACTAGACATTGGACAAATAAAAAAAAAATACTTTCCAGAAAAAACAAACTGATAATAACCATTTGATGTTGTACTTCAGCATTGCACCCTTTTGCTTATGTTCCACTCAACACTGGGTTGCACTGGAACCTATTAGCTGTGTGTAGCTCCAATAATGCAGCTGACTGTGCAGTCTGTCTGCACACTGTCAATAGAATGATTAAGACCTATGAAGGTATTGCCTACTAGTTTTACTATATTTAGTAGAATGTGAACCTGCAGGTAATCCTTAAGATACAGGTCATATGCATGTAAGTACTTGGGACCTGATACAAAACCCATTCATTACGCCAGTGGATTTCTTTCCTCTAACTTCAGTGGGCTTTGGACAAGGCCCTGAGGGACAAACTTACTGGCAGTAAAGTCAAAAAGGTTAAAGGACCACCAGATCATCTAGTCTGGCCTGTGTATCACAGGCGAGTAACATTACCCAACGCCTGCTAAGTTTACTTAAAAACTATAGATTATGTTATTACCTGACAGTCAAGCCCTAATTCAATAAATCTGCAGTGCCTATTTGCTATAATTTGTTTATAGATGCTTCACATGGTATCCACTTTAAAAAAAAAACACCACTGTGTACTTTAGTATGCTGAGTGCTTAAATTTTTTTTATCGTTGTCGGCAAAGGTACTGCTTGTGTGCAGCCACAGTGAGAGGCACGATAAAGCCAACTTCAGTCCTTGGAAGATAAGAGAATCTCCATCCTAAATCCTTCTTATAAGCTAACTTTAAAAGTCAGAGGAAGGAAGAAGGATGGCAGACTAGAATCCAGATTCCTATAGGCAAAGGAAATACATGGGCTGAGCAAAGCCATGGGAAAGTAATTCCAATCAGATGATTTTAATGAGATAAACCAGATGAATATGATCAAAAACTGTTTGGACTTTTGGTAATAAATTAGAAAAGTAGAAAGGTATTAGGAATATCCCATTTAAAACATTTAGCATGAAAATGGAGAGAGCTAATAGATGTAGAGGTAGCAATATGCCTGGGGTTCAGGGAATGCAATGTTGCTTTGCACCTTTCATTACAACAGTTGAACAAAATGGTAGTTATAGCTAATCTTGAAGAATACAACCCTCAATCATAGCAAGTTGCTATGAGTTCAGCACGCTTTGTGATATGACAGCTTTCTTTTCTGAGCCATGGATGTGGCAATTTGGATCTGTGATGAAACGCAGAAATCTCATACAGAGGGTATAGGAGTCTTTCACTGACAGAAGCACAAGATGATGTGCAATGTGTGATGATAAATTAACTTCTTTCTTTTATATTGAGAGGCGACCTTCCTTGAGGGCCAGATTATGACCTTTGCTGTGCACTCACTCAGAATAGAGGGGGTGTAAAGAGCCCATACCTACCCTGGGTTTGCTACCTATATTGCAGGAAATAGCATAAGGAAAAGAACGGCATTCCTGCTTTCTGCCCCTTCTATGCAGGGGGGCAGAGAGTAGACTGAATCTCAGCTCCATTTCCCAGTCGGGTGCAGAAGGTGAAGTAAGCTATACCAGGAAAAGGCAAGGGAGAAACAGGCTCCAAATTTGACTGAGTCCCAATTCAATTCCCACTCTGCTCCTTGGGGAGTGCAACTACATGTTGCCCCTTTCTATGGTAGAATGTAGAGTGTCAATCCAGCAGTAAAGGAACTTTATATTTAAAGCTGTTGTTTATACAGTACTTTAAATGATACTTGCTAGTTTTTCAGTTCACCTTTCTTTTGTGTTATGGTGTCTGTGTACTTAAAAAAGAAAAGGGGGGGGGAGAGACAGATTTGAAGTCAAGTTGATATCTGTTTTTATAGATATAATTGCTGACATTCTTAAATAATCCAAGCCCAGAATCCTCATATCTGAAAGTTCAGATGTGGAGATGTAAAAATTATCTTCACACAGATCCCTTTGAGTGTTGCTGCCAAGTGGATTACAGGAAGTTTATGGAGATGATGGTCCACAGTGCCCCTGTGGTTCTTGTGGAGAGGGGTAGCAGGTTTGTATAATTTTTGGTGGTGCCCAGAACAGGTCCAAGTCCCACTCCCCAGACACCTACCTTGTAAGCCGATATATATTTTTTTAAATAATGTAAAAATGTGAGGGCTCTGGGCTGGAGCTGGGATGAGCGGTTTGGGGTGTGGGAAGGGCTCAGGCAGGGTTCAGGTGCAGGGGTGAGGGCTGCAAGAGAGGGCTCAGGGCTGGAGCAGAGGGTTAAGGTATGGGAGGGTGATGGCTCTGGCTGGGGGTGTGGGCTCTGAGGTGGGGCGGGGCCCGGCATGAGGAATTTCAGGTGCAGGCAGGCAGGCTGACCCCAGCTGGGACCAGAGAGGACTCCCCACAGTCCTCTCCCCGCCGGCACCAGCAAGCTCTGGGGGAGGGGCCCCCATGCTCCCACCTGGCAGCACACTTACCTCTCACCATTGTCACTGCACATGCTCCTAAGGCCCCTCTCAGATCCAGGAAGCCCCCTCACCTCCTCTGTGGTGGGTGCGGGGAGGCTGCCATCACATGTGCGCCTCCTCCCCTGCCGCTGACCTTCACTGTAGCCTCACTGGGGGTGGTGGATGGGGCTCCCCCTTGCCCAGCCTGGGGCAGGAGTGGTGACTGTGGGGGGAGGGTTCCCTGTGCTGGTGGAGGTCCGGCTGGAAAAGGGAAGGGTCTGAGATGGAAGGACAGGGGCAGGGACAGCCTGCCCTGGCACTAGTGGATGGGGAGCACTAGGACCCTGTGTCCAGGACCGTCCTTAGGCATACACAGCATACGCGGCTGCTGTGTTAGGGCACCTGAAAATTTAGGGCACCCCTGAGTCTTAGTGGTCACCCTCCCGTCTCTTCCTATCCTTGTTCTGACCCTTTCTGCAGGCTCCCACCACAGCTGGCTGCTGCAGCCTGGTGAGTCTTCTTCCAGAGGGGAACTAGTACTTAAAAGTGAAAAAGCCTTCCAGCCTGCCAGACCTATTAGCACAACACTGAAACTGTTAAAGAGCCATTCAAGTGGTAATGAAGCCATTTAACAGGGCATTTGCCAACCCCCAGATATATACTGACAGGTTTCAGAGTAGCAGCCCTGTTAGTCTGCATTCGCAAAAAGAAAAGGAGTATTTGTGGCACCTTAGAGACTAACAAATTTACTTGAACATAAGCTTTCGTGAGCTACAGCTCACTTTATCGGATGCATTTGGTGGAAAATACAGTGGGAGATTTATATAAATATATGTATAAATCTCCCCACTGTATTTTCCACCAAATGCATCCGATGAAGTGAGCTGTTATATAAATCTCCCCACTGTATTTTCCACTGAATGCATCTGATGAAGTGAGCTGTAGCTCACGAAAGCTTATGCTCAAATAAATTGGTTAGTATCTCAGGTGCCACAAGTACTCCTTTTCTTTCAGGTATATACTGTCAGTTTCTGAATTTACTGACAAAAACAATTGTGCATTACTGTAATATTTACTCAGAATATGTTAGTCTACAGGATCTTAGTTTAAAATTTGCTTTAAAAATATTTCATTAGTGTGTTGCTGAAGACTATAAAATCACATCTCTTAAAAAATCCTTAAATAGATTTTTAGATGCACAATCTGAGTATTCATCTTTAGCCTGAAATGCTTGGATCTTCAGGCATATAGTTTTTTAAATAAATCCTTCAAAAGACCCCTCTCCTCCTTATCTAAATACACATGCAAGCCCAGGCTGCTGTTGGGCATAGGGGCACCAGTTTAATAATACTGCATAGGGCCCCATAAATCCTAAGGACACCCCTGCCTGCGACGGCAGTTGATGCCAGGAGTCAGCAGAGTGGAGCGCAGCATGGAGCTCTAGGGGGAAGGCGCCTGCCACCCAAGGTGCAGGCAGGGACGCTCAGGGGAGGCACGCGGGGGCGGCAGGCTGGGGCTGGGGCACAGACCTGGCACAGAATATTGGTGGAGCAGAGCCCCCGGGCCCTGAATATTACTGGAGCATGAGAACCATGAGCCCATATAACTTGCCGCCCCTGCTTGTGCGACTTGGGAGTGCATCCCTGAATTTTACTGTCCGTGTTCCCTTCCTTGGCCTCCGATGCACCAAAAAAGAGGAGTCTTTTTTTTAGGATAATGTGACTTTGAGTTCTAACCAGGAGAGGGCAGAATGCATCCAGTAGTTTATCTCCTTGTGTGCGATCTTACTGGGGAAGAAAAAGTGTGGTTTCTTTTTTTGGCTATATGCAACCACATTTTGCTACTTTTTTCCCCTCAGGTGAAGCTCTATTGATGTCATGAGAAGTACATGATATGGGACCTTTTATAGCATGCACACTTCTTAGTTCAGTAATAAAACGTTTGGCTGAATTTTCTCCTTTGAAACATAGTCTATCTTCCCTCCAGTGATTGCATTTCTGGCTGAAAAAAACCACTATGGTACCATTCCTCCTGGCAAATTAAGGAACAGTGGTACCATTCATTACTTTAACCTTGTGTGTACGACTCTTAAAACTGTAGAATGAATTTATTTTCCACTTTCTCAGCTCAAGCACCATTGGGATTAGTATTGTACATTAAAGATGAAAACAGGCCATGTTTTTTCCCCCAAGAATAATTTTATTTAAAGAAAAGATTTTCATAAAAAACCTAGATGAAGATGAGCTATATAGAGTGAACTCTATTAAACTTTACTCCAAATTACCTTGTTCACAGTATTTTAAAAAAATCAATAAAAAGCTGAATGAAATAATACACCACCTACTCTAGGTGGAAAGGGATTATAAAACACCTGCCATTAGGGTTTAGTTGTAGAGATGACTCTTTATAATTATAATGATGATGATAATAATTTTTGCCCAAAGGATTATTATGGTTATTCTGATAAGTTATAGGTATCTTCTTGAGTTTTTTTTTTAACTGGTGCATGTAAATTAGATGGGCAAAATTTAGGAGCTAAATGTAAGTCTGGTTGCATATTATTGCTCCAAATGCAGAATTAGTATGGGCAGACTGGCAGTGCATTGCCCCTCTCTGGTTATTCCCATCAGAAGTAATATGTGTGAGAAGTGTGACAGATGCATTGGGTTTGTAAGTGCTAAATAAAATATGAGGGCCCTGCCTCTTGACCTAAGCCTCCATTTGTAAAGGACACACGGAGCTTAAATCCACAGGCTGGGAATAAGGTAGGAGAGTGGCACCACCTTCCACCTACCACAGTAGAACTGTTGATTTGTAAATGGGGGAAGCAAAGTTCAGTGAATGACCCCCACTGAGAAAGCCCCATCCTGCAAGTTCCAAGCTTGCAAATGTGGAGACTGCTGGTTGGGGAGCTTTACTAACTCACTTCAACTGCCAAGATGGTGCATAAGGAGAACATCAGAGACTCAGGTACCTGAAGACCCAAATGCTGCACTACCACTGTGTTGCCTTTGAAAATGTCTCCCACTTTCAGTAGATTAGTCTGTCCCCTCATACTTTGGAAGAACCAAAAACATCAACAAAGCTGCCTCATTTTCCTCCTTAAAACTCTCCTTGTCCATGATGCCTAAAAAAACACTAGACAGTGGTTATGTTGCCGGTCTGTAGAGACCACTGCCTATCACGCTGACCAGTATTGACCAATACTGTTTCCTTCTACTCCCCCATCTGTCTGTATTCACCTGTTCTCTTTTAGTTGTATACATTGTAAGTTCTATGGGGCAGAGGCCATGTTTTGTTCTGTGTTTGTACAGCACCTGATCCATGACGGGGTCCCCTACATGCTATGGTAATACAAATATATACAATGGAAGCAATCAATCAAAATGGATCATTCAGTTAGAGGATAACCTTTTAAAGTATTTGCAACAAAGCAAAACTAAAGTAAATTCTATTTCCATACACAGATATATTTCAAGAGCCCTGAAATATATCTCTGAGTTGTCAGCCAAACAAACTTTCTATGAATTAATCTAATTGACTGAGTCATGGCTGAGAACCTGAATATAATGCATGCTAATATTGTGGGCCTGAGCTAGGAAGTATGGCTCCTATAGCACAGGAAAGTAATGTACAAAGACTACTCTTCCCTTGCATCTTTAATTTCTATTACAAGGTTGCAAGATACTGAGGAGGGAGTTGACCTTTCTCATGGAGTGCCATATTGTATGCCATTATATTTTAAACATGAGTGAGAAAATCCATAGATATATGGTGTAGCCAAAGGATGTTTATCAGTGTGGTGAAAAAAGATTCATGATACCAAGGATCTGGCACCTTTCTAATTTGTCACATTTTCTAATTTGGCAACGTGGGAGTACAAGCCTCTACAAGTTAAAAATGACCCAGATTCTATTCTCATTTCCACCAGAGTACATCTATGGAATTCAATGGATTTGGGGCAGGATCCATGAAGGGACTTAGGCATTACAATGCTGAGTTTCACAGTGCAATCCACAAAACTGACTTATGTGCTTAGGCTCCATGTACAATGCCTGGGGAGAGAAAGGAGCCTAAGAACATGATCCATGTTTTTGCAGTATCAGCTCTGTTCTTGCCACATTCTGCGAACTTGCAAACTGGCATGTTTTATAGCAGGACTTGCCTTCTACTCACAGCCTGACTCTTGCTAACTTTGCTTTATATTGCTATATATATATTTGAGGCTAATACTGACAGTTCTTTAGGCAATAAGGGATCAGCAAAGAATGCATACAACTATTCATTTGTTAATTGCAGATTTCCAAGGTTTTGAGTGTTGAGGTGTGTCCTGATGTAACCTTAACCAGCAATAAAAGTATTTTTTGTTTGTTGTAGTACAACATATAGTATATCTTTCTTTAGTTGTTTCTTTAGATATTCTGTTTTTCTAGTTATAAATGCTCCTGTGGTAGTTATAATTAATATTGTGGCATCTTTTCAGGGTAAAGTGAAAGAGAAAACATAATAGGAATACTCACAGGAAGGGAGATGTGACAAGTAGAAGCCAACTGCCAAATGGCTACTTCAGAGCTGCAGTTGCATATCTCTGCCTAATGTAAAAGGACAGCTGTTGAGAGAACAAGTGGAAATAAGATTCCTATAAAAGGCTTACACCATATTGTGGAGTTTAAATAGTGACCAATCAATCTTAGAAAGGCCCTGAATCCCTATGTTTTGATGACAAGACAGCTGATTGAAAGATAGATCTAGGGTTTTCTAAATTGGAGCTTGGTGTTTGAAACAGCTATGTCATTTATAAATATAGATTAGATATAAAATACATATGTGGAAGAGCACTGAAGTAAGGTTGCACAGGCACTATGCAGGTGGTACTACCAGTTCTGCCTATAAAATAATATACGTGTGTGTGTGTAAATCAAATATGGATGATTTTGCTAACACATATCTATGCACTATTTTATAGGCAGAACTGGTATCATTCTATAATTTTTAAAAAGATGCAATTCTGACATCAATTTTGTTTAGTGTATAACATAATTCTCTACTTTTCAACTTTAGCTGGTTACATTATTTTTCTATATTATATTTTATATGTTGGATATTAATATTTTATGTAAATTAGTAGTAAATGTAAACCGCAGGAAAATGGTACATTCATACTATACACAGTGTATATGTGTTGTGTTAGGAGCAGGGTAGGAACTCTTCCTGTTTACATATGGTCTGCATCAGCTACAGTATAGTAAAATTTATCAAGTTGGGAAATCTTGGCATAAATGAAAATCCTATGGTAAAAAATAAATATGTAACATACCCTAAACTGAAAACATTATTAAGATGTATAGATGTGGAAAAATTTAGGTCCCTAAGCTTTTGCATTGTTAAACGAGAGAAATCTAGAGAAATCTATTAAAACCAATTCAAAATTTCAAACATGGGTAATTTTAGAATATTTCTAACTTTAAGGAAATTCAGCAGACTTAAACTTTCATTTAAAACTCAATCTGGATCTCTTCAATGAGAGGATGTAATTTGAAATGGAAATATTGTTATTTTCACATACATTCAAGGGAATAACTCCCCAGTTTATTTTTATTTTTCAACACATCCTTTTTTAGCACAACTTTGAAATGGAGAGCAGCATGTCTCTCTCTCTCAATTATCTTGCACATTCTGTAGTCATTTACACCTGTGAAAAGGGGATGTGCAATATACCATTCTGATCTGGTAATATTTTACAATGACTTTACAAGGATGTAAAAGATGGCATAAGATAAAGGATAATGGATAATCAGGCCTGTTAGAGGGTATCATGTATGTGTATAATATATTTGTGTATATTGTACAAACAGAGAGATGTTGCAAATCTGTTTTCAGAGTAATAGTAAATCTATTTAATATTCCTCTTGTGTGGTTTGATAAAAGCAGTTACATAAATAGGAAACTATAGGAAAAATAATATTGAAATTGTGGATCCATCCATTACAGTTCAATGATTCTGCTAAATGGGTCAATGTTATTTTTCAGGAGAACAGAAACAGAGTACAATGTATCATATACTGCAGATAAAACTATGACTATAGAGAGCAAAGGGATAAATCTTCTGACAGTAATGCCAGGCAAGAAAAATGGAACCTCTCCAAGAAAATTTTGAAAGTTAGTAAAACATATACCAGATCATGGTTAGAATATTCAGCACTGGTGCCAACAGGACAGCACTAGTGATTGCATTATTTAGTGAACAAGCAAAAACTGAAACAAACAAAAGCTATTCAACATATTCACTAGTATTGTGCAGAGACATCTGGGTTGTATTTGGGTATGTAACTGAATACAAATTTCAAATATAAACAAAGATATTCCTCCTCTACTGTCTATAAGATACCAACTATAGTTGATCAAACTATTCAGTGCAAATAATTTACTGGATGAATGTGGCTTTTCAATATTTATTGTTTGAGATGTGTGATTGGTCACCTGTGACCATGGTTGTTAGGCGTGTTAGCGACAATGTAGGATTCAGACCTGTATCTTTTTCCGAGATAGAATTTTGGGTCTTGGCTGCCATTTGATTTTTGATACTCTTATATCTATATATTCTCATATCTTTTACTAATGAGTGAACAAAGGATAAAGACCGTGCTTCTGCCCAGCCAGATGGATTTGTGAGGACAATGAAGAAGAGATAAGAAACAGAGCACAGTTAAAGTGTCACACGGTATGGTGGAAGTCCAATATATGACCATACATTGGAAGGCTGCCTGGCTCCTCTCTCAAGCCAAGGTCAAGTAACCAGTTAGGAGGGGCAAGGGGAATGTGGGAGGAAACACTAAAAGTCAAAGAAAAGCCTGGCCTTGGCCAGAACACAACCTCATTCCTTTCCCCTCCCATGGGATACAAAAGAGATGGGATGTAAACCCCAGACTCACGACCCTCCAAAATGGAACATGACCATAAGTTGTAAGGGGTGGGACAGGGGCATGCATTGCAGGTATTTTTGGGCCTGCTAAGAAGGAGAAGGTGGGAATGGGGACACAGGAAAGGCTCTGGGGCATCAGAGCTGGGAATGGAGAAATGGGGTAAAGGCTCTGTGGCATTAAAGCTAGGAGTGAGACACTAGAGAACAGACTCTGCCAGCATGTAGAGCTATGGATATATTGGATTGGAACTAACCCCAATAAACATTGCATTGCCTGTACTTTGGACTTCCAGTCTTCTGCTTTCTGTCTGTGTGACAAGAACCAGGGAAGGGGGGCTGAAGGAAGAGCCCTCTAACAATGGTGTATGACTCTGGGAAAGTTAGAGAGAATTTTTAGGTCTGTTGAATAAAGTGACTTGTGGGCCTGTAAGCACAGAAACTGCTCTGATTGCTGTTCATTCTTCCTGCATTCACTGGAGCAGGACTTTGTATAGTCCTTGTAGATAAACAAGATTGGATCAAGGAAAATACGAGACTCCATTGTGAATTTCTACTCCTGGCTGGAACATTCCCTGAGCTCCAAACTTTGATTAACCATTTGGGTCAAAAAGTAATTGTGTGTGTGTGTGTGTGTGTGTGTGTGTATACTTACTATTGCTATTTGCTATTTACTATTTACTTTACATTTACTTGCTATTTACTTAATAAATAATCTTAGAATTTATTAAACTTTAAAAAAAAAAAAACATTGGTGAGAAAAAGGTTAGATGGAAAGGAAACTCCTTTATTACTAAGCTTTCTTTATTCAACAGAAGAATCAACTGAGTCAGAGTGTTGTGTAACCTTTAAGAAAAGAGGGCAACAAAGCTGTGCAAGTCTAATACTTATTCAAAGTCTTTTGCTTGGAACAGGTGAATAATTATCTGCTTCATACCATCTGGTAGCTTGTGAAAATAGCACAAGCATACAGCCATACTTTAATATAATTTACAATTTAAGTAGTATGCTGTTGTGACATACATTTAAAACATTAATAAATATTAAAACTTCTATACAGACACAATCATATAAATGTTAATTTAATGAGGATTAGGCAGAAAGGCTTGTATCACAGGTAGTTATCTCACAAAATGTGCATAAGCAGAAGAATGTTACTGATGCTTACTTTGGAGGTAACAAAATTGGAACAGTGCAGAATATGGGATTAAGAATACAAGTTTCAAAGAGACCCTGGCTCTGAGGAAGCATCCTCCAGTGGTCTGAAGTATAGGAGATCAGTTAATACGTAGATGAGGCCCCTATAAGAATCAAGCTCATTAAAACCCAACTTCTAATTTTGCAGCCAGTATTTTGTGGACACAGTCAATTGTGTTTGGGGGAAAAAAGAGGGCTCAGTTATACCCCATGATCTCTACACACAGATCTTGCTTTTTCTCTCTGAAAGGAGAAGAAATAATTCAGCCTTATCTTCAGCAGTATCTTCCTCTTCCCAGGACCCCAAGGAGGGTGACTTAAGGCCTGGATCTCCATTCAGAGGAGGATAGCTAGTGTCAAGTAGCAGTGGAATTTAAGGGATGCTCATCATCCTGCCTTGAGCTCCTTGAAGTTTTTCCAGGAAAGCTAATGCAGACTGAGACCTTTATTAAAGCTAAATGTTTAACTTTAATTAGTAATGAGGGCTGGTTAAAATTGATGAAAATGTTTCCTTAGTGAAATTTGGCATATATTGACATAAATTCATTTTGCATCACTTTTAATTACTTCAAATTTTGAGTGCCCTTCAAATTCCCCCAGATTACTGGCACATGGACTTGCAAATCTTCATGGAATTGCACATTTTAAATTAAACACTAGAGTGAGGTGAAAATTTTTTGGAAGAATAGTTTATATGAAAAAAAATAGAGTTTCAATCAACTCCAAACTTTTACTGAATTTGACACACATAGCGTCAGCCATGTGCAAAACTCCCCCCCGCCTTCCATTTTTTTTGAATTGCCCAGGAACCAAAAAAAATCAGTTATTTGCCCAGCTCTATTCAACACCAGTGGTCTATGGCAGCCATTTTCTCTCCAGAAGCAGTTTCAGTTTGTGGAAAGAAAACAGGAGAGAGGGATCAACATGCCCCAAACCTCCCTCATTATCTTTGTCTCACACACAGAGACACACACAGCCAGTTGTCAATAGAAGTTGGGACAAGTATAAATAACTCTGTTTCAGTCTTAAGAAGTGGAATGGGAACCTGTACAGGTGAGGGACCAGCAACCAGTTGTCAAGGAGGCATGTGATTTTTACATTGCAATTTTGGGCAGCTATTGTAAGGGAAAGTAGTTTGATGCTCAAGGTGAAATGATTGGTATTAGAGCTGAATTATGGTGTGAAGCCTGTTTCCTACCAATGTACCTATGGTGTACTGTAGCTGTATGTCATAGGAAAAGGCCTATGAAATAAGCATCTGTCTGTCTATTTCATTAGAATATGAGAATGTTAAAGTTGTGGGAAAGAACTGCAGGTTCTTTAAATGTTTCGTATCAGATCTCAGTGAGGCTGAGTATTTAGTTTGCTTCATTTTGACACATGTAAACAAGAAGTAGAAAAAAAGTTGTCTGTAAATCTCCTCCAAATTATAACTTCTGAGAATTATTCATAACAGATCATGTGTAGAGTATCTATGACATTTTTTTATGCGTGTTAACTTTAAGAGCATAGTTTAAAATGTGTGTGTTCAGACGGCTTTCAGTTGAACATGTGGATGATTCTGCTAGCTAATTCAGCCAGCCATTGGTGACTGGTAATTTGACCACTTGTGGGGGAAGCATTGTTTACTTTAATTGCATGTATTTAATTCATATAAGGCACTCACGTACTCTGGTGATGGACATCAAACAGAAAAACATTTTTTTTTTCAATTGCGCTTTGAGATATAGTGCCACATTCATTCCCCAGGGAAGATCTGAAGAGATTCTGTGTCAGGAAGACAAAATTCCTCCTGGAGCTTCTAGTGTGCAGGGAGAGAGTGCTCACTGTTATCTCCTTCACAATGTGCAAAATGCACTCATCTGAATAGCCTGAACGCCTCAGAGACGGCAGGCTTTGCCTCACTGATGTGCAAAGGAGAGGCTTGCTTCTTGACTTCCTCATCCCTTGAGTGGGGTATGCAAAATTCCTGAGATTTTTAAAAAGTCTCATTATTTTAAAACCAATAATAAGTGATGGGTTCTCTTTATTTGTCTGCTGGGTCTTGAGCCTTAAAGAGTTTAATTTTTCAAGCTTTTCTCTGCTACACTGAGGACTAGAAACTTACTTTAAAAAAAAAGCGGATATACTTATGTAATCATGTGAGTCTGGAGGATGGGGCTTTAGAAAAAGAACCCAAATATTGTGAGACTCGTGATAAAATCACAAAAATTGGGAACACTGCACTCTGGTCCTATATAGATAAATATTGATTGCACTTTAACATTTTTTAGTTGACATGATGGTATGAAACTTAGAAAAGGATGTTACTAATGTATATGTGGAATGATGTTACCTGTACCGGAGGACTGTGTTAGTAAAAGTTATACTAGGCATAAAAATTAAGAAAAAAAAGTTTACTGTTCAAATTATCTAGTCTTTTCTACTCATCTACTCTGGGTTAGGTGCACAATAAGTCTGAACATCAATTCACAAATTAGGATGTTTGCTAGAGTCGTTGTAACCATTGCCATCTCACCACCCATTCACCTCAAGAAATGCCTAAGGGAAACTATGGGTTTTGGACTGTCCCCTGAAAGTCAAGAGACATTGGTTTTGTCAGACCAAAAGGGAAAATATATTCTAGGTTTGAGACCCCTCCACTGAAAACACTTGCACTCAACTCTGCATTTGCTTTTGTGTTCAAATTATGCATATATTGGATTTACAGGGCATGTATATCCCACCAGAATAAGGCCTTAAGTCATTAAGCATGAAGATGAAAGACAGTCAACATGAATTGCTAAACATTCATGGACACATCTGTCAACTCATATCCTTATCATTTTGTTTAAGTAGTTTTGATACACTGAACTGTAGCAATTAAAATTTCATTCATGTAAGTCTGTATGGTATGTTTAATAGGGTAAGTTATGATTATGATAGTCATTATTGTACTGTACCAAAAGCACATTCGTCATGAAAAGCTTAGCATAACAGGCTGGCAGTGTTCATATGAAATATCCCATTCTGTCAGAAGGTGTTGATTGTTCTGAGAAAGGGGTAAGTGGGTTTTGCTGACTCACTAAAATGATGACCCACCTGGATATAAAGGAGGTGGGAGTGAGAAAGGATCTATGGGATGAGCTCAGCAGTCTTAGGCAGGACCCCTAGCCACAGCTAAAAACATACAGAGAAAGTTTATTTTGCACTGTATATTTAATTAAATTTATTATTAAAGTGACATTTTAGGAAGCAGAGGAGTTTATAGCTGGACTTGCTTTGGAGAATGTTGGGAAAGGCACTATTTCACATTGAGAATTTGATAAAGATGTATTACCAGGTCTTAGTCTGGTGTTATGCTTACATATACCATGTAAAATCATGGTATCCCACATCCCCACTTACCTCAGAACTTTGGACTCCTTCCCCTGGTGAACCTAGTTTAAAGCCCTCCTCACTAGATTAGCCAGCCTGTTTGCGAAGATGCTCTTTCCTCTCTTCGTTAGGTGGAGCCCGTCTCTGCCTAGCACTCCTCCTTCTTGGAACACCATCCCATGGTCAAAGAATCCAAAGCCTTCTCTCCGACACCACCTGTGTAGCCATTCATTGACTTCCACGATTCGATGGTCTCTACCCAGCCCTTTTCCTTCTATGGGGAGAAGGGATGAAAACACCACTTGCGCCTCAAACTCCTTTATCCTTCTTCCTAGAGCCACGTAGTCCGCAGTGATCTGCTCAAAGTCATTCTTGGCAGTATCATTGGTGCCCACGTGGAGAAGCAGGAAAGGGTAGCAATCTGAGGGCTTGATGAGTCTCGGCAGTCTCTCCGTCACATCGTGAATCCTTGCTCCTGGAAAACAGCAGACTTCTTGGTTTTCCCATTCGGGGTGGCAGATAGATGACTCAGTCCCCCTGAGAAGAGAGTCCCCAACCACCACCACCCGCCTCCTTCTCTTGGAATCCCTATCCCTAGGACAGTGCATCTCATGCCTTCCAATTGGCAGAGTCTCCTTCTGTTCCCTTCCCTCAGATGTATCATCTAGTCCACTCTCCAAGCATTAGTACCTGTGGAGAGAACATGAAAATGGTTGCTTACCTGTATCTGCGCTGCTGATACATGGATGCTCCCCTTTCTTCTTCTGGGTAGCTTAACAGGTAGTGATTAATGGCTCCATGTCTAGTTGGCAGTTGGTATCAAGCGGAGTGCCTCAAGGGTCAGTCCTGGGGCTGGTTTTGTTCAATATCTTCATTAATGATCTGGAGGATAGTGTGGAATACACCCTTAGCAAGTTTGCAAATGACACTAAACTGGGAGGAATGGTAGATATGCTGGAGGGTAGGGATAGGATACAGAGGGATCTAGACAAATTAGAGGACTGGGCCAAAAGAAATCTGATGAGGTTCAACAAGGACAAGTGCAGAGTCCTGCACTTAGGTCAGAAGAATCCCATGCACTGCTACAGACTAGTGACCGAATGGCTAGGCAGCAGTTCTGCAGAAAAGGACCTAGGGCTTACAGTGGACGAGAAGCCAGATATGAGTCAACAGTGTGCCCTTGTTGCCAAGAAGGCCAATGGTATTTTGGGATGTATAAGTAGGGGCATTGCCAGCAGATTGAGGGACGTGATCGTTCCCCTCTATTTGACATTGGTGAGGCTTCATCTGGAGTATTGTGTCCAGTTTTGGGCCCCACACTACAAGAAGGATGTGGAAAAATTGAAAAGCTTCCAGCTGAGGGCAACAAAAATGATTAGGGGACTGGAACATATGACTTGTGAGGAGAGGCAGAGGGAACTGGGATTGTTTAGTCTGCGGAAGAGAAGAATGAGGGGGGGATTTAATAGCTGCTTTCAACTACCTGAAAGGGGGTTCCAAAGAGGATGGATCTAGACTGTTCTCAGTGGTAGCAGATGACAGAACAAGGAATAATGGTCTCAAGTTGCAATGGGGGAGGTTTAGGTTGGATATTAGGAAAAACTTTTTCACTAGGAGGGTGCCTTTTGGCAAACCTGAGGACAGGTATCTAGGGCATGTGACCTAGTTTTCCCCTGATGTTCAAGCCTCTTCATAAGCCATGCAAACTTCAGAAATAAAAGAAGAGAAAGGGCAGCAGTTTAAAAACTGAAATAACCATTTCTGTAATGTCTAAACAGATAATTTGAATCATCAGCTATAGCCATTTAAACTGCAAGAGGTTAATGCACAGAATAACTAAACATCACACCACCTGGTTTTATTACCATTTGGAAAGAAATTGTACAGTTGAGAAATAGAAACTATATTACAGGCTTTTAGAAAAATTGCTAAACTAGAGATCTTGCAAATATGAATCTGAAGGACTTCATAAAAATATATTTTTGCCAGCTGTTTTCAGATTTGCTGAATCAAAGTAAATTAGTTTTAAAAGCCATCTACCAGATGGAGGAAGTGTTCACATTTCTTCAAGTGTTAATGAAATTTAGTTATCGTAATGTTATAACCATACATTAGGAAAAAAACCTAAATATATATTTGCAATGGCTGTGTGAAGCTTACAGCTGTCACAATGAAGTACTCAACTGCAAAAAGGCAAGATATTTTCCCCTATTCTTAACCAAAGATACAACAACAAAATGTTGATTTCTTACACATATCTGTCTTAGTCAGTGCTATTTTTTTTTTACTAGACAGAGGTTGTCTCTTGTTCATAAATACAGTACCACTGAGATGGGTAATGATTCAGATAGACATAAATTCATTCAAATTGATACTAAGAACGTTTATACAGAGCACCAACAGCCCGAAACCTCCTCAGTGTTGATTTCAAAATTTGAACATGTAGAACTTTATTCCTCTTTAGGGATCTTTGTGCAGTTCTTAGAAGCAGATGTTTTAAGATGCAGACAGTGAGGCAAGGAGACAACTGAGGCACAGGTGCAGAAATTAGTGATAGATGACTTTTGTATCAAGGGCCTAAAAGATTTCTTCCCCTCACTATCCACAAAGAAAGAGAAAATTAATGGCCTAAAGATGGAGCTATATTTTCTAGCAGGCTGAGAAGGAGAAGGGTAAGATACTAAAGGGCTTTATCTTGACATCAGGGCATGCTGTTTTTTCTTAAACAAGAACCTTCCCCTGCCCCCACCACCACACACACAAGCACTCACAAAACAAGGAAAAAACAAACAATAAACCCTTAAGTTATTTTTAGTCATCTTTTTCACCCATTGCTATGATCATGCCACATTGTCTGTTGTTTACTTCTCTTAATCCAAGTTGCAGAGCAAATTTGAATGTCTTGTCTTTACCTTTTGACCCCTGCATCATGCAAAATCTCTGCCCCAGTCTCCTTTCATGTTTCATTTGCCTGCTTTGCTAAGCCAGTGATGCTAGACTCAATGTGCCTTCTTACCCTTTCCATGTCTCCATTTATTATATCCACAAATCTATTCAACAAGCTGCTATCATTGCCTTCAAAAGATTCACTACTTCTATGTCATTATACAAAGTGTGGGGGGAGGCTGTGCAAATATATACAATAAATGGCAAAAAAACCTACAATTACATAGAGTTAAGGTTCCATTGCCATAGGTCATCCCCTTGAAGAACGTTCAGTTGAGCACAAACTTCACAAATGAGAAACTGCAGAGTTAACATTACCCATGCCTAGAGAACCTTAACTCTGCCCTCTTTCAGCAATGCCCCAATTAACACATATACCTTTACTCATCCAACCCCACATTGTTGAAATGTACAGCTTCTTCACCTCTGTCAAGGTTCCTTCCCCACTCTGAACTCTAGGATACAGATGTGGGGACTTGCATGAAAACCTCCTAAGATAACTTTTACCAGCTTAGGTTAAAACTTCCCCAAGGTACAAACTATTTTACCTTTTGCCCTTGGACTTTCGCTGCCACCACCAAACGTCTAACCGGAATATTACTAGGAAAGAGTCCATTTGGAAACGTCTCCCCCCCCCAATCCTCCCAAATGTTACACCCCCTTTCCTGGGGAAGGTTTGATAAAAATCCTCACCATTTTGCATAGGTGACCACAAACACAAACCCTTGGATCTTAAGAACAATGAAAAAGCATTCAATTTCTTAAAAGAAGAATTTTAATAGAACAAAAAGTAAAAAGAACCACCTCTGTAAAATCAGGATGGTAAATACCTTACAGGGTAATTAGATTCAAAACATAGAGAATCCCTCTAGGCAAAACCTTAAGTTACAAAAAGACACAAAACAGGAATATCCATTCCATTCAGCACAACTTATTTTTTCAGCCATTTAAAGGAATCAGATTCTAATGCATATCTAGCTAGATTACTTACTAAATTCTAAGACTCCATTCCTGTTCTGTCCCCGACAAAGGCATCACCCAGACAGAGAGAGAGGCTTTGTTTCTCCCTCCCCTCAGCTTTTGAAAGTATCTTGTCTCCTCATTGGTCATTTTGGTCAGGTGCCAGCGAGGTTATCCTAGCTTCTTAACCCTTTACAGGGGAAAGGGTTTTTCTTCTGGCCAGGAGGAATTTTAAAGGTGTTTATCCTTCCCTTTATATTTATATTTATGACACCCCCCCCAAATCACAGATAGGGTGAAACGCTGGCTGGGATTTCTCCCTGGAGCTCTAGGAAAAAACAGAGTTAATAAGATACATGCACTTCTTAATATGCTACCAAGTATATAAAGACTAACAATATTTGCCTCATTATATTCATCTCAAGGATGATTTTAACCAGTTGATTCTAGTAAACTTTCATGGCATCAGCCACTTTGTTAGAAGCTCCTGAGATGTGTTGGATGTCGAAATCTAAATCTTGGAGAGCTAAACTCCACCGAATAAGCTTTTTGTTATTTCCCATGGTGGTATGAAGCCACTGTAGTGTAGCATGATCGGTTTGCAGATGGAAACGCCATCCGCAAACATATCGGTGTAGCTTTTCCAGAGCATAGGCAGTGGCATAACATTCTTTTTCACTGACTGACCAGTTGCTTTCCCTGTCAGACAGCTTCTTGCTGAGAAACACTACAGGGTGGAATTCATGATCCGGTCCTTCCTGCATTAAAACTGCTCCCACACCATGCTCGGACGCATCGGTGGTTACTAGGAACGGTTTGTCAAAGTCTGGGGTCCTTAGTACAGGGTCAGACATGAGTGTCGCTTTAAGCTGGTTAAAGGCCTTCTGACACTCTTTGGTCCTCTGAACGCCATTTGGCTGTTTCTTTTTGGTTAGGTCTGTCAGTGGGGTGGCGATTTGGCTGTATTGTGGTACAAATAGTCTGTAATAACCGGCCAAGCCTCAGAAGGATTGAACCTGTTTCTTTGACTTTGGGACAGGCCACTTTTGGATAGCATTCACTTTGGCCTGTAGGGGGTTGATAGTTCCTTGATCCACCTGGTGTCCATGGTAAGTCACTCTGTTTAGGCCTATTTGACACTTCTTAGCCTTAACAGTTAATCCTGCCTCCCTTATGCGCTCAAAGACTTTTTTTTTAGATGTTCCAGGTGTTCTACCCAGGAATCCGAAAATATGATCACATCGTCAATGTAGGCGACTGCATATTCTCCTAATCCCACTAGGAGACCATCTAGAAGTCTCTGGAAGGTGGCGGGTGCATTCCGCAGCCTGAAAGGGAGTACATTAAATTCCTAAAGCCCGACATGGGTGGAGAAGGCTGACCTTTCCTTCGCAGATTCATTTAGCAGTATCTGCCAGTACCCCTTGGTTAAGTCCAAGGTAGAGATGAACTGGGCCCGTCCCAGTTTCTCTAATATTTCATCTGTGCGTGGCATTGGATAGTTGTCGGGGTGAGTTACAGCATTTAGCTTATGGTGGTCCAGGCAAAAAGGTATCTCCCCATCTGGTTTGTGAACTAGAACCACTGAAGATGCCCATGCACTGCCAGAGGGGCGGATTACACCCATCTGTAACATATCCAGGATCTCCCATTCTATAGCAGTTTTAGCTTGAGGAGATGCCCGGTAAGTTTGGACTTTAATTGGATGAGCATTACCTGTGTCAATGGAGTGGTATGCCCGTTCAGTCAGTCCTGGGGTGGCTGAGAACGTCTGTGTGTAGCTAGTGCACAGCTCCTGGATCTGCTGTCGCTGCATACGCCCAAGGGTCATGGAGAGGTTCACCTCTTCCACGCCATCATCACTTTTTCCTTCGTAGTAGACACCTTCAGGCCACTCAGCGTCATCTCCTCCCTGGGCTGTAAACTGATAAACCTTTAATTCTCTGGAATAAAAGGGGTTTAGAGAATTAACATGGTATACCTTAGGCTTTCGGTTGGAGGTGGGGAATGTTATGAGATAATTAACAGCTCCCAGGCGCTCCTGGACCGTGAATGGCCCTTCCCACGACGCTTCCATTTTATGGGCCTGGAGTGCCTTTAAGACCATGACCTGGTCCCCAACTTTGAAGGAACGCTCTCTGGCATGTTTATCATACCAGGCTTTTTGCTCTTTTGAGCATTCTGTAGGTTTTCTTTAGCAAGGGTTAGAGAGGTTCGGAGGGTGTTTTGTAGGTTGGTTACAAAGTCCAGAATGTTAGTTCGTGGAGAAGGTGTAAATCCCTCCCATTGCTGCTTCACCAATTGTAATGGCCCCTTGAACCTTGTGGCCATATACAAGTTCAAAGGAAGCATAGATAGCACCACTTGTGCTCCGTGTCCCTCCACGTGGTGACCTTCTTCCCGCCCACATTCACAGTTTCCCTCTGCTCCAGGGGTATCTGAGAGGTATCTGGGCCTGAGGACCTCTGGTGTGATTCTGGTGCAATGAACTGTAATCTGTTGGGGTTTTTGGGCAGTTGGCCTTTACATGCCCCGGCTCATTACATTTAAAATATCGTCCAGCTGACGGATCACTGGAGCTATGGGGGTTGCTGGAGAACGGTGCGGTGGGACGATAAGGTGGCTGGAGGTTTCCTTGGGGAGCAGGTGGGGCTTGGGCTGCCCCGGATAGTAGGGTGTGGTCTGAGGTTGTCCCTTCTGGTATCCATTTCAACTGTGACCAGTTTTTTTCTTCTCTGCCACTTCCACCCATTAGGCTCCAATCTGCTCCGCCTCGATTACAGTTTTGGGCTTCCCATCCAGTATGTATCTTTCTAATCCTCAGGAACACCCTCTAAGAACTGCTCCATTTGCATTAGGAAGGGCAAATCTTCTGGAGATTTAACACTTGCTCCTGATATCCAGGTATCCCATGTTTCACAATGTGGTAGGCATGTCGGGTAAATTACACGTCTGGTTTCCAACTTAGGGCTCTGAACCACCAACAGGAATGCTCGGGTGTTAGCTCCATTCTGATTCTCACCTTGGTTTTAAACAGTTCATACTGGTTCATGTGTTCCTTAGGCATTTCAGCCGCCACCTCAGCTAAGGGTCCACTGAGCTGCGGCCTCAGCTTTACCAGGTATTGGTCTGTAGAGATGCTCTACCCAACTCAGGCCCTTTCGAAGTTTTCTAAGAAGGCCTCGGTATCATTGCCTGCCTTGTAGGTGGGGAACTTTCTGGGATGGGTAGTAGTACCTGGAGAAGGATTGCTAGGGTTTGTTGGTATATTCTGCTGAGCCTTTGCCTTCTCTATCTCCAGAGCATGCTTCCTCTCTTTTTCCTTCTCCTCCACATGCTTCCTTTCTTTTTTCTTCTCCTCCATTTCTTTGGCCCTTGCCTCCGTTTCCATCCACATGAATTCTATCTGTCTTTCATGTTCCTTTTGTTTTTCCTCAGCCTCAAATTTGGCTAATTTCAGCTTTTGTTGAACCGTGGAGTCTGTCATCCTAACCTCTCTGTTTTAACTAATTTTACACCTGAGAGTTAGAAAGAAAACAAAACAAAACAAAACAAACTTGGCTTGTAAAATTTTGCTGTGCTGTCCAGATACCTATGGTCTCTGATAGTGATTGTCAGCCTACAGAGAAATCCTTAAAAAAAAACAAAACAAAAAAAAACGCTTACACCTTTGTCTCCAGGCAAATAGGCAGAAAACCCCTCTAGTTGCTCTTAGGTTAAAAACAAAAAACAAAAACCAAACAAACAAAAGAAAACCACCACACTTCTTCAGGTCTGTGAAGATGGGTGAATTTCGCTGCAGGAGGTTAACTACCCTGCCTTTAGGTAGAGAAAATTCTAGCTCACAAAAGACAATGCCCTTTTGTCTCTGCTCTGGCCCCAAAGCAGAGGGAAAAAAAAACTCTAACTGCTTTCAGTTTAAAACCTGCTTTCCAGCAGCCCAAAGGAAATATATATTTATATATTTCCTTTCCAAATCTGTGCTTCTGTTCAAAAAATCTCAAATTGATCTCAAAATGATTTCAAGTTAATCCCACCACTCTGCCACCATGTCAAGTTCCTTCCCCACTCTGAACTCTAGGATACAGATGTGGGGACCTGCATGAAAACATCCTAAGCTTATTTTTACCAGCGTAGGTTAAAACTTCCTGAAGGTTCAAACTATTTTACCTTTTGCCCTTGGACTTTCGCTGCCACCACCAAACGTCTAACCGGTATATTATTAGGAAAGAATCCATTTGGAAATGTGTCAAAAATCCCCCCAAAATCCTCCCAAACGTTATACCCCCTTTCCTGGAGAAGGTTTGATAAAAATCCTCACCAATTTGCATAGGTGGCCACAGACCCAAACCCTTGGATCTTAAGAACAATGAAAAAGCATTCAATTTCTTAGAAGAAGAATTTTAATAGAAGAAAAAGTTAAAAGAACCACCTCTGTAAAATCAGGATGGTAAATACCTTACAGGATAATTAGATTCAAAATATAGAGAATCCCTCTAGGCAAAACCTTATAAAAAGACACAAAAACAGGAATATCCATTCCATTCAGCACAGCTTATTTTCTCAGCCATTTAAAGGAATCAGAATCTAACGCATCTCTAGCTAGATTACTTACTAAGTTCTAAGACTCCATTCCTGTTCTGTCCCTGGCAAAAGCATCACCCACACAGAGAGAGAGGCTTTGTTTCTCCCTCCCCCCAAGCTTTTGAAAGTATCTTGTCTCCTCATTGGTCATTTTGGTCATGTGTCAGCAAGGTTATCCTAACTTCTTAACCTTTTACAGGGGAAAGTGTTTTTTCCTCTGGCCAGGAGGGATTTTAAAGGTGTTTACCCTTCCCTTTATATTTATGACAACCTCGTTTTACAGCCCATTCAGTGTCATAAAGCAAAAAAAAAAAGGTTGGGGGGAGTATGGGAAGCGCACACCATCTTCCTGCTATGCTCTTTGAGCAATGCCTCAATATTCACATGCACTGGCCATTTACATAATAACATTCTTGTGGTTCCACATCCTGGCATACACTCAGCCAACTATGCAGTAGGAATACCATATGTATATAGTTTAAGAGTCACTTCTCAACCATTGACAGCACCCTTACACTTATAGGATACCATCTCATTTTCACTTAACCCTCACTAAAGCATTAGAATCTTCTCATATTTCACCTCGCTGCTGACATTATCCTTTAAAAGCCCTATGCCCTGCTATTGGCAAAATGTACACAATTTTGCATAGGTATGATTCAGGTTGCATGCTGTAGGTACATGTGTACCTCTTGCCTTTCCTCACATACATGAGAGCACAGAAAACATAGATCAGCTCATATCACAGTCTGAGCTCTGTCACGCACCTCAAAGTAATCCACAGATCTCACAGACACAGCTCTATCAACTACAGGTAACTACTGTCTCCACCATTCAGTACAATTACACCTGACACCAATCACACTCACTTTAACTGGAGTGCATGTATATAATAAATGCTTAGAATGCTCTCATACCCCAGCTCATGCATGCATCCGATGAAGTGAGCTGTAGCTCACGAAAGCTTATGCTCTAATAAATTTGTTAGTCTCTAAGGTGCCACAAGTACTCCTTTTCTTTTTGCGAATACAGACTAACACGGCTGCTACTCTAATACCCTTTATAATACCCTCACCCCGGTACCCTGCTAATTATATGACATCTGCATTGGGATCCTGAAGGTACACATGTACCTCTTCCCTTTGTTCACCCACACCAGAAGGAGCAAAGCATAGATCTGCTCATACCATAATCAGTGGGTCCCCAACTTCTTTCACCTCCCCTACCATCTTTCCACGTAACCCCTCCCTGCAGCCTAAAATCCCTCTCCCCCACATCTATTTTTTCACCCAAATACTTTGATTACACCAAAGTAAAATTGCCACCCATGACTCACAAATTGTAGCAACCTCCAGCCTCTTAGTTAAAAACTTTTTGTTTTAGGGGTATGTGTGTGGTGGAGTGGCGATTAATTTATCCTTAGTCATATTAATTGAAGGGTGAGTTCACAGCCATCAATCTCAATGAGTTCTGTGATTCATCCAGTCATTAGTAACTCTTGGTTTAACAATACCAGGCATCAGAAAGAAACAATTTTGGGGAGGAGGAAGCACTATAATTCAGGAACCTCTTGGTCAAATGATCCCAAACTTGGATTACTAACGCTATGTATGCGGCACCTGAATGAGGCACAGCAAATTTCAAAGCAACTGATTAACTGTTAGGATTTTAGAGCACTTAAAGAATAGAGATTTAAAGCATGTAAGATTGTGGGAATAGAAACCATTTTGCTATTTTTTCCCCCGTATTCTTAAATAACAGTCTCAGTTTGGGTCCTCCAAAAATGTGTTGAGTGCAATTCCACTGCCTTGGTTTGAGACCATTTCGACCCACAAATTATGAATAATTTGATCTTTATTGTTTAAAAAAACAATAAAACAAAAGAAAAAAAATAGCATTTTAAAATGGCTATTTTTTCTGGACTTTTATATCCAGAGATCTTGGCTCAAATTACTCCAAATTTTGGTCACTAAGCCTATGCTACTGCACCGTACTGAGATACACCAAATTTCAAAGAAATCTGAATAAGCACGTCAATTTTAGAGGACTTATAAAGGTCAACCTTTAAACAGATGTCATGATGTCACAATTTAACTATAGTAGCATTCTTTGCACCACTATAATAAAAAACCTAACTTAAAAAAATATATATCCTAATTAAATCATGACTTATGGATGCATTGCTGAGTACCTCTATGATTAATACTGTCCTTTTGTCCTCCAGCCTTTCCCTCTCTTGATGTGTCATGTTGGGAATAGACTGCCTGCTCTTTGAGTAGGGATAGTGTCTGCACATAGTTTGTGAGATGCTTGCACATGTTTTTTGCCTTGACAAAAAATTATAGTAACTAATAAAACTGGTCAGTTTTTTGGACCGAATACTTTTCCATTGGAAAATGTAGTTTAGACAAAAATGAAACATTTTGTGGGAACATACTGATTTTGATGAAATTTTCAAAGGTAAAATGCCACTTAGTTTTATTTTCTTAATTCAATAAGGCTGAAACATTTCATTTTGGCTTTCTCATTTTGATTTATTTTTTCAACTTTTATGGTATATGAAAATATCAATTTTATTACATTTCTATCTAAATTTAAAATACTAAATATTATAGGGGTAATATAAAGTATTTTACATTATATTATGTTTTGATAGTTCCATATATTTTTCTCAGCTTTCATTTCTTAGAAAATTTTAAATTTCAGCTTTTAGTTTTGATTCAGAATAAAAACAAATTTTGAAATGTCAGATTTCAGCAAAATAAAAAAACAGAGTAAGCTTTGCCTATCTTGTTCTGTGTCAGGTACTATGTGTTCTTTTCTTGCTGCTGCAAACTGGCTCAGAGCATTCCCTTATATCAGGTTTTCCCACCTACTTTCAGATGTCACCAGCCTGTTTTAGGTCCTTCTCTCTCCCACCCTCTCCCTTTTTTAAGAGTAACTTTTAGGTATCTCATCAATCATAAAAAAAAATACTAACAAAGGACTAGTGTGCGTATATAATTTAGAACTCAGTTCATCTGAAATATACAACCTTATATATAAGCCTGTTGAAGTTGTATAATTGGCTCAATGGGCTGTCAATCTCTTCATCTCAAAGGTATGAGATTGATTAAAGCATTAGCATTTTTTTCCCTCATGTTCATATCCATAGCTCTAGGCATGAAGGATTACATACTATTTTAACTGAAACTCCAATTCTCACCCTCCATTTATGCCCACAGGTAGAATATGCTTGGAACAGGAGTTATCATACAGCGGCAAAGGTAGAGATATTCTTGGAGGAACTACTGGAATTGTTTCTTAGTCTGCTAAAATGTTATTAACCTTCTATTATTGTTGTGGGGTCTGCCTTATCCAATTTAATATTTTTATCCTCAGACTTTTTTTATTTGAGACAAAATATTTTGGTCTTTATGGCTCTTCCAACATCTGATGTAGAGTTCAAGTGCCTGTGATGGTAGGTCAAGGAAGGGTATAATATTATAAAACAGCATCTGAGACTTCTATACATTATATTCAGAATACATTTCTGATACCATACGTACACAAATAGCTAGATTATGTTCACTTTTTTCAGTCTTAGAATATGTACGTGTAAAAATTGCCAACACATTTTTTGTGCTACTGACTTTTTGTTACAGTATATAAGTAGCTTCAGATCCCATTTTTCATATCATTTGAACTAGTATTAGATTAGTTCCCAACAAGAATTAATCCCACACTAGTGCAAATGAACACTAAACCTTCAATTGATTCAGGATGTTCTAGGATGGCTTCAGAAAAGTTTCTCTGATAAAGGTTTCTCAGCATTTTATCTATTTCAACTTAGATTCCAAGAATGCTAATAAAATCAGTCTATTCTGATACATTTAGTGCTGCATAATGACAGATATGTACCGTGAACTTAATCTATGTGACTCTCAGGCCAGATTACAGCATTTATGACTCTCATGAAACTATTTCAGATAGAGCATTTCTCAGTCAGCCAGAAAAGAACTGTCCTTCATATGGGGCTGTTGTCAGTGTGTGCTCTCTGTGTGCTGTACTGGCTCTCGTTAGATAGCCTGTACAACAGAAAAAACTGCCCAAGAAGATCACTCGGTTCAGTGGCGAAGGCGCTCTGCCAAGTTTATTGTCAACAACGCATGGTAATAGCACCCCGTAGAGTCTACAGGGATACTCAGACATGTATTCCCATTATAATGGACCAGCTCAGTTAGTGGCTGGACTTTCTGCTCCTCCCTATGCTAGACAAAGAAACTCCTCATGGAACCCCTCTTTTATACGCTGATACAAGTTGTATGTTGCCCCTCTAATGTGGTTAGGTAACACCCTTTACCATGTACTTGTTGGTTCGATCAAAACATTTATATCATCACCCTGTCATCTTAACCGTATCTTTGTGGGGAGGGGTCATTGTGTCCTGTATCATCTTCGGGGAGTGTGTTTACACCATAACTTTGTATCAAAGTGTTCTGGTACTACCCTTCTGAAGTGGGTTTATGTGAATACATAGTGTCCAGTAACTCTTAGGCGTGTCTGTTTTTGCCATGCCAGTCATGTTCTTGCCAAGTACATGTACTAGACAGTGAACTTGTAAGCAGGCATTTGCTTTGTAGAAGGGCCTGAATTTTGCACACAGCCTGACTTCTGCTAACTTTGTTTGATAGCAGCAGTGCCTGACTTTTGCTGACCTTAATTCAGGCCTTAGGCCTTGTACTAGGCCCCATGCTTCAGGCTCTCTCTTTCTACTACAGGAGCATCAAGTCTGCACATTTGTAGCAGGGAAAAACTGAACAATATGTTGGTGCCTGCATTCTGCATTTATTTTAATAAATAAAATAGCACTATTAAGGTGCCTGCATTCTGCATTTATTTTAATAAATAAAATAGCACTATTAAGGTCAGGATTTAGGCACCTGGAAGCAGCAGAGTGACACCATCTAATACACTTAAAAACCCACGTTTACAAAACAAGATGTTCTGATATGAATGGGTTGGTGATGAGGTAGGGAGGATTGTATCTAGTGCTGTATGCTGAAAAATCTCTCAACTCACAGGACAAAATTCACTCCTGTGCAGCACTTAAATTTCACTTGAACCTTCAAAATTGGGCCCTCTGCCTAATGGTGAATTTCACCCGCAAGTTGCAGTGAGGGCTCTTCAGAATTGCTGTATCATCATCACTTTAAAAGTATGCCATAGACCTATCTTGTAGATAAGCAGCTGAAGAATCTTGCTATATCAGACCTTCTAAGTTGATGTCCATCAGGCCCCTCTTAATAGACTCAATAGAGACGTTTAGGATGGAAAAAAACAACCCACACATAAGCATATTTAAATATATGTTATGGGTTCATTCAACTGTACATTTCTGTAAGCCAAGCATCCTTTCCAATTGCATCTCTTTAGTTGACTGGAAGGCATTTTCCCCATCAACTTGGAATCAATCCTTTTCAGAATAAAGCAGTAGCAAAAATAAGAGCAATCAATTTTTTTACAGGGAGGTGCTGTTGAAATGTTTTCCTTAAGGAAAAAAAAAACAGTTTTATGAGAATCTGCAGCTGCAGAATATGCTACCTTCCAAAATCCTAAACTCATTCCTGTGTGTGTGTCCCCTTTTTGTATAATTCCCTGGAAAGTCCTACAAACTCTTCCAACTACACCAAAGGGATCCAGCATATTTTAGCTGATGGCACTGAATATGATTCAGGTAGAGTTTCTTGGCAGGACAACTAGCTGGAATAAGAAACAAACTGCCAAGCTCAGCAACGGAAGCAGATAGTACCAAATGAGTTCAACAAGGAACAAGTCCAGTGTTTGGAAGGAGAAAATATAGGGGTTCCAGTCATTAAGTAAAATTAATGTTAAGAAGAAACTCTAATGCTGAGGTTGAAAACAAAGCAATAGGTCACATCAATGAGAACTAATGCATTTTTACAAGAAAACCAATGAGTGGAATAATTGTTCATGCCCCAAGTCCTTCCTCAAGGTGAAGAGCAAACTTGACCAATCTGCAAGCTGCTGCACATCTCCTGGAAGATTTTGTGCACCCTCCATTCTCATTGAATGTAACTTATTTCTATAGATTGTTTCATTATCTCCAGTAGCTATCATTGGCATGAGTACTGTCAATGACAATGGGAATCATTCAGCTACCGCAGAGAAATCTTTTCTGACTTTCTGTGGATGGAGATGCTTTTCTTGAGATGAACGAAGTGTCTGTGTTCCAAAATAGCCTCTGAAAATATTGCTAGGCACTTGAATGAAGAAGGATAACTCACTTGACTTGATGTCCCTTGGTCCTCTTTGGAAAGGCACAATAGCTAAGGCAAAAGCACTCCTGTTGGTTTACAACATGTTCTGAATTCAATGAGAGTCAAGGTTGCTCAACAGCTTGCTGGAGTATGCAGCTAGTGCATGCTGCAAATGACAGGAAATGGACTGCAGTATTAATATAAACTATAATATTATTCATTTTAATCAAATTGAAAACAAAATTTATGGTGTTTAACCTATATCAAGAGCTGAAATTTCCAGGGCCATGCTGTAAATAACATTCTAAAGGGTAACATATTTTTGTACAGTATTTACTTGAATACGATGATGAATTTTCTCATAGAAAAAGCTCTGATTTTTTATTGTTCTGACCCCTAAACTACTGAAGGTATTTAGTATTTTTATATCATTTCTAAAGCAACTAAGAATGTATCTTTGTTCACATAAATATTTTATATTAGGCACAGCCCTGCTGCAGATGTGATGTTAATAACTGAATAATCCCATTTGGATTTAATTTGTTTTATGTCAAAAAATTCTTTAAAAAAATCAACCCTGAAATAGTGTTTTCTTTTAGTGATTTTCTACTTATGTCAGTGGTAGTGCAAGTAAGCTGCAATGCATGGAGAATAAATGGTGGGGAATGAAAATGAGGATTTCCAGAAATATCTGTTTGGATTCAGAAAGGGAAACAGGAGCACTGCATAAGTTTTATTGTGATAAGCTTTCATTGGTATTTTTTTGTTGCTTATAGCGTATTCCATTCACAGTGTTCCCATCTGCATCACCAGCTTGCTTTTCTTCCCTTAGGACTGCAGGGTGTTTTAATAATAGGCCTCCAAGACCCTTACAGCAACAAGAAGTCTGATAAAATAAAAAGAAAAAAGAGCTGAAGTGATCCCTGGAGAAAGACAACATATTTTCCTATTTTCTTTTCCATTCCACAACAGGTTGATGGGCTGAGCTAATAAAAGCCCATTGGCATTCCAGCAAATCCAGATACATTTTGCTTGTCAGGTAACAGTTATGAGTTCTAAATATTAGCATTCATAATTTAGTTGTCCTCTGTTTCTTTAAGTGCACTTAAATATATGTAAGCCTAATAATTTAAATTTTCAGCCTGTTGTAGTAGGCACCAGCAGTTAGAGAATGGTATGAAAACTGGTCAGTGGAGGTTTCTTTCACCCGTAGTTCTACTGGCTGCCTGAAAAGAATATATTAGAATGACTAGAATATTATTTATTTTTAGGCATATGTTCTTAACATTTGGCAGACCTGAAAGTTATGTCAGTTCAGATTATGAACCCAAATCTAACCCAAACAAATTTTGAGCTTAGCTCTGTCCTGTGGAAGCTTGGATTGCCTGCATATACCTTGTTCTGGAATGGTCACACATACAGATGCTGACCTGAACATATCCTGTCTCTAATACTGCCATTTCTCTGCCAATTCCTCCCTCCAACATCTTTAGAGTCTATGGATCCTTTTCTTTCTTTAAACTTGATTCCTGTATCAAGACTGTGTCACGTTTAAAGTCCTGTGCTTGTTATAACATGGCAGTCACTGACAAGACTTGACTGCCTCTGGAAGAGTTGATTTTCATATTAAGTTGCACAACAGCCACAGCATAAGAGCATAAAATAAAATGGGGGTAAGGGAAGAGAGATTTTTGCGCACAGTTCTGTAACATATAGCAGCATAGAAATTATATCACAACACTAGCTCATCAATTTTTCTTTTTTCCTCCCCTAAAGTTGTCACTTTCTGGCAGAAAAGAAGTTTGTAAGTAGATAAGGGATCGGAGAGACAAATTTCCGATAAGCCTATGGGTGCAAATAAATAACATTCAGAAAAATGGAGACATGTCAATTTCTGCTTCTGTCTTCAGTCTTTTTATGCATGTGTACTATTTCAAACCATGATCCCACATACTAAATAGAGTTGGGCCTGCATAGTGCTTGGAAGGGAGACCTCTAAATAAAATCAAGGCTGTTATATGAGATGGCATTGGTGATTCATTTGGCAGAATATTGTTTACCCTGAATCAAAGCCCTGCATGATGACAGGGAACTCTTGTTGCTGGTATTCTTGTATACAGATCGCAAGAATATTCAGCTGCTGACTTGGATTCCCCTTTTTCCCCCCATTAATGAGTTATCTGAACAGCCTTCTTTTTCCAAAAAAAAAAAAGCCTGATTGCTATTCAACATATTTCAACAAACACTCAAAGTGACTGTATTTCAACCTATAAACTGTTGTGAGCTATTCACCCTGTGACTATGTCTTCAGTGATTTCTCATTAGAGTGAGTTGGAAATTTTTCAATTAAACTTTTTGTCAAAAAATGCTGTTTTGTTGAAATTGAAACTGTACATGAAAGAGGGACAGGTTCAACAAATTTCCTGTGTCAAAAAAATACTAGGGAAGCTTTTTTTTCAAAATTGTCAAAACACTTTGTCTCAACATTTTCAAAATGAAAACAATGTATATATATTTTCCAGTTTGAAACTACTTCTCATTTTGAAATTTAAGCTAATTTGACTGAGAAAAGTTTAAAGGTCAAAATCTAAATGAAAAGTTTTATCTGAACCCAAAACAAAAATGAACAAGCAAACAAAAGTCAGTTTTGGTTTGTGAATACTTTTGGAAATGATTTTTTTGTCCCATTTTGAGATGGGTAGGAAAAAATAGAACTGCAAATATTTATGGATTAGGAAAGCCATTTCCCACTCAACTCTGCTTGCTGTTCATTATAAATGATGTGTTACATCAACATGGTACTGCTTCTGTGCCCTGATTGGATGCTTGAAACGGATAGAGGGAAATTAAAGATTTCAAGATTGCCACTCTAATACTTCTGGTATGAGTCTTTGTGAACACACATTTTTGTGAGTATTCAAAGACTTTGTTTTTCCACAAACATTCTTTGAGGAAAAATTCACTTATACATATGTTCAGGAAACTGAATTAAAAGGAGCTGTATAAGTACTTTTGGAAGCAAATATATTTTTATTTGAATAAATGTTTGTGAATACATTTTTGTGATCTTCACATGAGTCTATTCTGGAGGACTCTGGACCTGTAACATGTGTGAGAATTTAGGTTCAGCATTCATCCAAACTATAGTTTTTGTGCTGAATTCTTCTTCCCTTGTCTATATGCTAGAGGAGGTAATGTCTTGCTCTTTACTCATTTTTGGTCAGGGAGGGACAATGAGTCACTTTGTTCTCTTTCCCCAGAGGATCAAGGGGGTATTCTTATTTTCTTTTGTCCTTGAAAACATAACAGAGGGGATGAGAAGGGAAAAGGCTGCTTTTCTTCTGCAAGGGTCCTCTGGTCATTTCTATTTGTGCAATTGCTGGCTTTGACCTTATCTTCCACAACCTTCAGGAAAGTTGTGTCCATGAGGATTGTATGAATGCTCCCTTGTCATACCAAACATTCAAAGCCTAAAATTATTTAAGGGAGTACAACTCCCCAACTGTCTCAGTTCCTTGTTCTCCATCACAAAGCACATACAAATTTCCGTGCCAATGCCTCTTTAGTGCCCTTTCTCACAATGTTATTGTTTATGGGTAAGTATTATAAGGAGGTAGCAATAAGATAGAAAAGGTAGAAAGCCTGGCTGGAAAGCCTTTATATTTTACAGCAGAGCAAAGACCCTCAGTCAGTGCATCATCTCTGCTGTTGAGATGCCACTGTTTGCTTCATGCTTGAGGGTCTTTGGAAGTGAGTTCTCAGGCAAGTGAGCCTGGAAAATATTCTTAAGAGAGTCAAACAAATCTTCAGGCAACCCCTTTAAAAAATTGCAAGAGTCATACGTGATATTCAATAATCTGCAATATTTGAAGTTAATTCTCAAATGTCAAAAACTTAAGATATCCAGGATTCATATTTTTATAATTTATTTGCTGTGAAATACCTATTTCAAATAAGATATAAAACTGAGATCCCAAATGGCCACTTTATGGCACTTTCAAGCGAGCAGTGTATATAATGTTAGTCTCAGTGTCCTGGCTAAATTCCAAAATTGGTAATTACATTTTGCTTACCTAGAAAGGGGTATTTTATTAGATAAAGTATCCTATGTTTCAGTCATCTGCTATTGTACAGCATTGCTGTGTAATATAATACCTGTCATTTTAGAGCTGTGTGAAACTTAGTGGTTCAGTCATTTTTGGGGGAAGGAGAAAAGTTTGGATCGCATGAATATGCCTCTTATGAACATCACTTTATATATTTTGGTGTTAAGAAACCTAAGAAATCAATCAGACTCAGCCTAAATTATCCCATTTTGGGTTGGTACCATGTGAAAATGAAGACTATTTAAAAAAGTAATACAAAACCATAATTGCCTGCTAGGAACCTGCAGGAACTCCCCTTGACTTCAATGGAAGCAAGATTGGACTTTTTACAAAAATAAAAAGGAAGAGGTCAAACCAGTTCCAGTTTAACAAGAAAGATAGAAGATAGAAAATCTGTCTGAAGATAGAAAAAAAGTGTTAGCTATTATTCTTGTTCCCTTTATCATTATGTATTAATGATTTGATGTATGTATTTTTGCACACCTCTAACCTTTTTTCATTCTTGAAGAAGAAGCAGAAATACTGATAATTCATGAGAATTGCAGACCCCAGAGATGCAAAGAAGGATCAGATGATTATCTGAAGTGATGCTATTGTTATGCATAATTACACACAGCTGAATAAAACAACTAACTTTCTAAAGATGCATGAACTAAGAGGGTTCATAAGCATTCTTGTATTTTCTAATTTCATTCAAATATACAACAAATACCTATAATTACTGAAGTGGAAGCTGTACTTGAAAAATAAATGATCCATCAGCCAACTTGAATGGTCCAGTGGTCAGGGCATGACACTTGTTGTTGAGAGACCTGGCTTCCATGTCCAGCTTTGCCATTTACTGGCTTTGTGACGGGGACAAATGATAGAGTTAATTGCTCTCAGACTCAGTTTCCCCATTGGTAAAATGGGGATGATAATGCTTAACTACTTCTCAGGTATGCTGTGAGAGTTAATTACTGTAAACACTTCAGTTAAAAGACTGCACAAATGTAAAGCATGATTTTAAGATAATTCAGGTTTATATCACTTCATACCCATATCATGTACATCTCCAATTACTCTTTCAGAACCATTTGGAATGGAGAAAGATGCAAACAAGCTGTTGAGGCATTATGAAACAACAGCCCTTGTTGCTTCATTTAAAGGACATCTTACTCTTTCTTGGCTCTGTGATACATGTTGGGGACAAACACCACAAGCTGGCTAAACTGCAGCATTCAAATTGATGTCCAGGCGGAGGATGCAAAGCCAGACAGCTGTTGCTAAAATATCTGCTGTTGCTGTTGGCACTTCTTCCACAGTTGCTACTCCTGTTCAATGGCCCCCAAGGTCTCAGTGACAGTGATCAGGGTTTTCCCAAGCCAGGAAGATGAAGCCAATTTTTGTAATGAGAAAATTGAAGTGCTGGTGCAGAAGATAACTACCCCCCTGCAGCTTTCTGTAGGATAATGGGACCTTGATGAAGCAAAGTTTGGTACACCAATACAGTATCAGTAAATAACAGCAGCTTTGTATAGAAAAAAGATTTGGTGCCTTGATTAAGAGGCATAGAATACTTTTAACAACTATTTGGATTACATTTCAAAAATATATGCTTGTTAAAAACATGAATGTTATTAATCCTACTGTAGGAAATGCAGGCAAAGATGACCAGATGTTTCACTTTGACTGATTAATCCTCTCCCCCCTCTCTAATAGAAGGTCCTGCTGTCCTAGTGATTTTTGTTGGAATGTCCATTGACTTTTTCCTCTTTGGTGCTGTGGGCTCGAGAAGTACAAATACCAGAAAGAAATGTTGTGTTCTGTTGCTCTGTGTCTGAAAAAACGATCTTATTTTACAAGCGGTGTAAGAGGAGGTATTGTTCATTAACCAATACTCACAGTCAGATCAATTATTTATTTCCTGAAAGCCAAAATGTTCTCTCACAAATGACCATTATGGGAATTCTGATTACATCACTTATTGATATTACCACCCTATATCTCACTGAATCCCTTCAAATGCGGAGCGGAGGCTCAGATATTCAGCAATGCTAGAGGCTGTATGCAGAAAAGTAATTAAACGTGTGCCTAACTTCAAACAGGTGAGTAGTCCCATTAAATGACTGGGGCTCTGTTGAACACATAGCAATAGCCAGTCTCTTTCCTGAAGAACTTAGGGCTTGTCTATACTTACAGCTAAATCAGCACTGCTGAGATTGATGCGGCGGTGTTGATTTAGCAGGTCTGGTGAAGACCCACTAAGTCAATGGGAGAGCGCTCTCCCATCAATGTGTGTGCTTCAGCTCCCTGGGAAGCATAAGGTAAGTCGGCAGAAGAGCATCTCCCATCGACACAGCGCAGTGTAGACACCACTGTGAGTCGACCTAAGTTCATTTCGACTTCAGTTACCATAACATACGTAACTGATGTAGTGTATCTTAGGTCAACCTACAGTTTTAGACAAGTCCGAAAAAGAGCAGGAGAAAAGAAATAATGATTATCTCCATTTTACAGATGGGGACCTGAGGCACAGAAATCAAGGTTACACAGGAAGAACTGGCGCAGAATCCAGATCTCCTGGGTCCCAGTTGAGTGCCTTACCCACAAGACTGGAGCTGTATGGGAACCAGAATCTCCTTTTCATAGGAAATGATGCAATTATGAAATTTGTTTTCATTCCAAATTGGAACAAGACCAAAAAACTTTGAAATTTCCCACAAAATGAAGCGTGAAAAAAGTATTTTGGATCAGTCAAAACATTCAATTTTGATCAAATTGACATTTTTTTCTGATTTTGATTTTTAAAATTTTATTTTCAATTTATAGTATAATATAAAATATAAATACAGAAATAGTCATTTTAAAAAGTACTCGAGAAACAAAAAGTTTAAATGTTCCAATATAAGGTGAACCATTCATATTGACATCCTAATGCTTCACTTCAATTTTTGTCTGAACTAAATTTCACCAAAATTGACACATTCCTGTGGAAATTTTTGAGTTTCACAAAAGAGCATTTTGCAACAGAAAACTCTGGGAAATTTTCCATCAGCTTAATACAAGATCATCCTTCCACTCTAATCTGTGGATGCTTTGACAGCCAACTGGCATGTTCTAGGTGATTCTCATACAGCCTCAGAAAATGACAGAGAATAGTATTAACAGATACACAAGCACACCTTGGGATTAGAAATGATAGACACAGAAATGTGATCACACTCCTTACTGTCAAGCTTTCATCTGTACCTGTGGTGTCCATCTGCCACTTGTAGGCATTGTACTTTGTTCCATTGTGAGAGTCTCCCACTATTGTAGCTAGGTTTCTGAATTCATACGAGTTTAGTGACGTTTTTTCCTGCACAAGTGTTTTCTTGCAACTATTCACAATCTGTCTAAATTCTATTTGCCTCTTTATTTGATGTTGCTAAATATAGAAACAAAGAAATACAGCACAATAAAGAAGAGCAGATAATATAAAAAGAATCTCTGCACTAAATTCTGAATAACTCGTACTCTAGGCTCCTGTGACATGATGTAAAATGGTGCATTTCTAATTACTGTGGATTACATACCCTCTCTCAATTAGGAGGATAAAAACTTTAGCAAGCATGCTCTCTCAAACTCTGATAAACATTGACAAGTCCGTTTTGTTGTATAACATTGTGTTGATAGTTCTGAAGTGTTTTCAAGGAGAATACAACAAAAATAATTGTAACAGGATATTTACTCAGTGATTGTTCATTAGTGGGTAAAAAATCAAAGCCAAAGTTATATTACAATAATCTGAATTCATTTGTGGCATAGAGTATACATCAACATAAGTGATTTTTTTTAAATAAGAAGAAAACTCTGAAGTGATATGCCTTGCCTTATAACTTTCCATATTTACCTATTTAATAATTTTAATTAAGTAGTTAATACAAGCTTCTGAAGTAGATAATTGCTATATCACTTCACCTACTTATGAATGGTAGCCATTTCTGGAGTGGAACACAGCAGCTGCTGGACAGTCAATAATTACAGTACATAGCAGTTTAGCCAATACAACTGTAAATAGTTAAAGCCACAGGGGAAATTTTAGGTATTCCTGCATTGGAGCTTGGCCAAGATACCAGGGTTATCATCACTAGCTACTCTTACTAAAAACACTATGGGTCTTCTCTTTTTTTTATAACATCTGTAATGAAGCAATAATGTAAGATAGATGTAATTAATGCATTTTAAATAAATAACTCGGTACGTTAGTTTTGTATCATTTCACAGATGCCTCCTCCAAGACCAACACGTTCCCTATCACTGTATAGACATGGATTCAATACTGAACTGTAACTTTTTTTTTTTTTTAACCAGAACTTGTGATGCATTGAGGTGGTCTCCCACCAAAGTATTAATGAGCATTTGACCCTGTTTAGTCTGTGTGAATTGATGAGTTCACAGGGCAAAGTGGTATGAGAATCCACAAATGTTATGGCTTCTGCACAACAGATAGCTTGTGTACTTATGTACTTGTGTACCACTATTCACCAATACGTTGTACAGACTTCTGCTGGAGTAAGCAGGGGTTCAGGGCTCACACTAAGAGAGAGTCCACTTGTAGGAAACTTTCAGTAGCACAAGGTACCTGTGTACTCAAAGGCATACACTCCCAAAGTGGAAAGCATGGCCTGGATGCAGGTCCAGGTCTTATGAAGCTTTGTCTGCAAATTAAGTCAGAATCTCAAATATGCTTGTCTTTGCTGGGTATGAATTTCCATAGAGGTCAAGCAGCTAATATGGTGACTCAAGCTCATGAAATCTGATCCTGCAGCTCTTCTGCAGTAGGTAGGTTCATGCCATTGCAGACTATGGAATCTGGCCTATGTCTCAGTACAAAACAGTCTTGAACAACAACAATAATGTTGTCTTCATCATCATCTTCTAGCTAAAGCTTGTATTTGTAAATAATTTTTCAGTGAAAATGTAGCTTTTAACCACAGTCTCAGAAGTAAAGTGGTTTGTTTTCCAGTTCACCTCCTGAACTGCACTTAGCCCCAAGAATGTGACATATATGATATTTTGGAAAGACAGCACAGAAAAAGCATAAGCTCCTAGAAACAGTGTCATGAACTCAGGTCATGATCGTTTGTCTTGACAATACAGTGCTCCTCATTTTGTGCTGATTAACTACTAATATTGTCACATGATGAAGATTCAGATGAAGTCTTAAAAATAAATTGAACTCTTCTCAAAAGTTATCTCTTCTGTAAATGACATTTCGGTCTCCATTCAACTCATTCACTGGTTCTGGGGTGCGGGTAGGAGGGAGGAGGAATCCCTTAGGTAGTCGTTGAAGTTAGCTTTTTCTTTTTTTCTTTGTATTTCATACATCCCTAATTCTAGACCTGTCTAATGAGGGACAGACGGTTCCCATCATACTGTCTTCTCACAGGATGCCTGGTGTGTATTTCCCCTTTAATGTTTTCTTTCAGTGAGAATGTTAGTTGTTTGTCATTTTCCATTTCAGGTGAGTATATCAGCAATTCATCATTCTTTGTCTTTATTATAACCCCGAATTATTTTGTTTTCTTCGTTAACAGTAAAGTCCTTGACCCAGTTTAACACAGCGGATCAATCTTTGACATGCCATTTCGTAGCATTTTAAAAGTTATGAACTGAGGAACCTCTTCAATGTGGAGCGTAACCTTTATAAATTATTGTATATTAGTTCACCTTTTGCACTAGAGTGTTGCCAAAATGGGGGAGAGGGGTTAAATTCACTTATAAGAGCAAATGAGTTAAAGCTTGACTATAAAATTATACCAAAAGATCCCCGTGAATTTCATCTGCAGCAAAAGGCATTTTCTCCTTGTTTTTCTTTTCAGTAAAACCTGAGTGTGTATGTGTGTGTGTGTGTGTGTGTGTGTATTACTACACATATATAACTAAACTCTACTGAATTTAATTGACAGTGTGATTATCCCCATATTGCACATAGAGAGAGTGAGGCAAAGTGACTTGCCCAGGAGCACACAACGAGTTCATTCCAGAGCTGAGATGAGAACTCAGAAGGTCTTGACTTCTAGCCAATGCTTAGTCCCTGAACCACAGTGCTTTACTTTAATTTAATTTAATAAAACAAAAATTATTAAGAAACAAGGAAAGGAGAGGTGCCAAAGATAAAGCTTATGATATTTTTTCTAAGACTTAATTGGAATCTGAAAATAGACTCAAGCAAGGAAAACAAAGTTTCAAACCATTACAAGATCAGTACAAACTCTCACTGGATGATTATAACCTTAGTGCATGGCACTGCTTCTAGCTGTCTTAGAGCTGTTTTTCCAGCATTAAGTTTTTTGCATGTATTCCACCATCCACAACCCTGGGGTTCTGTGCAATTCTAACTGCCTTTCTTACACTGTAGCCTGTTAAGAGAACATGAACAAGCCTCAAAAGGTTTGGTTATGTGTGCAAAAGTTTTAAATCCACAAGCTTTGAACTTTTTAAAGCGAAGTCCTCCCCTCTCAGCTGTATAATAGTCTTGCTTTAATGCTGATATCCCCACTTTAGTACTATGAACTGACCAGCTTTAGCTTTTCCAGACATTTTGGCATCTTTTTTTATTTCTTACTGCAGCAACCACAGCATTAACATCTGCAAAGCAGAGATTACAGTCATGCATCATATTGATATTTTTTTCATAGAGTACTGGTATTGCTTCAAAAATCCTTCCCTTGTGACATATTCCATGAAGGAACTAACAAGTCTGCAGGCAACAGACAACCTTGAAGTACTTCCACTGCTGTTCAGAAGTAATTAATGATGTCTTCTTCTCACCCAGTACTTGACACAGATATACATTTTATCTCTTGCAATATAGAGATGTAGTTTTTGTTCTAAAGAGATAATCTTTCACTCAGATGTTTTCATGTACAATTATTTCTCAAAACTTTATAGTCCTTATTGATCAAAACTAAAGCCTTCATCAAATAAACAGAGCAGTACTTTTGTTGTAGGCATTAAAATATTTGTGTGTCCTTAAACATATCAGAAAAATCTATTTGATAATGATTCACTAGGACCAGAATTTAACTTGATATCCTGCCATCTCTTTCAGTTTGAGATTCACTTGACTTTTAATGATTTCTTTAATTACTTTGTTGGCATAGTATAATGATCTATATCTGGTAATGCCTCCCCATTTTGGAATTATCAGTCTTTTGTGAATGACTTTGGTTCTTTGGGATTCTACTATATTCCTTTTTATTACTCTGTTTTGCTCTCTTTTGCTTTCAAAGCTTTGTAATTAAATGACTGTTGAACTATATTAGACTACTGTTTGGTATTAAGATAGATCTTTTATCCTTTGCTAAATGGATGACAACAATAATAAATTTTTGAGAAGCAATTTGCTCCCTAGATGCAAAAATATGTTTGTGTCATTTCAGAAAATGGATTCAAAAGCAGACAATGCATCAATCCCTTTAAATGAATTAAAACAGTCAAATATACAACACAATGGGTGCAACACTAGTATGATGCAAGTAGTAGACAAGTTTATGAATCTTTTATGAAACAAAATGATGACATGGTGAATTGCCAAAACAAAAAGTTGTGAGGCTAAAATATAATTTTTCAGATGGAGAGACAGTAGTTACTCTTGAGTATGCAAGACATTTATGCGGGGGTCAGGATGGAGGTGGGGGAAGAAGTTATAGCCTTCCTCATATACAAGGTGGCGGAATACTTGGCCTGTTTAACTATTCTGTTGCTCTTCGAGAGAAACTTGTTTAACTCCAGAAGATAGTATTGGAAAAGTATGAAATATTTGTATTAAGCTCTGAATCCTCAGAAGCTGAATTTGGATCCAAGGCTTGATATATTTTCTGAAGTTAGAGTGGGGAGCAAAGTTTACACAGTGCGGGAGATTTGTGAACCACTGACTTTGTTGTCCTTCGACCAGCTGGCCTCATTCTATTCCTATAATCAGCCTTCCATATGCCATTATAACTGCTTTCCCTGTCGCTAACAAGACCATACTTACTGTTGCTATAATCAAGGAAGGGTAGGAGAGCAATGCCATCTTCTGCTTTTGCTTTGTGATGATTGTCTTTGCAGGAGTCTTGAAAATGTTACTAGATGTCTGTACCCCCATTCTGAATCTCCAGAAGGCTACCAGGTATAACCACTTCCTTAATAATAGGGTCTTTAGGGAGGAAGCTAGGGGCAGGATCTGCCATGATTTTCCTAAAAGGCAGAAGGCGAGGAAAACCAAGCTCAGTTCTGCACTAGGGGATTGATATAAGGTGCTGAGCATTCTGGCCCCCAGAATGACCTTAAGTTAAGGTTACTTAACTTTGAGAGCATGCCTAGTTCCATTGACTTAAATGGGACTATACATGTGCTTAAAACAAAGAATGTACTTAACAGCTTTTCTCACTATCTTGTAGGATTGAGCCCTAAACCACAATGGCACTTGTAGTTCTCACTTAGTAGGCCAACAGCCACTATGAAACTCTCAAACTTCCTTAGCAATTGTGAACCTTTTCCTGTTTGGTTTACTAGCCTAACATGTGGTTACAAAGAATGTACTTAATCTTTGAAGGCAGACAATGGGTTTAGATGGCCCAGTCACTGGTATTTAACCAAAAAGGTATCAAGACATGTACCCATATTATCCAAATCCAAGGGGGCACAACCAAGCAAAAGTGTATTGACTTGCCAACAGGTGTATTGACCTATAACAACTACAGAGGACTGGAGATTGGAAAAATCCCAAAGGAAAGACAGGAAGAGACAATGGTGTTAGAATCTGTTAAAAGGGAGACTTTCATGAACATAAGGGAGCAGACTAGTACCTGGGGACAAGACTGGGCAGGAGGGGAGAGAGTGCAGAAGAATCCTGAGATGCCTGGAAGACACTAAGACCCAAGGGACTTTCAGGAGGGCTGAGGGAAACTCAGGTAGGGTTTTTTTGTGCAGGTGTTAATGTTTCCATGGACCTGTATATCTTTTGTGCTGTGTCTATGAAGAAAGTGTCTGGTTCTAGAACTCCATTGCAAAGTCTGTGTATTACTTGCTTTAACTACTAAGAGAAGGAGGGAGAAACAAAAATGCAGAAGATCCTCAGCTACAGTGGAATTCTGCATAAGCTGCAGGGGACACATAGGGGGTCAGCAGTGATCTTGGGAACCAGGGCAGCTAGACTGCAGAGTCCCGCAACCAAGAAAGGGACTCTGTACCTGCCTGAAAGGACAGATATAGAGAGAGTGTCTGAACACTGCTCAGAGTCAATATGTTTAAAAGCCTGTGGGATCCAAAGAATTGGGTCCAGTATATGAGTTTAGGTGAGTGCCCACAATGGGGAGTTTAGCTAGGGCTGTAACATCTGGTCATAGTATTTTAATTTACATGGTGTTTTGTTTTTGATTTAAAAGGGGTGAATTTGTGACTTTTGGTTTTCCATTATCTAACTAGCTTTAATAGAACAAAAGCCCCAGAAACTTCTAGTAAGAAATTTCCAAGGTTCTTTATTTACTCTTCTAGCCGAGATAGGATAAAACCTGTTCAAAGATAACTGCAGGGTTTGAGAGTTTTCCTGTCCTGATTTCGAGCTATGTAAATAACTGATTTTTCAGTTTGCTGGAAGTTTTATTTTGAACATGTAAAAAAATGAAATATTTTTATTTTGGAGGAGATTTTGTTTTTAGCTTTGGTCTACCAAAACAGTTAGATGGAATCAATACAAATTAATGTAACCTTTTGGTTGACCTGAATCTACATTTTCCTCTAGAAATTTTTTTTCTATGAACATTTTTGCCCAAATCTAGTCCGGATTCCCTCTTGGGACAGAGGGAGGGTAAAGACACTCCCCTGGGAATTGGAGGTTGCCTGTCTTCACATGAGAAGAAGGGGAAGCAAATACTTGCCTAACTTCACACAGAATGGCCAGAGGAGGAGGTCCCCACCTTATAACTTTTAGCCCAGCTCACCTGAGATGTGGGAGACTCTTGTTCAATCCCCCCCCCCCCACACACACACCTGAGGGGAGGAAGAGGATTTGAACTGTGGCCTCCCAGCTTTGAGGAGAGTGTTCTTACCAATGGGCAATAGGATATTCTGATGTGGGACTCCCTTGGCTACCCCTGTTGATGGTTGTACCACTGTTGATAAATAGTAAGAGTCAGTGGAGCAGGGAGACTCTGCTCTGGGTCTCCTGCCACACAAGGGGTGCCCTAATCATCAGACTACAGTGTCATTCTCCCTCCATCTCTAGCCCAGTGGTTCTAATTATCTAATCCAAAGAGGAACAGCTTCAAAAAGAGAGACTGAGTGAGTATCAAAGTATCTCATAGCATCTTGGGTAGAGAGGGGGATTTAACCTGTGTGTCCCGTCTCCCAGGTGAGTACTCTAATTCCTGAGCTAAGAGTAAATAAAGTGAGCACTATCACCACCACCCCTTCATCCTCCTCTGCCCAGATATCTAGTAGGTGTGCTCTGAAGCCCACACACAGTGCAAGTCAGGTGGACATATGCCTATATTCCCTGGTTTGTGAAGCACTTTGGAGCTTAAGAAGAAGTTAGGAAACAGTACTTGTAGAGTGAGGCTGCAGGAAATGCTCAAAGGCAGAGACTTAACTGCCTAGGGAAATTTTATTCTGAAAAAATTAGGGGCCAAATGAGTTTAAGGACCTACAGGGCTAGGATGGAGTTTTGTGAACCACAGTGGAGCCAAAATCTGGGTCTTAGGTGCGTAAGTATCTTTGTGAATCTGGGTCTTAGTGTTAGGTGCTTGATCCTGAGTCCATTGGAATAAAGAGTGCAATGTTCTTGTGTACTTCACTGGTGCAGGATCAGACCCTTAGACTACTGGACTAGGACTCAGGACAGACCTGTTCTAGTCCCAGTTCCTCCACTGGTCTGTTGTGAACATCAGTTCCCTCCCTGTGGCTCAGTATCCAAAATAGGGATACTGGTACTAACTTCCTTTGTAAAGGGCTTTGAAATATACTTTGAAAAGTCCTATATAAGAATTAAGTATTGTTAATGGCTAAAGGATTTGGGGCAAGTTATTTGAATTGCTATGCCTCTAACAGCTATGTCTACATTGGAGCTGGAGATACTATTTCTAGATTGAATAGACCTACTTGTGTTAATCTAGTTGAGCTACTGTGCTAAAAATAGAAGTGTAGCTGCAGTGGCATGAGCTACTGAAGGGGCAACTGCCCTAGGTATGTACTTAGGTGGCCTATCCTGCCACTCATGCTGCTTCAGCTACACTGCTATTCCTAGTGCACTAGTTTGATCAGACCTATCATGGCTATATATTCCAGAAATTACACTTCCAGCTCCAGTGTAGCTATACCTAAAGTGTGAAAAAGAGATGATAATGTTTACCTGCTTCACAGGAATGACCTGAGGCTTGACTTAGTGTTGTTAAAGCATTTTGAATGTTCAGTTGAAAAGCATTACTGTAATATGGAGTGTTATTACCAAGAGACTTTGGATTTAATAGTATGCTATTCTCTCTTGTTGTCATGGAAAAATAAACTGAAGTTACTGTAAACATACTTATATCACACAACCTGTGGACTTTAAACAGAACCAAATCTGTTTTGTTCTCCTGGAAATGTTACATTTCTTTCTTCAAATGTTTAAATTTTCTCTCAAATTAAACATATTTAGGCCTCAGGATGTGAGTAAAATTCATAATTAAGTACAACAACTTTTAATATAATAACTTATTAGCTGAAAATGTCTGAAGAGAACAGAAGATATTTTACTTAAAGCAAATACTAACAAAACTAAGGTGGGATCATGGAATTAAACACAGTGTCATGTATTAAGAGCAACCTTAATTCGAGCATTTCCTAACTGTAACCCTTCTGCAAGGTGGACTTGGCAGCAACAAGGGCTAGGTTCGATATCTAGGGGGTTCCTCATAACAAATCAAAACAGAACTGGTTTGGGGCCCCCACCCAATAATCTGGGAAAATTTAACACCACCCCTGGGTGCTTCTGAGAGGCAATACTTCCCTTCTCACAAGCACTGAGTCTGTGTATAGCAAAGAAAACTTAATAAAAAGGGGGAAAGAATCAAGCATTAATTAGGGAAAACACCACAACCATGATTTGAAAGCATATGGCCATGAGCAAACACCCACCCAAAGTATGATGGGTGGTGTCCTTTGCCTCAGTTTCTGACCTTCCATTGTGAAAGTCCAACAAACAAATGTTCCTTTAACATGCCACTGACTTTTCTCACCACAGCACCCCATTCACAGTTGTTGTCCTTGGTCACTGAAGACCCAGAGTTCAGAGGTGCATTCATATGGGTTCACTCCCACCTGGGTGAGGGGGAAACATTGAGCAATATCTCAGCTGCTGTGCTACAACTGGCTCACAGTTGCCACCATTCATTCTGCTGCCTTTGCCCACTGCTGCTGTCCCCTGCAGTGAGTCATGTTCTGAGGTTCCACAACTTAAACTATCTCTCAGTGATCTCAGCAGGTAGTGGGGAATCTCACTTCTAGTGCAGTGTCTGCCTCTGCAGCACTGTCCCATATCAGGTCTAAAGCTCAGCACATGGTGATTAGAGATTTCAGCTCTAATGATCACTGAACAAAAAAGGACTCTCAATTGAATTTAATCATCTCTATCTTTAAACAGCAGAAAGGAGAGGATCGAATTCTGTCTAGGATTCCTTACGCAGAGCTCTCCCCCACCATCTCTCTCATACAATGGTATTTGGCATCCCCATCCCCAGGTTAGCAAGTGAGGAATAGTTTAGAGTGACCCCCTCAGTCAGACAGGCTGCCCTTTACTCAGACAATAAGGATAACATTTCATTACCCCTTCACTTGATAGTAAAGTGATTTGTAACCCATCACCGGCCAAAAGTGATCATTTTAGCAAAACAGTTCCATTATGCTGTGAACCTAGGCAGTGTCTGTGCAAATATAGTCTGTTCTTGAAATCTTTTCCCCAAGCTAATTACTAGATGTTAGGGGAGAACTCATTCAGACCCTACTTACATAACTTTGCAATACTTGACTTTGAAACCGTAACAACCTTCTTTTAGAATTGGTGTCTTAATTAGCTGGGGAGCTAACTCAGTTGACTGAAGGCTTTCACTCAGCCTTCTAAATGTTAAGTAGCACATTTCAAAGTATAACTGACTTTAAAATACGCTAAGGTATTGAGTAATATATGAGCAGCAAAAGGACACTTCTATATGAGACAAACAGCGTATTGGATTGGACATTGAGAGGTTCATTTTAGGTTCACCTGCTGCCTATTGATCACAAGAGCCTTACCTTGATTGGCATCTTCAATAATGTAAAGGAGGCACATAGAGCAGGCTATCCAATAGGATACTTTAGTATCTGGTTAAATCTGCTCTAATGTCTTCCCATCACTTGGCGGGTGCATCAGTTGTCAGGGAGGGCAGTGTTGATAGGCCCCATGTGCAATGTCAAAACAGGAGCAAAAGCTTCACTATGCAGAGTGGGTTGAAGCTCAGATAAGTGGAGTGCAGCTCCTGTTGTATCAGGTGAGACAAGCTCCATTTTGGCTTCCCTGGTTGAACTGCTACAGGATGACCATGAAGGTCTAGGTTCCAGTGTCAAATCCAGTAATGTGTGGGATACAAACATAAGTCTAAGTCACCAGATGGGAGACTTCATGTATTAGTTAAGTCTGTTTTAGTATCTGGCCACCCATTGATGGGCACAGAAAGTATTTTTTCTCAAGGCTTGGATTTAACATTAAATGTGCTTGGTTTGTCTGGTGGGTAACTCCACTCAAGGCAGTTTTTCTGAGGCTAGGGAGTGACTATCCTTATGTGGGCTTCTGCAGTGTTGATTTGAGACTTTTTCTATGACCCCTCCATCTTCAGGATATGTTATTGGTTGAGCTGAGCCCTAAGCTGGGAGAGGTGCAACAGCACATGTGCTGGAGCAGATTCAGATATTATGACAGGAAGGAAAAGTGTCCTAATTTAATTTTAAAAATACTTGTTTTGGTTCATTTGAGTTATTGGTTGTCTGCAATACTTTATGATGTACCAGTAAGAGCTGCTAGAGGATTTCCTAAGAGGATATTCAGACTCATTCTGCAGAGGTGAACTTAATAGTAAGGACATAAAATGGCTTGAAAAATTCAAACAGTTTCATCTTTTGATTTGAGACATGCAGAGACTTGGCTAGCATGACACTTTAAAATGAAATAGCTTAATGCAGCAAAGAATAACCAAACACCATGACACCTGCTTTATTAGCTTTAAAACATAAATTAATCAATTGTAAAATTAGGAACATATTATGGGGCATATGAGGGATTGCAAAAATCCACACAAGTTCCAAATATGAATCTAAAACCATTCATGCTGGTGTGTTCCTAGCCTCACTAAATCAGAGAAAATGAGTTTTATGAACAATCCACCAGATGGGAAAATGTTCACATACCACGAAATGTTGATCAGATTTATTTGAAAAGCAAGCTGTAACCATATGCATATGAGAGGAAGTAAAATGGATTTTCAGATACGCAATGACTGCTGTCAGGCTTGCAGCTGTATGAATTTAATGCCGTACTGCTGTTTCTTCAGTAGAATTCCTTGATGCCACTTACCTGTTTGCCAGCTAGTATGATTAATATTGATTCAGTTTTACAAGCAATTAAATTGAAAGAAATAAACAACCTTTTATTGGATTTTCACTAGACAGAAGTACACATTCGGATGATATTTTTTTCTTTGAGAAACGTAATATTGCAGCATCCAGAATCTTCAAGAACAGAAAGATTGCATTTATATCACAGCACCTCTGTGCCTCTGGAATTTCTCATTCATACACCACCTTAGGTCACTTCATGTTTGTTTCACTGCATTGACACCAAGTCATCTAGTGGTGTAAGAATGAAGAGTATAAATAATTACATTTATTTATGAACATGTTTAGTTTATTTTATTAGTCTCTTAAGTGGTGTTGTCTCATCTTTCTACATTTGAAGAAATGTAATCTCTGGTTTGAAGAGAAGCAGCCTGATAATGGTGAGGCAAGTGGAAAGCTGTGACCACTACTGCTGACAAACAAGAACTTGACATCTTATGTATTTGTTACTTCAGTTTCCCTCTCCCTCTCACCCCCTTCCAGCTCGTTTGTCTCATCCACCTGTTATGCTTGAATAGGGAAATGGAGACTGGCCCAACTGATTAAAAGAGCTCTAACCTGGGAATTCAGGGGAGACTTTTGGGAAATGCTCAGGTACCCTCCATGCCTGATTCTAGTATTGATTGGGAGGAAAATCAAATAAAAGAGGATACAACAATGGAGAAAGGAATAACAGAGGGTAGGAGAATGGACAACAAGAGGGAAGATAGTGCTGGTGCCACTGAGAGTAACAAATACTGGCAGTAAAATGGCTGTACCAATCCAATGAGGAATCCGGGTGAAGCCGAGCAGAAACAACTAAGATGTTTGCATACCGCTGCAACGAGTTTGCATGTGTTTTTTTTAAATGGAGGAACTAGAACGATGAAGAAAGTGAAACCAGATATTATAGAGATAATGGAAACATGGTGGAATAGCAGTCATGACTGGAATAGAGATATTGAAGGGTAAGATTCAGGAAAGACAGACATAAAGGTAAAGGTGGTGGAGGAGCATTGTACATTAATAATGAGGTACACTTTAAAGAAATTAAAAGTGATGGAGTGAATAAAACAGAATCTATTTAGATCAAAAGCTCTTTGGGAAAGAAAGGTAACAGAGGCTCCACTGGGATAGTGGTTGGGGTCTGATACAGACACCCAGGACCCAATTTGGATATGGATAATGATCTTGTTAAATATTACTGGGAATTGTGTGATTATGGGTGATTTTAATTTCCCAGATATAAATTGGAGGACACGTGCAACTAATAATGGTAGGATCCAGATATTCCTGGATGTGGTAGCTGACAAATTTATTGATCAAATAGAATCATAGAATATCAGGGTTGGAAGGGACCTCAGGAGATCATCTAGTTCAAACCCCTGCTCAAAGCAGGACCAATCCCCAATTTTTGCCCCAGATCCCTAAATGGCTCCCTCAAGGATTGAACTCACAACCCTGGGTTTAGCAGGCCAATGCTCAAACCACTGAGCTATCCCTCCCCCAAAAGTAACCAAACCGACAAAAGGAGACTCCATTTTAGATTTACTGTTGGAAAGTACTGATGACCTCTTAGAAAAACTGGTTGTAGAGCTCAACCTTCATTCCAGTTGATCATTAATTAATTCAATTTAAACTAAATGGAAGAACAGAAAAAATAAATCTGCAATTAGTATACTTGATTTCAAAAGGGCAAACTTTAAGAGAATTATTTAGGGACGTGAACTCAACTGAAGAACCCAGGGATCTCAGTGGTAATTTCAGTGCAGAAATCTTGGAATTACTGTACGTCAAAGTTGCAGAAACCATCTGAGGCCTGCATCCCTGACATGGGAAAAACATACAGAGAATAGTGCAGACCAAACTGAGTGAACAAGCATCTCAAACAGGTTCCTAACAGAAAGCAGAAAGCTTGCAAGGAATGGAAAAAGGGATGGATCACCAAGGAAAGCTATCTCTTGGAGATCATAAAGTGTAGGGAAAATGTGAATTGCCAAAAGCCAAGAAGAATTTCACCTTACAAAGGGAATTAAAACCAATAGTAAAAGGTTTTTTATCCATATAAATAAAAAGAAAACAAGGAAAGAAGTAGGACTGCTAAATGGGATGGAGATTAAAGATAATCTAGATATGTCTCAACAACTACATGATTATTTTGCCTCAGTTTTTAATAAGGGTAGTGAGGAGCTTGGGGAGGCAATGGTGGGATGGCTAATGGAACAAAGATATGGAAGTAGAAATTACTACATCTGAGGTGGAAGCCAAACTCAAACAACTTAATGGGACCAAATTGGGAGGCACAGATAATCTCTGTAAAATAATATTTAAGCAATGGGCACATGAAATTGCCAGCCCAACAACAAGGATTTTTAATGAATCTGGGTTCATACACAAGACTGGAGAATTGCAAATATGATACCTATATTTAAGAAAAGGAATACAAGTGATCTGGGAAATTTCAGGCCTGTTAGGTTAAAGCTCAGTTGTATGCAAGATCTTAGAACAAATTTTGAAAGAGAGAGTTGTTAAGGACATAGAGGTGTAACCATTAATTGGGATAAAATACAACATGGTTTTACAGAAGGTAGATCTCATGGCAGACCAACATGATCTCTTTCTTTGAGAAGATAACCAATTTTATGGAAAAAGGTAATCCAGTAGTTGTAATCTACCTGGATTTCAGTAAAGGATTTTACACATTTCCACATGGACATCATTACTTAAATTGGAGAAGATGGGAATTAATACAAGAATAAAAAGGTGGATAAGGAACTGGCTCAAGGGAAGATGACAATGGGTCATGCTGAAAGGTGAACTGTAAGGCTGGAGGGAGGATACTAATGGATCACTCTTGTGACCAATCATATTTAACATTTTCACTAATGACCTTAGCACAAAATGTGGGAGTATGCTAATAAAATTTGCAGATAATGCAAAGTTGGAATGTATTGCCAATATGGAGGAGGACCAGAACATCATACAAGAAGATTTGAATGGCCTTGAATACTGGAGTAATGGGAACTGGATGAAATGTAATAGTGCAAAGTGAAAAGTCATGCACTTAGGGACTAAAATCAAAATTTTTTGCTATAAACTAGTGACTTATCAGTTGGAAGCAACAGAGGAAGAGAAAGACCTGGATATATTGGCTGATCACAGGATAACTGTGAGTCAGACATGTGATGTGGCCCTGAAAAAAAGCGAATCCAATCCTAGTACACATTAGGAGAGATTTCCAGTAGAGATAGGGAAGTATTATTACCCTTCTACAAGACATTGGAAAGATCTCATCTGGACTAAGGTGTGCAATTCTGGTCTCCCATGTTTAAGAAAGATTAATTTAAGCTAGAACAGGTGCAGAGAAGGGCTACTAGGATGACCAGAGAAATGGAGAACTTGTCTGAGGGGAGACTTAAGGATCTTGGCTTGACAAGCCTAACAGAATGAAGGCTGAGGGGAAGAATGATTTATCTCTATAAATACATCAGAGAAATAAATACCAGAGAGGGAGATGAGTTATTTAAGTTAAGGGCCAATGTGGACACAAGAACAAATGGATACAAACTGGTCATCAGTAAGTCTAGTCTTGAAATTTGATGAAGGTTTCTAACCACAAAAGGAATGAAGTTTTGGAACAGCCTGCCATGGAGAGTAGAGGGGTAAAAACCCAACTTGTTTCAAGACTGAGATTGATAGTGAAGGTATTGGTGTTTATGGTGATGGTGATTATGAAGATGATGTTATGATAAGATTGCCAGCATTGGCATACGGTTCATCCATGACTGCTGTTAAAATGGGTGGAATGCATGGAGACAAGACACTAACACTAGTTTGGGAGCGCTCTAAGTTACTACAGAGAATTCTTTCCCAGTTTGATGGCTGATGAGTCTCATCCATATGCTCAGGGTCTAACTGAGCACCGTATTTGGGGTCAGGAAGGAATTTTCCCCCAGGTCAGATTGGCAGAGACCCTGGGCAGTTTTCATCTTCCTCTGTAGCATGGGTCACTTGCTGGTTTGAACAAGAGTAAACGTAGATGTTCTATAATCTGAAGTCTTTAAATCAAGATTTGAGGACTTCAATAACTCAGCCAGAGCTTATGGGCACATTGTCAGGGTGGGTGGGTCAGGTTCTGTGGCCTGTGATGTGCAGGAGATCAGACTAGATGATCATGATGGTCCTTTCTGGCCTTAAAGTCCAAGTCTAATTTCTTGTGAACTATTAAAATCCAGGACATGGTAGTTTTTTTGCTTTTATTGACAAGGACCAGATTTGAACCAGTGTACAGCTCTGAATCCCTGACCAGAATAATCACCAACTAATGAAAAGAGGTTTAGTATAAGCAGTGGTAAAAGAAATCTAACTACTTGAGACAGTTTCTTCCTCCCAGGGGGAAAAAGAGCCATCAGGAGAGACCTTGTGAAGAGTATTCCACAATTTTTTTCAGTGTGGAGAAGAAGGTTCTTCTGGCCCACTTCCCTCACATTGAGATGAGCACAGATCTCTACCCCCCAGAATTCATGGATCATCCACAGGAGGCCAGATGAGTTCACGGCCTCCCTACCTCACCACTTGCTCCCACGTCGTACAGCTCCACTGAGAAATGCCAAGCTACTCCTGGTACTCCTCTTTCCTCCCATCTAGTAGGAACTCACTCAATATTTTGGGAATCACAACACTGAAGGCTAGAACCAATGGAGAATATTATGAAGGCAAAAGGCCTAAGGATAGTAGTGTCCCTGATGATTTTGAGTGGGAAGAAATATAGGAAAGATTATATGCTTGCTTATCCTCTCTCTCTAGAATTACTCCACTGTTGTATGGACACACTATCACTTTACAAACATGAACTGATGTATTGCAAAAAAGAAAAGGAGTACTTGTGGCACCTTAGAGACAAACAAATTTATTTGAGCATAAGCTTTCGTGAGCTACAGCTCACTTGCAGTCTTCCTGCTTTTGCAGAAAGACAACTGTAGTGCTTCTGCTGTTGCACAAATCTTTGCCAAACAGTAATAGTGACAAGAGACCGGTCTGTGGCGGTACTCAGAATGCTGTGTGCAGAAGAGACTGAAAAGAGTTACATGATTAATTTCTCTCTCTCTCTCCTTTAAGGGGAAATAATGCCATGCACAGGAAGGACACTAGTAGAAAGCTAGAACAGGACCAAGCTATATTAACTTCCGTACACATTCTCAGTAGGTTTAGGAGGGACAAAGTATTTTTCTCTAAGCCCTTTCACCAGCTTTCCTCCATTTTCCCTATAGCCCGATCTTTAGATTATGTATTAATTATATTGATTACTTAAAAAGCCCCAGTTATCACTTTAAGGGTTGACAGGTTCTTGCCCCAAGATCAGGCCCAGTATTATTTCAATTATTGCATAGTTGGGAACCCCGATGTGTACAGTTGCAACACTCACACTATAGGAACTCTTTTATATTTATAAATATAGTTTATTAATACATTTATCACAGTCACAAACACCCCAACTCAGTAAGTAGATATAGATACTACAGAATATACATCTGCACATCCATATACTCACACCATCTCCTGTAGAACAACCTTAAGCGTTAGCCATCATCTTCCTCATTACCATCACCTTCCCCATCATCACCAGTGGCCATCATTCTGGCATCTCCCAAGGACTTCATCTCTCTCTCCCACTGCCCCTTGGCTGGGATGCCACTTTTATAATATTTACGCTAACGCAGTTGTGTTGGATGCATATTCAGCAGGGAATTTTTCCCTTTTTCCTTATTTGTATTCCCTTACCTTACTAATGTTGGAGTGTCTTTTTTCCTATAGGTTAGTATATCAATCATATCAACTTATTTTCATATACATCAATTTGTTACCATGGCACTTTTATGGTTAGGTATCACATTTGTTATTTCTGTCCTGACCTGACCTCGGTTCTTTCCAAGCTCTGGTGTACCTGTTAAGTTTAAAATGGTATGACCTTAGGAAGCCCCCTATGCCAACCTATTTCAATGCATCCTCTATGTTAAAGGTCACAGCCATATATGGACCTTATACTTTAGCTCATCACCATTTATCCAGGTGAAAGGTCCCAAACATATATATGCTAACTTTGCCCTAGCTCAACATACAGGATGTGGCCTGTAGGTCCCTTTTGTTACAGCCAAAATATACCCTCAGATATTAATCTATACAACTACTATAAAAAAACAATCAAACCCATCAGAAAATAAGAAAAGATATATAGGCAAACAAGCAGGCTAGTCTTAGATGTTTCTCATGGATCTGTTATGTGTATCAGTTCATTGCCAAGACACTTCTGTGGTTGATTCATGTACCTGTGGTCAGAACTTCCCCTTAAAACTCTATTTTCAGCTCCCCAAATACTTGGGGTTCTACGTTGGGCTGTTTATCTGTGCAAAGTTTATCTGTTCAAAGTTCATAGGATTCTTCTGATTCACTCCAGTACTGCTTCAAACAGCTGGGGTATAGCACAGAAAGCCAGTTTGTTAACAAAAAAGGAAGGGATTAGAGTACAGGCAAAGATTCAAAACTCCAGAATGCCTTCTAATTAGCTCATTATGCCTTGGCTACCTTTTATGGTATTGTTTAAACAAAGATGCAGAAAATGCTCTCATTCTCCATGTAGCAGTGAGCCATGTCCATGACAGATACTGGAATCATCAGTATTGCATAGGTGCTGGAACTGGGGGTGCTGTCGCACCTCCTGATTTGAAATAGTTTCCATTATATACAGGGTTTATAGTTTGGTTCAATGGTCTCAACACCCCCATTTTACAAATTGTTCCTGCCCTCCCGCCCCCGCAGTATTGTAGACATTTCATACAATTAAGGGCTATCTAAAGACCTCACTGTTTTTTGGAAGGATGTCTGCATGTAACACTGTGGTCATTGCCAGACACCAAAGAGATATTAAGTCACTTTATTTTTGTAAGGTCAAACCTCCTGAAAAAGTGCTTCCATCTGGTACCATGTCTGCCTTATTCATTAGTTGTATACCAAAGCTGCTGCTGGCATCCTTAACTTGACAAATAAAACCTCTTAAGTCATCAAAGCCTCACATTTACCTTCTGGTGTGTGTCTCTCTGTGTGTACACACAAAACAGAGATTAGCAGCAGCACCATCACTATTTTTGGTTTAAAGGTGGAAAAGTAGGTTGACCACAAAGCATATTCATATTTACTTTCAAAGGTTCTGATATGCTTTGCCTTAGTAAGGGATCACCATTTTAGACATCTGAATAGCCCTGCACTGAAAGAGTGATTAGACATTAGCCTGATTTTGCCATTTGCTCTAATTTAGATTTATGAGTATGCCAGTTTAAGGAATGAATCCCTCTCATCAGACATAGAAGTATTAGTTTCCTTTTTCCTCAATAATAAGATGTTTCATTCACTGGCAAAATTCCCAGTCCAACAATATGATGGAAATAAATTATGTACATTTGCATGGAACTTCTGTGGATTCTTAATTAAGAAATGGTAACCATCATCCAAGGTGATGCGTTTTATTTGGTGAGAAATTGAACAAATCCATTAACCCCTATCAGTTCCAAGATTTAGCAGGAGGGATGAATTTATGATTGCTGTTAATTTTTTAAAAAGGGTTTTTTTTAAAAAACCTTTCACCTCAGGATATTGATTAAAAGCAAATAGTGCATAAATTCTGCTTGCTTCACAGGTACAACTGATATTTTGACAACTTTAGTAGAGCATATTTAAGATTTTTTAAAAAATAAGTGTAAGATAGCATTTCTTTACAATAGCAGAGAAACAGATTTCCTGTCAGTGCAAAGGGTAAAAGCATTGTATCCTTGTGTAATCATGCTTATGCTGTACAGAGAATTAATTTAAGAAAGTCTACTTGAGGTCCCTATGAACATAACCTCTGACAGCAGATACTAAAAAAAAAGGCAAACACAATTTTACTATGAGATATTGCAGGGGTGTAGATAGAAAAATGCTCCAAAATACACTTCAGGTAGAGCATAAAAATATTTTACCCAGCTATGCAGTACTAGAGAGGAGGATTCAGTCCCCCTGTCCTAAACTTTCCTTTATTTTTGCATTCATTGCAAGGAAATGAATCAGCTGCATCTTAATGAAATTCTCAAGTCGTGAATAGGGAAGAACTTAGGCATCTACTAGATTTCTCATAGTCTATATACATCAGGAGAGAGCTTAGTGTGGGAAATACAAGCAGCCTGACAACATATGTGTGAAGAAAATGCCCACTTACAGTACTTCATATTAAAAGTTTCTTTTGCTTCTAAACGTTCCTATGCACCCTTCATTCTTAATTAGTATTCTAAGATTAAAGGACTGAAGGTGAGTGGCCTGCAAAAACAATGGAGTAAAGATGTTCAATTCAATATTATTAATGCAAATTAGTGGGAAATTAAAGAGGAGGAACACAAAAAGATTAAGGGGCTGGAGAGGCAAACTAATGAAGAAAAAGCTAAGTATAAAACATTGCTAAATGATGGCTAAGGCTGGGAAATGGTAACTGCCTAAGTATTTGAAATTTGAAAATGTCAAATGAGGAGATGGATTTGTTTTAGGGAATATGCAAGGATGTGTAATTAGTAGTAATATGATGGGATTAAGAAAGAAGTAAAATTAGACTAAATGTCCAGGCAAAACTTCCTGATGGTGAGATAGATCTATGAGACTGGGAAAGTCCTTCTGAAGGAAGTGGTGGAAAACCCATTCTTCAGGCTTTTTAAAACTACACTGGATAAAGAAACGATCTGGCCTTCTCAGGGAATAATCTATGACCTAATATATGTCTTCCATCTGTAATTTCTATTATTCATTTCTTGGGCGCAAGCAATTATGTATTTTTTCACAAATATTCATTCCATCCCCTTTTCAAAAGTGATTTAGACATTAAGGAGCCTTTGAATGAAACTTTGGTTCATGTGCTATTTAGGGTATGTTCACAGTATTATTTAAGCCCAAGAAGTAAGGGTCTTACTGTTAACAAATCAACACATCTTTGTAAAAATATATAAGTAGCTCATAAAAATTTAATGTTAAATGCTTGTTTTATTGTTGTTTATGCTTCCTGGTCTCCATTTTGAATTCCATGTGGTGGTGGGCATGACATCAAAGTACTAGAGTGTATGCTGCCATTGGTGGTTATACACTACTGCCCACGCCTTGTGATAAAAATTCCATTGGATCGCAAACAAGAAATCCCTCCCATACATATGTTAGTAAAATACATGGAGCCCAACACTTGTCAGGCCATAGGACTACTTCTGCCTCTTCTGTTTCTATTCCTGGTTCTGCAGTGGGCTGATCCTTGGTGGGATGGAGATGGGATCATCCAACAACTCCTCCAAGTAGGGGTCAGGAGATGCTGCAGCTGCTCCAGCAGTAAATCTTCCTCAGGGACTGGTGTGAGAAGTGGGTGCCTGTGGGCTTCCTGCCCATTTTATACTTTGGAGGTCAGAAAGTCATCATTCTGGCTGACCAGGTGTGACAGACTGTATCCCTATATTAATCTTTTTGACTAGATCATGATACATTGTGTACAAGTATGCCTTATGAAGTATCATTTGAAAACTCATACTCTGCCGAACATTATTAACCTGGTAAAATATGTTTGGCAACATTGCATGTAAAGTTATAAGATTCTACTGTATAACATTGCTGTGACATGTTCCAAGGTTAAAAAAAACAGCCCAAACCAGTTCCTCTGGGACAAAAAGCTAGTCAGCTTTTCAGAAAGGTGTCAGCAGAGTGAATTGTACAATCACCTAGTTAAACAACCATTCTTTGGCAGGAAAAAGGATGTAAGCAATAATTTTACATATTGACAATAGAACAACTGGAAGTTCCCAGGTAGACAGACTGGCTGCCACTTGAATCCCAGCTGGTGATAATCCTCAGAGAGAGGAGAATGGTATAAGAATTGAGAACACGGACAACACAGATTACTTCTCTCCACTTCTTTCTGCTCATGGCTGTAAAAAGCTTATGATGAGAGAAACCTTTTGCTTTTAAGTTCAGTTAGCTTGTTAAATTAGGTATTAGTTAGCATATTATCTTTTTATTTTCTTTGTAACCAATTCTGACTTCTATGCCTCATTACTTGTAATCACTTAAAATCAATCTTTCTGTAGTTAATAAATTTGTTTTATTGTTTTATCTAAACTATTGTGTGTTTTGATTGAAGGGTTGGAAACCTTCACTTGAGATAAAAAATGTTATGCATATACTTTTCCACTGATTAAATGACTGACCTTATATGAGCTTGCATTGTCTAGTGGAGAGCTGGGCAGTACAAGACACATATTTCTGTGGAAGATCTGGGATTGGGAATTTGCTCGTGTCACCCTGTATATAATTTATGAGTGAGTGTCCAGAGTATTCATGTAATTCGGTTGGGAGTGGTTTTGCATGCTAGAGGCTGTGTGAGAGCAGGACTGGGAGTGGTGGTTCTCACAGAAAAGCAGTATAAAAATCACTCCAGAGTGAATAATTGAGGGGGCACAGCTGTTAACTGTCCAGATTTTACCCTGGAGAATGTCACACCAGGCTATCGTAAACTGTTGGAGGTTCAGTGCTCAGCACAGCACCAGTCAAAGTCCTCATATGAGAGAGGCAGGATGATGGGGAGCTCCTTGCAGTGCAGTTCTTATCCCTGACATTTTGTTAGTCACTCTTGAGCTTCTTAATCCACTCCTGCACCAGTCCATTGAATCCTGGTGCTGTCAGCTTGTCTTATTTCTTGGTACACATGGTCATTTCTGATGCTCTTATGTCTTTCTTGCCTTACACCACAGATTTACCAGAATCTGACTGTGGTCCCCTAACCAGATAGCAGCACACTTGGCAAAGGCCTTCTTGGTGGCCATAGCTAGGACAGGAGTTGGTTCATTCTATTTGCTGATCAGCCATTAGAATAAAATGCAAGGATTAAATGTTGACCAGTTGTACTTAAACCAGGAGGTTGCTTCCATTTCTTGATTGGCTAATCTTAGGCTAGAAAAGATAGGAACACTTGCCCATGGGACTCTGGGATAGTGCTGGTGGACTCTCAGGACGTGAGGTGTGTTCACACTGCAAAATTATGGACAGTGGACATGAGTCCCAGCCCCCATGCCAGGTCCTAGGATCTGGGTCCAGAGGGCTTATTGGCCTGCTCAGACTGATTTGTATGTAGAGGGAAGGGAGGGGCTGGGCTTGAGTCTGAGTCTGAGTTTGGGGGTACGTTGCATGGTAGACATATCCTGAAGCATCCTTGAAAATTGTACTTAAGGTCTTTCATCTAATAGTTTAACATCAGATATCCTTACTCTTGTCCTGCTGATGATTTTTCATTTGTGCATTAAACTGCATCATCATAACTTTGCTTTTATTGAAAAATGTCAATAACATATTTTTTAAACAAAGAAAGAAAGCCCAGGCTGAGTTTCAAGTGAATCTTTGCTCATAGATGGTTTCATGGGGTCAAAGATGTTCAGAACATGGAAAAACCTGATTTTTACTAGAAACTGAGCATAATATAACAGTTGCAAGTGAGTTTTGCTAAAAGTAAAATTGAAATTTAGAGATGGTAAATTTCTAGATGGTCTCCCCAACTACTCCCCTTCCCCCTCCCAAAAAAAAAAAAGATTTATGCAAACATCTAGGCAGCAAAACTACTGGAATTCTTGCAGCTACAATATAGCTATCACCTAATAGCATAGAGAGGAGTCAGTACAAAGTAAACCTTTAAATGTAAGGCCAGGTCCACTCTACAGACTTATATCAGTATAACTCGGTCACTCAGGAGTGTGAAAAATACATACCTCCGAACAACGTATTATAGTAACCTAAGAACCCATGTAGACAGTGCTATGGGAGAATCTCTCCTGTTGGCATAGTAGCATCTTCACTATACATGAAGACAAGCAGTTAGAATTACTCCCTTTGACAACAGAGTGTGTGGTATAGAGAGCAGAATAAGATTATAGAAAGCACAGGATTAAGGTAGTTTCAAAACTAATACTTTTTTAGGTGTTACGAAAGCATTTTGTTTCTTTCTTTCACCAGCTTTGTTTCTTTTATATGGACCCAATATTGCTCCCTTTGAAGCCAATGGAAATTTTGTCATTGACTTTCATGAGGTTATGATTGACCCTATAAGATTCCTTAGGGTAAAGTCCTGTAGAATTTAACAGAAATGAACATACAGTTTGACAGAAATTATTCTAAAAACATAGAATGGAAATTGTTAAAAACTGAGATCCTCTCTAAAACTCTTTTGAACCATTCTATAGCATGAATGTAATTTTCTATTTGGTTTTTCATTTATGAAAGAATCATAACACATACTTACATCCTCAAACTTTACTAGTAAAAAAAAAAGGATAATTTTCTTTTGACAGGAGAAAGGAAAAAGTTGAAATTCATTAGAAATGTTTCAGAGTAGCAGCCGTGTTAGTCTGTATTCACAAAAAGAAAAGGAGTACTTGTGGCACCTTAGAGACTAACACATTTATTTGAGCATAAGCTTTCGTGAGCTACAGCTCACTGATGAAGTGAGCTGTAGCTCACGAAAGCTTATGCTCAAATAAATTTGTTAGTCTCTAAGGTGCCACAAGTACTTCTTTTCTTATTAGAAATGCTGTGAATGTCTCCATTTTCTTGGGGCTCCATTATTCTATCATATTTCCTTGAATAGGTAATTCAACAGCTAGACACAGAAAATCGAAGAAATGAGCATGTAGGGTGCCCACATGTGGCATACTGTAAAATGTGAACATTTTACATAGAAATCTTTAGACATTTTATACCCTTTCATGTTTATAATTCTTTTGTACTCAAAAGTTCTTATTCCTGCACGGATGTAGCTGCAGCATTTTTATGAAGATGCTCTAAGGCAACGGGAAAGAGTTCTCCCATTGCTGTAGTTAATCCACCTCCCCAAGAGGTGGTAGCTATGTCAGCAGGAGACGCTCTCTGGCTCACATAGCACTGTCTACACAGTGGGCTTAGGTCGGTATAACTAAGTTGCTTAGGGGTATGGATTTTTCACACCTGTGAATGATGTAGTTATACCTCTATAAGTCTGTACTAGACCAGATCTCAGGGTATGACCCAGGCCAGCGACAGGTGTTTTATTGCAGTGTTGAACATACCCAGAGTGTCACAACTAAATACAGGGTGGAACAGATTGTTTAGCATAACTAGTTAACACACATTCTAAGGGACCATTCAAGGTGAAGTTGACAATTAATATCTTTGCAGTCAAAGGACTGAATAGTCATAGAGTATGTGTTAACTACTTATGTTAAACAATCTGTTCTACTGTGTATTTAGTCACGACTCTGTGAGGCCTGGTCTACATTAGGAAATTAATTCTATATAACTATGTTGCTCAGGGGTGTGAAAAATCCCCACCCCTGAGTGACACAGTTAAACTGACCTAACCCTAGATGTAGACAGTGCTCCCAGGGATCTACGTATTGTCCGTGAGTGAAGTGGAGTGTCTATACTGATGGAAACAGCCCTCTCATCAACGTAGTCTTCAATGAAGCACTACAACAGTACCGTTACAGTGGTGCAGCTGCACCATTGCAGCATTTTATGACAAGCGCTGAGTACTTTTCCCGGACTGAAGATGAGCTCTGTATAGCTCAAAAGCTTGTCTGTTTCACCGACAGAAGTTGGTCCAACAAAAGATATTGCCTCACCCACCCTGTCTCTCTAATTTCCTAGGACAACACTGCAATAACAGAAGTTAACCCAACATTTTCAAACCACAAAGTTTTGGATTTGAGATATGGAAGAAGATCTGGATGCATTTCTAATTTTATGTGAATGAGTTTACCCCATCCTATGCCAACATGATTAAACAACTGCAGTCCTTATATATAGTAATAAAGCTTCCATTTATGTTTGAACCTTTTATTACTACTGATATTATACAATTTTAAATCTTCTTTTCTCAGACCATCAAAAAAGACTTTACAAAGATGAGTAATGAGTATTATATCCAGGGTGGGCCAGTTCTAGGGGCGAGTGTTCAGAGCAGTCCTAATTAGTTGGCTGTTTTTGTTTTTTCTTGGTCAAGGGACATTGAAAAAATGTTCTGCCTTGGGCTGGCAAACAGCAGTAGGCCTAACTTGACATAAGTAACTTGCCTCATTTCTTAGTGGGCATGATTGGGAAGGTGAATGGAAGATTAAGTTGTCATAACAAGCAGTATGTTGGAGTCAGGATGCCTAGCTAAAATCAGGAGGAACATCCTGGTATGAGTGTGTTTAAAAAAAAAAGTGAGGGGGACATGTACAATAAACTAGAGGTCAGATTATGCATGAACAAAACATGTACAGAGCATGCTGTACAGGGACTGGTTCCTACAAAGTAACCAAAGCCAATCCCAAATCATGTGATGTAATGAATTGTAAATGCAGTATAAATGTATATAAAGGAAGAGGTTTGCTGTGTAACTTTGGATGTGTGGTACACCCTATATCCACCCCCATGCTTGAGTCTGATCAAGTCAGCATAGTTTTGCTGTAAGCCAAATTAAAGTACCTGAAGGGAGGAAATCTGGAGTTGAACTGAGTTCTTGGGAAACTGAGTAGAAAAAGGTCTTGGAGGGAATCACAACAACAGTTAAGGCCACTCCTGATTGTAACTACATTACAGATAGGGAAACAGAGTCAGAAACTCAGAGAAAGGGCCTGATCCAACTCTCATTGAAGAATTCACTGATAATTGGGTCAGGCCCTGTGTGATTTGTCCATCACACTAAAAGTCAGAGGCAGAGCATGGTTGAGAATTCAGGTCTCCTGACTGCCATTCACACGTTCAGGAACCAAGAAGTGGTTCGGAAATATTTAGAAAAGGTGGACGAGCACAAGTTTATGGGGCCTGATGTGCTGCATCCGAGGAATTGGCGGATGTGATTGCAGAGCCATTGATCATTATCTTTGAAAACTCATGATGATCGGGGGAAGTCCCAGATGACTGGAAAAAGGCTAATGTAGTGCCCATCTTTTAAAAAGAGAAGAAGGAGGATCCGGGGAACTACAGGCCAGTCAGCCTCACCTCAGTCCCTGGAAAAATCATGGAGCAGGTCCTCAAGGAATCAATTCTGAAGCACTTAGAGGAGAGGAAAGTGATCAGGAACAGTCAGCATGGATTCACCATGGACAAGTCATGTCTGACTAACCTAATTGCCTTCTATGATGAGATAACTGGCTCTGTGGATGAGGGGAAAGCAGTGGATGTGTTACTCCTTGACTTTAATAAAGTTTTATTACAGTCTCCCACAGTATTCCTGCCAGCAAATTAAAGAAGTATGGGCTGGATGAATGGACTATAAGGTGGATAGAAAGCTGGCTAGATCATTGGGCTCAATGGATAATGTTCAATGGCTCCATGTCTAGTTGGCAGCCGGTATCAAGTGGAGTGCCCCAAGGGTCAGTTCTGGGGCCAGTTTTGTTCAGTATCTTCATTAACAATCTGGAGGATGGCGTGGATTGCACCCTCAGCAAGTTTGCAGATGACACTAAACTGAGAGGAGTAGTAGATATGCTGGTAGGTAGGGATAGGATACAGTGGGCCCTAGACAAATTAGAGGATTGGGCCAAAAGAAATCTGATGAGGTTCAACAAGGACAAGTGCAGAGTCCTGCACTTAGGACGGAAGAATCCCATGCACCACTACAGACTAGGGACCGAATGGCTAGGCAGCAGTTCTGCAGAAAAGGACCTAGGGGTTACAGTGTATGAGAAGCTGGATATGAGTCAACAGTGTGCCCTTGTTGCCAAGAAGGCTAATGGTATTTTGGGCTGTATAAGTAGGAGCATTGCCAGCAGATTGAGGGATGTGATCATTCCCCTCTATTTGACATTGGTGAGGCCTCATCTGGAGTACTGTGTCCAGTTTTGGGCTCCACACTACAAGAAGGATGTGGAAAAATTGGAAAGAGTCCAGCAAAGGACAACAAAAATGATTAGGGAGTTGGAGCACATGATTTATGAGGAGAGGCTGAGGGAACTGGGATTATTTAGTCTGCAGAAGAGAAGAATGAGGGGGGATTTGATAGCTGCTTTCAACTACCTGAAAGGGGGTTCCAAAGAGGATGGATCTAGACTGTTCTCAGTGGTACCGATGACAGAAAGAGGAGTAATGGTCTCAAGTTGCAGTGGGGAGGTTTAGGTTGGATATTAGAAAAATCCTTTTCACTAGGAGGGTGGTGAAGCAGTGGAATGGGTTACCTACGAAGGTGGTATGATAGAGAGGATTTGGAGTAGATAATGTAAAAGGTCACTCTAACCACTGGCAGCTTTAGGCACAACCTGAATATGTAGATAGGAAGGCTATTATATTTGAGGGAACACCTGAAGCTTAGCTCAAACAGTGCTGCTTCAACTTTGTGCCAGTATCTTCCAATATCATCTCATTGGTACACTATAATCCCTTCTATTTGTGTATCTACCTGATATTTCTTGTTTTACACTTACATTGTAAGGTCTTTGGGCATGAGCTGTCTTTTTATTATAGTTTGTACAGTAACTAGCATGATGAGGACCTGATCCATATTAGAACCCCTAGGTGCTACAACAATACAACAATAGAAATAAATCATCATCATACAAGGGAAGGGATACCACAATTCCAAGCAACCCCCCTCCCCAAAAGCAGAACATCCCCCCCCCCCCACACACACACACAAAGAGCTCTGATCCACTTCAAGCCAGCTCTGCTTCTGACATCATCAGCAGTCAGAGCTTCCATAATGAAAACAAGTTGCTAGCTGAATTCAAGCCCACTCTCTCTGCTCCCCCCAAAATAGACAGCATCCTTCCTTTGTTTTTCTAGTTAAAAAAGAGAACATGAAACTCTGGGACTGCAACAGTGTAAAGAAAATATATGAAAATAAATAATATTAGATGATTAAAAAGCCACTTAATGGTTTTAGAGTAGTAGCCGTGTTAGTCTGTATCTGCGAAAAGAAAAGGAGTACTTGTGGCACCTTAGAGACTAACATATTTAGTTGAGCATAAGCGTTCGTGAGCTACAGCTCACTTCATCAGATGCATTCAGTGGAAAATACAGTGGGGAGATTTATATACACAGAGAACATGAAACAATAGGTGTTACCATACACACTGTAACCAGAGTGATCAGGAAAGGTGAGCAATTTCCAGCAGGAGAGCAAGTGGTGAAGGGGAGAAACCTTTTGTAGTGATAATCAAGGTGGGCCATTTCCAGCAGTTCACAAGAACATCTGAGGAATAGTGGGAAGGGAGGGGAAATAAACATGGGGAAATGGATTTATTTTGTGTAATGACCCATCCACTCCAAGTCTTTATTCAAGCCTAAGTTAAATTGTATCCAGTTTGCAAATTAATTCCAATTCAGCAGTCTCTCCTTGGAGTCTGTTTTTGAAGTTTTTTTTTGTTGAAGAATTGCCACTTTTAGGTCTGTAATCGAGTGACCAAAGAGATTGAAGTGTTCTCCAACTGGTTTTTGAATGTTATAATTCTTGACGTCTGATTTGGTCCATTCATTCTTTTACGTACAGACTGTCCAGTTTGGCCAATGTACATGGCAGAGGGGCATTGCTGGCACTTGATGGCATATACCACATTGGTAGATGTGCAGGTGAACGAATCTCTGATAATGGGGCTGATGTGATTAGGCCCTATGATGGTGTCCCCTGAATAGATATGTGGACAGAGTTGGCAACAGGCTTTGTTGCAAGGATAGGTTCCTGGGTTAGTGGTTCTGTTGTGTGGTGTGTGGTTGCTGGTGAGTATTTGCTTCAGATTGGGGGGATGTCTGTAAGCAAGGACTGGCCTGTCTCCCAAGATCTGTGAGAGTGGTGGGTCGTCCTTCAGGATAGGTTGTATATCCTTGATGATGCGTTGGAGAGGTTTTAGTTGGGGGCTGAAGGTGATGGCTAGTGGCGTTCTGTTATTTTCTTTGTTGGGCCTGTCCTGTAGTAGGTATCTTCTGGGTACTCTTCTGGTTCTGTCAATCTATTTCTTCACTTCAGCAGGTGGGTATTGTAGTTGTAAGAATGCTTGATAGAGATCTTGTAGGTGTTTGTCTCTGTCTGAGGGGTTGGAGCAAATGCGGTTGTATTGTAGAGCTTGGCTATAGACAATGGATCGTGTGGTGTGGTCTGGATGAAAGCTGGAGGCATGTAGGTAGGAATAGCGGTCAGTAGGTTTCCAGTATAGGGTGGTGTTTATGTGACCATCGCTTATTAGAACCATAGTGTCCAGGAAGTGGATCTCTTGTGAGGACTGGTCCAGGCTGAGGTTGATGGTGGGATGGAAATTGTTGAAATCATGGTGGAATTCCTCAAGGGCTTCTTTTCCATGGGTCCAGATGATGAAGATGTCATCAGTGTAGCACAAGTAGAGTGGGGGATTCGGGGACGAGAGCTGAGGAGTGTTGTTCTAAGTCAGCCATAAAAATGTTGGCATACTGTGGGGCCATGTGGGTACCCATAGCAGTGCCGCTGGTTTGAAGGTATACATTGTTCCCAAATGTGAAATAGTTATGGGTGAGGACAAAGTCACAAAGTTCAGCCACCAGGTCTGCCATGACATTATCGGGGATACTGTTCCTGACAGCTTGTAGTCCACCTTTGTGTGGAATGTTGGTGTAGAGGGCTTCTACATCCATAGTGGCTAGGATAGTGTTTTCAGGAAGATCACCGATGGATTCTAGTTTCCTCAGGAAGTCAGTGGTGTCTCAAAGATAGCTGGGAGTGCTGGTAGCATAGGGCCTGAGGACACCATCATAGGGCCTAATCAAATCAGCCACACTATCAGAGGCTCATTCACCTGCACATCTACCAATGTGATATATGCCATCATGTGCCAGCAATGCCCCTCTGCTATGTACATTGGCCAAACTGGACAGTCTCTACATAAAAGAATAAATGGACATAAATCAGACGTCAAGAATTATAACATTCAAAAACCAGTTGGAGAACACTTCAATCTCTTTGGTCACTCGATTACAGACCTAAAAGTGGCAATTCTTCAACAAAAAAAACTTCAAAAACAGACTCCAAAGAGAGACTGCTGAATTGGAATTAATTTGTAAACTGGATACAATTAACTTAGGCTTGAATAAAGACTGGGAGTGATGGGGCATTACACAAAGTAAAACTATTTCCCAATGTTTATTTCCCCTCCCCCCCCGCCTCCACTGTTCCTCACTCTTGTCAACTGCTGGAAATGACCCACCTTGATTATCACTACAAAAGGTTTTTTTTCTCCCCTGCTGGTAATAGCTCACCTTACCTGATCACTCTGGTTACAATGTGTATGGTAACACCCATTATTTCATGTTCTCTGTTTATATAAAATCTCCCCACTGTATTTTCCACTGAATGCATCCGATGAAGTGAGCTGTAGCTCACGAAAGCTTATGTTCAAATAAATTTGTTAGTCTCTAAACTGCCACAGGTACTGCTTTTCTTTTTAATGGTTTTACTATATTATAATAGTGTGTGCCCAAATGGAGATGCTCTTGATTTACATGAATGTAATTTTGGCCCTCTTTTACCAGAGGGGCCTCTGATCTTTACTGAGAGTGCTCCAGTTGGGAAGATCCTGTGTGCTGCAATCTAGCCTTAGAGACCACAACTCCTATGACGCCATGGGGAAAGAATGAGAGACTTCATCTTTCAGGGAGTGGAGGGAGAGAGGTGGTGGGCTCCATTTTGGGGAGAGGAGCGAAATTGCTGGTGTGAAGCTCTGTCTATACCAGGAGCTGCTGCTAACTGCTGCTAGGAAGCAAGAAGCTGCAGCTGAGAGCCTGCAGGGGCTTTGATCAAGCAGGGAGCTTCAGGGGTGGATGGTGGCTTCACTGGAACCCGGGGAGAGATTATTGCTGTGCTTGGAGCTGCCTGAGATGGGTCTGCAGTGAAGGACTGAGAGTAACCCCAACCCTTGTTTGGAAAAGTACTTGCAAGGGAAGGGGCACAGCTGAGAGTCTGAGTCTGAGGAGAGGCAGCATGATCATCCCATCGACCCAGAGCTGCTGACATTTGGTGGGGCCAGCTCCAATCATCAGAGGGGTTGTGGAGCTTGTTGCTTTGGTGGGACTGATGCACAGAAACAACAGAGTGCTGTCTCCAGCTGCAGATCTCCAAGCGCACCCACACAAGCAAGTGGCTAGGACTCTGAAATCCAGAGGAGTGTACGCTGTGGGGTGGGGTGGGGTGAATGGTGGCAGTGTAAATGCCAGTTTGATACATTTCATTTATTACTGTATACTATATTTGTTAATTGATTTTATTCAACTGCTCCCTGTGGATTTAAATTACTAATAGGGTTGCCAGGTGTCCAGTTTTCATCCCTGGCGGCTCTGGTCAGCAACGCTGTCTAGGCCGTTAAAAGTCCAGTCGGTGGTGCAGCTCCGCACAGGCTGCCCTGGCTCCACGCAGCTCCCGGAAGTGAATGGCAGGTCCCTGCAGCGTGTAGGCACAGGTGTGATCAGGGAAGCTCGGCGGACTGCCCCTGCCCCGAACACTGCCACCGCAGCTTCCATTGGCCAGGAACCATAGTAATTGGGAGCTGCGGGGCGCTGCCTGCAGGTGCAGACAGTGCGCACTATGCAGAGCCACTTGGCTGCATCTCTGCCTAGGGGCTGGACATGGCTGCTTTCGCGAGCAGCACAGAGCCAGGGCAGGCAGGGAGCCTTAGCCCCACTGCGCCACTAACTGGGAGGCGCCTGGCTGGAGGCCGCACGCTGAAACTCCTGCCCCAAGTGGGAACCCCCTTCTGCACTCTAAGTCCCTCCGAGACCCAGCACCCTCACCTTCTCCCCTGCCCCAGTTTGGAACCCCCTCCCATACCCAAACACCCTCCGAGAGCCCTCACCGTGCATCCCCTCCTGCACACCTGCCCCAGCCTGGAGCCCCCTCCTGCATTCTGAACCCCTCATTTCTGGCCCTCCCCCAGAGCCCACACCCCCAGCTGGAGCCCTCAGCCCCACATGCATCCCAACTCCCTGCCCCAGCCCATTGAAAGTGAGTGAGGGTGAGGGCAAGCGAAAAATGGAGGGAGGGGGCTGAAGTGATGGGGATGGGGCCTCAGAGAAGGGGCAGGGCAAGGACAGGGCCTCAGAGAGGGGGCAGGGCAAATGTGTTCAGTTTTGTGCAATTGGAAAGTTGGCAACCCTAATTATAGTGATGTTTAATCTGAGTTTGTTATACCCTGTTTCTTTAAATTGTTAAGTAAAGGTGGGCTTAACTCTGATTTAAGTCTATTGGATGTATATTATTTATAATTGGTATTATTATTCGCCTTACTACAACGAGTTTGTTGTAAGTTCTGAAAGTTCCCAATGCACACTATTGAGTGAGGACAAGGGCTACCCAGGTGGAGGCAGAACAGTTTTATTCTGCTTTTAAGCATCACAGTCTTGCTACTGCCCAAGAGAAGGAAAAGAATTCATGAACGGGAGAGGGCAGCCAGCCAGCCATTGAGCAGTGAGCAGGTTGGGAGAGTAAGTGGAGAGTTGTGTCTTAAAATACTCCCTGCAACTATTCCTCATCATCATTCCTACCAACATTATTATCTTAGCTGCCTCTTTTTTTCCCAATTGCAATAGTAGAAGTTTACCTCACTCAAAGTTAGTACTTTAAGATTAGAGATGAGAACAAATAAAAAAACCTGAATCTGAAAACCACAATTCTTTGGAAGTAATGGGGTGGATACTGGAATGCACATATAGAGCTGGATGTTATGGATGGTACCTGACTGTATAATGAGCCTAGCCAATAGCCTGTATCTGAACATGTCAACACCATAGGAGGGAGGGGAGATTTGAATTCTAGCAGTTTGGTTTAGTCTCTGTATAACACAGAAGAGTGGAATGTATTAAGCAGCTCATTCTAAAGTCTGCATAGTGCAGGAGAAAATCTTGGAAACTTCCAGTTTATGGCATCTTTTGGCAGCTCATATCATTGTGTAGCTAGGGATTCTGGGAATAAATTCCAAGGGAGATGTCATGAGTGTGTATCTATCTTATCTATATTTCCAATGTATCCATAATCATACTAGAAAAGTACCAGAGTGAAATTCTCTGTTGTTTTCAAATTTAGGACCGTATAGAGTTATTTTGTTATTGATGTGGATGCAGAACCTCAGTGGAAATCTTGTGTTTTTTGTTGAGTGTTCATAGAGTTTGTAGTTCCCACAGAGTTGTTTGAGTCCTACAGTAACCCAGGTTCCATACAAACGTTGAAAAAAAAAACAGTTATGTCCATTAGAGTTCAATCCTGCAAGCTGTTGACCATTGTGATCCTTTTCAGCAAAGCACTTATGTGTCTGCATCACTTTCACCACATGAGTGATCCCCTTGGCTTTAAATTAAGCAAATACTTAAGTGCTTTGCTGGCTTAGGGCCACGGTGCTCAGCACCTTGCACAACAAAGCCCATAAAGAGCAAAGTGGGAACTGCAGTTTATTTGAAAATGATTTAGAAGCATAAAATGTAAAATCTGGCCAGATACTTAGACACAAACATTGAAACAAACAGAAAAATAGGTAAAAGGAAGAAATCTACTGCATTTGAATAGTGTAAGGAGGAAAAAAATGTTCTAGATACTTGTACCACATAAGGCAAGAACTTCAAATTAGATATCATGTATTTCTATTTGATGCTGTGCCAAGAATGCCAGACACAAATTGAGAAATAAATGTTGATGATAACAAGTGGCTACCAAGGGAGTAGAGTAGTCAAGCTAAAAATGCTGGAAGGTGTCTTTAAGAAGAGATGAATGACTCATACACTTTGTGACAGGCGGACCAAGGCTATGAAAATTCAGTATGAATTTTGCTTTAATTCATGAATCCTAATCTAGCTTTTTAACTGCTCTCTTTGCAAACTATAAAATATAATTTAGTTTAATAGATTACAGATTTTTATGCCCAGAAAGCGGTCCTTATGATCATCTGGTGAGACTTCCTGCACAACACAGGATACAGAATTTCACCCAGTGGTTCCTGAATCAAGCCCATAACTGTGGACTGAGCTAGACTTTTAGAAAGACACGCAATCTTGATTTAAAGACTTCAACTGACAGAAAACCTACCACATCCATAGGTAAGTTGTTCCAGTGGTTAATTATCCTTACTGCTTAAAAATGTGCATCTGACTGTCTAGTCTGAATTTTTCTAATTTCAGCTTCCAACCATTGGCTCTCATTATGTCTTTGTTCACTACATTAAATAGTTTTCTACCATCAGAAATCTCCTCCCCTATATCTACTCATACATTGTCACTAAGGCTCCTCTTAACTGTATCTTTGTTAAACTAAATAGATAGAGTTTCTTCACAGAACTGGCCAGAAAAAGAAAATCCTTTCCTGTGAAAAATTTTTGCATTTTGGAAAAACATGTTCTGAACAGTGAAAAATGTCAAAACCATATTTTTGGTTTTGGTGGAACTATATGATGGGGTGTCCAACCAACTCAAAGCAGAGCAGGTTGTTAGGGCAATTAACCTGATAGGCTGCATCTGGGGGTGATCCAGGGATGGAAAGGCTAATGGATAATGAAGCTAAAGCCAGCGAGATGAGAGCAAAAGAGGACTGCAGGGAAGTAGTCGGCCATCACTCCCTGGGAGAAGGGAAGTGTGTTTGGTGATACAGAATCTGACAAGAAGTCAAAGAGGGAAGTAGCCTATAGTTAATCCCTAGGAGGAGGGAGTTTGGGCTGGTAAACCCAGAGAGGTAGGGTGGAGGATAGAGCGGAGAAGTAGGAAGAGTTCCGGGAAATGGCAACAGGATCTGGGAGCAAATATATGGTAGTTACTGGACATAAGGTCCCTGGACTGGAACCTGAAGTAGTAGGTGAGTTCGGGTTCCCCTACAGCTGCTGGAAAAATGGCAGAGAACCTGAACTGGAAGACTGTTTGGAGTGGCCTGAGGACAGGTGATCCAGTGGTACTTTGATATCCTGAAAGGGGAGGACTCTACAGCGACCTGACTGGAGGGCTGAGTCATGAAGAAGGAGTACTGTGAGTCCCGGATAGTGATGAGGGGCCATGGTAGAAGGGAGGGAGGGGAAGTCAAACCTGAATGGATCCAATACCCACATAGGAACACAAGGATGTGCCCGGGATGAATGGAGATCCCACTACAAAAGGGTTTGGGAAAAAAATGTTTCAGAAAGACTGAAACTGTCTTTTTTGGTTTCTTGGCCGCCTGCCATTAAGTCTTTGTCCATTTCCCTTGTGAAATTGTGAAACCTGCCCAGTTTCTCAGAAGCTTTGACATCTAGTGTTGGCAGGGAGTTAGACTAGATGATCCTGGCAGTCCTTTCTAACTCTATGGTTCTATGATTCTAAAATCCCACTGAAAAAGTTGATTTTGTGAAATTGATGTTTTCTGATGGAAAAATGTTCTGTGGGAAAATTTCCAACCAAATTAATAAATTGCACCACCCCAAGAAAAGCAGAGGGAGATGTTGTGATATAGAGATAAATGTGTAAGGGACAGTTCCCTCCCTTTTCCTCTGCAGGCAGTTTGTGTGGTGGTGGTTTAGTAACATGTTGCTTAGCTATATAAGCAATAAATTAGAATACTCTTCATTCTGGCATGTTTGGGGGACAGAACTAAACCTCCATCCATCCCCTTCCACTCATCACCCACCTGCTCCAGGCAGAGAGTAAACCACTATCCAGCTCTCACTTAACCCCACATGCCCAGACCCAAGGCCTAGGTAACCCACACACAAACTGCCTTTTACTTCCCTGGTTGGGTGTGGAGTCCAAGTTATGATCTACCCTTACCTATTTTGGGAGAATCTAACCTATCTACCAGCAAAACTACAAAAAATAGTGACCACGTGTTGGCATTCTGAACTTGATGATTTCAAAACCACTTCCTCGTCACTGTTCAATTCTTTATTTCTAGCATTCAGTGGTGGTGGTAAAAATCTTTTAATCTCCGGTCCTATGACTTAGAACAAACAAACTAAATAAATGTTAATTGCACATTAAGTTCTGATTTGACACTGAATATTCTATCTGAAAAATATATTTTCTGCCTTAAAAATAAACATGAAATTAAAGTGGCAAAAATGCCCAGGATGCATATTCATATAAGAAACAAATACAAAGATTGAGCCATAGATGAAAACATTATATTTTTGCACTCATGAATTCAAGCTGTCATGATTCTGGCTTTTTTTCCTAAGAGAGTATACTCTGAATGAAAGGTAAGTGAATGTCTCATTATTTAAATTAATGCAAGCTCTCTGGCAGCTAAGTTAGAACAAACAACCAAAATATTTACTAAGGATTTTAATATGGAGAAAAGGTCAGAACAGATTTTCTAGTCACAAATAATATCTGACATACGATCCAGGAGACAATGACCTGTGAATGAGGATGGTGTAATCCTTCAAAGAAAAAAAATCTATTCTCTTATGTAATTTTCATAAGGACAGTCATTATTTATTGGCTAATCTAATGTTTAGCATTGAAAAGTGCAGTCTTAACAAGGTCTTTGCTGCTTCTTTAGTCCACATTTGTATTATACCGTCAACCACTGAATAATAAAAAGGGCTTGAAAAATGTCAACTCTAAGCCTTATGTTTCTCAAATGCTCACCCACACACCCCTCTGCTTTCTAACTATGGCAAATTAGCTTCAGTCTAACAATAACAAGCCTAGGTAATATTCCATCTTTTACTGTCTTTCACCTGGTGCTGATATGCTGTTTTGATCAGTATTCAGCAGAGCACAGTGATTGTGTGCAGTCATTATCTGGTGTGGGCTTTGACTGTTGACAGCGGTTAAAATAAATTTCATTGATTTATTAATGAATATGTTCATATGCATATTTTTGAAAATGGGAAGAAATAGATACAAATGTTTAGCTTAGTGTGTCACAAAATTATCTAAAAAGAAAAGGAGTAGTTGTGGCACCTTAGAGACTTAGAAATTTATTTGAGCATAAGCTTTCGTGAGCTACAGCTGAAGTGAGTTGTAGCTTACGAAAGCTTATGCTCAAATAAATTTGTTAGTCTCTAAGGTGCCACTAGTACTCCTTTTCTTTTTGCGAATACAGTCTAATATGGCTGCTACTCTGAAACCTAACAAAATTATCTATAATAGGACAAAAAATCATTTTTTAAAATTCAGAAATGTCAAGTTGTTAAAGGTGTAATTTTTTAAAATTGGCTGGTGGTGCAAATGGTTATTCAATCATGTCTTTCTTGCATATACATGAAAATTGTACCTAGCTTCTTCTGACCACATTTCAAAAGATAAAATTGCCCTCTAATGGAGAAAATCTCTCTTATGCAGATTACACATAGGCTATGCCTCACTAGGACCCAGAGCTAGATTTCCAAAGACATTTAGGTGCCTAAAGATGCCAATAGGTGTCAAGTGGGGATTACCAAACAACTAAGCCAGTTGGGTGTCTCATTCCAGTTGACTGTCAAATGGAGTTATGTGCCTATCCTGTTCAGGCACTTTTGTAAATTACCAAGCTGCATCTTTAAGCACCTAACTAACTTTGAAAATCTGCCCCAAATCCTTTGGAGGTCTAGGTCCAGAAAATAAGATTTGATTGGAAAACTTTAATGGAAATTCAATGTTACATGAACATTGTGCTGGCCCTCTTCACAGATATTAATTTCACCCAAATGAATGAACTGAAGAATCCATACAACTGACTTGGCAGTTGGAAACTTCTGGAATTTGAGCATTCTGGTGTGAGCATAATAGACAGTATTCTCTTTTTTTCAAGTGACTTGAAATTTGAATATCATGAGTGAAACTGTGGCTCCATTGAAGCCTTTTCAATGTATATTGCTGTTGTGATCCACTAACAAAACAAGATACATTTGCTCTGCTTAGATATTGCAAAATACATTTGATTCAGTAGGATCTTGGTTTAGAACTCTTGACATAGACATAAGCAAAGAAATTTAAGGCTCAGGATTAAAGATTGGAGTTTCAAAGTCATTTTAGCAAAAGAGACAGAAAGAGATTTTGTAATACCGCTGAGGAATATTTGCACTGTTAGTTTTTGTTTACCACTAACTAAAGATGCAAGAATAGTTGTTTCAATCATTAAAATATCAGTTGGAGAAGGTACCAATAACATTACAAATATATCTTGATGTTCAATATGACTTGCTTTCCAGATTTATGATAGCACAGGCCTGAATGATTACCCATCTCAAGAAGCAAGATGTGTTACAAGCAGGTTAACTAATCTTTGGTTTCATCCACTGCACACTGGCAAAATGTGTTAAGGTCAAATGTCTCTCTTAAAGCTATATTTAAAATTGTTTTTATATGATGCACTGGGTCTTTAAAGTGCAGATATAGATGTGTACACTTGGAGTTGAGTTGCATGTGCTAGGAGAGGAACACAAGTGACAAATTGAACACAAGAGCATAAAACAGCTGTTAAAATCAGAAGTCAAGGTCTCAGGCTGTGCATTAGTGGTCCTGCACAAGTTCTGCTTCACCCATTAACATGCATTTTTAAATCGTGCTGCAGTCCATGAAGATTGTCCCTCCCACAATAGGATGGGGAAACATTCTTCAAAGGCAGAACTCCCTGCTCCCCTGATCATGCAGATATGGATGGGAGCAAGGGGGACCCTTAATGTTTTTAGTACCTTGTTCTTATATCTGATCTACTGCTACTTTTTCTCTTACAGGAAAATTAAAAGAAAATAAACTAAAATAAAAAGAAAACTGCACTCCTTTGCACTTTGTTGATACCAACTGCAGCCTTGTTGGATCTCTGCCCTATCCTCTTTCCTGTTGTTGAACTTCACAGCTGTCTTCCAGTAAGGTAAATGAAGCTGATGCATGCTTTTTACTCAGTCTTTCTTTTAGACAGAACTTCAGTATTTGGCCCATTGGTCCAGATCCAACACCCATGGAATCAGTGGAAAGACTCCCTTAGACTTTAATTGGCATTGAGTCAGGCCCATGATGTTTAAAAGTCATGTTTGAACCTTATGCCAAATGTGAAAATATGAATATATTAAATGAGCACATGCTTTGATAACATAGGTATGCATTAATCTCCTCTTGAAATAAATATGTTATTGTCAAACTTTTTAATATACTACCATCTCCTATTTATTTTAGTTTACTCTATGATATGTCTTTCAAAAGAAATACTGAAAGGTGTATTTCCACCTCCTACATCTTGCTGTAATACCTTATTGCTGTCAGCGATTTTAAAACCTAAATCCTTATTTGTTTGTGAAACTCTGTATACAGTTATACTGGAAAGGAATTAATGCAACATCTGTGGAAAAGCTATAAACTACAAGGGGAACATAGCTAATATTCTTATAGGCATAGAAGATAGACTAACAACCACATCATGCTGTTTCCTGTGGAATTGCAATTTAGCTCAGATGAACACTAAGCACTCACACAACTGTTGACAATATACTGTGCCTGCAAGGGTGAAATTTACTCCTATTAGAGGGCCTGCGCGTAGTCTGTGCACCATGTAAGTTCTCAAAATAGGCCTCATGTGATGCACAGTCCTGGTGCATTACTCTGAGTTTCATCCATTGGTAAGTACTTGCTCACATGAGTAGTCATATTGATTCCATTGGCTCCAACAGGAGTATTCACATGGGTAAGTGTTCAGTAGCATAAGTAAGAGTTTCTTAAAGGGCTAAATGTTGTCCTCTTTCATTTTTACATTTGTATTATATGGTGCATTAAGTCTTTCTGAATTGCTAAGGCTTATACATTGATGTTTCAGAAGCCAGACTATTAGATGTGGAAAAATAGCTTAGCAATTGCAGGATGTCAATCCTGCATGCACACATTTATCTAAGCCACTGTGGTGGGGGAGGGGCTTCTAAAGGCACAGATATCTTGTAGTTAACAGCTATAGTATCTTTATTTCAATCCTATATTGCTCTAATACAACAGCAATCAGTGCCTGGTGCTGAGTACAGCCTGGCACCCCCTATAGTTCAGCCCCCACCTTTGTCTCTGTAGACACTCCCACATCTTTACATAACAATAGCAACTGCTCCACACAGCCAATGGTCCTAATGTTTTTCATACCTTAGTCCTCTTTTACATAATAGGATCACACTTCCCTGTGACCCCACTTACCATTTAGCAATATGGGAGAGGCATAGGGGGTCACAATCCTCTGTCACCTGTCTGTGAACCTCCATTCTAGGCCATGTATCTACTGGGAAACCAGCATTTCCTTCTCTACTGCGGCATATGTAGTATCCCAGCCTCCTTAAAATCTTGTAAGGTTTCCTAGACTTTTCAAATACTTTGCAAATTCAGATTAAGCTTAAGTACTTTATTGACCATCAACCACCCACCTGCAGCTCCTGGCTTTTTCTTGGAGGTCTCTTTTCCAATTACCAACTATTCTCATTCCGTTTACATTATAAGAGCTGAGGAGGTATGGCTGCAAGCAATGGCGGTTTTATATTGATGTCTGTATAGTTTATATTGCCTCATATGTGGCCAGGGATAGGAGAGGTTTTAGCAGGGATTTACATTAATAAAATGAAAGCTTTAGGATATCACTTCAAAGGGAAATGTCAGTAAAAGCTTATCCTCTCTTAGTTGCATTGGTAGCAGAATATTAACACCATTGATGTAGAAATATTGTAGCTGGAGGCTTAGGACTGCATCTGGTGATGGTGAAAAAATAATTTGTAGGCCGTGTCAGAAATGGCTGTAGCCATTTAAAATGAAAAGATACCGAGTGTAGTGGGGTGGCTACCCTGCTCCTGAAATAGAAGGGGTTAAAAGCAGCCCTGGAGAGGGCTGTGGCTGGGGATGGGGTGTGGCCCAGCTGTGGCTGCTTCCCCAGTCAGGCCCCAGCTGGCCTGTATAAAAAGGCTGTGAGCCAGAGGCCCAAGGAGGCTCTCTCCAGGATGGGAGAGAGCAGGGCCTGTCTGCCTGACAGGGTACTGAGGGTGGTGCAGTGCTGGGGAAGGAGCAGGTTAAGTGGGGGGTGCTCTGGGCTGGCAACTCCCCAGGCTGAAAGGCCTGGTCCAAGGCCCATAGAGGTACTGGGAGGCAGAGGAAGGCAACAGGTCCAAACCCCCTTGCCTATGATGACTGGCAGTAGCCCAGACTGAGGCAAGGTGGGGATAGTGGGTTGGGGGTTCCCCAGGAAGGGGAGACCCAGAAGCAGAGTGTGGGGGTAGTGCCAGGGGGCAGAACCCCAGAGAAAGGGGCATCGGGGTCTGTGAGGGACACGGGGGGCCAGAGCTGTGTGGATCACCGGCCTGCAGAGGGCCCTCCAGGCTGGAAAAGAGCTAATTCTCCAATGACCAGCAGGAGGCGCCGCAGGGGTGAGCCTGCTCCTTTACACTGAGGAAGGAGTGACTTTTTGTTGGAGCAATGAATTCACAGAAAATATATTCCACCTGCTTATTTAAAGTGCCCCAACTCTTCTGAGATTTCTCAACAATACCATTGCATTACTAGCACCCTGCTGTCACACCCCTGTGAAATGCTCAGTATGATTTTACTTCTGATAGTGCAGTGGATTTTTTCCCTGTCTGTTTCTGTTGTTATGTTTTTAAAATAAAAAAGTGTCACAAATAATTCAATAATGTAGCTAAGTGAGAAACTTGTGAGAATTTTCAAGATTTGAGACAGTTTCCCCATTTCATATTGGTACAACATGTAAAAATCTGAATAATTTTAATGAAGCAGTTATACCCTTCCCCCAGAAAAAAAAGTTAATTGCAATGTTTTGTTTTTATACATTTGATTTTTTTTTTCACTTTTGACCTTCTTAATTGTTCTAAATCAGAGATTGGCAACCTTTGGCCCATGGCCCGCCGGGGGCTTATCATAGAATCATAGAATCATAGAATATCAGGGTTGGAAGGGACCCCAGAAGGTCATCTAGTCCAACCCCCTGCTCAAAGCAGGACCAAGTCCCAGTTAAATCATCCTAGCCAGGGCTTTGTCAAGCCTGACCTTAAAAACCTCTAAGGAAGGAGATTCTACCACCTCCCTAGGTAACGCATTCCAGTGTTTCACCACCCTCTTAGTGAAAAAGTTTTTCCTAATATCCAATCTAAACCTCCCCCATTGCAACTTGAGACCATTACTCCTCGTTCTGTCATCTGCTACCATTGAGAACAGTCTAGAGCCATCCTCTTTGAAACCCCCTTTCAGGTAGTTGAAAGCAGCTATCAAATCCCCCCTCATTCTTCTCTTCTGCAGACTAAACAATCCCAGCACCCTCAGCCTCTCCTCATAAGTCATGTGCTCTAGACCCCTAATCATTTTTGTTGCCCTTCGCTGTACTCTTTCCAATTTATCCACATCCTTCTTGTAGTGTGGGGCCCAAAACTGGACACAGTACTCCAGATGAGGCCTCACCAGTGTCGAATAGAGGGGAACGATCACGTCCCTCGATCTGCTCGCTATGCCCCTACTTATACATCCCAAAATGCCATTGGCCTTCTTGGCAACAAGGGCACACTGCTGACTCATATCCAGCTTCTCGTCCACTGTCACCCCTAGGTCCTTTTCCGCAGAACTGCTGCCGAGCCATTCGGTCCCTAGTCTGTAGCGGTGCATTGGATTCTTCCATCCTAAGTGCAGGACCCTGCACTTATCCTTATTGAACCTCATTAGATTTCTTTTGGCCCAATCTTCCAATTTGTCTAGGTCCTTCTGTATCCTATCCCTCCCCTCCAGCGTATCTACCACTCCTCCCAGTTTAGTATCATCCGCAAATTTGCTGAGAGTGCAATCCACACCATCCTCCAGATCATTTATGAAGATATTGAACAAAACGGGCCCCAGGACCGACCCCTGGGGCACTCCACTTGACACCGGCTGCCAACTAGACATGGAGCCATTGATCACTACCCGTTGAGCCCGACAATCTAGCCAGCTTTCTACCCACCTTATAGTGCATTCATCCAGCCCATACTTCCTTAACTTGCTGACAAGAATGCTGTGGGAGACCGTGTCAAAAGCTTTGCTAAAGTCAAGAAACAATACATCCACTGCTTTCCCTTCATCCACAGAACCAGTAATCTCATCATAAAAGGCGATTAGATTAGTCAGGCATGACCTTCCCTTGGTGAATCCATGCTGACTGTTCCTGATCACTTTCCTCTCCTCTAAGTGCTTCAGGATTGATTCTTTGAGGACCTGCTCCATGATTTTTCCAGGGACTGAGGTGAGGCTGACCGGCCTGTAGTTCCCAGGATCCTCCTTCTTCCCTTTTTTAAAGATGGGCACTACATTAGCCTTTTTCCAGTCATCCGGGACTTCCCCCGTTCGCCACGAGTTTTCAAAGATAATGGCCAAGGGCTCTGCAATCACAGCCGCCAATTCCCTCAGCACTCTCGGATGCAATTCGTCCGGCCCCATGGACTTGTGCACGTCCAGCTTTTCTAAATAGTCCCTAACCACCTCTATCTCTACAGAGGGCTGGCCATCTCTTCCCCATTTTGTGATGCCCAGCACAGCAGTCTGGGAGCTGACCTTGTTAGTGAAAACAGAGGCAAAAAAAGCATTGAGTACATTAGCTTTTTCCACATCCTCTGTCACTAGCTTGCCTCCCTCATTCAGTAAGGGGCCCACACTTTCCTTGGCTTTCTTCTTGTTGCCAACATACCTGAAGAAACCCTTCTTGTTACTCTTGACATCTCTTGCTAGCTGCAGCTCCAGGTGCGATTTGGCCCTCCTGATATCTTTCCTACATGCCCGAGCAATATTTTTATACTCTTCCCTGGTCATATGGCCAACCTTCCACTTCTTGTAAGCTTCTTTTTTATGTTTAAGATCCGCTAGGATTTCACCATTAAGCCAAGCTGGTCGCCTGCCATATTTACTATTCTTTCGACTCATCGGGATGGTTTGTCCCTGTAACCTCAACAGGGATTCCTTGAAATACAGCCAGCTCTCCTGGACTCCCTTCCCTTTCATGTTAGTCCCCCAGGGGATCCTGGCCATCTGTTCCCTGAAGGAGTCAAAGTCTGCTTTCCTGAAGTCCAGGGTCCGTATCCTGCTGCTTACCTTTCTTCCCTGCGTCAGGATCCTGAACTCAACCAACTCATGGTCACTGCCTCCCAGATTCCCATCCACTTTTGCTTCCCCCACTAATTCTACCCGGTTTGTGAGCAGCAGGTCAAGAAAAGCGCTCCCCCTAGTTGGCTCCCCTAGCACTTGCACCAGGAAATTGTCCCCTACGCTTTCCAAAAACTATTATCCTGGCGGGCTGCATGCCAAAGGTTGCCAATCCGTGTTCTAACTCTTTAAAATAAATCAACTAAAATTTCAGAACAAAAAGTTGAAATGTTTTGTTGCAAAAATATCAAAATGGGTCTTAAAAAAAATCTGGAGATTAGACAGAATTGTCCTTTTCCCCTGAACAGTTCCAGTTTTGTCAGAAAATTCCTAACCAGTTCTATTCAATAACCAAACATATTTAAAGAAAAAAAATGTCACATTACTAGATAGACCAATGTAACATTATTAATCAATATTAGAAAGAAATAACAAATATATTCATCATTGTGGGCCACCTTTTGCAAACGTTATTCATGCTAAGTGATATTCTATTTCAGAAGTAGACCCATTAATTTCAGTGACACTACTCAGGTAATAAGAACCTGCTCAAGGAGTGACAAAACTTGTGCACAGTAAAATGGACTATCACATGGACATTATTCACAGATTTTGGTTAGATATTAGGGAAAAAAACTTTAAGGGTAGTTCAGCTCTGGAATAGGTTTCCCTGGGAGGTTTTGGAATCCCCTTATTTTTAAGAACAGGTTAGACAAACACCTACCTCAGCAGGGGAGTGGGGGCCTGGACTTGATGATCGCTCAAGATCCCTTCTAGTCCTACATTTCGATGATTCAATAGGGACATCCAGTTAACAAGTAATTAGTGAAAATAATTTTGAATGTGGAGCATTTGGTTTAAGGGGAGGAAAACTAGTGGCTGTTTTGTGCACATTGATTTCTTCATTTTCCAAACAGTTGGGTGTTTTATCGCATATCTTCCAAATACATAAGGCAAAGTCCATTTAGCTTTCTTTTTCAATGGCAGGTTTAGAAGCTTAGTCAACCCAGTATTGCCAAACCCAAGCATTGAGAAACTGAGCACCAGACATCAAAAATAATGATAGACTTGTGGAGAAGGCTGTTAGACCTCACTCTGTTCTAGGTCAGAGAGACTCCACTATGCATTGGCCCCAACTGACAAGCAGCACCCCTCCTAGCATGATCTTGGGAGAGGAGCCTACAGCTTCTAAGACTAAAGACTTGTTATCCAGAGCTTTGCATGAAAGCAAAGGACATGCTCATTGTTACAAGGAAAGACCCCCATCTAGGTTTGTTCCTAAAATAAGAGGTCCCCCATGCAGGTCAGGAGAGCCTTCACATGAAGATCCTAAGGACTCAGGACCATTTAAAGCTCCCAAACAGGAAGATAAAGGACAAAATAAAAAGGATCCATCATTCGGTTTGAGACTCCATCTCCTAAACATAAAGACAGGCATCCGCCAGCTCCATCTAAGAGTTTGGGATCTGACTCTTCAGCGGTACCAGCCAGTCCTTCGAAGGATCAGCCAACCAAAATATCGCTGGACACATCAGAACCACTGGTCATGAACACTGGGACATGGGGACACTTATTCAGTTCTTCCAGGGAAAGATTAAAATATGTTCTGCCACCTATATGTACTTTTTCCTGTGTGTCACATTTTGGGAATAAAAATGGATTTTTATGGGGAACTAATATTAACCTGCTTATCTAAGGGCTTTAGAAGATCATGATATCCAGAATGGTGATTTCTTGCACTATGAACTGAAAAATGTTTACATTTAAATAATTTCTTGAAAAATCCAGTTAGAGGGGCCAAACGGAAGACAGACTGGAAGAAACTCAGTAAATGCCAGAAGCTAGAAAAATCAAATATTCTTAACAGCCGAAGCTATATTATCTTAAACTGCTATCAGGTCTCACATGATAATTATGATTGGATTATGGGAACCAGCTGGTGTTTGTGATTCAGTAAGTGACATTCTTCTCTAGTGTGCAGGGCGTAAGTCACAACATACACCAACAGTTATAGGAAGACACTAGCCTGCCAGAGATGTCATCTTTCACATTACATGTAACATCAGGATTCAGACTACTCATCGGCATCTAAAATCTCATAGCAGTTTTTGTAAAAGTAGGTTTATTTATATAGTCAAAAATCTAACTTGGATAATTACTTTCTGCTAATCCTAAATTCATCCTATATCTATTTATATTTCCTTCATTTCTTTTTTTTAACCTGCTCTGAACTGTTTGACATTTCACCACAGTGAAATTATATTCAATTGTGCTTTTCAGTGATGAGAGAGAGGTAATTCTTTTTTGCAGTATAGAATATGAGGGCCATTTTGTGTCTCATTTTTCTGAAACTACAATAGAAATTGTACCAATATAAGTGAGAGAAGAATTTGGTGTATGGTTTGTTTAAGCGGTTAGTAGCATTTGGAAGGTGTTTGGGGCTCCATATGTATACAAAACCAGGATAAATATAATCAATTGATATTTACCCCCAGAACAGCACCTTAAACATGTCATGTTAATCCAATCTCATTTAAACTCACATCCAACAGGCCTGATTATTTATTGTGGGGACTTCAATACAAATTTTGAATCCCTAATTAAACTGGCTCTGCACACCAACAGAGAAAAAGTGTTCCTGTTCTTCAATGAACAGTTCTCTAACAGTTCTCTTCTTTCATGTCTGTTCCCAGATTATTGATGGTTGGTGATGCTTAAAGCCCCAGTGCAGGAAAGCTCTTAAGCTTATGCTTAACTTTAAGTCTGTGCTTAACTACTTTGCTGGAGGAGAGCCTTCAAAAAACCTAGATATTCACTAGTCTCATTGTAAATTACATAGTTTTTAATTTCCATGTTATTTATGGATGAATGCACTACTCACTTACAAGACCTATATTATCACATATCATATCAATGTATTTCTGGACTGGTGAAATAACCCCTTCACTACTTGTATATAACCATAACACACACATAAATGAAGGATTCCCAGATATCTGTTCAAAAACCAGTAATTTAAAATTCTCATACAAGAATACATAGAAGATTTAAATATATATAATAGTACTAATGAAACTCCCTTTGATTCCCAAAGTCTTAGATACGTGATATCCTGAAACAACACTTTAAAAGATAATTGTGACATCAACATCTTCTCCTAGAATGGGCATTAAAGGAATACCAAATGAATATAATAAAATTAAGATTCAGAACACAGAGAGAGTCTCCCAAATTAAACCAAAGTTAGATCTTTACCACAATGAAAAGTGATTTGTATTTCACAATAAGATTCTTTAAATTACACCATACATCAAGCAAAACGTTTCTATATAAAAGTTAGCAAGACGGAATACTTATTAAAGCAATGAGAAATAACATTCAGAGTGAATCCACAGACTATCACTAAATAATCAATATAAACTTTGCTGAGTAATACAAACAAGTGTATACCTCAGAAATAATTAAAAATAGAGATGAAGAAAATTCAGAATTTCCATCCCATGAGAAATCCTCATACTTTATCTGTAGAAGTCAACAAGAAATTGAAATTTTAGAGGTTTTTGTTTGTGGGAGGGAAATTCCAAGAGGTTTTAATTTGGAAGTATCAGAATATTTTGTTTCAAAATTTGTGATCATTCCCCAAATCCATAGGTTTATTTTTGGTTTGCTGAATTGACTCGGAATGTCAGTTCCCATTCAGTTGTATTTTTCCCTAATGTGTCACATTATCTCATAGGAGCTGTAATTCATAGGAGCTGATGCCCCCTTTATCTCCTATACACCAAGCTCCTTGGGCTGAACAACAGCTCCCATGATGCACCCAGAGTCATGTGACTCAGATGAGCACAACACCACTTGGTCAGAGGAAAATCCACATTGCATTATTGGAGACATAGTTCTCCAGGGAGTCTGGCAATCAGAGAGAATGAGGGCCCAAATTACAACTCCCATAAGAGAGTATACCAATAGGGAAATGCAATTCTCTTAAAATGACTTAAAAGTAAACTTTTCGTGGAAGTTCAACAAAAGAAAATATTTAAATTCAAGGCTGTAGTGACTAGAAATGAAATGTCGATTTTGATTTTTCCAATGGAAAATCAAAAATTTTCAGGAAACTTGAAATTTTCCTGAAGGAAACTTGAAATTTTGCAACAACTGCATTTTCTGTCAGAAAATCATTCTGATGGGAAATTCCCAACCAGCAGTAATTTAAAAAAAAATTCTATCTTATATGAAATTACTCAAACTAGAGGAACAGTTAGAGGGTAGTTGTGGCCTTTAAGGAAGTTGGGCTTAGTCTCCAAATGTCACTAATCGGTTGTCCTCCAGCTTATGCTGTGATGCCAGGTGGTATCTGGAAGATCACCAGGTTCTCACAAAAAACAGAAGGTTGGCTGTAAAGGAAGATATGGGGGGAGTACGTAGACTCCTGCAGGAGTTCCCGGTTCAAGGGAAGTTCATATGCAGTTCCCAGGTATGTGGCCTGTAGAGTGCAATGCTATAGGGAGCAGGCTAGAAAGGAGTTTAAGAGCTTGAAGGAATAGGTCCCAAAGATGACCCTGAGTCAGGGAGAAAGGACATAATTAGCATGTTAAACTTACTTTAAACAGTTTATTTCTCCTGAAAAACTTAAACCATAGACCTGAAGAAAAGGGAATGAAATCCTGTGGCTGGTCAGTATTCTTTGGTGTACGGGTCTGTGTTAGCCCCCTGTCTTACAAACAGCATCCTTGTTGTTTAAAAAAATGTTTCTTTAGCAAAAGTCTCCTGTGAGCATGCATCCTCACTCTTAGCATGCCCCCTTGTTCCTGGATCTGGCATTGCAAGGGGTTCTCGACTCTGGAAATCCACTATGGGATCTCCCACAATGCATTGGGCCTTTCTCAGCCTTCATCTTCTCTTGACTCTCCCTCTCAGTGCTCAATGACTTAGACTTCCAGCTAAGTTGTATAAATTCTACACCCCTTCTGAGGAGCATCAACAAGGTGAAATAAAAAGTCCAAACAAACCTTCAAACTAATAGCCCTTCTGGCTTTCAGGATTTGCCTCTCAGGCTTCAGTATAGTTCCTTGTTGCCTCTATTTCAGGGCTTCTCCCGAGGAGCTCACACCTTCTTCTTGTTATTGTTACCTATCTGGTCTCAGGTCTTTCTGGCAAAGAGAAGCTCTATCTCTTCTGTAGTCTCTCCCCAGCTGAGCCCCCTTAGTCTACTTATACAGCCTAACTCTTCCTCCTCTGGCCAGGGTAATTAGTTAATCATGCATCCCACCAGGTTTGGAGCACAACTAATTGGAGTTCTTTCTATTGCTTTGCAGGTGATGGGGGTTAACATACCGACATATGTGTAATGAAATCTGAAACATGGCTGTCATGAAACCCTTATGTACTAGTGATGAAAACAAAGAGAAATTCGCATCTGAATCTCCCCAGATTTGGAGGAGTGATTTCTGATCTGTTGGTCTGCCTGCAAAAATGAGAGATTATGTCAAGGTTTTATCAAATTGTCTTTTCCTAGGATTTTTACAGGCTTCTAGAATTGTTTGCGTTCTCACATGCGCAGTAATTGCCATCTTTGCTCTGCAGGTAACAGTGATTCTACAAGAGCAACATATGTCTCCATATGTTGAAATGCATGGAATTAGAAACAGATCCGAGCTATAGATCTTCACTATTTCACTTTTGTGTTTGTGGGTAATAAGGTCTAAAGCTGATTATGCAGATGGCTGATTATCCAGATAGGGTCGAGCTACCCAGTCCAGATCCATTTCCAAACTTTCTAGTTATTTAGATCCAAAGTTTTGGTTTCGGCTCCTATTTAATTTCAAATTACACAGAAAATATAAATGACCCAGCATGTAAAGCTTGCTGGAATCGTATTCAACAGACCAAAGATTTTACACTTTTAGGCTTTTCTTGTGGACCATTACTGATCTTTTCAAATGTATTTGTTATTTCTAAGTATTCATCAACTAGTTTGGATGAATCATTTTCAGACTATAGATGGATTGCAAATAGAATGTATTGACTATCAACTATGTGTGACTGGTTAGCTGGTAAAATTTCTATTCTTGATTGGTTCACTGATTTTTTTTTTAAACAAATAAAGAACAGTGCAATTCTAGTATCAATTATTCATGATGCTTTCAGAATTCACAGATGTTTCATGAAAATGTTCAGCTATCCAAACTTTCATGAATAATTACAGGTATGGCCCATGAAGAACAGTGCATTGAAGTCAACTGGTATATTCACTAATATATTTAAAAACCGGTTTTCTTTCATTATTCAACCAGATATACTTGATAGTTAATGCACACTGCAGTGGACCTAATAAAGTTTAAACTGAAATTGTTATGTTGTATGATGAAATAAAGTACATCTTTATAAAAGAGCAAAAATTTGTGGAATTAAACTTTGCCTTATTGAATTAGATATAGTATCTTTTATATATTTCGTGTACTATCTGGTAGATAGTGGACCAATCAATTTTTTACAATGTTAAATAAATCTCCTAGTAAAACATACTGTATTAATATTAAATCAAATATGTTTAAGCAATCAAACTCTACACTGAAAAATACAGGTAGTTAAAAGCATATTTTTTTCCAAGCCTTTATTTAAATTTTCTTCAGTATGAATTTGAGGTATGTATAGACTTGTGATATGCAGAATTATTCCTTTGACAGCTTTCTCTTACAAGTTTTTCTCTATTAGATAGTCATTTAAGAGGGGTTTATCAAATCTGATACTGAAATTGCTGAATGGTGGTGCACTTGATGCTGCACGTTCTTTTCAGCTCTTTAATTATGGATGCAGAGGCATTGTTAGTGAAGGAATATTGTGAGTCAAATATTTATGTGATGACTAGTGAATTGTTCAAACATCTGTATATTCTAACACTTAATGAAATGCAACTTTCTATTGTATATTCATGGCAATCTTTGCTTTTTATTGTCACTGACAATTTTCTTTGTTTAATCTGTATAATATATTGCTTAGGATTTGTCTTTTTAAGCAGCCAACATCAAAACTGTTAACAGCCCCAATTTTTTGCTGTCAGGTGTGTTTTCAAGTGTTTTACTCTCATTGGTTGTATTTAACTGAGGCATTGTCTATAATTTTTACATTATTTTCCTTGTTTGTTTCCCAGTCCTCTGGTCTTGAAATTAGTCTTTGCAAGGTGCTCAGATACTATGATTATGGAGGCTATGTAGATAGACCTAGCCTATCATAATTTCTGCAACCCGACATTCTGGATGTAATCCTGCATCCCTTACTGGCATGAGATAGCACATCAAGCTGCACCTAATATCATTCCACTAGCCCCTTTAGTTGTATTTCTGCAACTTTAAGAAGAGACCATGCCATGTAGAATGGGTGAACACACTCCGGACCTGACATTTCCACCACATAGACCTAAATATGTAGTAGTCGTGAAGAGTTTTCCAAGGGCTTGAGTGAGGGGTAACATGCTACACATTTTTTCCTTCCACACTTCTCACCATTACAATGGCTTTTCCTCCCCTTCACAAATACAAATGGAGGAGAGCTATCTGAGTTCGAGTTCTTCCTCAGACAAAATACACACTGACTTCAGTGGGAATTTTGCCTCTGAAAGTGTTCCAAACAGAATTTAGCCCAGCACATCTATGGATGAAATCCTAGCCTCATTGTAGTCAGTACCAATGCCCCTGAAGGCACTGATTTCAATGGGGCAGGATTTCATTCTATGTATTATACCAGCTGCTCCATGTGAGGAATTTGCGCACAAATCTGGTCCACATTAACAAAATTCCCACAACAGAGACAAATATGTAATTTTAAACATAAACCCCCACTCCAGTTCCCTAAGAATACTCTCATTTGTGTTGAAAACCATTTATAGTCAGGGATGCTCTAGATTTACATGGTCCTTCCTCAGCACAGTAGACTGGACTAGATGACCTTTTGAGTTCTCTTCCAGCCCTACATTTCTATGATTCTGTATCATTTTCCTTTTTGGATTGTTTCTGCGGTGATCAAGAGCTGGGATGGAAATACATTAGGAGGAAGGCGAGTACTGAAATAAAACACAGCTTTGTTACTTCAAAGGATTATTAAGAGCTATTTGTAAAGGTGGGTTTTTTTTGCATTTATGATATTGCCATTTACAGTGCTTTAGGTGTGATTAAAGTTTTCCATGTGTAAAATGTTCTTCCTGAGACTCTACCTGGGTAAATGGCAGATAGTGTTTTTATCAGGATGGAATGAGAAGGCATCCATCACATTGTTCAGAACACCTCCTGTGTTTTCACCTTGTCCCTTCAATGAACCGAGAAGTGGAATTACCCAGCAAAACATCCACCCAATTGTTTCTTATTACAATGTATAAATGCCCCAAACTTTAGACCAAATACGTTCAAACAGACCCATGGTTTTATTTACTTATCTATATTTTATTGTCACATCCCTGTGTCTTAAACAAATAATAATAAAAAAGTAGTGCACGGCTGGTACAGCATCATTATTAGGGTAAAGAGGAAAATATAGACTTACAATGAGCATAGTCAAACATCACCAATATTATAGAGAGTGTCAAACATGCTAATATGTTGTATTTTTAGATACATTTATAAAATCACTTGCTATTTTATATTGGGCTAAAAATGTCCTAGGGTAAATTTTCAATTAACCTGCTAGTAGGGCTTTGTCTATGATTTTTGCCTTTGATTTGAATGAAAATCACATAGCTTAAACCCCACAGATCTCTGTGAAATTATGTCCCTAATTCATGTATAGAAAAGTTTGATGCGGCAATGCAAGATCTTAATAGACCAAACTGTGTCACCCTAACTTGGAGGCAGTAGGGACTTTCTGGGTATAGATCTCCTCCATTGCATTATGAAGAGGGATCCTGTCCCTTTTGCAGCATAACAGGACCCTACAGAGTTGTCTCTGTGGGACTGGAAACCATGGCAGAGGGGGAAGAGAACTGAATAGCCCTGCACTGAGCAGAGGTGATTGTCTCCCCACTGGACTTGCTGAGGTTAGGTAGAAAATGGGACACATCCTGGGACTGTATAGCCTTTCCATGGTAGAGAACCCACTTTAAAAGGGCTAAAGAGGCAGCCATGACGTTGGGATTATAAAACTGGGGGAGAGCAGAGGCACTATACCACAGGAGAGACAAGTCCTCCTCACCGGCAATGGAATTATTTTTCCTCCCTTGTAGCCCACTTCCAAGGGTTGTAATATTTGAAGGAGTGCTCAAGAACAGCACCTGCCTCACATGTTTCTTCCCTGAGAACTAGTAACATGGTTGTCAACAGAGCTGCATGAATAATGGATTTTTTTAGTTCTTTGGCCATTCTTCATATTTTATTTTTAAATTGGGGTTGAATCAAAAATGAAGTTTTTCAAAAATTTTGGTGCATGTAAATCTTTTTTCAAAAAAGTTTCTTCTCAGTTGTAAGCATTTTAAAATATATTTAAAAAGAAAAAGGAATTTCAAAATGAAAAGTCATTTAAAATAAAAAAAACATACATTTCATTCTGAAAACATAGAAACACAGTTTTTGACTGTTTTTCAGATTTTTTTCAAGTTTATTTCAACCAAAACAATTCAGCAAAATCAACACAGATTGATTAAATGTTTCAGTATCACCAACTCTGCATATTTTGCCAAAAAAAGTTTTGATACAAAAATATGTGCCCAGCTGTAGCTGTTGTCATGTAGTTGCTGATACTATAAGACAGGGTTGCGCAAACTTTTTGGCCTGAGGGCCACACTGGGGTTGTGCAACTGAATGGTGGGCCGGGTAGGGAAGGCTGTGCCCCCCAAACAACCTGGGTCCCTCCCTGTTCCAACCCCCCCTGCTCCTTGACCCCTGACCACCCCCTCCAAGGACCCCCACCCTTAACCACCCCCCCAGGATTCCACCCCATCCAACGCCCCCTGTCCCCTGACTGCCCCTGGGATACCCTGCTCCACACCCTCTTACCGTACTGGAGCCAGCCATGCCACCGTGCTGCATGGCAGGAGCAGCGGGCCAGAGCGCTGGTGGCGCTGAGGCTGCTAGGGAGGGGCCGGGGCGAGCCCCCTCAGCCGGGAGCTCAGGGGCTGGGCAGGATGGTTCCATGGGCCATAGTTTGCCCCCGTCTACTATAAGAGCAAGATTTCAAGATACCTAGAGAGTCAGAGACAACAAGGGTATCCAACAACTGATAACTTAGGAGCAAAACCTCCCAGCTCCCCAGCTGGATTGGACATTTGTTTGAGAGCAAATCCCTCAGGTTATTCCATCCAAATGTATCAGGGCACAGGTCAAAACAGCTAGTTTAAATTCAGCCTGCTAAAGATAGGTTGTGTTTCAATCCTTTATCAGCCTGTCTCCAGCATAATGCATCACTTTGTTTGGCGAATTAAGACCTCTACAGGTTTTGGTTTTTAACGTTGTTTTATTGTACGGTATTAGCAAATACTTAGTACACTGACCTACAGAAGAATTTAGCACATTTGTTTGTTTAATCCTTTTCTAGGATGTTTATCAAAAGGTATGTTAGCAACGTAATGAAAACTAAAACACAAAATGTTACAATTGGACAGAAAAGAAGCAACTAGCCCAAACATGCAGCCAGGTGGAATCCAGACAGTGTTCAGGATAAAGCCTGGAACTTCTTAGGGCATGTATTGCTGTAGTTGTATCAGTCCAAATATATTAGACAGACAAGGTGGGTGAGGTAATATCTTTTATTGGACCAGCTTCTGTTGGTGAGAGAGACAAGCTTTTGAGCTGGTCCAATGAAAGATATTACCTTACCTACCTTGTCAGTATCTCAAGGCAAACCACCCTAATGAAAACAGGATCCGTTCCCAGCTGGTACACAGGACAAGGGATTAAAAAAAGGAACCGCAAACTCAAAATACACGTTGTGATGATTTGGGAATCTGTCTATACAATTTATGAATTGTGAATTTTATGTATCTGTTGGGTTGCAAACTCCATTTTGAATCTGCAGCTTTTTGATTTCTCTATTCCTTGTTTGCCTCCATGTTGGAATGAAGGCACTTAGATTCAGAACTGACAATGAGGGTCTTAGACATTAAGAATCCAATCACTAGAAATTGTTCACGCTAACGGAAATATTTGCTCTGTAGTATCTTATTGATGAGTAGATGGTTGTCAAGAGAAACCCTTTATTATGAATAGACTATGGAGGTAACAAACTTTCTACGGCTCAGTGTAACTGCAACATGTGACTTCCCTGTACTGGGCTGTTTTTTTTTTTTGTCACCACAGCAGAAAATATCAGGTAAACCAAAGACTGCCTACAGCATGTAAGGAAGTGTGGCATTTCTACACTTCCTGAAGAACTTACTCTATAGCACATCTTCCCTTTTTTGTAAATCTCTTTGCTGAATTGAAACATTATTAAATTAAACTAACAAACTGCAACAAACACTACGATTGACTTAACAACACTTAAGTTGTTTTAAAGCAATCTGGACATGAATTGATCGGGCTCTTTAGAGCATTTCAGCACTCTTCACAACCTGCTGCATTCCACACCCTCATTAGGCAAGTCTTTGTAACAGACTGTTCAATTTCATGGTCAGTAACAGGATCCATTTGTGAATTGTTTTCACGTTGTACATCAGCTCATTCTTCACTTTTCTTAGCATGTTCAGTATTGCCTGAAACTTTGATTCATCAAACAAGGTTCTTTTGGTCAATCTCTCTCCCAAGTATGTTACTTCCACTGTCTGAAATTGATATTGACCTTATTCGATTTAAGGTTATCAGCTCTCATAATTTCCATTACTCTCCTCAGTTCTTGATATTTAATGGCACTGCTGACAAATTATTATGTCATCAATGTATGCTTTCACGCCTGCTAGACCTTTTAGTGAAATACTGCTGGAGCTGAACATATTCCAAAAGGCAGTCATAGGAAGCAATATCAGTCAAATGATGTGTTGTAAGTGCAGGTCCTGAATTCTGTGTTCAGGGGGATCTGCCAACTTCCTGCAGATGCACCTAATTTTTGGAATCTGATAGCTCAGATCACAGTTCATACTTGTGGGCAAGTGGAGGTGGAAACCCGTCTGTTCTTCTAGTCTCCAAATGATACATCCACTTCCTGTGATGTTTTGCAGCTCTTTTCCTAGCCTCTTTCTTAAGGCTTGTAGAACTTTTCATGTAGAATGTAACACAGATTCTGCATCTTCTCTTATGTTTACTTTATATGTTACTGGGAGGCACCCATTTCCTGTGAATACATCTTCATATGATGCTATTGGTACTTTCATATCTAGTTAAAGGTTGTCCTTCTGGTTCTCTGTGCTATATGTCCTCTTAACAAGACCAGGCTTCTCACACTAGGTGTATGCCAAGACTGGTTGCTTGCCCCTGTTTACCACCAAAAATTAATGTTTTATTATTTTCCCTGTGTTTTTTAGTGTCAGTGTGCCCTCACCCCACTCTGGAATTATTCCTGTGTTATAGTCTTTCACAAATATTTTTAAGTTGGCCATTTGTATGTGCTCCTTACACCTCAGTTTCTGTGAATACATTTACTTGTGCCCCACTATCTATCTTGTGCGTTACAAAAGTGCCATTGTTGACATTTTAATTAGCCTTTTTTTTTTGAGTTTTTGGCCTCCTTCATTTTTGTGCTTAAGAACAGCTCTTCCTCTTCACTTGAGGAATTCATTTTTTGCACATAATACATGCACTTTCCTGCTTTCTTGGCATATTTTAGCTTAATGGTTGGTCTTATTACAGTTTCTACATATTTTCCTGAATGCTGGGCATTTCCAATGCTCATGCTGGTTGCCACATCACAGGCATTGTTTCACGCTTTCTATTTTTCTGCCCTTTGCCAATTTAACTTCTGTGAACATTTCCCTTGCTGGTTTAGCTATGGTTCTTAGTCATATTGTCTGTGCCTTGCTGCAGGCTTTTTATTTGTCTGTTTGTTTGTTTTTCTGCTTCTTGACATATGTGTATTGCTCTTTCTAGAGTCAGATCCATCTCCCTTAGTAACCCTTAGTAACTTTTTTATTGTTACATCCCAGGATAATCTGGTCTTTAATTAGTGGTTTTTAATGAGATTGACTCTCTTAGTTTTAAGTCTGTGACAAACTCCTCTGCTGTTTTCCCTACATTCTGTGCTGTCATTCTGAACATAGATCTTTCAAAAGTAATGTTTTTCTAGGGACACAGTGATTCTCAAATATTTTCATTACTTCTTCAAAGCTTTCCTCTCTTTTCACACCACCATCTTTAAGGAATGCTTTATATATATCTAGGGCTTTTGTGCCTGTTAAAAGCAGAGCAATCCTTTGTTCACCTTCCAGTTTATTTGCCCCTATAGCTTTCATATACAGTTCAAATCGATGTTTGATCCTTTCCAAGGATTTTTAGCATTCCCTTTGATTCTCAGGGCTGGTGAGGAGTTGCATGCAATTTCACAGGCTCTGTAGCAGCCATCATAATGTTACCTCTCACTGGGGTCTTCCAGCACGCTGTTCCTTCCACTTCTGGTGCCATGTTATATCTTATTGACCAGCAGAGACCAGTGTCAAGATAAACCCTTTATTATGAACAGAGCAGAGATAACAACATTCCCATTAATCTGTGTAGTTGCAGGTTTCAGATGCCCTGTCCTAGGCTTTGTTGTGGTTGCCCCCAGCAGGAAATATGTCACAGGAAATCCAAAGACTGCATATCTCTACACTTCCTGAAGGACTTAATAGTACATACCCTGCGCAGAAGGGATGGTTTAGCAGGGAGAGCAGCTGTCACCTGGCAGAGGGTTGTGCTCATATGAAGAAGCTGGCACAGGTGTCACCTGACAAAGGGCACTAAAGGTTTTAAAAGGGCAGCAACTGTTGTGCTCAATGGCCACTTTCCTCCAATCTACAAGGGAGAAGCAACCCAGGATGTTGCAGCCCACAAGCCATGCACTGAAGCAGGAGGACTGTGCTTAAATACTAGGTGGTCTGAAGGTTCATCACTGCATTCAGAGGGGTTCAGCAGTTGGACAGTGGGTTCTAGCTCTCAGAAGGGGATGCCAAGTAGAGGGTCTACGTCCTGTGGGTGTGTTTTGGGGTTGGTGTCTGGGGAAGAAGCAGGAGTTACAATAGTCACACGCACAGGGCCTTCACAGTTCCAATGGGGGAATCCCAAAACTCATCCTGCCATCTCCTTGGCACCATATTACCTCAGCAGGTGTGGAAAGGAAGCAGAACTGGAACTCTGACTAAATCGGTCAGAGGAGGAGGACTTCATTGCCACACTGGGGAATATTAAAAGGCTGAATTGCTTTTGGTGGAAAGCCAAAAGAGTCACGTTGGCACACATCAGATACTTTCAGTATGTGTTCAGTTCCAAACTTTGTTTTAATCCAGTTCTCACCATTGGCTGTTTTGATTTAGATGAAACTGCATTTTTTAACACACAACTGTTGCATAGAAAAATTTTCAAGTTGCTCTAATTCTAAGTAAGTGTTGGGTGACTTTGGACAATGGTTGTTTCTGCTGCCTTTAAATATAAATGGCAACAAGTTGATATTCTGCTCCCCTCCTCAGTCCCGTACACACAGCCATTAATCAATATCAACTGGGTTTTGCATTCAAGGTGTGAGGCTTGACCTTTCAATACAAACAAACTCAGAGATAACATTTCCCCAATGGAGTATCAGTGCTTCCTAAAGAGAAAAGATTGTTATAAAGAGAAGAGAGCACTTAAATCCAACAGGAGATAGAGATGAAGTAAACAACTCATCAAAGTTAATCCACAGTTAAGAGAGAAATGAAGCAGTGTTAGAAAATAAATAAAACAAACTTGAATCTTCAGATGTTGTGAAATGTGAAAAAATTGGGGAGAAAACGGATAAAAATACTTCCCATTTACTTTTCATATTAGTTCTTAAAAATTACTTCTCAGAGTGCTTTTATATGTTCAAAGAACTGTAAAGATATTAATTAGTTGACAGTCACAACACCGGTCTGATATAGGCAGTCAAATATTATCCCCATTTTACAGAAGGGAAACAGACACTAAAGGAAATAAACTCACTTGAGCAAGTCAGTCTTTTGGTAATTGTTATCCATTGGTTAGTCCACTGGTAGATTTGACTGAAAAAATGGTGAAAATTTTGTATGTAGGTATGTTTGTTCATTTTTTTGTTTGAAAATTTTCAACCACTTCTACTCCACTGGTACTTGCTTATAAGTAGTTGTATGAAATAATGTCCACACATGATAGTTTATGTGGTCAGATGTATATGCTAACTATTTGATTTAATTTGGGTACAGTATAGTTAGCAATCACTACCACTTTGTCACACCAGATACTATGGTGATGGGCACAATATAAGAAAATGGCTAGAAATAGAATAAACTTAGAGATATCAACTGGAGGGGGGAAAAACACATTTTTCACATTGGGGAGTATAGTTCTTTGAAATTCGACTACATGAGCAATAGATACTCTGCCCCAAAGATTTGTTGCCGGATTCTCCACTAAAGGATTATTCTCAGTGGCGGATTAATCAGCCCGTGCTCAGGGGCCCTAGCCAATTTAGGGGCTCCCAGAAAAATCTCATGATGCTAGGGCAAGATGATTTGGCTGCTGCACCCTCTGCTCTGCTGTACGTGCTTGGAGCAAGTCATCTTGGATGAGCCAGTTCAGGGATCAGTCAGTGAGCACAGCTGGAGGGAGCAGCAGCAGTCTCTGCCTCTTCCTCTGCTGCTTGTTGTTTTCTTTGCGGCTGCCCATGGTTTCTGGCCACCACTGGTGATGGACTCCCCTGCATTCTCCTGTGCCTGGCCAGGCAGCTGGGACTAGGCAGTGAAGGAAGATGGGGAACACAACCTCCTGCTGCATCTCCTCCATCCCCAAGCTATGCAGGAATGCCCACTCCCAGCTGGAGTCCTACTGTCTTGAGCCTGAGCTGGGCTGCAAGGACACAGGATGCAACCTGTAGCACATGAGCAACCAGGAGAACATAGATGATAAGGGGGAGATGGGGAGCTCCCTGCAGCCAGGAGAGCCAAGGGAATCCATGCCACCTCAACCTATGGGGCAGCCCCAGGGGAAATGCAACACCCACAAGCACATGGGGAGCTTGGATGGTGTCCCTAACCTTTGTTAGAAAGAAGCTGGGAATCAGTGACAGGGAGTGGATCACTTGATAATTACCTGTTCATTCCCTCTGGGGCACTTGGTATTGGCCACCTCAGAAGACAGGGTACTGGGCTAAATGGACCAGAATACTGGTCTAGATCTGTCCCAGTATGGCCATTCTTATGTTCTTATGAGCCCAGTGGGGAAGGACTCTGCTGTCCTGCTCAAGGGGAAAAACATGGAAACCCTCAACCCCTCTTCCCCCCCACACACACACAGTGGGAGCCCCTGTCGCCTCTTATTTACCTCTAAATGTTCAATCACTTCTCTCTCCTAAGTGAGACTTATTCTCTCCCCTCCTCTTCCAGTTATTTTTTTCCCCTGTGTCTTTTGGTGATCGCAAAATATATGGTGAGAGGCTTTGTTCAGGGCCATAGTTTCAAGGCTTTTGGATGCAGCATTATTTACCCCATCCTAATATGTCATGATGTAGCCCTTCGTATCCTCACCGACACCCTATGTGGATCCCATTTCCCTGTGCACATGGTTCACAGCCTTGGGATCTTAGTGTGGATTCTTTCCATGTACATTGGATAAGGCATTATGTAGCTGCCTGCTCAGCTGTTACGAGGCCTTCCATAGTGTAGTTTTCCCACCTTAGCGTTCAATGAAAGACTATAGTGCTATTTACCCCAGACTGTACTTTTAAGATCTTTGTGTGTATTTTCCCCCGTCACCCAACATGGACTGATGTGGCACTTTTTACCCTGGGTCACAGCTTCTAGACCCAACTCACTCAGCTATGAATTTCACAAATGAATTGTGGCCCACCCAAATTTACTTAACAAAGATTGTCAATGAAATCAACTGTTGTCATGGGCTAATGGTCGTCTTTTGCTATGTGAATGCCAAAGCCAAGCCTAATTGGGGGATAAAACATAAAGGACAAACCAGACAGTTATAGAAGTGGGAGAAATTTATCTTGTGAGGACCTTCAGTTCCAGTGACTTTTTCCCCTCCATTACACTGATGATGAAGCATTGGTATAATGGTATGATGAATGTTCTCTCTCTGCAGTATTATTGGAAAAACTATATTTGTATTGTTAGTAATGACCGAACATCCTGTTGTGTGCTCTGGTCTATTCTTAAAAGTGTGATTTAATGTACACATAAAAGCTAGTTTCTGATTAGCTGAAATAGTCCTAAAACTTAATTGCTAAAATGTCAACTTTGTCATGGTTTGACATGAATTGCTTTTGGTGGAAAGCCAAAAGAGTCACGTTGGCACACATCAGATACTTTCAGTATGTGTTCAGTTCCAAACTTTGTTTTAATCCAGTTCTCACCATTGTCTGAAATTTAAAGTTCTTAATAATAGGGTAATTTTACTTCAGGTTAGGATTATTTCTTTTAATTAAGTTACTTTCTGAAACTGTGACTGTTGTCTTTCAGATATCTTTATTTCCGCGGGAGAAAAACTGGAATGTAACAGGTTCAATAGGTGGAAAACATGCATAATGCTCAAGTTTAAGAAAATTGGGGAAATAAAAGAACTACTTGTTGACCTGTGCACGAATGAGTCTTGTAACAGCAGTGTTGTCCAGATTAGCAGTGAAGACCTTTATGTGATGGTATGGATAATATCTAGCCATGTAAATTTTATATGTGGAAAAATTGAGCAGTTAATTTAGGCATAATGAACTGGGATATGATTTGCTTTATTATTAATGCAGTGTATAAACATTGAATGGAGGCTTTGTATTAATGCATTCTGATACATTCATGTTTCCAGTGGGCCACGGGGGACCCAAATATTCTTTGTGTCCAGGGACCCAATGAATCTTAATCCACCTCTGATTATTCTATTCTATATAGGTTCTTATATTGCGGTCATCATTGTAGTATCTGAGTGCCTTCCAGTAGTGCATTAAGCAATGTAACTATATGTCTGTCATGTGTTTCACCTTCTCTATTGCTGATTTTGAAGTAGGTAGTATAAAGAATGAAAAAAATGGCTATGTGTGTTTTGGGAAGTGTTTATTGTGGAGAGTGGTGTGAGACTCTTGCCATTCAGTTGTCACAATGGAGAGGGCTCCCTGATCACCTTGTTGCTATGGGGTTCCCTGGCCCCCTTTGCAGGCAGATAATTTTTTGCCTGCTTGAGCCCCTTTCTTCTTCCTGGCAGAGCACTATAATGGTGCAATCAACTGTTGCAGTATTACTCAATCCATGAGGCCCTCTCCAAGCTATTCGCTGACTGACTAAAAGGTAGCACAATGGTGCAAGAACTCATTCACCTACTGATTATAGACAAACATGTGGCTGTAACAAACTTTAATACCATTTTTAACTATTTTGATCTGATAGTCCAAGTCTGGAAACCCTTCTCATGTGAAAATCCCATTGACTGTAATAAGAACTCAACATTGGAAGATTTAAAACAAAAAATCAATATCATACATTAATGATGCCAGGCCTGATCCTCAGCTTGTGTAAACTGGCATAGATACATCCAGTGTCAATGGAACTATGCTGATTTACACTCACTCAGGATCTGACCCACCAATTGTTTTGTGTGGTAATGGATAATACATTATAGTGTAGTTGTTCTCTAGTTCTCATGGAAATGTGAATTAAGAAAAAATAAATATATTTACATTACAAACAACACTATATATCTACATTTAAAATACATTTCTTAAATCTTCCAAATAGTTCAAGTCTATCTAGACTATAGGGTTTATTATGTGTGTAAGTTAATTTAGAGGCAACTTCATTTGCTCTCCTGCTTTCAGATTTTATAAATATTGGTTTGAAGGATTTAGGGAGTAACACAAGGGCTTTATCTGTTATCTTCATATTCTATTCAAAGAGCAAAATGAAAATTCTTTGATGATAAAATATACTCTGGGAATGTAGCACTATGTACCTTGGACTATAATCAATCCCAGAAGACACCCTACTACGCTAGATCAAATAAATTGCACTTTTGATTTAGTTTGAATCTAGTGAGGCCTAACAAACTATTTCTTCCTCCTTCCCCCCTCCTTCACTGTGTGGCTGATAATGAACAAATGGATAACCTGATGGCATAATTTTTGTAAGGTTTCCAAGACAGATTCTGCAGCATATAAAAAGACACATTCATAAATGGTTCTAGTTTTAAGCATGTAGCTCAGTTCTCAATTCCTTCAAGTTAAAATTGGCATAGTATTTACTGTTTTTCCACGTAATTATTGACACTTTACAATACATAAATGACAAACTTCAGAATGAAAAAGGATACCTTTTAACTACATATGTAATTTATTTGAAAACTGGATCATCTCATAATTGTCTTTGTCCTAATTATTTTTTGGCAGAAGGTTCTTGAAAAAAAAACTTAACACAAATGAAAATTATTCTAGATTGTGAAGTTTACAAATGTGCTTTACTAACTTCAGTCAAAATCAAATAGTTCCAAAACTAACAATTTCTTCTGGATTAAATTAAACCCTCTGCAGAGGCCAGTACAAGGCCTATGTGCCTCTTAAATCCCACCTAAACTCTCAAAGGAAGGCATTTGTGGTACTTAGATGAGGCCTTGTGCATGGGGTAAATTTCAATCTCATTGGTTAAATGCACTGGATTTATGTTATATATAGTTACTAGCAAAGTTTCTGCCATTGATTTTGGTCAAAACTGCATTGCAGAATCTTAATGCCACTTGCATTAGTATGTTTACTGTGTTTGATTAAACTAATATGATGAAACAAATCCAAATGTAGATACGTATGCAGGAAGATTTATCCCTGCTTGCATATGCCCCAACCCTATAAGCCCTCTGTGCGTAGAAGTTCCAATTGGTGCGCTGAGACTGCACTTACTACACCAAACACAATTCATTTCATGGTTACCTTTGCCTTCCCTTCCCACAGTTTTCCCTGCACTCGGCTTTCCTTAGATGCTAATTTGCAAGCTCTTTAGGGCAGGGCATGTGTATTTTTATTACATGTATGTGTACGTCCTAGAACATTAGGGCCCTCATCCCTGGCTCTGACCTCTAGCCATTGCTGCAATACAAATAATACTAATCTGTTGAGGAAGAAGAAGCCATTTTTACACAGTCACTTTTCCAGTTGAACCATACTTTTCTGCAACTGAGTGCTGCTCATCACAATGTTAAGGGAGGTAGATGTCAGGTACCTGGTTCTCAGGGCCAGCCCCAGCCTTGTTAAGAACAGCTGCTTCTGAGCAGTTCCAACTTGTGCCACTAGCACAATGTCTATAATGGCCCAGTGGTAGACAGGTGGAGCCCTACTGCACCTACTCCATGCTCTTGCATGCTCCAGACACTCCCTTTCCACAATATGGCCCCTATGCCAAGGAATGTGTATGTGTGGGGGTGGGGAGAGGAAGTGCAGCAGTCATTGGGCCCGGAGCCTCTCTGAAAGGAAAAATATTCTGTTGGCTAGTTGCAGCCAGTTTCTGGTTCCTTTATGCATCCTAAATGTGGGGCAAAGGAACCAGATCTGCTTAGAAAATTCAGACCGTGGTGACAGTAAATTTTAAGCAGAGCTCCATTGTCAAAGTCAATAAGGGATCCTGTTTAAAATCTGAGTGCACAAGGTGGTTTGTTAAAAGTAGTGACAGGTTTCAGATGCAAATTTTAAATTCCCATAAAGTTTAGGAAATTTAGCTCTGCTGTTATGAAGGTAAGTGCTGCCAGATCTGGGTTCAGTGACTGAATATCCACAAATATTGTAGATGTGACTGGGGTTTTGGTTTGGAGCCATCTCTGCTTTAGTAGGTCATTATGGTTTCAGCTAAATTCCTTGGGACAAGAATTTAAACTTTTAAATTGTTTTGTAAAACCCCAAGTATTCCCACGGCATAGTGTTGTAACTTGAGGGTGCTCCTGTTTACAAGGTAGAAACTGCATCCTGGGTTACTTTCCCAAAGGCTGAGGCCAGGTCTACATTACAAATTTTTGCTGGCATAGCTACGTCAATCTGGGTTGTCATGAAGTGTGGCCCCTGACCAATATAGCTGGGCCTCCAAAAGCCACTACTGCAGGTGTTTTAACAGCAAAGGTGGACTTTTACTGGTATAGATTGTTCCACTCATGGTGGAGATGAGGGGAGGTTTACTGTATTGCTACAGTGTGTAGCTGTGTTGGTATAGCATCCCTACTCGGAGCACTTTGCTGGTATAGTAAACTGGCAAAACCCTCCAACCTGGCCTGAGGTGTACTATATTTTCAAGAAATAAACTGACTCAGCACATGGCTATTACTAAGTCAAAAGGAAACACATGCAGTTATTTTTATACTAAATGGTCACCTGCCTCTCAGCCCCCTAATCTACTCCCTTTGCTGCTTTCAGCCTTCTTGCTTCTCCCCCTCTTGAGAGGGCTTTAACATTTCCACCACCATCCACTCTGAAGCCCTGATTCAGCAAAACTCTTAAGTATGTTCTTAAAACCATCCCTACTCGGCAAAGCGCTTACTCATGTCTAAGCCACTTTCAGTCAATTGGATTTAAACACATGCTAAAAATTATGCACATGCTTAAATGCTTTTCTGAACTGAAGCCTATACCAGGAACAGAAGGAGGCAGGGCTAAGCTGTATGAGAAGAAGCCTGGCCTTTCAGAAGTGCTCCTCACAGTATCAAGCATCTCCTATGCCATTTATCGTTATGTTACAGCATTATCCTAAACCAATGAAGCTTCAGCAGAAATCTTTCTTCTCAATTTAAAAAGATTTAAGGACCCCCGCAGAATAGGCAATTGTTACTATCAAACTCTGTCCTACCTGAATCACAGTTAAGTTTCCACAATATTGCAGGAATAGAAGTCCTTGTCAGGCAGGACTGAGAATCAGGAGTTTTACAGGTCAGGTCTGCAGTGCATAGATAAAGCTCTGGCAAAAGTTTATGCAGAATGTACCTATTCAAAAGATTGTAGGTTTTTCTTTTCTTGTGATGGTTTTTGATATTGAGGTCACATGACTAAGAAGTAATCTTATTTATTTTGGTCCTGTGTAGTGACTGACCTTCTTTGTAACTGCATTATTTAACTCAGTGAAGCATTATGGAACCCATTTTCTCTGAAATACTATCAAATGGAACCATATTGTATTAGAATGATGGTCTTGAACCCTCCCATTGGTTTTCTGTTCCTGGCAATGGGAATTATCCCTTATGTGTTTGCACAATCTCTTTCCTGGAAACAATGCACAGTGAAGACTTTTATCAAAGGAGTGACTTTTCAGGGAAGACAATGAAAGACAGGCTCTGAATCTGTCAGATTTTATGCTATCACCAAGTATGCATTTCAAACAGACTACAATGACACCAATGACACTCTGATTATCTAGTATTCCTTCTCATAAATTATTTTAGAACAGAGTTAATCTTAACTCTGTTGTTCAAATCAATTAAAGCTTAATCAGTCAAATTAGCCAAAATGAATGTTGATCTGAGGAGCAAGAAAGGCATAAATGTTGGTGGAAATGCACCTTTGCTTGATTTTATTAAAGATGAATGGTAGAGTAAAAATAAAAATGGATCTAAGTTCAGATTTCTACTCTGAATAGCCCCTTTAACCAGGCTTTGAGGGGAATTATCACAGAAATCAGTTTTAATTAATCATTGCTTTCATATATTATGTATTTATAGTTATCATGTTATAGTTATATATATATATATAGTTATGTGCACACATACATTCTTTGCGGTTTCAGGGCCCAATTCATTAAGATTTTTCTGTATTGCTGATGTCATTAAACAAATATTTCATTTATTTTTTTGAATTGGACCCTGATACCACAAATAATTTGTGTGTGCATAACTTTAAGCTCATGAACAGCCCCACGGCAGTCAATGCAGTACTCACCTGCTTAAAGTTACACCACTCCTCTTTTGGAAAGACAGGGGTTATACCTTAAGAACAGACATTATGCTTAACCATAGAGTGATACCTTTATCTGAGTAGGGGTAAGCACTCAGTACCGAGGTTACACATACGCCTTGGTCAGCAATAGGGCTCCATGTCCAATGCCTAAATATACATTTTCATACTTTCTGACCTGACTAGGAGTCCAAACAGCCCAAGTCTAAGCCTCTCATTATTGACTAAGGTCCTTTTTAATCCCTTTTTGGTACAATCTGGAGTGTGGTGTAAACTCAGTGTGATGAGTCCTTGTTCCTGCTACACAGGCTGACTCTGGTCCCCTTGTTATTTTTTTTTTTTGTCTCAGCTTCCTGGTTGCAGCCTGCTGCTCCCAATTGTACTATTCTCTGCCTGCGTGGCTCAGTGCCTCTGCCACTGCATCTAGCTGTGCCAATCACTGATCTCCTGCTCCTCTTCTCTCCCAGCACATAGTAAAATTTCAGGCAGCTGCAATAGCTTCTTTTCCACACACATCCCCAGCCACTGACCAGCTGGTTGATCCAGAGTCACCCAGGGAAGCTACAGCCAATTCTCTATATTTGTTTTGAAGGGCTCCAATAGGGTTATCTGGAATCAATCACCAGTCTTTGTACTAGTGTGACACTCCTTCTCTCCTCTGTGAAAGCCAGGTGGTCTATTAGCTAATATCTTGCTTACACCCTCCCCCCGTGATGGGAAGTTGGCATGGGAGGAACTGAGGATGGTGGTGCCCTCCACACTGCTGGACAATTAAGGCTGTTTGGGGGAAGGGCTCTACATGATTCCACAGTGCGAACATTTAGTTCTTCATCCAGTGGTCACTGTAGAACCTAAATAGCTGATCTTTTGGACTACTTCTAGCTGGTTTGTATTTAAGGAAATTCTATAGCGTGATGGTTAGGGCATTCACCTGGAGTGAAAGTGAGAGAGGTTCAAATCCTTACTCCATAGCTTTGACAGTGAGTCTCCTGCATGCCAGATGAGTGATCTAACCACTAGGCTAAACCTCCAGCTGTTTTGTGAATCTAGCCTTTTAAAAAGAATCAGAAGCAAAATGTTTTGGGTTAAACATGTATCATTTACTCCAAAATAACTTTTTCAGTTTGCTGACTTATTTTTTATTTGGTTCAACCCAATCTGAAATAGTCTTTTTTTTTTCAGAACCACTAGTGAAAAAAATCAGTTATTTGCCCAGCTCTATTTAACACCTCCTTCTTGATCATGAAATGTAGGTCTCATGTATGATTTACAATCTTATGAGATTTTTCTAAATTGTATTTTAGTCCAGATATTTAACCTTGTCCATAAATGTCTCACACTATTACAATCATAGAGTTACTTCAGTCATCAGTTGTTTTGGACTAATCCTTCAAGGCGTGAAATATGATCTGTTAATCATATGTTCATTGAACTTCTTGTGGGTAAGAAAAAATGTAATGAAGCACAAGTTATAGTTTTACCTTTATCCTTGTGGAGAATTAGTTTACAGTGATACTGTATGTTGTTGTCTTAATACTTATAACTCCCCTGATATGAGGTATTTTTATATCTTCACTCCTGCAATACAATCTATCATAAACAGAGATTCCAATTCAAAAAGGCTGCCTCCAGGCAATAATATTTAGCAGTGCTTTTCATCCACAGTACAAAATACTTTAAAAATAGGAGCATGCACATTTATTTTGTTTAATACTTAGTCCACTTGAATGTCGTGGGTTCAGAAGTTTCACTTGAATATTTGAACTCACATTGAACTCACATTTTCATTTAGGAGAGGCTAAAAATGGTGCAGAGACGTGAACAGATGAAAAATGAAGAAAACACTGGCAGACTGAAAAACAAAATGGAAAAAAGGGAGACTGAAACATGCACTCTTTAGTTTGGTCTTTTTTGACAATGGGCAAATTCATTTTCATCAGGAGGTGATCTAGTTTAGTGGTCTGACAATAGGATGGTGCCTATGGAAAAAAAACACTGTTTTACAATAGAAGATTCAGTCCTCTTTTTGTCATGGCTATCATGGAAAAACAACTTTTAAAGCAGCCTTGATGCTACATACAGTGGAAGAACTTACAAAGCTGATTCTGTTTTCTTGAGATATTAGTGATTTGCACAGTATTTCCTATAATAAAAATGTAGACTACTGCTACAACTGGAAAGAACTTTTTCAGTGCATCCAGTGCTTAGGTTTCCCATAATTATTATTCACTATGTGTTTGGTCAAGTGTCTCTTTACCTCTCAGAGAGCAAATCTCTTCATCACTATTTATTATGTGAGTGTCTGAAGGTATTCTAGGCTCTACACACCCACACGTATGTATGTTTGTGTAATGACAGTGCATATAAGAACTTACGATCTTAGGCCCTGATCCTGACCCTGGATCCACCCAGGTGGACCTATTTTATTAATATAGATGGAATAAAGGGACCCAAAGAATCAAAGGTATTAACACGATCCTGAAATTGTCCAACATTAAACAGTTTTAAACAAAGTTTGGAGTTTGGTATACAGAGACCTCAGCCTGCTTAGTACCATGACAAACATACCATTAAATAGCCTTTTAACCTTTTATTAAAGATACCAAAAAGAAGGAAAACAGTTCAAAGCATTTGTAATCTTAAGTACCAAATAAGGCTTTCATTTTAGCATTATTCCTGGTTCCCTTTCTCTTTAGCTGGAGAGATTTCTTTAAAGGGGGGAAAAACTTGTTTGACAATATTTTAGATCATCTCAAAGATGATAATAACTGTCCTTTTCTGGGCAAAGAGGAGAAGTTAGTTGAAATGGGCTGGAGCAGCTGCTGCTGTTTGGTAGTTGTAGAGGTTGTTAAAGTTCAATCCCGTTTTCTAGAACATAAAACAAGACAAACACACACAAGAGGGTAAGAGAAAAGAACAGCAAAAATAGAAAATGCAGCTTCTGTCTCTGACTTTCACTTGCAACCTCAAAGCTGGAAAAACAGTACCAGCACATGGTCTGATCAGCCTCTCTGAGCCCTAACAAACTGATACCAGCATACGGTGATGTAGAACATTGCTTTCTGTTGCCTCTGGGGGTCACAGATTCACAGCAGTGTTGCAAAAGATGCAGTCTTGGCCAGCTAAGCCAGACTTCTATTAAACATAAGGTGTAGCAAGGCACGTCCTTCGTCTTGTCAGACCTAGCACTTCCCCCTCTGGCGATGGTGTGCCTGGGGTAAATCAGCCCTACTCTGGGCAGGGTTTGCATTTCTGCTTCTGCGCTCTTTTGGCCGTGTTTTCAGGGTATGCCCCAGAATCAGCCTAAGGGGTGATCCTTCACCACCCAAAAAGGAAACAGTCCCGTAAACACAAAAACAAAGGGGGATACCTTTCCCTGCCTCCTTGCTGGGGCAGGGTGTCATCCTGTTGCTTGCACCAGGATGTCAGTCCTTCCCCTAACAGGGGCTCAGGTTTGGCAGTTCCGCTATGAGAAGGAGCACAGCCTTTCACCCTGGAGAAACTTACTTCCCTGCTGCCACTAGCCTGGTAGTAGTCTCTCTCTCCTCAGTTTTCTCTCCCCAAAGGAGGGGTTTTTAAAGGCCTCGGGCAGCCTTTAATTGGATTCCAGTGTCCCTAATTGACCTGAGGTAATCTCTTCTCAGCTTGTAGGAAAAAGGGTCCTTAACATTCTAGAGCTAACATGTTAGCCTTCCAGGACTCTCTTGTCTGAATAAGGGGGACCTACCCAACCTTCAGAATTGGATCCCGTCTCACTCCTCAGCACGGACTACAAGGTCATAGTGAAGGCCATCTCGCTGCGGTTGGGGATCCATGCTGGCGAACGTGGCCCACCCCGACCAGACATACACTGTCTGGAACCGTACAATCTTTGACAACTTGTATTTGGTCCGGGACCTCCTAGAGCTTGGGTGTAGAGACAGTCTGTTGTTCGGCCTCCTGGTCCATGGACCAGGAGAAGGTGTTCAACAGGGTGTACCAGGGGTATCTCCTGGGCACTCTGCGGGCATTCAGCTTCAGGCCCCAGTTTGTGGGGTCTCTACAGGTGCTCTATGCCTCGGTGGAGTGTTTGGTCAAGCTCAACTGGACCTTGAATGAACCAGTCAGCTTCAAGTGAGGGGTGCATTAAGGCTGTCTGCTGTCAGGTCAGATATACACTCTGGCCATCAAGCCCTTCCCCCATCTTCTCCGTAGAAGATCGACAGGGTTGGTGCTCCATGAGCCGGAGATGCGGCTGGTCCTGTAAGCAAAGGCTGATGATGTACTCCTCGTGGTCCAGGACCTGGTGAAAGTGGAGGCTTGGCAGGCCATGTATTTGGCAGCCTCCTCTGCCCGGGTCAAGTGGGTCAAGAGCTCTAGCCTCGTGGTCGGGGATTGGTGGCAGGCGACCTCTCTCCCACCAGTGCTTCAGGCCATTTGGTGGAGCGTGGGTCTGCTGCTCTATCTCGGCATCTACTTTTCTGCCATGCATCCTTCTCCACCGAAAGACTGGCAAGGCTTGGAGGGCAGGGTAGCTGAGCAGTTGCAGAGATGGACAGGACTGCTCCGGTGCCTTTCCCTGAGGGGTAGGGCACTGGTTCTCAATCAGCTAGTCCTATCCATGCTCTGGCACAGGCTCAACACCCTGATGCCAGCTCCGAGTTTCCTGGCCCATTTCCAGACGTTAGCTCTGGAGTTCTTTTGGTCAGGACTGCACTGGGTCTCTGCTATGGTCTTGAGTCTTCCCCTGGAGAAAGGAAGACAGGGCCTGATTTGCTTTCAGACTCAGGTTCATGTCTTCTGCCTCCAGGCCCTGCAAAGACTTCTTTATAATGCAGGTAGTCCGGCATGGAGTACGTTGGTGCATGCCTTCCTGTGCCTCTTCCAAGGGCTTCAATTTGACTGGCAGCTCCTTTATCTCCATCTGAGAAGTCTTCCGCGAGACCTCTCTGGGCTGCAGGTCTTCTACCAGAATATTCACTAGACCTAGAAGCTGGTTTTGGCTCACGTATCCGGGCATAGTTCCTCCAGGCGGCATCTGCTGGCTCCCTTGACATATTTGAGGAGCAGTGGGCACTTTATGGGGTCCTCTGCTTGGTGTCCTCTTCAGGTTCCCTATTTTTGACCCTTTGACCCTCTCATCTGGCCCTGTTTTTTTTTCTGTTGTCCCCCATATTTATTTGAGTCTTGGGCCATGTGGATCCTCCACAGAAGCTGAGGTAGGGTCCTTTAGCAGTAGGGGGGCTAGCACCCGCCCACTTCCCAGAACCCAATAGGAGGACCCTTTTGCAGCTGTCTGGCTTGACTTGTCACAAAGGCAAAAGAAGAGGAATGGAAACTAAAAGAAACAAGGTGAAGAAGGGAAATGACACATGCAGGTAGGAGGGGAGATCAAGTCTCAGATCCCAGATGATGTTCGGGATTCAGCTGGATCCAGTGGAGGTGTCATCTGGGCAATGCTTAATTTGTGCCAGGGCTTGCTGGGTTGAACACTGGCACTTCTAGGTTTGGCAGTTCAGAGCCCTGGAATCTCTGGTCTTTGCGTGTCAGTTATGAAAGTAAAAAAAATAAAGTTGCTTGAGCGCCACCACCTCTTTCTTTACAAACTAAGCACTGCATCTTGGTGTCTGGCCCACTCTATTCAGGACATCTCTCAGGATTAGGATGAAGAAGATCAAGGGTCTCAGGAGATAGTGGGGATGGCAGCCATGATGATGAAATTCACAGCAGATAGCTGCTGCTTCTGCTAATTTTTCCCCATTTTTTTAGAACCCCAAAGAGAGTGGGGGGCAGAATAGCCCATCCCTTCCTTATTTTTCCCACCAATTAAACCTGATTTCTGACACACCAACTTTGGTTCATTGACTTCCAGTCCTCCACTCTTCATGTTTTCCAGTCTTCATCTTACACAGTCCTTGCGTGGAATTAGGAAAACCCTTTCTGTTTACATTAATTCAGTCTTTCTGTTTCCTTGTTGCAGCTTTTCTTAAACAATTTTATATAACAGGCCATTGTGAACATTTATGAACTTTAATCCCAGTTTTTACAGTTGAGTTTACAATTAAGGGTAAATTTGTAGTCACAATGATCACAATGGACCTCTGTGTCCCTATGAATCCCTGTTAACCGTGGCAGTGCATGCTAGCAAAACGGGAATGCTCATTATTGTATTGTACAATCCTGCTTTCACATACCCCAATCAGTACCCATACCAATATGAAACCACATACATCTATAATTCACAGTCCACAGCATGCAGAGTACATGTTCATCCAGCCAGCCACATATAGAACCAAAGCTGTGATTGCAAAAATAATTGGAATTGTGTCTTTATGTTGCTTTTCTTCCCTTTCCATGTTAATGAGTGTGTTGAATTAGATTGTTGGGAGCTCATCCTCTTCTATTATTTCAAGTCTCATCACATAACAAAGTAATGTTACTGATAATATCATAAATGTGATAAAGTGCACCAAAACAAGGTTTCAAATTATACTATCTGAAGATAAGTGTAAGTCCCTTCCCACATAGCTCTAATTGTTATCAGATCACTAGCCTTTGGGAAGTGGGTATTTTGGATTTCCCTCACATATTTTTTGTTTTCGTCAGACAGTATGATTCTAAATCACTACTCATACATCTGTGATTTTACGAGTCTACAGAGATGCTATTAAGTTTTTCTTTTCTGTGTAATAGTCCTTGGGGTTGTGTTTCTGTATGCATTTTTTTTCAGAGCTGGCTGATTGCTGAACAAACCAGTGAAAATTATTCTAGTTGCTGGTGAATGGGCTTTCCTGGCAGTCATAATATACGGTAGCTAAAAATCACATTGGACCCCCTCTATCCTGCCACTGCAATCATTATCCTCAGAAGAAGAAAATAGACTTTTGTGCATATCACTAGAACTAGATTATATGCTTGTTCTAAAGAAAAGTATTGAATTCCTTGAAATACACCTATGAAAAATAGCTATCTTTGATTAATCTATGTTGAGGCTTTAAAACAAGCTGGGATAGCTCTGATTTATAGGTTTTATGGAAGAATTATTACAGTCTATTCATGAATAACATAAGAAAAACTTTTATACTCTGAGTGGTCTTACTGCTATAAACTGGCTTCATTTTAATGGCAGATTTAGGCTGACTGTGAATAATGTAATAAATATTTGTTAGTTTGTTGCACTTTTAAAAAATCCTTTTTATTGTTAAAATGACCCTTGATGTTAATTGCATCACTGCTTAGTAGGACTGGAACATAAACCTGATCTAGTCGGTTCAGTGAAATACTTGTATGTGATTAAATTTGAAATAGAACACTTTTTAAATTTTAAATCGGCAACAGCCCCCAGGCTCCCTTCTCCCCCCTCCCCCGCCCTGCAACATACAGAAGTGATGAAGAGAGTTAAATAAGCATGTGAAGGAACAAATATGTCCATACACTTAAAACATATGAAATAGTTTTTAAGATACCCAACAACTGTCCAGTAGTTATTGCTTCTGTGAAACAAAAACTTCATTTCTGGCAGTTCAGCAAAAGCTTTTAATGAAGTGGTAGATATGTGAGTTTTCTTGAGTTTTGTTTCTGAATGAACCCAATATTTTTTAAAGTGAAATTATTTAAAACAACTGAGTGTTGCCTGATTTGGGGTTGAAAAAACCCTTCACTGCTAAGTGTTAAAGGTTTTTGCCCCAAGACATAAATACATACATTCAGTAAAGCACTTAGACACTTAACTTTAAAATCAATGGGACTAGTCAAATGTGTAAAGTTAAGTACATCATTAAGAGCTTTCCTGAATCAGGGTTTTGTCTCAGATTCTGCTTGGGGTATGTGCAAGGTACCTCAGGTAGCACATGACCAAGATTCATCACTGAATTTTGTCCGCTGATTGGATCATTAGCTTCCTCAGGCTAGGCCAGGTACTGACAGGAAGTGCAGCGTGAGTGCTGATCTATGTGCCCCTGTCTCAAATTAACCAAAAGGCTTATAAACCATAGCTAACATGGGTTGAAATTCGAGGCAATGTCAAAATCCGCTTTTTGACACATTTTTAGTTTTCATTGTTGAAGTTTTCACAAACATGCAACTATGATAGTTAGGAGAAGCATAGCTTAGTTATTAATCTTTTGCTAATTCATTTGTCAAACAACCAACAGTGCAGAGAGAAATAAGGGTAAGTGGTGGTTCCCAAACTCTCAGAATAAAAGATTAGCTTTCCATACACTAGATATGTTGTGCAGAATAAAATTGGACGTCAGATATATGTCTAAATAAAGAGGGAGTAGAACTCCAGATCTTGGCATTGAGCTAGTTTTTTTTATACACAGAAGACCTCAAATAACTGGCCATTTCAGGTGTTCAGTTCACAGTATTTTAAATATTTGTACAGTTAAATATGCCTCAGATGCTAATAAAAATCTGTCACATTCTTATCCACACACAAATTGGTTAACAGTTCTACCTGGCTATCCCAGCTACCATCAGCCGCAAGGATTTGCTTATCTGTCTCTCCAACATGCAGTGAGATCTATATCCATCTGTTATAAATTCATCTGTACATACACAATGTGTTAGCTGGGCAAAAGGTGTTCAGCATCTTCCATTAGTACTTGGAAATTCATATTTCCTTGTGTTTTCTACCAAAGTGGCACTGATTTGCTCTGTGTTTTGTTGTTGTTTTCATTGTTGGTTTTTTAAATGATGGAAGTAGAGGAAGGGAAAGTAAATACGTTGCTTTGGTTTTGATGTGAGCATTTAAAGAAAGTGATTGACAAGGACAAACAGTACTTTACCATCTAATACAGGAAGAGAAACATCTGAAGAAGTGACAGCGTTGACAAAACCAACATGTTTTGCTTCATCATTAATGGTTCCTGAGTGGATTTCAGTATGATTCAAGTATCATGCTAATCTTTGTGAGTGTGTGTGGCATGAATAAGATGAGTGTATTGGGTTTTGATACTACTGAATGTTTATAAAGTTAGTACAGGATCTGTAATTTCTTTAAAGTATTTTCATTACCACTCCAACAAAATGAAGCGTTAGAAAGATTAACCGCTCTGAGTGTCCACTAAGTGTTGTCAGTCATAAGTACCAGGAAACTCTTTTTATCAGGCATAGTTGGAGTACTGCCTCTAACAATGTACTGCATTAATAGAAGTATTCAGCCACACATTTAATTTCATTGTATGAGCAAAGTGTTACCAGAAGTGCTGAACAGTTAGTATAATTTATACTGCATCTTTTAAATGAAATATCAATGTTAACATTTTAACTAAAATAATCCTCTATCTTATAATATGAAGTGCTGTGTAAATATACATAACTGTATAAATTAATATTAATAACAAAATTATGTATTAATTGCTGTGGGCTCTAAGGGAATTCAATACAATGAAAACAAAGCATTAACCAATACTTTCTTGAGTGAGCTACAGTAATAGTCACCCCACAATTAACCACTCAAACCCAGTTGATGAATATATTTCTTCAGTCTTAGCCCAAGGTCAAACAAATATGTGGTTGAAAAAATGAGCCTTTCAGTCTGCCCTGAAGATCAGCAAACTCAGGTTCTGGAGAAGTTCAAATGGGACTGAATTCTAGATCATCTCTACAATTTCTCAGTTACCTAGTTCCCTCTTTCACTTCTAAGATTTATGCATGTGCTTAACTTTACTTCAATGGGACTAGTCACACTATGTGGAATGTTAACCTTGTGAAGGATCTGGGCCTATATTCATGTGTTCAGGCAAAAAAATCAGGGTTAATTTACAGTTGTCATTGTGTTCATTATTCCAATATAAATCCCTGGCTGACACTGTGAATTGACTTTCCCATGAAAAGTAAATTCTCTGGAACAATATATTGTGGCTTTGGCTGACCGGACACAACTTGAGTGAAAGACTACATTTTCTCACTAACTTTGAAATTGCTTTTGCTCACTTGGCAAATGCTAGTGCTGTGACCGAAGGTGGCAGGGGGAAAAAGTGCTTTGAAGCTCCTCTTTATACATGTAAGGAATTGTTACATTGTAAAGTGTTCTTCATGTTGAAGGATCCCAACGCACTTTACAAACTTGGCAGACTGTTCGTATAGGGCTGGATCATGACCCTGGCTGACTCACACAGGAAAAATAACAGGCTCACCTATGTCACATTTAATGGTGCGGGTGCTGGAGAGCAGCTGCTACTGGCTTGCTTCTACTTCCCATGTAGGTTGGGATGCTGGAGGGGGGGAGTAACTTGCACCAGAAAAAGAGCTGCTACAAATTACTTCCTCCATGAAATATTCATCTCTTTGAGTCATAATAATGACCTTGGTCTTCACCTGGGGGACCAAAACCACATGATGCCCCTTAATCAGAGCAATTCATAAAATTATAGTGTATCCCATAGGTATTGCTTCATGCATGACTGAAGTACATCCACATCTGTGATGGAATACCACAGTTGTTTAACAGCTCATAGTAACAAACAGATTTAGACATGAAATCATATTATATCCAATAGAAGTATCTTGAAGTTTAGGTAAGCAGAATGTAATTAACCAAAGCAGAGTTAAGCCAGCATACAAGAACTAACACAACGCAAAAAGCTTACAGAAGGTTAAAATTTGTTTTTAAGGCATATCTGGCACAAACTAGGTCCCTTTAACATAGAATAGAATTATGGTAATTTCAAATGTACAGTGGACACACTTAAGAAGTTCATTCTTACTCTAGAGATATTAGTGGCTCTAGCACTGTTTCCACATTTTAAGTATACAGATTATAGCTGGTTCGGGTAATACCTGAAACTGGAATGAACTTTAAGTATACCCACTGTAGAAGCAAATATGACCCAGCCTATGAAACATTTAGGACATCCGGTGGTATGGTGTGCTAGGTAAACTAGTTTTATTTTTAGAGAAATGAGGAAGTCTCTGTTACATTTTCATATATATATATATATATATATATATATATATATATAGGTCATTAATGTTGCGGTTATAGATGTGTTGAACATAGTTCCATAGTTAAGGTTGAGTTGAGTTTTTCACTTATAGCAGTGATTAAGCTACTTTGTTATATATGAAGAGTATCCCCTTCAAAATACAGCATTTACTCTTTCAGCACAGAATGAATTTACTGAGTAATATTGCATTTTAAATTAGCTAATTTAAATAAAATGTGGCTGGACAGTGATCAGCGGCTGATGTGTGCTGGGACGATATTTAATAAGGACATCTAGTAAGTTCCTACATCAGTTAAAGATTGTGTTTTTTGTTTGTTTTTGTTTTTGAGCACCATCTGCATTAAGAGGCTAAACTCAGCTGCAGACCAGTTTGGCTGGAGTTCGGTTTAGACCCCTTTACTTGGTTTGAAGCTCTATGTATATGGGACCTTATATGTAACATGAACATGATAACCTATTGATTTTGTTTTCTAATGAAGGCATTAATGTTCTATGGGGGAAGGGAGACTCATCCAGAACTCATTGAAGTCAATGGAGGGACTCTCATTAACTTTGACCATTGGTAGCCAAAAAGCTAGCACTATGTCTGAGAAACATTGGAGATTGGAGATGTGGGGAGACCACAGAATGAAAAGCCTCAAATGAAAAGCCTTCATAATTTTTCTTGCAAAGCACTGCTGTGTACTGATTCATAGATTTTAAGGTCAGAAAGGACTCTTAAGAAAATGTAGTCTAATCACCTCCATAATACAGGCCAAAAATGTCACCCAGTGATTCCTGCATCAAGTCCATACATTCTGATTGAGCTAGAGCATCTCTTTGAGAAAGATATCTAAACCTGATTTAAAGACTGTGATGGGAAATCCATCACATCCCTAGGTCAGTTGTTCCAAGCATTAAGTACTCTCTCTGTTACCTCCTTACAACCCTACTCCTTCTGGTTTGGAGAGTAAATACATTAATTTTAAGAATATTGACCGGTAATAATCAGGATAATTTATATGTGCTACAAGAAATTAGTAGATAATTCATTTTCAAAGTCATTTCCTACATCTGAATATTCTGATCCTTGATTCAGTCTCCTTGAGAAGCCAACCTTCTGGTTCCCCTCCCAAACATAATCCTATTTTATTCTTAATTATGTGTACTGGTCTCATTCACAGTTATATCTCTTTTCACAAATACTCAGCCTCTTAGCCTCCAGTGCAGGAGAGACTTATGTAATTTCTCCATGGCTTTAATAAAATCTGACTAATTCTGACATTTAAAACATTCCTGCTGCTTCTTTCCTCTCTCATGTGTTTCCCACCACTTTCATGCTGTTTAATTCACTACATTATTCAATTAGTTTGAAATAAACTTACTTGTATTTTTTTCATATGTAAACCCCATTGCTCAAATATCTAGAGCAGTAGTCTCAAGTCTTTAATGCTCAAGATCACTTTTTGAATTTAAGGGCAACCCAGGATCTATCCCGCCCCTTCCCTGAGGCCCTGCCTCTTCCCCAAAGACCCACCTCACTCACTCCATTGTCCCCTCTCTCCGTCGCTCACTCTCCCCCACCCTCACTCACTTTCACTGGGCTGGGGCAGGGGTTTGGGGTTTAGGAGTGGGTTCAGGATGCAAGAAGGGATATGGGATGCTGGCTGTGGGAGGGGGGTTAGGGCAGAGGCAGGGGGTTGGGGTGCAGGAGGGTGTTTGGGGTGCTGTCTCTGGGAGGGGGCTCAGGGCTGGGGCTTGGCATGCAGGAGGGGGTTTGGGGTGCTGGCTCTGGGAGGGGGCTGGTGTTTGGGATACGGCCTCCTGCTGGGTGGCATTTACCATGGGCGGCTCCTGGTTGGTGGATAAGTGAGTCTAAGACAGGCTTTCTGCCTGCCCCAGCCCCATGCTGCTCCCAGAAGGGGTCAACGTGCCCCTGTGGCCACTGGGGGGGCAGGGGGAATGTAGCTCTGTATGCTGCCCCTCTCTGCTGGCACTGCCTCCTGAGCTCCCATTGGACACAGTTCCCTGTTCCCAGCCAATGGAAACTGCAGGGGTGGTGCTTGCAGGCAGGAGCAGCGCTCTGAGACCCCTGCCCACCCCTGCCGCCCCATGGGCCCGCGCTGGCCACTTCTGGGAGCAGTGTGGGTCTGGATCAGGCAGGGAATAAGCCTGACTTAGCGTCAGCCATTCTGCACCACTGGAGATTGCGCTCGACTGGGAGAGTGCCCAGGATCGACCAGTCAATCGCCATCAACCTGTTGGTGACCTCTGATCTAAAGAGATAGAACTTTCTGCTCTCTCTATTGGTGAGAAGAGGGAAAAACAGCAGTGGTCTATTTCATTTCCATGATTATTTAATCATCATTTCACCTAACAAGTTTGATGGTTTGGGTTGGGTTTTGTTTTAAGGATAAAGGTAAAAGAAAAAGGAAAGGGGCAAATAAATTGTGTCATATATGCTGTGAATGAGGAGTCACACTAACTATATCAGAATGGAATTTTGGTGAAGTAATAAAGCTTGGGCCCAGAAGGAGAAAAGAGAGAATGGTCTCTCTCCTGTATAAGAAGCCTGACTGAAAGAAGCAAGGACTCTGTGCAGTTGGTCTTATGTGCTTTTGGTTCCCCAGCTGATGATTCTGCAGTTTGAGGAAGGAAACTGCTGGAATAATGATGACAGCATGGTGCAGTCTCCTCAATTAAACTATCAGTGGTGTGGAACAGACACCATGGTCAGGCCAGCAGAGGTGAGTGCTGACCCACTCAGTGTTGGGGCGAGCTGAATCACAGAGCTTAGCCAGGTCATTACAGCGTGGAACCACGCTGAGCAGCTCTGATGGAACCTGAGGCAGACAGCGGACAAGGGCCACACTCAGGTCCTGTGGGTTAGTGATTGTAACTTACTCAAGTGTGCGTGGTGGTTGCAGTTGTGATGATCTGGTTTTGGGGACTTCCAGATGCTGGACATTTATTGAGCCTGGTATAAAGGGTGTTGAATAAATTCTTGATATGTTGACTTGGGTTTTTATTTTTAAAATATATAACAACTGATTTTTTTCCATGTTTTGTTTCTGGGTTCCCCTTCCCTTTAGCAAAAGATTGCTTTGTTTTATATTCCAAAATAGACTTAGGAGTGCTTGTGGGTGGGGAAAAACTCCCTGCTAAGTGTGGCCAGGGAGAGTGCTTTGGTTTTGTTTATTTGTTTCCCCCGCCCACGGATCTGAAATATGAATAAGACTCTTTGCAGGGAGTGTGGGGAGTGGGCTCAAGCCACTGTTTTAGTTATTTTCTGAGAGGGAACTCTAGAAATATTGAATCTGGACTTTGTTGCTGCCATTGACACCTGACAGAAAGGTTATACATTAAAAATGAAAGGGGTTTGATTCACATGATTCTTTTTTTACTATGGCAGCAAATATTCAGAGATGGTCTCAAAAGCTCTAGATTCATCAAAGTAAGATGTACATAAGCTGTTTTAAAATTCTTATTAATTAATTGTTAGTATATACAACATACATTTTCAAGACACACTAATAATTTGGGGTACCTCAATATTAATTAATAAAATATTAATAAAATATCTTGAAGGGGCCTGATTTTTAGAAAGTACTGAGTACCCAGGCCTGGATCCAAAAAAGGGACCCAGGCAATGCATCACTTCACATTGCAACACCTCACTTTTAGGTGCCTAAAACATCACTGGAACAACAAAGGGATCCACAAAGCCTGAATTAGGTGTCTAGGCTCTCTATACGATGAATGAGGAGAGATAGGCACATAAGAATGTTATCCACAAAAGCCAGCACACTAGACAGAGTGCTGCCTAAGTTAGCGAATGGGAGATGCTAACAAGAAAGAGATATCCCAAGCCATGTAACCTCATAGAGTTTGGTGCCTAAGTCTGGGCTGCGGAGAGGTGCCTATGTCTGCATGCAATCCACAGCCATTAACCCTTCTCCTAGAGTCAGGAGGCTTAGGTGCCTAAGCCCCTTTTGTGAGAATGAATTCGGAAGGCACCTAAATCAACATAAAGCAGCTGGGTAGATGGGGGAGGAGGCCTCATTCATAACTTTCAGTTCAATAGTAGGGTACTCATCTAGAATGTGGGAGATCCCAGTTCTAGTCTACCCCTCTGCCTGATGAAAAGAAGGGATTTGAACAAGGGTTCCCCCCACATCTGTGTTCTCATCATTGGACTATAGAGTGTTTCTCACTATGACTTTGGCCCAATTGATATTTAAATTATTTTATTAAGGTAGAATGGTATCCACAAGAGAGACTTACATCAGAATATCACCTTGCAAAGGTATTCCATTGTGAGGTGGGGAGCACGTGTTCAAATCCTATCTCCATGTCAAGCAGAGGAGGGAATTGAATTAGGGTCTCCCACATCTCATGTGAATACCCCAACCCCGGGGTAACTATTATAACTCCACCTTCTGCTTCCGCTCAGTTTTGTGTGGAGTTAGGTGTGCTTTGAGCTCACCTCTGATATTAAGACTGATAGGGAAGACAGGCAGAGGAAGACCTATCTTCACCTGCATTTGAAGAATGCACCAGGACTTAGATATGAGATATGCATTTGGCCACTTACTGTGAAGTGGCAGTGTGCATGCCCAGAGGCATACATTTCTACACCTATGAAATGTTTACAGCAGAATGTAGTCTCTGGGTGAATTAGGTGCTGATGTATTAGGAGGCAGCTGAGCAGAAGTTTTGTAGATTACAGTGGTGTTTAAAATTTGGATTTACTGCATAAGACCCTTTGTGCATCTGGCTCACACTCTCCAAAAAATCTGACCCCTTTGAGGTATCTCAACTGGAAACTCAAAATATGAGACAACCAAAATCACTAGTCATTTTCAAAAATGTAGGACATTAAAAAATAAATTCTCATATAAAAACATGATTTTCTGTTTTTTTTCAAGTGTGTACTAATATGAGGGAAAGTATGAGGAATTGTGTGGACCTAAAAATCAATTATAATAACTCGGTTAAAGTGAGTAGGCATATTTTAAAGTTTCCATCCTATGATCATTCTTCAGTGACTTACATGAAGTCATTGGAATCACCACCATACTGTCATGCTGTGTACCTATTCTGTTCATGAATAGAGAACTTCATTCTCCCATGCTGTCAAACTTGCATGTTTGATTAGCATTACCATTCATTTAACCTCTTGCTCTTGTATTCAGCAGCAGTTTCTGTACTGCAATGACAATCAGCAGCATTCTTTGGAAATGTCAATAACTGGAATATCAGCACTTCAAATCTCTATCCCTTATAAATGAAGACCACTTGACATTTATTCTGAACCTTGTACAAGGTATAGTTAGCAAGATTTAGGTGGTTATTCTATAGAGAACAATTAAGCCATTGAGAACACATGTATAATACCTTTAAGAGGGGAAATAGTAGCTAACTCTAGGAACAAAAAAGGGGGCAAGTTCTGGGTTTCATGAGTGCCAAAACTAAAGAGTCCATGCAGTTGGAGTGAAATCCTGGCCCCATTGAAGTCAAAGGTAGTTTTGCCATTGACTTCAGAGGAGCCAAGATATCTCTCTTGGAGTTTACAGCTGAAATGTGCAGACATAGAGAACAAATTGAAGGAATGTGATGTTTCCTGCAGGCACAATCTTTAAAATAGGGATAAGAACACTTTCTCTTATTTTTGTCTGCCTTATCTGTTTACATTGTAGTCAAACACATGTCAGGGATGGTCTAGATCAGAGGTGGGCAAACTGTGGCCCACGGGCCACATGCAGCCCGTGGGACTGTCCTGCCCGGCACTTGAGCTCCCAGCCAGGGAGGCTAGCCCCCAGCCCCTCCCCTACTGTCCCCCCTCTCCCGCAGCTACGCTGCCACATAGGCAACACAGCGGGCTTCAGCCAGGCAGCGGGGCTGCGAGCTCCTGCTGCTCTCAGCTGCATGATAAGGGGGTGAGGGTAGGGGGGGTTGCACAAGGGGCAAGCGGTTCCAGGGGGGAAGTTAGGGGACAGGGAGTGGTTGGATGGGGTGGAGGTTCGGGGGGAGGTTTGTCAGGGGGCAGGGAACAGGGGGATTGGATAGCAGGTGGGGTTCTGGGGGGCCTGTCAGGGGGTGGGGGTGTGGATGGGGGCAGTCAGGGGACAGGGAGCAGGGGTTGGATAGAGGGTGGGTTCCTGGGGGTGGTTTGGGGCAGGGGGTCCCAGGAGGGGGTGGTCAGGGGACAAGGAGCAGTGAGGTGTTGGATGGGTCGGAGGTACTGAGGGGGGCAGTCAGAGGGCAGGAAGTGGGAGGGAGTGGATAGGGGGCAGGGGCCAAGCTGTTTGGGGAGGCACAGCCTTCCCTAGCTGACCCTCCATACAGTTTCACACCCCGATGTGGCCCTCGGACCAAAAACATTTGCGCACCCCAGTCTAGATAACATTTAGTCCTGCCATGAGTACAGGGGACTGGATTAGATGACCTCTCGAGGTCCCTTCCAGTCCTATGATTCTTCGGGTTAAGTACATTTTTTTTTTACTACATAATTGTACTGTGCCTAGACCATTAGGTCTCCAATCTTGGTTGGGGCCTTCAGGAGCTACTGTAACATAAATAATCATAAAGTAACAAATAATAATACATTGTAGAAAGTACCAGTTAATAGATTATCAACTTAGCATAGGTCAAAAGCAATATGCATCAAACTTAAGCAGTGACCTTGGGAATGAGGTCCTTTTTTCAAACTCAAGTTTCTTGAAAAGCAGAACACACTTTATCCAATATTTGTCAAAGGAATGAATCTGTTTTGTGTAAATAACACTCCCAAGTCCATTTTAGAGTTTCCTACTTCACCAAATTTGCCAGAGAAGTCACTTAATTAAAAGTGGCTTCTCTTAGGAAAGTTTTAGAACATAGAAAAAAATGTAAAAAAAGTGCTATTCTTATAATGAACCTCTCTTCCTTCACTGGGGGAACTATACTAAGAGTTGTGTCACTGTCTGCCACTATCACTGCGAGAGGAAAACAAACAACAGAGATACTACTTAGAGAAGTTCAGTGCATCCTGACTCGTGCTCTATGGATACGTCTACTCTTTGAGCTGGAGGTGCAAATTCCTGCTTGAAGAGACATACTGTGCTAGCTTTCATAGAACTAAAATGCTTGAAATAAAGTATCACCAGAGTGGAGGGGAGGGGCTAATCATCCCCAAGTACGTACCTGTCTGAGATGCTAGGTATGAACTCGTGCAGCTAGCCCCTTACGTTGCTCACACTGTCATGGGTGCGCTCTATTTTTCACACACTAGTTTGATCCCAGCTAGTGGATAGTGTACGTAAAAAACAAACTGAAGTGTGGAGACATTAAATGGCACAAGAAGCTGCCAGTGGGGGCGGAGACATGGAGAATCTGAGAAAAGGGGGAAAACATGTTAAGTGGGACCCAGTAGGTCATGAAAAAGGAGCAGGATTAATTATATATAAAATGCTGTATAAATCACATTGGGTTCTTGAGGGCAGAGATTCATCTCAGCAAGATGGAATTTGGAGGCTTAATTCCTGTTACTGGTAGTGGAAATTATGTGGCAATTTTCTCAAAACATGTACATGAATTATCACTAGTCATTTATATGAGCATAACAAATTCAGCTGAGTAGTGCTAGGACAATGGGGAAGAAAGTGCTATCTGGCACACAATTAAATCGCATGGTGACCCAGAATGTTAAGAAATCAATTATCACTCTAATACAAAGTGCATATGATAATCAAATTCATTGTGATCATAGATTTTTAAATGTTAACTTTAGGGATGCTTGCTTGGTCCATAAAAGCATATACATTTATTTAAGTGATCCTTAGCACTTCCATTCACAGTAACTCAAAATATGATGTTTAGATATTCTTTTTTCCCCTTCATTTTAATGAGAACACAGGTGAATAATAGTGAACTGTCTAGGAACCAGAGGGTTGATTGATTGTCCTGGGTTCCTCAGAAACCAGGTTGTAGGTCCTCAGAAGCATTACATCCACATGGAGTGAGAGTTCAGTGGCATAAAGCACCTGCAATCTCTGCCCAGAACTAGTCACTGCAGTGCCCTAAATGACCAGGACATTGGCTACTTCAGCATGTTGTTCGTGTCTCTCTGTTACAGTTGCTATCATCAGCAGGATTCTTGGGAAGGGTGATGATAACTTTCCCATTTGTTGAATTCCTCTCCAAGTCCGTAGAGAGACCCCCACAGATGCAGTCATTGGAAATTTCTCCCAGTACTCATGGGAATGGCTATGGCTCAGGTGCTTTAATGAAATTAACTAATGGCCAATTAGAAATACTCACATCCAGTGTCTCACAATCAAATTGAAGTACAAAAGCTCAACTTTTCCTCTTTACAAAAACTGTGATGCATTATAGGTTCTGACTTTCTATATCTTAATGTAATTGCGGCTGGAGGGAAAGTTTTTCATTAGACAAGAGCATTGTGAATGGTTCTATATTGGAACTGAAAAGGTGTTTGTTGAGGAGCTGCAGCTCCTTTGAGTGTGTTTGTATATGATGATGTTTGGATGATAAAAAGAGATTCATTGAGGTTGATGTAGATTTGATTGTAGTCTTAATTGGTGACCTTAATTTAATTGTGGTGATTGGAAATGCTCTTGAGCAACCTTAACTAAAAGTAAATATGATTGTGTGACATATAAAGGGATTTTTAAACTCTTGTCACAAAGGAGGTGTTTTGTCTCTTGGCTTTTAAAATGAGCTAAATACAGTTTTGTAACTTCTTGTTCAGATTTATGCTAATCTTTTTAATATATACCTCTGATATTTGCAAAATGTACTTTGCAGAACTAACTGCTAAAAGAGGGAAAAAACAGCAGAATATCCTCCCAAAATAGTCTCCTACTACCATCCACTGCCTTCCAATGCACACACCAAAGCATATCACTGACTGATTAAATACTTAGGGTCAAATCCTCAACTGGTGTAAATTGGCCTAGCAGTTTTGAGTTCCCTTATAGTACCAGCTGGATGCATATTTTCAATAGGGTATGGAAGAACTTGGCATGCCATCCTGTTAACCAATACGTGTTATTAAACCAGACCTTTCTGCATAAAGTCAAGCAGAGGCTGAATAATGAAGATAAAGGATCTGTTTAATCATTATTTATTTTATTTGTAAGCTAGATGAATTTACCACCACATCTTTCCGGGGCTAAAATCCAAAATAAAGGCCTCTTTTTGGCACTGTTTTTATCAGCGCATACTGGACATAACTAGAGGGTTCTGAATGTGTTCATTTGCTTTGTGATATTAAAGAAATCTCATAGAGCAAGGTACAGTCTCTTTGTAAAAATGAAACAGCCATTCCAGATAGGAACAGATCTGTTTCTGTGCTGAGTGACGTGTCGAGTCTGTGAAACATGCTCTTCGTCAGCTAAAAATAAAGGGCTAAATTCACAATAGGACACAGGTGCCTAACTGCCACTTTAGGTGCCCACATTTCACAATCAGTTGCCTCTGGGACTGACAAAACCTCCATTCAGCTGCTGCTTAACCCTGTAAGTGCCTAAACTTGTTTTGTGCCCACATTTTTGCAATATAAATTCCCTAGGTTCCCATGTTTCTGCATGTGTACATATGCACAGCAACCCCACACCAGGTCTCTGGATGCCTATGCCCCAGATCAATTCACAAAAAGGCATAAGATAGGTGTTCCTAACTCACCTGTGGGGCCTGATCAAGTAAGTGTGGTTGGAGTTTGCCTACAGAGGAATTTACACAAAATGGCTTGAGAGGTGGTGGGGAGGATGACTTCTATCATAATTTTAAGCACAATGTTTAAGATTCTTACCTGGGATGATGAGGAGGAGGAAGAGTAGAACGGGGGGAAGATAGGTGTTCCTCTGCGTATCTCACCTTCAGGGCCTGTATGGAAGCATGTTCATAAGTTTATAAAGTCAGAAGGGACCATTATGATAAACTAATCTGACCTTCTGTATAACACAAGCCAAAATAATTCCTAGAACGTATCTGTTAGAAAAACATCCAGTCTTGATTTAAAATTGTCAGTGATGGTGATCCACTACAACCCTTGTTAAATTTCTCCAATGGTAAATTACTCCCACTGTTACACTTTATTTCCAGTCCAAATTTGTCTAGCTTCAGCTTCCAGCCATTGGATAGTGCTATGCCTTTCTCTGCTAGGCAGAAGAGCCCCTTATTAAATAATTGTTCCTCGTGTAGATACTTATGGACTGTAATCAATTCACCCTTTAACCTTCTATTTTTTTAAGTCAAATAGATTAAGCTCCTTGAGTACATCACTATAAGGAATATTTTCTAATCCTTTAGTCATTCTCATGACTCTTCTCTGAACCTGCTTCAATTTATCCTTCTTGAACTGTGGATACCACAACTGGACACAGTATTCCAGCAGCAATCACAGCAGTGCAAAATATAGAAGTAAAATAACCTCTCTACACCTACTCAGCATTCCCTTGTTTATGCATCCAAGGATCACATTAGCTTTTTTGGCTACAGTATCACAGTATCTTTTTCAGAGGCACTGCATCCCGGGGTAGAGTTCCCCATCCAGTAAATATGGCCTGCATTCTTTGTTCCTAGTTGTATACATATACATTTAGCCATATTAAATTGCATATTGTTTGCTTGTACTCCGTTTACGAAGTGATCCACATCTCTCTGAATCAGTGATCTGTCCTCTTCATTATTTACCATTTCTCCAAGTTTTTGTGTTATCTGCAAATTTTATCCCTGATGATTTTATGTTTTCTTCCAGGTCATTGGAAAAATGTTAAATAGTGTAGGGCCAAGAACTGATCCCTGCAGGACACCACTGGAAATACACCCACTTGATGATGATTCCCCATCTACAATTACATTTTGAGACCTATCAGTTAACCAGTTTTTACTCCATTTAATGTGTGCCATGTTAATTTTATATTCTAGGTTTTTTTAATTAAAATGTTGCCTGATACGAAGTCAAATACCTTACAAAACTCTAAGTATATTACATCAACACTATTACCTTTATTAACCAAACTAAAAAAAGATATCAACATAGTTTTAAGATCTATTGTCTATAAAGTCATGTTTATGGGTATTAATTATATTACCTAGGTTTTAGTCTTTTCACCCGAGCAACTGGAAAACCCAGAGGTACAACCTAGTATGTGGTAATTATTATGCAGCGTCACTTCGAGAAGTCACAGTGAAGTGTCTAAATAACTTAGTAGCACATATCAGGCTCTACAAAAACGTCTATTTTATTCATTACACTGAGAACAAATATCATCTAAGATGGAACTGAAAGCATTAAAAATAGTTTTATACGCAGAAAATGCTCATCTTACCCCATCTGTGTCAGTCAATCTTGAGCATCTTATTTATTTAAAAATATACAAACATATCATGCTGTGACCTATCCGTATCTTATGTCACCTCCCATCAACAACCTTTGCTGCTGGATTACTGAGATTGCTCTGCAAGTCCCTCACTTTCTCTGGAGAATCTCTCCCCTCCAAAATCCAGCATGATCTACCTTTGTGAGGAGCTTCTGTGGCTCAGTACCCCAAGCTGATCACTCTTCAATTTCCCTCCTCAGAGCTCTACTAATCTTCTTCAGTTAGCCCAGCTCCAACTGTAGCCAAACCTCAGACCACTGCCATCCCCCGATTCCCTGTTCCCGGTGGCTGTCCTGCCACCATTCCCAAATCTCCCACTCTTGGGATCCACTCTCCAACTATCATCTTGAAAAAATCCCCCCAGAGGCTCCACCCCTTGTTGTGATGTCTCTGTTCCTTCTTATCCTCCTTTAATTTTTGATTAATCAAGTCCCATATCACCGTCTCCATTATCTTGCCTGGGATTGATCTCAAACTGAAAGGCCTATAATTACCCAATTCATCTTGTTTACACCTTTTAAAATATTGGCACAACATTAGCTTTCTTCCAGTCTCTGGAACTTCCCCAGTGTTTCAAAACTTATTGAAAATCAACATTAACAGTCCAGTGAACTCCATAGCCAGTTCTTTAAAAAACTCTTGGGTACAAGTTATCTGGACCTGATGATTTTAAAATGTTGAACTTTAGTTGCTGTTGTTTAGTATCCTCTTGATATACTAGTGGAGAGGAAAGAATGTTATCATCAAATGATATGACTACGTACTCTGCCCACCCCCCAATACAGAATAGAAATATTGATTGAAAACTCTGCCTTTTCTGCATCATTATTGAGTCTACCATTTCCATATAGTAATGGACCAATGCCACTGTTTGGATGCTTTTTGTTCCTAATACACTTTAAAATGTATTGTCCTTAATTCTGCTGGCCATAGAGTTCTCCTTGTCTCACTTTGCTTCCTTTATCAATTTTCTACAATTCTTAGCTTCTGATTTATATTTATTACTATCAACTTCCCCCTCTTCCATTATGTATATTATTACTATTATTTATTTATTATGTATAGCTGCCTTCACTTCCCCTCTAAACAAATTTGCTTTTTCAACCACTACATCCTTCTTCCTCGATTGTAGCACTCTGGCGTTTTGGGCATCTAATAAAGTATTCTTAAACAATTCCAAATTATCATTCAAATTTTTCTGTTACATTATTCCTCCCATTTTAAGGTTTGTGAAACTGGCCCTTTTAAAGCACCAAGTGTATGTATTACTGGTCTAGACATCATTTTGTTTGCACATTAGATATATAATCAAGGCATGATCACATATCCTTAAGCGACCATTACTTTCTAGTTCTGTGATCAGTTCCTCTTATGTGCCTATATCCAGGAGGGGGCGGGGGGGGGGGGGGAGGGCTTAACACACGCCTCTTGATTTGGCATCTCCCATCATCTAACTTAGGCCAGGGGCTGCCTGGTGTGATGGTTTTTGTGAATCCTATTCTGAAGCATGTGTCTCTTCCCCCTTCATTTTACAGGGATCGCAGGTGCCAAACTCAAGCTTTGCCCACCTAAAAATTAGGCATAGTTAAGCTCAGCATCACCATGCCTAAATTTCTTTGTGTAACTAGCCCACAGTGTCTGGTACACTTAATGATCTTTTCATGTGAAGGGATATTCTTTGCTATATTCTTTCCACTACTGAATAGCACATTCTAGTCTGACAGCAGTGAACAAGCAAAAGAGATGGTTGGGCTTGCAATGGAAAACTCTATAAAGCAAATTCTGTGAATGCATGTTTTTTCCCTTGCATACATATACCACACCAGGCTACCATGCATTTCTTAAACAGGTATCTATGGAAACTAGACCCTGTGTTTCTGCAGATTATTGTTTTCCTATCTGAACTAAAGGAGGAACTCTATTTGCTTAAGCCAGCTAAAACCTGGCTTACAATTACCTTTCATACCGCCTTTTTCTGAAAGACAGGTTCTGTTATCCAACATATACTATTAAGCTGTGAGGAACTTAATATGTAGGGGCTATGCACTCCATAAGCATGCAGTAATAAACCATGTTGCTGGAATTAATTAAAAGGTGGGTATCTAGACATGCACATATATCTGGAGAGATTCTGATTTTATGAGTAGAGAATTACCCAGCTCATCTCAGAGCACAGTAACCATTTCCTTCTGAGTGGTGAATAAATATTCTATAAAATGACTAACAGTCTATTTAATTGTCCTATCTGAAAAGAACATGGATGTGACTAATGTGCAAAATTAAACCAACTTTGGAAACTGCACATAGTACTTACTATTCTTAAGGTAATGAAGCATGATGATGAGTGCTGTGCTTGATCCTAACTAATCTGTCACTCATGTCAACTTTCCTCTTCAAGAAAAGAAATGCTCTGTACAAATGTTCTGAACATGAATGAGCCTTAACTCTATCAATGCAGATCACTGAACTCACCCTTAATCGTTATTTGTTCCACTCTTTACCATCACCACTTCCCTGTGTGTTAGCATTGAGGGAAATGTAGTTGTGGATGACACATTTAATTCTAACATTAGAAAGTGTGAGGTAAATAACAAGTCTTTGTTTTTTGCTGCAATGGTGCATAAAATTGCACAGTTGAAATTGCTTGATTTCCATGTCTTGTAGGTCTCCATTTGTTAAAATTAGCTACTGCTGATGGGAACTGGGTGGTTTAGTCTTGGGTTCAAATCAAACCCATGGATTTCAATAGAGATCACTTAATATACAATTGTAAGCACTATGCCAGTAATAAATGGTTACAGAATCAACAAGAAGTCCAGTGGCACCTTAAAGACTAACAGATTTATTTGGGCATAAGCTTTTGTGGGTAAAAATCCCACTTCTTCAGATTCATGGAGTGAAAATTACAGATACAGGCATAAATATATCGGCACGTGAAAAGAAGGGAGTTACCTTACAAGTAGAGAACCAGTGCTGCCAAGGCCAATTCAGTCAGGGTGGATGTGGTCTACTCCCAATAACTGACGAGGAGGTGTCAATACCAAGAGAGGGAAAATTGCTTTTGTAGTGAGCCAACCACTCCTAGTCCCTATTCAAGCCCACATTAATGGTGTTAAGTTTGCAAATGAATTGTAGCTCTGCAGTTTTTCTTTGAAGTCTGTTTTTGAAGCTTTTTGTTGAAGGATGGCTACTTTTAAATCTGTATTGAATGTCCATGGAGATTGAAGTGTTCTCCTATTGGTTTTTGTTTGTTACCGCTCCTGATGTCTGATTTGTGTTCATTTATTCTTTTACATAGAGACTGTCTGGTTTGGCCAATGTACACAGCAGAGGGTCATTGCTGGCACATAATGGCATATATCACATTAGTAGATGTGCAGGTGAATGAGCCCCTGATGGTGTGGCTGATGTGGTTGGGTCCTATGATGGTGTCGGTTGAGTAGATATGGGGACAGAATAGGCAACGGGGTTTGTTATAGGGATTGGTTCTTGGGTTAGTGTTTCTGTGGTGTAGTGTGTAGTTGCTAGTGATTATTTGCTTCAGGTTGGGGGGCAGTCTGTAAGCGAGGACTGGCCTGCCTCCCAAGGTCTGTGAAAGTGAGGGATCGTTTTCCAGGATAGGTGGTAGACCATTGATAATGTGCTGGAGAGGTTTTAGCTGGGGGCTATATGTGATGGCCAGTAGTGTTCTTTTATTTCCTTGTTGGGCATGTCCTGTAGTAGGTGACTTCTGGGTACCCATCTTGCTCTGTCAATCTGTTTCCTCACTTCCCCAAATGGATATTGTAGTTTTAAGAATGCTTGATAAAGATCATGTAGGTGTTCGTCTCTGTCTGAGGGATTGGAGCAAATGCGCTTGTTTCTTAGGGCTTGGCTGTAGACAACGGATCATGTGATGTGTCCTGTATGGAAGCTGGAGGCACGTAGGTAAGTATAGCAGTCAGTAGGTTTCCAGTATAGGGTGGTGTTAATGTGACCATCACTTATTTGCACGGTAATGTCCAGGAAGTGGATCTCTTGTGTGGACTGGTCCAGGCTGAGGTTGATGGTAGGCTGGAAATTGTTGAAATCCAGGTGGAATTCTTCAAGGGCCTCCTTCCTGTGGGTCCATTTGTTGAACATGTCATCAATGTAGTGCAAGTAGAGGAGGGGTGCTAGGGGATGAAAGCGGAGGAAGCATTGTTCTACTTCATCCATAAAAATGTGGGCATACTGTAGGGCTATGTGGGTACCCAGAGCAGTGCCGCTGACTTAAAGATATAAGTTTTCCCCAAATTTGAAATGATTGTGGGTGAGGACAAAATCACAAAGCTCAGCTGCCAGGTGTGCCGTGGCCTCATCAGGGATACTGTTTCTGACAGCTTGTAGTCCATCCTTGTGTGGAATATTGGTGTAAAGACCTTCTACATCCATGGTGTCCAGGATGGTGTTTTCAGGAAGATCATCAGTGCATTGTAGTTTCCTCAGGAAGTCGCTGGTGTCTTGAAGATAGCTAGGAGTGCTAGTAACGTAGGGTCTGAGGAGAGAGTCCAAATAGCCACATGATCCTGCTGTAAGAGTTCCAATGCCTGAGATGATGGGGCATCCAGGATTTCGATGTTTATGGATCTTGGGTAGCAGATAGAATACCTCTGGTTGGGGCTCTAGGGGTGTGTGTCTGTGTAGATTTGTTCCTGTGCTATAGCAAGAAGTTTCTTGAGCAGATGGTGTAGTTTCTTTTGATACTCCTCAGTGGGATCGGAGGATAGTGGCCTGTAGAATGTGGTGTTGGAGAGTTGCCTGGCAGCCTCCTGTTCATAATCCGGCCTGTTCATGATGACTACAGCACCTCCTTTAGTCAGCCTCTTTGATTATAATGTCTGAGTTGTTTCTGAGGCTGTGGATGGCATTGTGTTCTGTACAATTGAGGTTATGGGGCAAGTGATGCTGTTTGTTCACAATTTCAGCCTGTGCACATCTGCGGCAGCTCTCCTAGTTTTTGTGGATACAGACTAACATGGCTACCCCCTGATACTTATTTATAGAATCAGGCTACAAGTCAAGAGTGACTGAAAGTTATTGTAGCATAATGGCTATTGGGTGGCTTGTTAGTATGTGATTTGAAATTGGTAGTCTTAGAGTAGTGTTCAGTGACCACATTAACATCATTAGCAGATCAGCACTAACTGGCACCTTTGCTAGCAGTCTTACAAGTAGACTGAGGCCCCAGTTCAGAAAAAACATGTAAGAACATACTTAAGACCCATTAAAACCAATTTATAAGTCAGTAGGCCTTAAGTGTCTATTTAAGTACTTTAATGAATTGAGATGTAATCCTCACACACCCTCCAAGTCAGACTTGAGGCACATTGTCAGGGTACCATGGGAATTCATGCAATGTTGTTGTCCATGTTGTGTCAGTTCTGAGGCCAACCTTTGGTTTCCAGGGATTTACAGTTTCTATGAGGGCTAGATTAACTTGAAAAACTAAGAAATGATAAGTGTCCACTAATAAGACTGGAACTGGTCAGAAAACAGTAATTATTGTACACAAAAAATAGTTGAAAGAAAAAAAATCTTAATTTTACATGGATTTCACGTCCCCCCCCAGATTTGCCAAAAAACCCTCGAAAACCATAAAAATTTGGGTTTTCAGTAAAACTTTGTTTTTCAGAAATGTTGAAAACCCAGAAAACATCAAATGAAATTTTTTTTCTATGAAAATTTGTTTTGAAAAAAACATTTTTGTCCCTCTTCCATTTCCTTAATTAAAAGTTCATCAAAAATAAATGGACAGTGTCTAGCGCACAAAAAATACCTAAATTGGCGCAGTTCTCTGTCTCCCTCATCAGTCAATGGTATTTGTAATGCACCTCCCGGAGTGCTAGTTAAGCAGTAAAGAAAGATCTGACTGGGTTTGAAGACTATACTGCCTTTTCACCTCTCTAGTAACTAGTAGAAGTACATCACTAGGGCAGCTTACATTGTTACAGCCCATGTTGTACCTGCTGCAGGGAATAATAGGTTTAAATTGCCAGGGTTGTCAATCTGTCAGTTTTCACAGGTACTAAGTTTATGAAAAATTATTTTAAAAAAGTTGCAATTAAAAATAAGGTTTATTTTAAACAAAATTATAACATTTGCAGAATCTGCTATGTACAGAGCCCCATGAATGTCACACTGAATACTGAACATCAATCATCCTTCACACCAAGTACCATATGCAAAAGTAGTTTTGGAACGTTTTGCTCAGGTTTTGCTGTGTCTGTCTGTAGGAAAATTTGACTTTCAGAGAAGAACGAACCATGTGCCTTTCATGGAATTGCTTCAGTAATCAAATTCAATGTAGATGATATTATATCATTATTGCTTTCTATTTTGGATCTTTTTTTCTTAAAACTTTTGCTGCTGCTAGAGTAATTTGATTTCTTTTCCATTTCACTTTGCCTCTTCCTTGATATATGAAAAGCCCTCTTTTGAACAAATGGTGTATGTTCTTTGCTCTCTCTCTTTCCTTCCCCTTAGATTTACAGTTTAACTTTTATGTAACATTTTTCCAGTTCTGACAGTTCTGTGGAAATGCTTACAGGATATTAATGACCAGCCATTGCAGTCAGAGATGTGGTGCAATCACCACACTACAATTTGTTTTTTGACACCACTAGCAAAATACATGGTTTAGCATCAGCAGTTCTAACTCTGATGTTACGAACAACATGACTGTGGATCTCTTCTCCTCAAGCCAGGCAAGGTGGTCACTCCTCAAAGATCTTATCCCCTGAGGAGGGGAGAAAAAACAAACATACCCAACAACAAAGTGGGAGATAGGGAGAGTTTAAAATCACTTTACTCCATCAAAATGAATTAATGTTCACAGAAAAGGCTTTGCTGTAGGGGTAGCTAATATCTATCCTATTTCCTTGTGCCAGGAATATTTTTTCCAGGCTTCCAAATGCATTACTGTTACTCAGAAAGCTGGACGAACATATTCATCATCATTGAGCAAAGCTGACTTTGAGGGTGTCCTTCAAGTGCTTCAGACAGTGATTTGAAACAAGTGCCACTTCCTGGCTGTCTGATGTTTTTTATGGCTGCTAGTGAACATCAATAATATGAATTCCATTTTAATTCTTCTGTAAGGGATCTTATTTATAGACCAATTTCCAGTGCAGTCTCTTGTCTCTATGAAATGATTGCCAACTCAGGCAGCCATTAAAGTTTACTGCTTAGGCCTTCCTTCAAGGTACAATATGGATATTACTTTCCAAAAGTAATTTAGAATACAGAGTGTTAGGAATGTGTTAACTTCTTGCCAGCTACCTGCCCAAGACAAGAATGTAGCTTGGCTTTATGAACTAACCCAGCTTTATTCAACAAACAGAAAGAGAAAGATGCTATTTTTCTGAAAATCATTTCCATTATCTTCTTTAAAAATAAATAAATAAATAGTCATCTGAGAGTTAACACTATGATGACTAGGACTGATAAAAATAATATTTATGTGACTAAACACAAGCTTGGTGTACTGTAATTCATAGGTGCATAGGTTGCTTGTTTTTCACAAGTATTTGGATAATGGCTAGTGTGACAAAGTTCCTCCTCTACCTTGGTGGATCTTATTGGCGGATTTGCTCACCTCGGAGATTCACGGCAGCGCTCTGTTTGGCCATTTTCGTGAACCCACAGTCCAGGTCAACTCCTCCTGTGTCTGATCAGGAGTTGGGACGTTTGGGGGGAACTCTGGCCTGCCCTCTACTCCAGGGTTCCAGCCCAGGGCCCTGTGGAATGCAGCTGTCTAGAGTGCCTCCTGGAACAGCTGTGCGACAGCTACAATTCCCTGGACTACTTCCCCATGGCCTCCTCCCAACACCTTCTTTATCCTCACCATAGGATGTTCCTCCTGGTGTCTGATAATGCTTGTACTCCTCAGTTCTTCAGCAGTACACCTTCTCACTCTCAGCTCCTAGTGCCTCTTGCTCCCAGCTCCTCACATGCAGCACAAACTGAAGTGAGCTCCTTTTTAAACCCAGGTGCCCTGATTAGCCTGCCTTAATTGATTCTAGCAGCTTCTTGATTGGCTGCAGGTGTTCTAATCAGCCTGTCTGCCTTAATTGTTTCCAGAAAGTTCCTGATTGTTCTGGAACCTTCCCTGTTACCTTACCCGGGTAAAAGGGACCTACTTAATCTGGGACTAATATATCTGCCTTCTATCATTCTCCTGTAGCCATCTGGCCCGACCATGACACATATTCCCGCCCCCCACTCAACACCATGGGGTTGGGCAACTTGGGATGTCAGGCAGTGTACCTGTGACAAGCCATCTGCATTGCCATGGTAGCTTCCAGCCCGGTGTTGTATGGTGAATTGGAAAGGTTGTAGGGACAGGAACCATCTGGTCACCCTTGCGTTCTTCTCTTTATTTCGCTGCATCCACGGGAGGGGTGCATGGTCAGTCACAAGGGTAAACTGTCATCCCAGAAGATAATAACATAGTGTTTCCATGGCCCATTTCACAGCTAGGCACTCTCTTTCAACCACGGCATAGTTCTGCTCTCTTGGGAGGAGTTTCCTGTTGAAGTAGAGGATTGGGTGTTCTTCATCTCTGACCATCTGTGATAGGACAGCTCCCAATCCTACTTCAGATGCATCTGTCTGTAAAATGAATTCTTTGTTGAAGTCTGGGGCTATAAGCATGGGGTTACTGCAGAGGGCTGTCCGTAGATCCATGAATGCTTTCTCTGCAGCATCTGTCCACTTCACCATGTCCAGACCCCGGGTTTTTATCAGGTCTGTCAGGGAACTCAGTCTAGTAGCAAAATGGGGAATAAATCATCGGTAGTACTCCACCACACCCAGGAATGCCTGGACTTGCTTTTTCCGATTCTGCCGGGGCCAATTTTGGATAGCCTCTAGTTTGTTTAGTTGGGGCTTAACCATGCCCCTTCCTACAATGTAGCCAAGGTATTTAGCCTCGGTTAGCCCTATAGCACACTTGGCTGAGTTGGCTGTGAGGCCAGCCAGTTTTAGCGTATCCAGAACCACTTCCACCTTTTCCAAGTGGGTTTCCCAGTTGGGGGTGTGTTAATCACATCATCCAGGTATGCCGCTGCATAACTGGTATGGGGTCATAGGAGCTTGTCCATACGATGCTGGAAGGTGGCAGGTGCCCCATGCAGTCCAAAAGGAAGAACAGTATATTGAAATAGACCCTCTGGAGTAGAGAATGCCTTTTTTTCTTTGCATCTTTGGCAAGGAGAATCTGCCACTATCCCTTTGTTAAATCAAGGGTGGTCAAAAATCGGGCATTACCCAGGCGGTCAACTAATTCATCGATATAGGGTATGGGTATGCATCCAATTTGGATATCTCATTCTGCTGGCGAAAGTCATTACAAAACCTAGTGGTGCCATCAGCTTTGGGCACCAACACAATTGGGCTTGACCATTGACTGTGGGACTCCTCGATGACTCCCAGCCCCAACATCCTTTTTACCTCTGCCTTGATCTCCTCCCTTTTTGCCGCTGGGACCTGATAGGGCCTTAAAGTTACCTTTGCCCCAGGGTCTGTGATAATGTGGTGATATGTTTCGGTGGTCCAACCTGGTTTTGTTGAAAACACGTCCTGGTATCAGTTGATCATCTAAATTACCTCCTTCTTCTGGTTTGGCGTCAGATCAGTGGATATCCTGATCTTCTCCTGCATGTTATTTCCCTGGATCGGGGTCTCTTGGGCCACTACACTCATCTCTCGTTGGTGCCAAGGCTTTAAGAGGTTAATGTGATAAATTTGTTCTTGTTTCCAGCGTCCTGGCTGCCACACTTTGTACATTACTTCCCCCATGGGTTCAACTACCTAACAGGGCCCCTGCCATTGGGCCAAAAGCGTGCTTTCTGCCATGGGTACCAACACCATCACCCGATCCCCTGGTTGGATCTGTCGACCTTTTGCCAGGCGATCGTAATGGATTCCTGCGCCTTTTCCAAATACAATAGGAGTAACCTGGGCTATCCGTGCTTGCATCTGCAACACATGATCAATTATATTTCTCCCCTCATTGGGTTCCTCTTCCCAGATTTCTTTTACTATATCTAGTGTTCCATGAGGGTGGCATCCGTATAATAACTCAAAGGAGGAAAACCCAGTTGAGACCTGAGGTACCTCCCGGATTGCGAACATAAGGTAGGGTAGTAGGGTGTCCCAATCCTTCCTGTCCCAACTTACCACTTTCCTTATCATTGCCTTGAGGGTTCGGTTAAACCTTTCTATCAGCCCATCGGTCTGCGGATGATAAACTGAAGTTTTCAGGGTATGGATATGGAGCAGCGTACAGAGGTCCTTTATTAGATTTGACATAAATGGGGTACCTTGGTCTGTTAATATCTCCTTTGGTAGCCCCACTCAGGCAAAGATCCCCACCAACTCTTTAGCTATCGTTTTAGAGGCCGTGTTCTGCAGGAGGACAGCTTCTGGGTAGCGAGTAGCATAATCCAGAGCGACAAGTATATATTGGTGGCCCCGGGCCATCTTCTCCAGGGGTTCCACTAGGTCCATGGCTATTCACTCGAAGGGGACTTCTATGATGAGAAGGAGTACTAAAGGTGCCCTCAAGTGGGGATGGAGACTGTGCAGCTGACAATCTGGGCAGGATGCACAGTACCTTCACACTTCTTCATGTACTCCGGGCCAAAACAATCATCGCAGGATCCGTGCCAGGGTCTTCTCTACCCCAAATGCCCCCCAAAAAGATGACTATGGGCAAGAATTAATACAACATTCTGGTGTTTTTGAGGTACTAGATCTGCTTTACCTTCTGCCCCTGTACTTGTGCAACCCGGTATAAGAGATTCTTCTTCATTATGAAGTAGGGTCCTGGTCCCTGGGTTCTCCCTTCCACGAGGACCCCATCTATTTTGGTCACCTCCTTCCTAATGTTGCCATACCTTCGGTCTTCAGCCTGATCCCGTCCAAAATTTCCTCTCCACGGGCTAATCTGCCCGAGATCTAGGGGGCCAGTCTCTGTTGCCTCTACTGGTTCAGAGGCATTAGGATGTAAGTCAGACTCGGGTGCTTCTCCCTCCTGGGTGGCCTCCTTTTCAGCTGCTCGGGTCTGCCTACCTATGAGAGCGACCCTCTGGATTTGGGACAGTATTCGGGTTCCCAAGGCCTTAGCTGTCCTCCTTTCCCTTTTCAACTTCCTACACCTGCTGCTACCTCAGTCACGTTCCCCTGAATCTCAATTTTTACTGGGATGGTGGGGTAATAACCAACTGTCCAATGGATGCATATTATCCCCATATGCTTAGCCCACAGCAGCTGACTACGCTTCATGAGCTTCCCCGAGACAAGCATGATAGCAGTCCCCAAATCAACCAGTGCCGTGGTCTCTACCCCATTTAGCTTCACTGGTCTGGTGTATGTATTTGGGGTTAGTGAGACCTTCACAAGGTGGATCAGGGAGCATGGGTCTGCCCAGTTCTCCAGGTTACACTGCATAGGCTCCTCAGCATTGGGATACTGTGAGCTATGTGTCCCCACTCCCCGCAGGTGTAACGTCTGTATGGAACCCTAGGCATTCCCCGGTATCTTGGTTTGGGCAGTCTAACATCACGATCCTTTTCCCCTCAGTGTTCTGACTCTTTGTGGCTTCTGGTGGGCCTTTAGCCCCTGTCTTTTTCCACCTGGGCTCTCCTGGTGGCCCAGTCACCCGAGCTCTTGGGCTTGGTGCTTCTAGTTCAACCCGGGGTGCTTGTTCCTTAACTGGTTGGGTCAACTCCCTCGCCGTCCTTCGCCTCTCTACCAGTGCAACAGCCTCGTCGTAGGTGGAAGGTTCATTCTGGCTTACCGAGGGGCGAAGGTCTGGCGTTAGTCCTCTCATGTACCGGTCAATGACAAGAACTTCTAGTATCTCCTCCGGACCTGGTTTTCCAGTTCCCGCAACATAGCACGGTCTTGAGCAGCCTGGTCCATCAGCAGGCGATTAGTCTCTTGCTGCAGCCACTCTGCTTCCTGTTGGGCGGCTTCCTGGACACGGGTAGCCTCCTGCTGGGCAGCCATGGCTTGTGTCTACATCCTCCATTGTGGTGGGGGGAAAAAATAAACCCTGTCCTCCTTTTTTTCTTTTTGTTTTTTTGTTTTGTTTTGTTTTTTTTAAATCACCCTCCTTCTTCTTCCGTGCTGTGCACACCAAATCCCACTTTTGACACCAGCTGTGACAAAGTTCTTCCTCTATCTTGGTGGGTCTTGTGCTTATTGGCGGATTTGCTCACCTCGGAGATTCACGGCAGCGCTCAGTTTTGCCATTTTAGTGAACCCACAGTCCAGGTCAACTCCTCCTGTGTCTGATCAGGAGTTGGGACATTTGGGGGGAACCCGGGTCCGCCCTCTATTCCGGGTTCCAGCCCAGGGCCCTGTGGAATGCAGCTGTCTAGGGTGCCTCCTGGAACAGCTGTGCGACAACTACAATTCCCTGGGCTACTTCCCCATGGCCTCCTCCCAACATCTTCTTTATCCTCACCATAGGACGTTCCTCCTGGTGTCTGATAATGCTTGTCGTCCTCAGTTCTCCAGCAGTATGCCTTCTCACTCTCAGCTCCTAGTGCCTCTTGCTCCCAGCTCCTCGCACGCACCACAAACTGAAGAGAGCTCCTTTTTAAATTGATTCTAGCAGCTTCTTGATTGGCTGCAGATGTTCTAATTAGCCTGTCTGCCTTAATTGCTTCCAGAAGGTTCCTGATTGTTCTGGAACTTTCCTGTTACCTTACTTAGGTAAAAGGGACTTACTTAACCTGGGGCTAATATATCTGGTATATATAATATACCAGATAATATATCCTTCGATCACTCTCCTGTAGCCATCTGGCCCGACCCTGTCACACTAAGTAATCATTACATTGTTTGCAGATCCAGAAAAGGTAGCACACAATTCATACTAGAAGCTTCATATTTTAAGAATAATCAAACATATGAACCATGGACTGATTCAGCAGCAGTCCAACTAGTCCAGTACCCTGTGTCTGGCAGTTGGCAGTTCCAGATGCATTAGAGGAAGCTGCAAGAAGCTACCTGGTCGATAATTTTGGGATAATCTACCCATAGTCAAAGTGTCTTTCTAAATGCCATCATTTATGTCTAGGCTGATGCACAAAAGCATTAGATTTATATACATTCCATATTCTAATGAATGTAACTCTGGATATTATTGTCATCCATATATATGTGTAATCCTTTTCTGAGTCTTGGTCTCTGTCTCATGGCAGTGAGTTCCACGGGCTAATTATGACTTTGTTTTTAATAAATCCTTCTCACTTAAGTGTTTAATCATTTAATTTCATTGTCTGTCTCTTGTTCTTGTATTATGAGACAGAGTAAATATATTTTCCTTTTACCTTCCATTTACCTTAGTATCCTGTTTACTATGTTGTATATCCCTGACAAGTCCACTCTTCTTCATCTCAGGTGAAATCCTGGTTCCATTGAAATCAATGAGAGTTTTGCCTCCACTCTCCAAACTAAAGAGTCCTAGGGGTAGATTAACAAAGAAATTTAGGTGTGAAGTTGACCATTGCCCCCTCTTCATTTTTAGGATCCTAAACAATCACTGGGATTCCCAAAGCCAGCACAGTAGGCAGCTCCCCCATCTTAGCTAGCCAATGGAAAATGCCAAAGGGATAGAGTGTGTCATAAGCCTGTCTGGAAGTTAGTGCCTAAATCCAAGTTACAGAGAAGCCTCCGCTGGGGATTTTGAGCTACAAAACCCTATCTTGGGGTTAAGTTTCTATTATATTCATTTAGGTTTAATATACAGGCTAATGGTGTTAATATAATGCAGTAACTATTCAACATAAAAATGATAAACAAGGTTTGGGGTCAACAGGAGAGACTGCACCAGAATATTGTCTAGCTTAGGAGCTAGTGCACTCACTTGAGAGATGGAAGATCCCTGTTCAGATCTCTTTTCCTCTTCAGGTGAAGGGAGGAGGGACTTGAACTGGGGGTCTCCAACATCTAGTGAGTTCCCTAGCCACTGGGCTTAAAGTTATGAGGGAACTCTTCCCCCTCCTCACTGTTTTGCGTGTTTGCCTATGGAAGCCTGATCCAGTAGGTGAGCTCTGACTATACTTACAGGATTGGGACCTGCAGGTGAGTTAGGCGGAGCAACACCTATTTCCCCTGGTTTGTGCATTACACTAGCCTAGAGTGGAGTGGCACTATACGCCTAGGGAGAAACCTAGTCACCTGGGGTACTTTTTCTGCAAAAATGTATGTGTCTACAGGGGTCGGAGGCAGCAGAGGGGGGCTTGTGAATCCCAATGGGGTGTGATTCTAAAATTTGGTACCTAAAGTGGCAGTTAAGCACCTATGTTCTTTTATGAAACTTGCCTCTAATGTCCAATTTTTGTTCACCCACCTCAGGATATACTCTATTACAAATGAAATGGTACTATTGACTGTCATTATTATAATTTTGGTATTATTTCCCATCTCATTCTTTATACATATTAATATTTTGTTTGATTTTTTTGACCCCTGCTGTGTTTTGTGCACCGATTTTTGTTGAATTGTCCAGAAGGCTCACCAGGGCAATTTTTCTTGAGTGTTTATAGTTAATTTAGAACCCAACAATGAATATGAGTTCAAATTATTCTTTCCATTGTACATTACTTGTCCATTTTTTAACTTCATGTTTCACAGCCTTTTCCCCCAGCATCCTCTGTGGTGAAGACTGATATTGTGAAGAAATCATTTAACTTCTTTGCAATATTTTTATCCTCCCTAGTTACTCCATTTACCCCCTGCTCATCCCTCATACTCATCAAATCTCTCTCAGGCTTCCTGCTTCTCAGATACTTAAATCAAGGTTGGGTGTCTTTCTAAAATGTTGCTACAACTCAAACTGAAGTTATGGGCTCAATGCAGAAATTATTAAGTGAGGTTCCATTTTCTATTTTATGCAGGAGGGCAGACTAGATGGTCATAATGATAGCTTCCAGTCTTCAAATCAATGAATCTATGTTTCATTATTCATTTTTATGTCTTTGATTATTTGTCCTTCAAATCCCCACATAACTTGATATCTATGTTACCTGCAGTAATTTATGTTCTTTTGTATTCAGTTGAGATTAATTTGGCTTCAATTGGGCTTAATCCATTTTTGAAAGATAATTGTTTGAGTTGACTAACTTCTTGTACCTTCTCATTGATCAGTTTTTGGTTTGGTTGAGTATTTGTTGCCTTTCCTCTTCTTGTGTTTTTGATTTTTGTTCAGGAGCTTGCATTACTTTCTGTGACTCTGTTATGAAGCATCCATATGGTGTGCAAGGATTTTAATTTTCTCTCATCTCTTCTCTTTTAAATTTCAGGATTATTTTTACTAACTTTCTCCTGAAAAAACAAACCAAACAAACAAACAAAACCCACTTCTTCCTGAAGTTTAGGAAGGTATTGAACTTAATTATAGTTTATATATGGTTAGCTGAAGTCACCTATTCTTATTTTCACTTTTGATCTTCCTCAGTATAGTGGCCTTGCTATAATATTCCTTGAAAATGTGGAGGGAGGATGCTAATTTGGAATAAGACACAAAACCTATTTGTGTGAGACGATAAATCGTATGGTGGGTATTCACAAATTGTTGCCACTTAAGTTTGTGATTAGACATGCATCTTGGTTTACAGAAAATAAAAAAACAGCTGTTACCCAGGAGTTTCAGAACCCAAAGCAGTGGTAACTTAACTGTTTTCCTCCAGGCAGTGTCAGGAATAAATCAATGGGACATGGCTCCTCTATCTGATAAATGATTGATACAAACCTGAGTGCTTTTACTTAAAACAACTTTTTTTTATCAAGCACACAAACATATATGCTATAGCAATAGGTTTGGAGCACTCCAAATATAGAAACCCAAAGTCTGAGATGGTTTTGAGTGATCACCAACTGGGCTTCCAGAGACCCTCCTTCATCCAGTTTATGGGGAGTTTAGGTGTTAGCCCCTTGCTTGAACAAAAGCTCCATCGGACTGCTCCAAGGTGTTTACTTTTACTTAATCTTGTGTAACTAACTCTCACAAAACACATAACTCATAGTAACCCCTAATGGGTCACCAATTCTCCTAGCTTTAACAAATTACTCATTATCTCTTATCAACAAAACATTCCTAGTATTTCTAGACATAATAAACATATATGTCTGGGACACCCAAATCCAAGGTTGCAATTGACTTACTCTCTTCCATTCTCATGGTCTGTTAACCCTTTTCCCCTCTTCCCGTTCTGATTAGCAAAGCTGCAACTGCAGCAATTTGGCCTTGCTTATAAGAGCCCTGACAATTATTCCTAGCTATATGGTGTTCTGCTTTTAATCAAAGGGGCTAAATGTACCCCAAATGGCTGCAGTTTAGTTTGGTCAAATTCTGGGGTTACACAGCCATGCAACACTTTTTGTCCAAGGCAGTAAATGTAATATTGGAGGATAGGAACACACTCAAAGGACATCACATCAGGGACAGTCAGACTCCTGATCTCTCAGAAAGGGGCAACTGTATAAAACAATGTTGGATGCTAGTGAACATAGACCAAGCTTAACTGACAAGGGATCAAAGACTATAAGCATACAGACTTGAAGAGAGATATGGGTGGATCCCAGTAGGATGGAATGATGGTTGACACACTATGCTGCAACTCTGACATGCTATCCTTCTATGGGGGTAACTTCAGTGTGGTTTTATTTGGGGGGAGGCTGCTAAGACCAGTCTAGGAAGATTTAGACTTGGGTATGTTTTTGTATACTTTTGTTTGCTTATAGATTCATAGATACTAAGGTCAGAAGGGACCATTATGATCATCTAGTCTGACCTACTGCACAATGCAGGCCTCAGAATCTCACCCACCCACTCCTGTGAAAAACCTCACCCCTACGTCTGAGCTATTGAAGTCCTCAAATCGTGATTTAAAGACTTTAAGGAGCAGAGAATCCTCCAGCAATTGCTTGTTTATTTGTTTGTTTAATACTAGTTTTCCTTCTTTTCCTAAGGTTTTTTGAATATGATTACTGGACTACGATTGGACATTATAAGCAGTCTATCATGCACAAAAAGAAAATGAAGCTTTGCCCTACAAAAGGTAATGAAGGAGGCAATCTGGAGCCAGCCCCATTGTGAATTCTCTGTCAGAAGGTATGGGCATAAAAGATCCATCTCGTTGGTGCACTCAGTCAGACTGCAGTCTGAGCTAAGGATGTGAAACCCAAAACAATCACAGGAGAGAACTGAGTTGTAGAGATTGATAGCAAGGCATTATCTACTTATAATTGTTTGTCACACCCGTAAGGGAGCAAGAAACAATGTAGAAATTTGTGAGAGCATTGGGTAAGTATCTAAAGTTTTGCATGTTAATAAATTATCACAACAGATGTCCGTTGCAAATTTTATAAAATGTAAGAATATTCAGGTTTCTATAGTGAGGGACAATATTTTCTTAATTGATGCCAAAGGTTGCAGTGAAAATATTTATTTTCCTCTTTCAGTCATAGCTCAAGATGGGATTTGTAAACTGTCCAAATTTCTAGGGCATTTCAATCTGTTGATTTTTAGTTCAGTCTCATCTCTAGTCATAATATAATATTTAAATAAAGTAGAACAGTCATATTTTGTTCAGTCATTATCATTGAGAAAAACTGGTCACTCCCAGACATTTGCATTTTCCATTATTTTAGATTCAGACTGTCACATTCCAGTTGATTCAGGGCGCAAATCCAGACCAGTGAAAGGTTGTGTCTCTGCCTGCCAGGTAACCCTGGGTGCCTCACAATGCTTTGCTGCAGTAGCTCCCAACCTGGGCTGCTCCCAACCAGTGTACCAGCATGCAGATCACACCTTGAGTTCTGTGTTCTAGACAGCCCTGGTTCAGCAGCTCTGATTCCAGAAGTCTGGATTCCAACAGCTCTGATTCCAGAACCCCACTCTGGCATCCACCAGCCTTGGTTACAACCAGCAGAGTAACCCCGACACACTTCCCAGTTCCACTTTTCCCCAAAACTGTGTATTCTGCAACATCTAGCACACTCTTGGACAGTTCAGAGAAATAATATGGTTTGTGTGTTCCTTTAAAGATACAAAACTACATTACAACTTATTAACTTAATAAGGGGTAAATACACTTGTCAGGCTGTCTGGAGTGGCTCATGAGTGACAATACCAACTTTATTACAGACAGTTAAGAAGTAGGGCACAAACTCCAGACCAGTTGTGAGTTCTATACTTAAATTTCATCATCTAACTAACAAGTTTTACTCCTCAGACACTATACAGTTTTAACATGGTAACACAGACATCTCCTTGGGCATTCTGATCTATCTTGCCCCCCCAGTCAAGCTTGACTCTATGATTGATGGTCACTTTACACAAAAGAGCACAAAATATTCAGGTCACTGCCATCCCAAAGGACCGGTTACTAACCCCATGTCTATTTGAACCTTCGATCTCACACTGAAGACAATGCTTGTAGCCAATCCTATAGTAAACTATCTAAAGATTTATTAACTAGGAAAAAGAAATAAGAGAGTTAACAAGGTTAAAGCAGGTAAGCATACATGAGTTACATGTACAAGCATACATGAGTAAGCACAAATGAGTTACAGTCAGATTTCAAAAGGTAATAGCAACTTCTATAGTAAGCAGACTCTATATCTTTTAGGCCTAACCCAAGCTAAACAGTTGGAAACTCCCTGCTTATGTTTAAAAATCCTTGTCTATCAGAGTTCAAGCAGCAAAGGAATAATACGTTCTCCTTAACAGGCATTTTTATTCTCTTCCCCCAGCATTCAGGGTGTGATGGGATGAGGGTTTGGGACATGCCCTCTTCGGGGCTGTGGTGGAAGCAGTCAACAAAGTCTTTGTTCCACAATGGCCTGTTTGAATTCAATAGTCCTTGCCTCCACCCTTTGGTAGTGTGATGGGTCTGTTTATTGCTTATATGTAGACTGAGGTAAACACACATTCCTTTGTTTAGGATAGTCCTGTTTAACAACTCCCCCTGATGTACTTGGTTTGAACACATTTTAGTTATCATTCCAGAATTTGTCCTGTGACAGGGTAAGGCAGATGACTACGGGAGAATGATCCTATTGGGATCCGAGTAGTGGGTGGGTGAAGCCTGACCACTGCTAAAGGATCCCCCCAGCCTAAGAGGGGGATCCACAGGACATGGAAACCAAATAAATATGGGGGACAACTAATGAAATAACAAGGACAGGAGTGTGGTCAAAGGGTCACACAAAGGGAACCGGATGGGGACACCAAGCAGAGAACCCTGGACAGCACCTACTGCTCCTCAAAGAAATCAAGGGAATCACTGGACCCCACCCAGGATACGTGAACGGACAGAGGATCGGAAATAGGCCCCACAGTCACAGGAGACTCCATCGACCAACCTCCTCACTCTTGTTTTATAAATGGTCATTTTTGCCAGGGCCACAAGGAGGTTGACCAGGAGGTCCCGCGACTTTGTGGGGCTGCGGATAGGGAGTGCATAAATAAAAAGGTGAGGGGAAAAGTGTAGCCAAAAGCATAACAAAATATTGGTGAGGAGCCGGAATAAGGGCTGCAGCCTGGCGCACTCCACATATATGTGTGCCAGGGTTCCCCTCACGCCGCAAAAGGGGCAGGTGTCTGGGATAGGGTGAACCACACCAAGTACACACCCATGCTCACGGTTCCATGAGGGAGCCACCAACAGATATCCCCGGCTGGCCTCGGGATCAAGGTGGAGTATTGGCTGGCCCACCAGGGCTCCTCACCCTCCAGAGGTGGCAGGAGGTCCCACCATTTTGTATCGGGGTGGGATGCGAAGGTGAGGACGTGAAGGGTGTGGAGCACGAGCGTGTATAGATGTTTCCTTGGCACGGTCTGGAAGCAGACCAGCTGCAGCTGCTGCAGCTGGCTCGCAGTGAAGGGGTGGGGGTGTCGATTGGATCCACTGGGCAGGGGCCGGATGAAAAGGTCCAGTGGGCCTGGAATGGTGGGTTGGTGGGGTGTGCCCTCGTGCAGGACCCGGTCGAGGTAAACCCAAGCAGCAGGCGGCAAAGTGGCCCTCACCTCCTGAACTATGCGCCGGGGAGTATGAGGTCTGGAGAGTCCCAGGCACTGAGCGAGCATCAGGGGATCCAGCCAGTCTGCCTGGTCGTAGTCCAGGAGGTCTCTGACTCTTGTGACTTCTGCCAGGACCAACCTCTGGTGCAGCGAGGGGGACTCCTCCACCTGCACACGGAGTTGGAGCTTGTGTAGCAGGGGCTCCATGAGGAGATCTGCCCCCACAGTGGCTGCCACAGACCTGGTCATTCAAAGCAGTTTCCAGGTCCAGAGGAGGTCCTGGTAGAAGACTGACAGCCTGGAGAGGTCTCGCTGAAGGCCTCTCGGATGGAGTTAAGGGAGCTGCTGGTCGTATTGGAGCCCTTGGAAGCAGCACAGGAAGGCGTGCGCCAGTATGCAACATGCCGGACTAACTGCACCATAGAGGAGCCTCTGCAGGCCCCGGAGGCAGAAGACATGGACCTGAGTGTGGAGACACTTCAGGCCCTGCCCTCCCTCCTCCAGGGGTAGGTGGAGAACCCCTGCAGAGACCCAGTGCAGTCCTGACCAGAAGAACTCCAGAATCGATGTCTGGAGGTTGGCCAGGAAACCCGGGGCCAGGACCAGGGTGTTGAGCCGGTACCAGAGCATGGACAGGACTAGTTGATTAAGCAGCAGCACTCTCCCTCGAAGGGAGAGGCACCAGAGTAGTCCTGTCTATTTCCGGAGCCGCTCTATCATCCTGCCCTCTAAATAATGCCAGTTATCCGGCAAAGATGGATGCGTGGCAGAAAGGTAAACACCAAGATAGAGCAGCGGACCCACGCTCCACTGGATGGCATGAAGCGCGGGAGGGAGGGAGCTCACCCACCAGCCATCCCCGACCACCAGGCCAGAGCTCTTGAACCAATTGACCCGGATGGAGGAGGCTGCTGAATAGATAGCGTGGCAAGCCTCCACCTGCACCAAGTCGCCCGGGTCCTGGAGCACGAGGAGCACTGTCATCGGCATATGCCAACAGGACCAGCTACAGCTCCCGTTCCCGCAGCACCAACCCTGACAACCTCCTATGGAGGAGACAGAGAAAGGGCTTGATCGCCAGAGCATACAGCTGGCCCGAGAGGTGGCACCCCTGCCGTACTCCTTGCCCGAAGCTGACCGGTTCAGTGAGGGTCCAGTTGAGCCTGACCAGACACTCTGCAGAGGTGTACAGCACCCGGAGAAAACCCACAAACTGGGGTCCGAAGCCAAACGCTCACAGAGTGCTCAGGAGATACCCATGGTCGAATGCCTTCTCCTAATCCAAGGACAGGAAGGCGAACGACAGACCATCTCTACACCCGAGTTCCAAGAGGTCCAGGACCAGATACAGGTTGTCAAGGATGGTGCGGTCCAAGACAGTGTAAGTCTGGTCTGGGTGGACCAAGTCCGCTAGCACAGATCCTAGCCGCAGCGAGATGGCTTTTGCTATGACTTTGTAGTCTGTGCTGAGGAGCGAGATGGGACACCAATTCATAAATCGCGGCGGTCCCCCTTCGGCAATAAGGTGAGCATGGCTCGCCTGCACGAAAGAGGGAGGAGCCTGGTCTGCAAAGACTTGGCCCAGACGGTGACTAGGTCTGGGCTGAGGACATCCCAGAAAACGCGGTAGAACTCCACGGTCAGCTCGTCCATGCCTGGAGATTTATTGGTGGGCATGTGACGGAGGGCTTCCGAGAACTCAGCCAGAGTGAGAGGCAGTTGTAGCTGGTCTCAGTCGCCTGTGCTGACCATAGGGAGCTCGTCCCAGAGCACTCTGCAAGTGTTAGGATCAATCGGATCTGGGGAGAAAAGGCTGGCATAGAAGACCCTGGTGCTCCCGCACATCTCCACCAGATATGTGAGAGGGGTGCTATCCTCTGCTAGAAGGCAGGTGATGTGCTTCTTGGCCCCCCTCCTTTTCTCCAGGGTGTAGAAGAAGCCGGAGCCACGATCCATCTCCCGAAGGAGACAGATGCGGAATCGAACAAAGGCGCCCGATGATCTTTGAGGGCCTGGACCTCCTCCCACTTCTCCTGGCATGCTCCACAGAGGGGCAGATCCTCAGGGCTGGTGGCCAGATGCCTCTCCAGCTCTAAGACCTCCTGTTCCAACTGCTCTATCACCGCATCCCTCTGTCAGCTGGCGACCCGAGTGCAGTCACAGCAAAAGAGCTGGACGCGCAGCTTCCCCAGGTCCCACCACCGCTGCGCCGAGGGAAAGGCATGCCATTGCACTCACCAGGCTATCCAGAATGCCTGGAAGGATGCCACGAAGCTCACATCCTCCAACAAGCTGTTGTTGAAATGCCAATAGGCTGGCCCCAGCCTCTCCGCACAGAGGGAGGCTGTCACAATAGATAGATAATGCTAGATAATGATCAGAGAACGGGGCCAGGCAGATGTTGGAGGAGTGGGCCCGTGAAAGGTGGAAACGTGATAAATAGATGCGCTCCAAACAGGAGTGGCGCGACCGATGGGCTTTCACCTGGACAAAGGTGAATGTCGAGATGTCATCCGTGTGGTGGTCATGCCAGACGTCCACCAGGGAGTAATGTTTGACAATCTCCTGGATGACGTCCATGACGGCTGGGGACTGCTCAGTCCCCGAGTGGTCCTGCTCCTCGAGGGTGGTGTTAAAGTCCCCACGTAGGACCAGGCACTCATGAGGATCCAAGGTGCTGAGGAAGGCGGACACCTGCTGGTAGAAACGCAACCGCTCCAGTCCCGATGTTGGGGCATAGATGTTAATGAGGTTGACCACGAGCCCCTCCATATGGACCCGGAGGTGCAGCAGGTGGCCCAGCACAGCCTCGGCAATCCCACAGTACCTCGAGCCATAGGTCAGGGGAGAACAGGGTCGCCACTCCAGCCGTACGAACTGTGAGATGGCTAAAGTAGACCCTGTCCCTCCAGTCCAGCCTCCAGCTGTCTTTGGCGGCCGGATCCGTATGGGTCTCCTGCAGGAATACCACAGAGTACTCCCCCCCCCCGAAGGAAGGAGAACACCTGGGACCTGCGGAGACCCGTCCTACAGCCCCAGGTGTTCAACATTGTGATGATGATAAGTTGCCATGAGGAGGGCTGGGGCACATCCTCGCCAGTAGGGTCGCTCACGGCCTCCATTGGGCCACGCAACAAACTGTGACCTACCCCAAAGGTGAGTAAGGAGTCACAGAAGAGGTGGACCCGCTGGTAGGTTGCAGCGCTCTGCTTCCTGGTCCTTTTACACTCCTTCATGAGGGCCCTCGCGGCCTGAAGGATTTGATGAAAATCCCCCCATTGCTGGAGAGCGAGCTGCACCTTATTGTGGGAACCATGGACATCATCAAGGAACTTGCGCAGCTCTTCTCACAGCGTATGGGGGGCCGGGGTCACTGGCCCCCGGCTATCCTCTGGAGGGGCCTCTGACACAGCCCCGTGGCCCACTGAGATGGTCAAACAAGGGGCAGACCCCCGACATGGCGCCCGATGGGCCGGCGCCACGCAGCCCGCCTCAAACCCTGGCTCAGTTGGGGCAGCGGAGGGAAGATAGCAGCCCCTGGTAGGTCGGGACAGAGAAACACAGAGGCTGTTCCCTGGGGGCTATCCTCTGGGAATGAAGAGGTGATGGCCCCAGGGGCGGCAATGGCATCATGGGAGCTGGAGGGGATACAGACAAGCTTGGCATCAGAGGCAGGGCAGGGATCAAAAGTAGGGGCAGGGCAGGGGTCAAGAGTAGGGGCAAGGAGAGGAGAAGAGGCAGGATCCTGGGCCCCAGTAGCCAGGCCACTGGGAGGTGGCCCCTCTCAGTCAGGCTCAGGGATCTTGGAAGGGGTGGGAAGGGGACCCCCAGTGATGCCGGGCTCTGGCATGGATGGTGTAGAAGCCATGGCATCGGAAGGTGGACGGTCTGCAGTGGGGTCCCTGCCCAGAAAGGAGGTCGGTTGCTCCATACCTACGAGGGATACTGGGACTTGGGTTGGCGGCATTCAGCGGGGTGCCATCTGTGGCTGGACAGATGGAGGAGCTCTGGGGATCCTCGGAGGTGGGAGCAGAAGCAGCCGTCAAGGGGAGAAAGCATGGGGAAAGGGGGACTGAGATGAGGTTGCTTAGGTCAAGGCCCACTGGCAGAGGGTCGTCCTTCCACCTGGGTGACCGGGGTCAAACCCAGGGCCTCAATCTCCTCATAAATGGAGGGGAGATCATCTTCCACCACCCCAGGGTTCTCCCTGCCGGCATCCGAAGCGACGGTCACCTTGGGACTTACAGGGGCTTCAGATGGTAACGGGGCAGGAAGGGGCTCCATCTGGGGGCCTTGGAGGGAAGGGACTCCTGTGGAGGGGTGATACTACCTTCCGGTGCTGCCATGTCTTCCCCAGCCGGTGCCGGTGAATGGAACACACCTGCGGGCAAGGCAGTGGGCTCGGCATCGGTGCCCCCCTTCCTGGTCTTCCGGGGAGCCTCTGCATCAGATGGAAAGAGCAGAGCTCGAGCCTTCCGCTTGCCCTGCTTCCCCTGTACTAGGGCCCAGCCCTTCATGGCATCATCTGGGGGGGGCTAACAGAGGTCATGTCGGTGGGGAGGGGCGATAGCTCAGGGACTTGGGGAGGTAACGGTGGGGCAGCGCAAGGGAGGAAAGATTCCCCCTGGGGAGGGCCCTCTCCCATGCCCGGTGTTATCCCTGCCGCACCCTGCTCCACAGGCCCCGCCAGATTACAAGAAGCAGAGGCGGGGCCCTCCTGCTCGTCTGGGCATAGTGAGAGAGGTGCCCCTTGGGCCCGAGCAGGAGCAGTGGTGGGCTGGAAAGAGGGAGAGGTGGCCAGGGGCACCGGCGATGATGGGGCCGGCATCCTGCCAGGGCTTGGGGGTCCTGGATGCCCTCACCACAAGAGCACAGTTTGAAAGTTACTCAGTCCGTGATGGCCCCCTCCACGGTGGTCTGCAAAGTCTCTAGGTACTCCCCCACTGGTAGATGGTCCTCTTCTTCTCCTCCTCGGGGCTTCAGCAGCTCCAGGCAGCAAGCTCCACAGCAGTAGCTCCAAGAACTCCAGGTGGTGGTCCAGGCAGGCAGAAAGGACCCCTCACAGGTGATAGTGATGGTGTCCACAACAGCAATGGCTGGGGCTGGGGTCCCTCACTCCCCCCCTTCTGGGGAGCAGGCCAGCAGCAGTAGCAGCACCTGGAGTGGTATAAAGGACTCTTAGTGTAAAGGAGACCCAGTCCATAATGGTGCAATTAGAACTGGTCAAAAATGGTGACATTTTTGGAGAAAAAAAAATTCTATTTTTTTTTTTACCAATTGTATAAAATGGTCAACAAAACCAGATTTTTTTTTTGCAATTAAAATAAATCCAGAAAAAAATATTGGAAATCTGTATTTTTGTTTTTATAAACTCTAGCCATGATCAATATTAACAGCACATATGATGTAAAATTCACCTCTCAGTTAAACCTGACATATCCATCTCTTTATCCCACTTTTTTCCCCTCCCAACATAATAACACAGTTAGTTCTGTTCCAAATAATTTGTTTTTAAAAAGAAGCAAAATAGTTCAGACATATTACACTGAACAACTAATATCAACAAGATGAGGTTAGGAAATAAATAACTACATAGTTCACATTGAGATTGCTAACCATAGTGTATTTAACAGGCCAATTTTATTTTTATTCTTATTGTTCTGTCTAATGGCCATGATATAATTTTTTCATTTTAGATCCTCCCTCACCCATTTCCTGGCATTCTTCCTAGTTCTCCAAAGGTGGGCTTAGTTGTACTCCTTCATTTTATATCTTCCTTCCCTCCTCACTGCCTGAAAAAATAAGGTTTACGTAGTTTCCACTGTGTATATAAACAGGTGATTTACATTAATTTACATGTGATTTGTTTTTAAACCAAGCTTTTAAAATGATTTTACATCATTTACAATGAGAGCAGGTTAAAAGGGGCACCAGTTACTGAAAGTACTGCAGGTTACTCAGGGCAGTTTATTTATCCATTATAATAGAGATCACTGCAGGATCTGCAAGTGCTGCTGCAGTTCAGTCTTACAGTTTATTTGGTGGTAGAAGTGTGTATGTCAATTTAATATTAACTCTAGTTTACACTGCTTCACTTGCTAAAGGCCATATTTTTCCACCCTTAAACTGTATATCAATGGGGCCACTTATGGAGTAAGGACTACTCAACGTGACCCATGAGTAAGAATAGCAGAACTTGAAGGAATAGTAATTCATGTTCTTGTATAGATCTTTAAAGTCTGGTTGGCAAGATATTGAGCAACCAAGTTGTGTTTAGAGAATTGCAGCATCTTACTATTAGTTTAAACACTTAGGGCCAGATCCTCAGCTGGTGTAAATTGACATAATTGACCGAAATCAGCTGATGCACACCCATTGAAGACATGTCCCTGAAGGCCATCTTCTTCAGAGGGCTTATCCCAAGGAAGGCAATAGGTTTATAGCAGGGACAAATCTAGCCCCTTCATTTACAAAACTAATTTCCTATGCAATGTTAAATCAGCTAAATGGAATGCAGTTCATGACCTTTGGTCAGATCACCCTCAGAGTTACTCTACACACCAACCACAAAAAAGCTTGTCTAAGGGTAGCCTGGCTTGTACACTCCTCTTCTGTAGTGTCAATTACATGTCTGGGTTGAAATACTGCTCCACTGAAGTGAATGGGAGTTATGCCATTGATTTCACTGGGGCCAGGATTTCACCTCTGATCTCCTATTCTGAGTTCCATGGTTTCTCTTGAACCTACTTCTCCAATATATCATTGTTCTGGGTTCTGAGACCATTTTAAGATATATGTTTGCCTCAAAATTTTCTCGGATTCCTTTTCTTGAAAGGAAATTTGTAGAACAATTTAATAGAACAATAACATTTATATGAAAGACCTTTACAATAGATCTGGGAAAACTATTGATCAGGAATAAATAAATAACCTGATTAAATAAATAACTGCTTAAGCATAGAAAATTAGATACTGCTGAACATGGAGGAAAGCGTGGAATAATGGAAGAAAAAGAAAAGATTGGAAAATGAATCCAGGATGTCTTAGACACTCTAGACTGGCTATGAGTTTCTCATATCTTTTTAAGCTACTGTTACAGATTGATAAGCATAGACAGCAAATCTCTATAAAACCTCTTGTTTTCTTATTATTTAGATTTCAGGAGTTAATAATACATTGTTGGGCTAAATCTAGAAAGCAAGGAGAAAATATAAGCTAATAAACCATAGGCATTGTAATATCCCTGGATACAATTTTGGGGACGCTACTGCCAAATGTATAGGAAACACTGTCTTTCTTTCTAAAGAAGATGAGATATCTCAGGTCTACCATCTTGTGTCCATGTTTGAACTTATGGACTGTTTGAAATATTTTTGGTGAGAAGTGACATAGAAGGAAAGAAAATTGTAAGAAAACTTGAACTTCTGCCTGATAGAAAGCACTGATGATCCCAGGAAATAGACATCTGATTCATTATTAAACATCATCTTTTGATCTATATTTAATTTAGAGTGAAGTGGCTCATGAACAAAGACAATGGAGCAGAGGGAGGCAGCTTTGAGTATACCACAGCATCAGTAACTGAGAATGATTCATAGTGGAGGCACCGAAAATTATTGCATTTGGGTGTTTGGTTCATACATTCTTTTCTGACAGCTGAAAAAAAAAGTAAAAAACTGATTTAATGCTAAACATTGTTCCTCAAATAATGTGTTTTTTTTTCAAATTGAATATGTATTTTTTATGTATTTTAGGTTTTTGTAAAAACAATGAGCAAACATTGTTCTGCGTATGACAGAGAATGTGGTTCTATTTCATGGACAGAGATAATATGGTAATATGCATGTGTTACAGGACATCACCTATCCTTTTTTAAAAAAAAATCATGCATATAGTGTTGCCTGTCTATATTTTAACTGATTGGAGCAAAAGTAACTGTGCATTATTTTAACAAGTTTATCTTGTATCATGTATTTGTTTCAAAGGGCTCAATTTATCAATGAAACATGTTTTGGTTTAGTGAACGATTTAAGTAGATAAACTCCATTTTTTCATCAGGTAACTTTATTTTATTTTATCTTGGATGACTTTTATAAAGATTAGTCTTTAACAGTCAGTGTAGGTATTCTGGACCTCATTTGAGTTAGGTAAATAGAGGCCACAATGCTGAGTTGTTTTAACATATGGCAACAGTCACAGAGAACAGGTGAATATAAGATTATATCAGATCTGTAGCTGGTCCATCTTGATCCAACTTAGCAAACAAATATAACAGGAATGGTGATTGTATTTCTGTTTATCACATGCTTAGTTTTGAGACTGAAAATAATATTTTAAATACGTATTTATATATGTACCAATATACATAGTGCAACAATTAGTAGTCCAGCACCAAATACCACATTTAAATGTATTCAGTTACAATTACTCAGTATTCAGCTATATATTTAACATCTGATGTTAGCAATTTGTGTTTTAATAATTCTAAAGCTTTAACTTTTTGAATCTCACCATCCACTCTGACTAAATAATTATTGTTTGACCCTCCCATAATTTCCCACAGCTATAAAAGTTTAAACATTTAAAAATCTTTAAAAATGAACATTGCTATTATCTGTCAAAATCATGTTTTAAAAATCAAATTCTGCCAGTTTAGATAAATAGATAAATATACAGATATTCTTTTGTTAAGATAAAAATAATGGCCAGAACACTTTGTTCTTTAAATACAATTGGGTAATGGCTACTGGGGCAGTTTTGATTAATTGGCATTTTCCAACAACAGATATCATTGAAAAATTCCCAACCAGGTGTATGGGTAACCTTATAAAAACCTTGACAGAGAAAGAGAAAGACAAACATGGGAAGGAGCCAAGTGACATATACTAAGTGATTCTTCTTCTTATTAGTCTATGTGTAACGTGCCTCAGTTGGCACACGACCAGCATTCATCACCGAATTTGGTCTGCTGGTTGGATCATTAGCTTCCCTAGCTTGGGCTGGGTACTGAGAGGGAATGTGACATGAATGCTGATCCATGCCCCCCACTAAGTGACTGACTGATTAGAAAAAGATATCTCAACAATTTCACTTAATTGTTTTGGAGACATACAGCCTGCAAGTTGCTCATCATTTCAATTGTGGTGCAAACAACATTAATCTCTAGACACCTTTTCTTAAAAGATTTCTGTATCATCTTAATATTTATTGGCTGGAACAGTGTAACAACTACCAAAATTAAACTATAACAAGACACAACCTCATATAGAGGTTACTTAACAAATCTGTTACATTCCTTTAATAATTGTAACTATTTTTAGACTGATTTCAGAGTAGCAGCCGTGTTAGTCTGTATTCGCAAAAAGAAAAGGAGTACTTGTGGCACCTTAGAGACTAAGTCTCTAAGGTGCCACAAGTACTCCTTTTCTTTTTGCGAATACTGACTAACACGGCTGCTACTCTGAAACCTGTCATTATGCAAGGCACTGAATTTAGCCATATAGAGTAGATTTTATTATTTAAATTTGTTAGTCTCTAAGGTGCCACAAGTACTCCTTTTATTTTTAGACTGTAAGCCTTTTGGGAGGGCAGTTGTCTTTACTGTGTGTTTTTGTACAGGCACATTGTTGGCACTAAATTAGTTGTTCTTTAAGTGGTTAGCTGCATGTAAACAAATAAGAATTACCATGAATACTTAGGATATGTCCACACTGTGAGGACTAAATTGGTGTAGGTATGTAGGCATAGCCCCATAGTACAGACTTAGCCTATACCAACAAAAAGGTGGGTTTTTTTCTGTCAGTGTAGGAATAAAGTTAGCTATGTCGACAGAAGCACTCTTCTGTGATGACATAGCGGCATCAATTATGTGGGGATATGTTGGCATAACTCTGTTGGTCAGGGGTGTGGTTTTTTACATGTAATTATGCTAATATAACTTTTCAATGTAGACCAGACCTTAGGGGGATTTTTCAAAAGCTCTCTGCATTGCTCTAATTTTGTTTTTATTTAAGTTGATGGATGGCGAGCTAGGCCAGCGCTGACTCTAATTGAAAATCCCACCCTAAATTTACATTTCAGCACTCATTTGCTTTTACACCCCTACTCCTCCTCTGCACATACCACCCAGCCCTCATTGGGTCCTGATCCTGCAAGCTCGTTGTGAAGTTGCAGCCCAGTCAGTGGGGCTGCTTATGATGGCAGAAATCCACTCACATAAACCAGCTTGCAGAATCGGAGCCTTAGGGCTTCTTTGGGGCCTTATTGTACAACCCTCGACATGTGGAACTGCCACTGCTATAAGAACTGCCACTGCTATCAGAGGAGCTCTGTGTGTGGATAACCACAGGACCAGTCCTTTCCTCTCCTTGTATGCTAATCTAGGTGCCCTTTTCACCCTGCTCATTGCACTGTGAAATAGCATTTCGGTCTTTGTGTGCCAAATCACCTGCCAAGACTCCTTTGAATTCCTCCTGCAAGCCCTTTCTTTTTATCCTTTAGTGTGTGATCATCTTTGATTAAATCTGTTTCTAATCCATGAATATTTGTATTTTGTTAAGTTTAAGGAAGTCTGTAATATTTCCAGGGCAAGGACCTTGTCTTTTTATGTGTTTTGTGTAAATTGTCATCTACCCTCATAGTATTAGGAAGTATAAATTATAAGTCTGGAATACGACTGAGACAACCCCTTCTTTAGGAACCCTGCCCACTTCTCACCACTTCCTGTTTCTGACAACTCTTCTAGGTCAGAAATTTACATGGGGAGGCAGATTGCACTGGGAAGCCAGACTAGGGATGGGGAAGGACCAATTGGTATCCCAGGGCAACTCCACATAGGGAGAATGAGCATGCAGCTCTGTAACATGGGCAGAGATTGTGAGAATCTCTGTTCACTGAGGGATGTCATTATTATATCATTGTCAGAGGCACTATGGAAGAGAAGGAATCGGGAGCTAATATGGGATTTATAGCTTTTTTTCTGTAGCAGAAGGAGCAGTATTTCCATCCCCAAGTACTCAAAATTCAGGGTTCCGATCCCCAAAATCATGAAATTTGAAAAGTAAATATTTTTTGGATTCTTCTGATTTGGCTTTTGGTTTCTGAGCCTCCACCAGGCACTCAGGTCATGTTTCCAGCTCTGCAACCCTGGGGGCTAGAAAATTTTTAAAATGATTTTAATGTAACCATGTACATCTAAGAACAGAGGCTTTGAGCAAAAAACAAAACAAAACAAAACAAAAAAAATGTCATGAGACTCATGATAACATTGGTGAGAGATGGCATCACTGACTGGGAAGAATCATAGGGAAAGAGGTGAAATTTGTGCTGCAGGGGTAAGGAGAGGAAGCAATGAGGCTAACTAAACTCAGTTTTCTATGGGCCAAATTCTTCCATGACTTACAGCCCTTGAAGCCTTAGTGACTATAAATTGGTTCTGCAGAGTGGAAATCAGGACAGCATTTAGTCCAGTGCAGCTGGTCTAGCTAAAGTTCATCAAGCAAGAGAAAATTGCAGGAGGCAGCAAAGTCTCTAGGGGCATGGAAAAAACTTAGGCCTGTCTACTGGAATCTTAGCTGGAATTTAGAAGACTTTAAAAAGCCTGACTTCTAAAGTGCTTTTGAAACCAAAATAGAAAAGAAAATGGGGAGAGAGAATGAGAAAGTAAATGACCTCAGATTAAATAAAGCTCTGGAATAATTTGAAGAGTCCATACTGTATGTTCACAAACCAGCAAGTATAGTGCAACAAGTAATGACAATAACAATCATGATTATACCTACAGATACTGGAAAGCTATGGGAGGGGGGTTGAGATGGCTGCAGTATAGCAATGTTCTTTCTAATTCCTCTTTAAGAATTGAAGCTGCATAAAAAAGAAATACTGCATTCACAAAACACTTGACTCTGGGAAATCTCTTCAGATTACCTACTGCAGCACTTTTAGCTCAAGGTTTTTCCTCACAGTGTATTTGTACTACAGATTTGGGTCATTTCATCTGAGAATTCTGGCAATTTTCTTGGAAGAAGCATAGATGTGTGGGTAATAGAATGAAATGTAAAAGTCATATTGGAAAGGAAGTGCAGCCTAGTACAGTGGGGACATTTATATTAGAGTTCATTTCAAGGAACAGAGCCATAAATGCCTGAGATTCACAAGTTGTTAAACATATTACTACCAAAAACAAGCAAGCAGCCACCCAGATAAAATAATCCACACAGAAGAAAGAACTATCCTAGTGAAAAATTTAGGTTGAAAGTTATTTGTAGGGGAACTGAAAATACATTAAATGTTGAAGGTCAAAATAGCTCTCTGTCACAATGATTGTGTTAAACTAATCCCTTATTAGTTCATTTTAATTAGAAAATTCATAGCATGACTATCTTCTAATATATTCTCTTATTTTCTGGAAGTATGGTAAGTACAGAAAACAAGAAATAGATATAGGTCAGACATTTAGAACATCAAAAAATTAGAAAACATTATGTAATCAAAAATAAAACTTCACAAAGAATTAATGCCACTGGTCTTGTCACAGAGGATCTCATCATGCATTACCTCCTGCATCCGCACCTGCTCCAAATTAGCTAACGGTCCAGCCCCGGCTCTCACAGCCCATTGCATAAGGGTAAAGGCCTCATCAATAAAATTCCTGGCCAAGGTGCCAATTCAAGAAATCTGCAGGGTGGCGACATGGTCCTCGGTGCACACATTTGCCACTCACTATGCTATACCCAGCATGCTAGAGACAATTCAGCCTTCCACGGAGCAGTGCTCCAGTCTATTGTTCCTTCGAGGTGGGGCTTGGGAGTCACCTAACTGGAATCGATGTGAGAAAGCAGTCGAAGAAGAAAAACTAGTTACTCACCTTCTTGTAACTGTTGTTCTTCGGGATGTGTTGCTCATATGCATTCCAGATCTACCCGCCTTCCCCTCTGTCGGCTTAGCCGGCGAGAAGAAACTGAGGAGGCACCGGGTTGGCAGGGTCATATATTGAATGCCCTAAAGGCACCACTCCAGGAGGCTCCACAGCTGACCCGATGGGTGCTGCTAGGGGAAAACTTTCCCACGATTCTGCACATGGCACGCACACACCTAACTGAAATGGATATGAGCAACACATCTCTAAGAAAAACAGTTATGAGAAAGTGAGAAATCATTTTTTCCTGGTCAAAAAATATGTTTCCAAGAACCTGTAGGGGTTACAGAGACCCAGCACACCTAGGTTAAGGTAAATGTTGGCCTGACTTTGTTCCCTGTTCACACTGACTCTTACCTTCTTTCTCAATGCCCATTGTGGTCACTCTAAGGGCTTGGCTACACTTGCAAGTTAGAGTGCATTAAAGCAGCCCAGGGCACCCTAACCCCTGATGCATCCACACTGGCAAGGCATGTAGAGCACCCGGACTCCGCAGCTGGAGCATTCCTGCTACACCTGCACCTCCTTGAGAAGCACAATGCTTGCTGCGCCCTGGCTAAAGCACCGTGGTGCCAGTGTGGATGCCCTGGTCTATTAATGTGGTCTGATTGGCCTCTAGAAGTGTCCCAATGCCTGTTCTAGCCACTCTGGTCATCACTTTGAACTCTACTGCCCTGCCCTCAGGTGGCCATCAGATCCATCCTTTAAATTCTCTGGGAATTTTGAAATCCCCTTCCTGTTTGCTCAGCAAGGTGTGGAGTGCTCTTAGCTCATCTTTCCAGGTGACCATGACTCCATGTGCCAGGCGATCCTCAGTATGGAGCAATGGCGAGGAACTGGACCTCATCAGTGTTTGGGGGGATGAAGCTGTCCAGTCCCAGCTTGCTCCAGCTGCAGGAATTATGATACCTTCAGGCAGATATCAAGGGACATGATGGAAAAGGGCCATGACTGGGATACACTGCAGTGCAGGTTAAAGTGAAGGAGCTGCAGGATGCCTACCACAAAGAGGGGGAGGCAAATCACCACTCCGGTGCTGCACCCACAACCTGCCATTTCTACAAAGAGCTGGACGCAATACTTGGGTACCCCACCTCCACTCCAAAGACCACCATGGACACTTCAGAGCCCAGTTCAACAAGGCAGGAGGAGGAAAGCGGGAGCGAGAATGATAAGAAGGAGGGGGACAGCTCGGCATCCCTAGATGCATGCAGCCAGGAGCTGTTCTCCAACCAGGAGGAAGGTAGCCAGTTGTAGCAGACAGTGCATGGGAAAGAACAAACATCAGAGGAGGTGCCTGGTAAGTGGCTTTTATTTTGGGAAGGAAGTTGTTGGGTGCTGGCTCTTGGGGCGAAGAGGGTTAGGTTGCATGCATGCCTAGATGCGGAATAGGGCATTGATGTGCTCTCTCACATCACCGTAATTGGCTTCAGTGTTCTCTTCAAAGGTCTCATGCAGAAGCTGGGCAATCTGCTTACACAGTTTCCTTGGCAGAGCTACTGTGCTCCGTGTCCCAGTAAGGCTAACATGGCCATGCCAGTGCGCTGTGACAAGCAGGGGGACTATTGCTGCACACAGGCAAGCTGCATATGGGCCAGGGTGGAAGCTGCATTGTAGTAGAAGACCCACCGTTGATTCCCAGGTCACCCTCAGCAGCAAGATATCTTTGAGGATGAACTCATCCTGTGGAAAATGTGGGGATAATGTTCAGTATAGGGGCCCCCTGAAGCTGTTGGTTCTCCCCGAGGCACAGAAACCCAGAGGACAGTACAGCCATGAAATAATCAGTCCCCCTTGCCCCTGTGCTTACTCACCATTTTGGGGCTCCTGTGGTTATGTGCACTCACTTTGGGATGGGCAATATCTGCTATTGTGTACATAGTACTTGTCTTTAAGTATGGCCGAATCATTGCTCTGTCTAGTGTGAACAATGCTGCCTCTTTTAAGTGTTGCATTTTGGCTTTACAGATGCAACCTTGAGATCCCAGCCATCCATGTTATCAACGGCCGAAAAATTCCAAAGAATCAAGAAGCGTCCACGAAGAAGCAAAGAGGACATGTTGCATGAAGTCATGCAGCAGTCCCTTAATGAAAATAAAAAAGTGTAGGAGTGGCAGGAGAGTGAAAGGAGGGTCCATCAGTAGAATGTGGATCACCGGCACCAAAGCACGGAGCTGTTGCTAAGCATCATGGAGCGCCAAGCGGACTCAATACAGGCACTCGTAGCAATGCAGGCGGAGCACTTCCATGCCCGCCCCCACACCCAGCCTTTGTCCCAAAACTCATCCACTTGTGCCCCCATGTCACCGCCAACTCACTTACCCCCACATCCGGGTTCTTATCACCACCAGCTGCCTCCAACACCTGTAGCTTCACCATCCAGGCTGATTCCTGATAACAGGACATACGCAAATCTGTGATTGTCCCATTCCCTACCCGACCCCCTTCCCGTGTCCCGCACAGCTCAGATGTGTCATGCCCTTTCTGTTTCCCAAGCAGTTGTGTTTCTTTTCAGTAAATGAATTTTCTTTTCAATAAATGAATGTTTTGGCTTTGAAAACATTCTTTATGATTGCATAACGTAAAAGATATCATAGCCCAGGAAAGCACAGGCACTGCAAGTTAGTTCATCATATGTAGCAAACACAGATTCCTACTAATGTTGGAACCACTGCACTTCACACCCATGCAGGGCACCAAACATTACAGGTGGCTTTCAGCCTCAAATTGTTCCCTCAAGGCATCTTTAATCCTTGCAGGCCCCTCTGGGCCCGTCTCATAGCCCTGCTCTCTGGCTGTTCAAATTCAGCCTCCAGGTGTTGAACTTCCAAGGTCCATGCCTGAGTGGATCTTTCACCCTTCCGTTCACAAATGTTATGGAAGGTACAGCATGCAGATCTAACTGTGGGGATGTTGTCATCGGCCAGGTCCAGCTTCCCATACAGACAGTCCCAGCGGCCCTTTAAACGGCCAAAAGCACACTCCACAGTCATTCTGCACTGACTCAACCTGATGCTGTCAAGGCTCCCTGTGTAGGGTTTCATGAGCCACAGCATTAAAGGGTAAGTGAGGTCTTCAAGGATCACAATGGGCATTTCGACTTCCCCTACGGTGATCTTCTGGTCCGGGAAGAAAGTCCTGACTTGCAGCTTCCTGAACAGGTCTGTGTTCCGAAAGATGTGGATGTCATGCACCTTTCCAGACCAGCCTGCATTAATGTAAATGACACTCCCATGGTGATCCACAAGCACCTGGAGAACCATAGAGAAATACCCCTTCCGATTTATGTATTCAGAGGCTAGGTGGGCTGGTGCCAGAATTGGAATATGTGTCCCATCTATTGCCCCTCTGTACTTAGGGAAATCCACTTGTGCAAAGCCAGCCACAATGTCATGCACGTTACCAAGAGTCACAGTTCTTCTGAGCATGATGCGATTAATGGCCCTGTAAACTTGCATCAATATGATTCCAATGATCGACTTTCCCACTCCAAATTGGTTAGCAACCGATCGGTAGCTGTCTGGAGTTTCCAGCTTCCAGATTGCAATAGCCACTCGCTTCTCCACCGGCAGGGCAGCTCTCAATCTCATGTCCTTGCACCGCAGAGTGCGGACAAGCTCAGCACATAGTCCCATGAAAGTGGCTTTTCTTATCCAAAAGTTCTGCAGCCACTGCTCATCATCCCAGACTGGCATGACGATGTGATCACACCACTCAGTGCTTGTTTCCCGAGCCCAAAAGCAGCGTTCCACTATGGTGAGCATGTCTGTGATGCCACAAGCAATCTCGTGTCGTATGGTTTATGCGAGTCGACATCATCGTTGGACTCCTCACTGTCAGTTTGTAGCTTAAGGAGTAACTCAACTGCAATTCATGATGTGCTGTCGAGACCCATCAGCATATTCCTTAGCAGTTCGGGATCCATTGCAGAAGACCGAAAGGGATAGAGCGCACAGTACAAAAAACATTGAAAGCTGACGCCAAATATGGACAGAAGCACAGGGGTTGCTGGGAGGCAAAGCGATGCATCATGGGGTATTGGGACAGGGTCCAGAATGCCCTGCACTCCCTGGCCCCTTCCCACAAGTCACAGCGCCAGAATGGGAAGAGGTGCTCTGTGGGATAGCTGCCCATAACGAACCACTCCCAATGCCTCTGCAAGTGCCGCAAATGTGGCCACACCAGTGCACTTGCAGCTGACAGTATGAACACACTGAAGCACTTTCCCAACTGTGGTCTCCAAGGGCTGGTTTATCTCACAGCACTCTACATCTGCAAGTATACCCATGCCCTAAATGTTCACCACTAACATCACATCCCCCTTCCTGAAAAGGGAAAGGTGATAAAAACTTTATCCACACTTTACATTCAATAATAATGTATAACAGGAATAAAATATTAAGACAAAACTGTAAAAAATAGCCCTATCAAGGTCAGAGTAGACTGCCTGAACTTTCAGCCTTTTGTCAGGGATTTATTCTGCCTTTTTAAGGTATTCTTCTGCTAGTCCTCTTTCCTGAATTCTCAATAATTTATGTAATCCTCCAAAATGCAGGAGGCCTTCTTTCTCTTGCTGGGTATCTTCTAGCAGGGAGAGGATCTGGATGATGTGCTGACAGTTCTGTGTGGGCAGATGTGATGTTGTTCACAGGTTCAGTCTCAGGGCATATTGGAGGGCCACCAGATGACAGGACTTCTGATGGATGATTCCTGCTGGCACCCTAACAAAGTAGGATTGATGTCCCTCTTTGGACAGGTTTTATGTTGATCTTCCTTCTTCAGTAGTCTCAGATATACAGGCCATCGAGGGTCTAGCTGAGAGGGGATGGTTGTGATAGTGGGATATCAACTTCTTTCCCATCAACAGTTCTGCAGGGCTGAATCCATTTGCTAGAGAGGTTTACTGGTGCTGCAAATGGGGTGAGATGAGGATCTGAGTATTTAAATAGAAGTTGTTTTATTGTCTTTATTGTGTGTTCTGATTTCACCATTACTCAGAGGGAACTGTGGGCTGGATGTGAAATGAGTGAAATGGATATTTACAAACCTCTTAAAGGTCTCAGAGGAAAATTGAGGACTGTTATCAGAGATGACTTGCTCTGGAATTCAAAAACAGGCAAAGATTTTTTTTATCCTCTTCACAACTATACTTGACATGGTGTTTAAGCAACTTGGCAACTTCAATGAATCTTGAGAAATTATAAATAATCAAAAGATATGTTGTATTATCCAGATAGAAAAAAATCAGTTCTGACCTTTCTGCCATGGCCTGTCTGGTAGAGCAGATGTTAGTAACAGTTCTAGTGGGTGCGTTCTCACGTGAACACGAATCATGTCTCTCAACATGCCCCTATAGTTTTTTGGTCAGCCCAGGCCATCAAACAGACTCTTTAGCTCTCTCTTTGCATTTTATAATGCTTGGTGTCCCTCATTCAGTCTGTCAAGGATTTCCTGTTTCACTGATGTAGGCAAAACCAGGCTGGACTCCTTCAATAATAGATCTTCATTTATGTTATTTGGTAAGGTTCCCACAAACAGACCAACATGATTTCAGGGAGGTTTCTGACTTTGTTTTGTCCAGTCTTCTTTGCAGTGAGACAAGACTCAGTAATTAATCTGCTTCTTGGTTCTTTTTCAATTCTTGGAAGTATTTTTCTGTGATTGGTAAAGTAGTAAGTATTGCATTCTACAAAACATTCTATGAGTAACTCCTCTTGTTTACACTCTTGTTGTTCTATTTCTTGCATTTGCGGCCTAGGGAGGGTATCATCTGTGGCACGATTCTTCCCAGGTAAATGAGCAAATGAGAATTGAAATCTCATGAATTTCATTTGAAAATCATAGAATCATAGAATTGTAGGACTGGAAGAGACCTTGAGAGGTCATCTAGTCCAGTCCCCTGCTCTCATGACAGGACTAAGTATTATCTAGACCATCCCTGACAGGTGTTTGTCTAACCTGCTCTTAAAAATTTCCAATGATGGAGATTCTACAACTTCCCCGGAAAATTTATTCCAGTGCTTATCCTCCCTGACAGTTAGGAAGTTTTTCCTAATTTCCAACCTTGCTGCAATTTAAGCCCATTGGTTCTTATCCTGTCCTCAGTGGTTAAGGAGAATATTTTTTCTCCCTTCTCCTTAAAATAACCTTTTATGTACTTGAAAACTGTTATCATGTCCCCTCTCAGTCTTCTCTTTTCCAGACTAAACAAACCCATTTTTTTCCATCTTCCCTCTCAGGTCATGTTTTCTAGACCTTTAATCATTTTTATTGCTCTTCTCTGGACTTTCTCCAATTTGTCCACATCTTTCCTGAAATGTGGTGCGCGGAACTGGACACAATACTCCAGTTGAGACCTAATCAGTGCAGAGAAGAGTAGAAGAATTATTTGTCATGTCTTGCTCACAACACTCCTGTTAATACATCCCAGAATCATGTTGGCTTTTTTTTTTTTCAAAAGTGTTACACAGTTGACGAGAGTGATCAGGTAAGGTGAGCTATTACCAGCAGGAGAGCGGGGGGGGGAACCTTTTGTAGTGATAATCAGGGTGGGCCATTTCCAGCAGTTGACAAGAACCTCTGAGAAACAGTGGGGGGTGGGGGGAGAATAAACAAGGGGAAATAGTTTTACTTTGTGTAATGACCCATCCACTCCCAGTCTCTATTCAAGTCTAAGTTAATTGTATCCAGTTTGCAAATTAATTCCAATTCAGCAGTCTCTCGTTGGAGTCTGGTTTTGAAGTTTTTTTGTTGAAGAATTGCAAAAGTATCATTTCCCCACTGTATTTTCCACTGAATGCATCCAATGAAGTGAACTGTAGCTCACAAAAGCTTATGCTCAAATAAAGTTGTTAGTCTCTAAGGTGCCACAAGTACTCCTTTTCTTTTTGTGAATACAGACTAACACGGCTGCTACTCTGAAAAGTATCAAAAGCATTACTTAAGTCAAGATATACCACATCTACTGCTTCCCCCATCCAAAAAGCTTGTTACCCTGTCAAAGAAAGCTGTTAGGTTGGTTTTACAGATTTATTCTTGACAAATCCATCCATGTTACTTATCACCTTATTATCTTCTAGGTGCTTGAAAACTGATTTCTTAATTATTTGCTCCATTATCCTTCCGCGTACTGAAGTTAAACTGACTCATCTGTAATTCCCCGGATTGTTCTTATTTGCCTTTGTATAGATGGGCATCATCTTTGCCCTTTTCCAGTCCTCTGGAATCTCTACCATATTCCATGACTTTTCGAAGATAATCAGTAGTGGCTCATGTACTTCCTCAGTCAGCTCCTTGAGTATTCTAGGATATATTTCATCAGGCCCTGGTGACTTGAAGACATCTAACTTGTCTAAGTAATTTCTGTTCTTTGTTCTTTCTCTATTTTAGCCTCTTATCCTACCTCATTTCCACTGGCTATGTTAGACATGCAATTGATACTAACCTTTTTGGTGAAAACTGAAATAAAAAAGTCATTTAACACTTCTGCCACTTCCACATTTTCTGTTGTTGTTTTTCTCTCCTCATTGAGTAACAGGCCTTCCCTGTCCTTGGTCCTCTTGCTTCTCATGTATTTGTAGAATGTTTTCTTGTTACCCTTTGTCTCTAACTAGTTTAATCTTGTTTTGTGCCTTGGCTTTTCTAATTTTGTCCCTACATACTGGTGTTATTTGTTTATATTCATCCCTTGAATTTGACCTATTTTTCCACTTTTTGCAGGACTCTTTTGTGTTTCAGCTTGTTGAAGATCTCCTGATTAAGCTAGCGTGGTGTCTTGCCAGACTTCCTGTCTTTCCGACACAGTGGGATACTTTGCTCTCGTGCCCTTCATAATGTCTCCTTGAAAAACTGCCAACTCCCTTGAACTGTTTTTCCCCTTAGAATTGCTTCCCATGGGATCCTAGGTGGTATCTTAGGTGGTAACTCATCTAAGTTTTGTTTTTGTTTTTTAACCTAGAAGAGTAACTAGCAGTTTGTGGTCAGTTTCCACATGAAATGTTATGCCCACTAGAAACTCTGAAATGTTTACAAGCTCATGTAGTGGTTAGGGCTTCTTTTTCTATTTATGTATAACACTGCTCCATATTGGTGAGTGTTTATGAGACATATGCTACTGGGATCCTCAGTGAAGCTGATTGTTCCTGGAGGAGGACTGCTCCTATCCACAGGACAAGGCATGAGTTGCAGCTGTGATGGTTTTATTTGGCTTATATAGGACCAAACCTGGTGGAGTCCTTGGGTCTTATTTTATTTCTTTGAACACCTGATTCTGTTTAATTCCCCAAAACTAGAAATCATGTGGAGTTCAAAGATCTTTTAATAGCTTTCACTTCTCTTCTAGGTGAGCTAGGAATTTTCTCTGGTGTATGACCATGACCACAAACTGACATAATTCACTGACACTGTGAGGCTCCTTGATCTGAGTATTTGCTCGCACTTTCTCATATGGTCTGACCCCTACTTCATCAACGATCTGAACAAAAACTTGATTCTGTCTTTTGAGAATTCAGACTTGTCCTTAAATGTTAGGCCTGCTTTTTCCAGTCTTTTTACAGAACTGCAAAGAGACATTGGTCATGTTGGATTTGAGCTGATCTGCAGATAAGGATATCATTCATTTGGCAGAGAACCTTTCCAGGCCCTCCAAAAGTTACGACATTTTCCTCTGGAAGTATTCAGGAGCCAATGATATGCCAAATACTAGCCTAATGAAACTAAACCTTCCCAAAAATGTGATGAAGGTCATTAGTGGTGCGGAGTCTGCAGCAAGTGATATCTGCCAGAACCTGCACAGGGCATCTAATTTTGAGAAGATGTTTGTTTCACTAGGTTGTGTAAGGTTGTGTTCAACACATGTTCAAGTTCCATGCCACAGATATTCTCATTGAGCTTGGTAAGGTTTATACAGCTCCAAACCCAGTCATTTGATTTTTGGACCAATACTATGTCTGCACATCATTTAGATGGGGTATCTATTCTGGAAAGGACATCCATCTGCTCATCTTCTCTGCCTGTTCTGCTGCTAGTTTTGTGCAGCTTTTTGGCTATTCTGGCTGGACTGGAGAGCTTGCTTGCCTATTTTCCTTTCCCCCTTTTTCACTTTCTGGAGGGAGAAGGAAAACGGACTTTATGTTCTGTGATCTGTGGGATCTTTATTTGATCCCATTCTGACATCATGTGGAGAGTACAAAGACCCAGAATACCAAAGGTGACTTTACTTCCTATTTACACACACAGAAGTCACAGAGGTGACTTCCATGACCTCGGTGACACACATGGAGCCCTGTTCACAATATATAAAGCAGCTGGCTTCTACATTTCCATTTCATGGTGGCTTCATAAACATGCACTTTACTCTTTAAAAAATCAGTACAATAAAATAAAATATCATCAGTACACAGAAAACTAGAGTGAGCGCATTTACATAGTCAGCTAAACCTGAGTTTTACTGTTACTGCCTCCTATAATGGTTTTTTGGAAAGTACTTTGCATGAGAGAGATATAAAACAGTATAATTCAGAATTATCCATTTGTAAGTCAGTCAATGGCCTTTTACAGAGCACAAGCCAACCTGCAGTCATCTTAGGCATTTTACCACCTATGGAAGATACTCCATTAAAAATAATACATTCAACTTCATTTTACCTGAAATGCTGCCATTACTTTGTTCTATGACCACCAGTTGTGAGGCTTCGTATGACATGACATTTGCAGTGATGGATGACAGCATAGCATAGTGCATGTTATATATAAAATGTATAGTATTTATGTGTAGTAAGTGCTTTTAATTGGACAAACCAGCATGGTAATCTTTTATTTCTTATACTTTAAAAGAATCATGTTCTTAAGAAAATGTCAGTTTCATAAATAGAAAACTTCTGTTTAGCTGAGAGACACATGAATAGTAAATTATTCTATCCGTTTATTATTCTGGGTGAAAATAAAATGATTCTATCAACATTTGGTAGAAATGCATTTATTATTTGAAACTGATTAATAGCAAATAGCTGTTAAAACGCCTGTTCCATTGCCCAAAATTGGACTTCTTTGTTGTACATGCTTCAACTGCAAAGTAATTGTCCCTCTAGCAATTCCCTTTAATCAGACACCTCCACAAGCTCAGAAATGACTAATATCTCTCTGAATCTCTCCCCTATCACTGAATATTAGACTTTTAGGCCCAGATCCTTCCACTGGGAGTTAGATGCCTAATACCATTTAGGGTCTGAGCCATAGGATCCAATCAACTTAACCCGTTCAAAGTGCTGAAGGACAAAAGTGGGTTGTGATCAATAATACAGAGAGAGGGAAATGCAGACTGCATCTGACTGTTTCCAGGCAAAGCATGAGTATTCTTCAAGGGTAGCTCCAAGCAAAAGCACATTAGATAATCCAGCCCACAGGAAACAAAATCATGAATCACTATTTGTGTGAGGTCCACATTGGAGAGAGAGATTTTCAGGCTTGGTGCAAACTGAAAATGACCAAAGGCATTTGGATACACTGATTGCACCTGAAAATTAGAGAACATCAATTAATTTAGTAAAACAGTTAGGTTGCAAATCACCAAGACTAGAAGAAGCAGGCAAATTCCCTCAATTGAGGGAGCAGTAACAGCTTCTCTCTGTTCTTCCAGAAGTTCTCCCTACTGAGCAGAGTCTCTTTCATCTTTACTTGAATTGAGTTTTAGCTCATTAGCATTCATCCAAGATACTCTCTCCCCTAGGCACTGGAAAAACAAGGAGACTGTTTCAGTCATGTTTGAGGTAAATGAAACACTGGACTGTCATAGCCCTGCCACTGATTTTGCAGTCAAAAATGGCTCAATCTACTACATGCATGCATGTTAAATCAAGTGGATGACAAGATGGAACTCTTTGGGGCCAACAAGGGGGAACATTTGGAAGTCTGAGAAGTTCTCCATTACCACCTTCCATCTGCTTCCAAAGGAATGAGGTAAGTAACTAGAGCTAGTCAGAATATTTTTCCTTGTAGAAAAATTTCAATTTTTTTAGCAAAAAATAATTTAAAAAACAGATAAATTTGACTAATAAATTCTGCAGTGCTTCAAGGAGTTTTTAGTTTAAGTGCCTCAAATCACCATTCTCTATAGTTTGGCTCCCCATCCACCATATATCTCCAATGACACATTATAGCCCTGCTGAGCTGCCACAGTGCATCATGGGAGATGTAGTCTGGGTTACGGGCACCACGGAGAAATTCAGTGTGGGCTAATACATGATTAAAATTATGAATTTAATAGTTCTGGTCAAAGTATTCTTCCTATGTTTTCTTTTGATTAAAAATTAGCCAGCTTTTGACTTATGGAACATTCACAAAATTAGAGCAATTTTAAGAAATATCAGAAATTATCAACATAATATCTTCAACCATTTGGATATTTGCTAAATAACTAAAAAAAACTTTCTACATTTGGTAATTCTTATTTGTAATTGTTATATATATATATATCAAAGGAGGAGACTGACTGAGGGGGAATTCATAGTGATATGCCCCCAAAGCAACATCAGCTAACCCAGAGTTTCTCAGCTCAGGAAGTAGTGAGGGGGTGCTAGCTGGGTCACATCCAGAGTTTAAAAAAGCAAAACAAAAAGGCAGCAAAATCAGGAGGAAGCTGAAGAAAGGGCTGCTCTTGTGGTGCTCACTGGGAGGTGATTCAGGATATCCAGGTTCAATTCAGCGCTTGAGCTGTGACAGAATGGTCCAGAATGCCATTCCAGCACTTCTCTGGGGAGCTGAAACAGTGTTCTGATACTTCTGTGAGTCTTGAGCCAGATGGCTCTCTCCCTCCTTGGCTATAGGCCATTGTCTGAGCCAACAGGTGTTGGTGCCAGGCCCAAGCAGGGGGTGTTTGGTAGCAGGTCAGCACAAAGGGAGCTGTGTATGCTGCAGACAGGCAGGGCTCGGAAGCATGGGTGCCAGAGCCACCATGAGCCTGAGGCAGAACTGGAGCTGCAAGAAGGCAGCCGGGGAGCAGGGCCACCTGGATGACCGAGCCCCCCCCGCAGGAACCAGGAGGTGGGCACATGTAGTGGGCAGGTGGGAATAGGATGAGTTCTGCAGGGAGTCACCCCCTACTCCCTGGGCCTCCCCCAGTTTCCTGACTACTCCTATCTTCCTTCCACCTCCCCCCTCCCTGCCCATTACTTCCCTGCTCCCCTCTCATCCCTCTAGGGGCCTCCAACTGCCCTGGATTCTAGCACTTTTTTTTTAAGGACTCAAGCAAAATTTTAGGTTAAATATTTGGCTCTGTCATGGATTTTCTGTGAGACCTTATGTAAGTCACTTCATTTCTCTGTGCCTCAGTTCCCCACTTGTAAAATGGGGATTATAATCCCTCCTTTGTCTTTCATTCAGATTTCAAGCTTTTCAGGGTAGGGACTGTTTCTAATTATGAACATGTACAGTGCCTAGCATGGTGAGCACCCCGATCTCAGGACTAGTAGGTGCTACTGTAATATAAATAATAATACTCTCTTTTTTCCATTGTCCTTCAAGTTGCTTCCCTCTTCCCATGCTCAGTCCATTATTTAGAAATGGAATTGTAACATGGTGGCTTACTCCAGGTGCTGGAGATTGTGGGGATAGGCCAGCCCCGATTACAGGATGAGTCACACCGACATTGGATCAGGTGATTCATGGATAAAAAGAACAAGAAGTTGCATTGAAGTCGGGAATCCCAGGAACTTGCAGGTAGGTCTGTGGACACTGCAGGGGGCAAGAAGGCTTACGCAGGGCCCTGAGTTAACAGGAATAAAAGCTGAAGATGCAGGAGAGTGGGAGAAATCTCTTCAGGCAGGTAGGTCTGGTAAAGATTGTAAAGATCTGCTCAGATGAAGCCTAAACATTTGTGTTTTGTGTTATTTTGGGTTAATCAGGAGAGACACACTGAATTGCTTGGGGTCTAGAGGACCAATATCTTTCACAGGATTAAATAAATGGAACCCCTTGTGGTAATTGTTTGAACCACCTTTGAACTGTGAGTTCTTAAATGGCACTAAAGTTGGGAAAACAGGGGCAGGGCAGAATGACCTGCAATCACAAGGGCATGCTCAGTATGTGGCTGTCTAGTATTCAGGGACCTTAGTATAAAGTGTGACTCATATACACTCTCATATTTCACATTTCAGAAGCAGCTTTTCTTTGGCCTGCTCCTGGTTGAAATATTCCACTATGCAGCACAGTTTCACATTAACAGGAATTGTAGCCAACATTTCCTTTCTCAAAAAAGGTCTGTTTCTAGTGAGATGGAAGGGGATATCTTAGGTTTGACTCCAACTACATGATCCCACCCAGGAAACACTTTTTTTTTTGGTTCCTGTCTGTAAACAGTTTATGTCAAACATGGCTAAGGGAAAAGAGAATTGAGGTTGCATGTACGATACCAAGCTCCTCTTATATCAAAGTACATCTCTTCTCTCCCTATTATAGCAAGACCTGTCTACATTTTAGGAATCAATGTATCTCCCATGGGAGAATCACACATTTAAATTCTTAGGGAGACAATGTGAAACAGAGACTTAGGAGACAGCAACGAAGATTTTCAAAGAGGAAAAATAAATAGTAATGGAGCCTAAATCTATACAGGGCATTTTAGGTTAGATGTGAAACATCTGAGACTTTTGGTGGGGGAGAGAGTGAGGGGAACTATGTGTGTGTAAATACACATATGAGAGAGATCTTAAATTGTGATCAAGAATAATGTCTGTGTCCATTCAGAAGCCACAGGAAATGATGTAGTCACTATTAAATGTTAAGTATTTACTCACAGTTGCAAACAAAGTTATATTTCAAAATAAAAAATACTGCAGTCATGATCTAGTCTAAGTAAAATATAGTGAAATATAACAGTGGTATCTTAGATTGAGATGAAATTCAAGTGATTGTATAATATTTTTAAGTAGTATTTTCCTACATAGGTGGTTTTAAAAGTATAAAAAGCTAGCTCATGTCATTTTCAGCTATAGCCTATCTTTTAAAGTATTTTTTGTGAAATTTGGGGAGTCTATTGTTGAAATAGCTTATGAAATTCCCCTTAAATATGTAGAAATAATGGGTGAAATCCTGGTCCAACAGGAGTCAATGGGAGTTTTGCCATTGAATTCAATGGAGCCAGAATTTCATCCCATATTTTTTGTGTGGAATGAAGACTACATCTATGCAGTTCACTTTTACTTAGATTTTAATCATTTGAATGTTTTGTTCATGTCTTTCTATTTTTATTTATATTATTATTGTCTATAATATACGTTAGTTTGACATCTGGTTATACACAACAAAAGACTCTCGAGAATAATTTTGGTGCACTAGGAAAATTCTGAACATGCTAATAAGCCCAGAGTTGACATCAGAGCCAGTCTGAATTTTAAAAGCAAGCTGGATATGCATTTTACTATTTGGCTATAGGAGGAATGGTATGATTTTTAAACATACTTTCTTTGTATTTGCTTTATAATTAGCCCGAGAACTGGGATCGTAGATACAGAGCATTGTTTTATATAGATTTATTTTCCATGTGATATTATATATGGTATCTTAGATATCTCTATTCCAAAATGGCTGGTTCCAAACTAAAACACATAGCAGTTATAAGGCATTACAAATGTAATCAAGGGCAAGATATATTTTATTCTAGCCTGAGATGAAAGCTCAGGATGACTGCATTAAGTTTTGCATTTGATTTTGAACACATCCCACCAATACGAAAAAACAAAATAATGTCATGGTAGAAATAGCCATTCGGATACACAACAATCCCTTAAAGGTAGGCATGACAACAATAAAGGTTTCTGTCTAACCCCATTGGATCTCTGAAAAACAACAGCATGAGGACTGGCTTCTTCAACCCAGAGGTTAATTTCCCACAAGGGCTCAGTTACTGAAACTTAACCAAATACCAGATTTAAAGAGACTAAATGAACAAAATACGCACTATGACAGACACACCAATATGGACAGCTAGTCCAGTATTTTCCAAATGGTGGGTCGTGGGAAGATTGTAGGTGGCTCATGTGCCTAGTGTAGAAAAGAGGTGCAGAGGAAAGAGGAGGTGGGAAAGCCAGGCCATCCCACACTTCCCCGACTGCAGCGTTTTCAGGTTGCAATGCCATTCACTCAAATTGTCCTGGCTGCCTCCCCGTCATGAAAGGCAGCCAGCTGGGCCCAACCTAAGTGGCATTGCAAACCTGTGTGCCAGGTTGCAATGCCCAGAGTAGGGATGTGGGCTCAGTCCCATGAAACGAGCTGCCACTGTGCCATCACCCCCCTCCGAGGGCTTCCCTAGCTGGGATTAGGGTTGTTGTGTCAGGGCAGAGGATGCCACTGTATGTGGTTGGTGCCCTTGGTGAGATGGGGAAGTCAAAGAGAAGAAATCTGTAAATTACTATATTAATCCCTCCCCCAAGATGGCTCAGCTACTCTACAATAAAAATAGGTGAGTTGAGCCCAGTCCCACTTCCCACTGCCCACCTGCTTTGGGGAGGGAGTAAGTAGGGTATCTGTATGTAGTGTCATTTACCTTTATGGATCTGGACCCAAAATAGGAGGCTTAAGGGGGTTTCTTACACCCTTCCACAGATCCATACTCTATATTATAATCTAGCCCTTTACTACTCACTTCGATACAGATTTTTGTTATTGTTGTTTAATATTTTTAGCAGAGGTGTCAAAATTGAGATTTATTAAATAAAGATTTCATTTTCGGTACTTTTATAAAGAAGTCCTCTACATTTTGTTGCACATTTTCTATCATGCCCAAATTTATACCTTACAGCTGAGTGCACCTTCACTCTTTGACCTTTAATTTTCCCAGCATATTATGGTCTGATTAATAACAAAGTGTGATTTGCCCTACAATGTGATTGTGTTTGCATGTCAATCATTTCCATATCTAATGTGCACTGTTTCCAATTTACAAGATGCTAATTTACTTATTAGCAGCCCTACAAACCCAAGCTGGACTCATGCTAAACTGGGTGTTTTGGAGAGTTTAAATTAAACATTTGTTATTCAGAAACTGCCAATGTGTTGAGACTGAAACTTGTCACAGGAAAGGGTCAGTTTTCACAAATGTCCCATTTCAAAAAGTTATTTAAAAAAAATGAAATGGTCAGAATAGGATGTCTTGACATTTTCTAAACAAAATGTTCCAATTTTTGGGTTGAAGTGACTGTTCATTTAGCAATTTAAATCAATTCATAGTGTGTGTGTGTGTATATATATATATATAAAAATTCTGCTATGGTCAACCAAAATTAAAATTTTTACAGAGTCTTCATCTGCAACAATTTTTGTGATTTTGACTTTTTGTCTCATTGTGAGATGGGAAAAATTCTTAAAATTCTCATAGGCCAGGAAAATCATTCCCTATCCAGCTCTAGTTCTTTTCAACTCATCCATCATCACTAGTAGAACTGGAAGAAATTTTTCAACCAAATTTCTCCACCATCTCACCAACTGAAAAATGCAGTTTTAGGTCAACTGAAACATTTCATGAATTCACATTAAATTTGTCGAATTGTTTCAGTAAAAAAACAAACAAAAAACCCCCTAAAAATAAAACATCAAAACGTTTCAGTTTGACATTTTCTAAAGGAAGTGTTTCAATTTTTTAATTTAAAATAACTTAATGTCAACAATTAAAAACACTTTTGAAAGCTTGAAAATGAAACAAAACTTTTCATTTCAGGTCAAATGAAACATTTTTATTCTACTCTTTGGTTCATTCTGATAATTGCTTGGTTGGATCAACCCAAAATTATATTAGATAGAATAGGCAAATAGATGTTGTAAGCAATAAAAGTCCTAGGTGAAGGATCAGTGAGAATTTGGGGATCATTTGTGAGATATAACAAATTTTCTCTGAGCTGTGACTGGTGAACTCCTCTTTGTATAATGATGATAACTAGACACCATACCAATTGTAGGTCTTGATATATTGTTCTTATCAATGACTTCCTTTCAATGTTGGGAATTTTTTGCTCACTGGGGTTTGTTAGTTTGCAATGTATTTAAATCAAGTTTGATCTAGGCTAAGATATACACATTTTCCCAATATATTTACTACAACCTCCAAACAATTTACCTGCACTAATCTAGCAGGTAATCACTGCTATGGATCACTACTTTGTTTGTACACATGTGGGCAAATAATGAAGAGTTTTACTCAGCCCTTCTGTTTATGGTCAATCATGGCAATGGGAGTTTTGCCTGAATTAGAACTGAACAAAAACTCAACAAGCACTTCAAAATTTGTTCCATAAAGAAAATAAGATACATTAGTAGAAGGAATGCTTTAAAAATATAGATGGCAAAGAGAATGGAAGACAGGTATAAGAACAAATTAGAAGTCTGTTGCAATAAAATGTACTGTAACATGTATGAGCTTTAAAAAAATAGGAATTAGGAGGTCAACATAATGGATCTCTTAAATTACCACAGTCTGAAGGTAGACTAGAGAGGCCAGCTTTTGGCTGATTCAGTGGAATTGAACATACTGATGAGATATTTTCTTCAGGAAAGCAAAAAGCAGGAAAGTTAAGTACAAGTAAGAAAAAGAACATGTAACTATGAGGTGAAACATAGTGTGACAAAAACTATCTGCCAAAAATTCTTGGTGATTTCCAGATCAACTTACGATGTAACAAAGTCTGTGATCGCTGATCTAACTGGTCACACAAATTTGTTCAACAACATATGTGCATTTTTATTACTCATGTCATGTCTGTGTCCTTTGGAAATTTGGCTTTTATTTAAAATGCATGAAGTCATGAACCCAAAAATGCTGTTTGAACCAAATGTCCTTTTGACCATAGATTGTCTGGATATGGAACTTCAGTGGAACTACTCCAATTAATGACAGCTATGGTCTCTCCCTGTACATTTTTTATTTACCATTCATAAGTCCCTGATCCAAATCCTAATGAAATCAGTGGGTTTGGACCAGATCCTTGATGCTGAAGGAAAGGAGGGTCTGAGATTGGTTCATTCAATATATTAGAATGAAAGAGGACTAGTTTTGCTTTTTCACAATGTTGCCTAATCTGGAAGCCATTTGACCAAATTCATCTCTCCTATAACTTGGTTAAACATCCATAGGAGTCTCTGGGATCCTTTATAGAAAAAAACCCTTTAAAGTTTAATAGACTATTCTAACCTTTCAATATTTTTTCTTTCACTTATCCTATAGAATTCTATAATTATAAACTTGCTTCAGAATTTTACAGGATGGTTCCAAAAAGCCACCCAAAGATTGGAATTTTTGTTAAGTTCTGGCAGACTTTTTCATAAAGGGGGACTCCCAAGCGATAATCAAATCTTGCCCTTGTCTTCCAATAGATACTTTAACAAAAACAAACAAACAGACAATCCCAACAATAACAATACAGATTTCTGACAAGAATATTCTGAGATTAAAATGAAACTTAACGGAAACAAAAAGAAAGGAAATCAAGTGTAGCTCATACTGGCCCCCAATTCCTTCTTCAGGGCATCACTTAAGTATGAAGTCAATGGGACTTAAGCATGTATTTAAAGTTAAGCATGTGCTTAAATGCTTTCCTCAATCAAGGCCATTTTAGGTTTTTTTTAAAAATGGGGGCTGATACAAATCCCACTGAAGTCAATGGAAAAACTCCACTTGATCAGGCCTGTATTGAACATTAGCACTGAATAGTTTTACTAGGTTGGTTGCAGTCATAAACTATCAACCCAATAATTTCTGAAGATCTTGTCATTTTTAGGGAAGGACAAAGTTGGGAGAAAAGTTGTCAAATTGCTTTATTACCTCCCTTGTAAATCCTCAATAGGTAAGAAACAAAGTAAAGGTCTAGAAAACATGGCCTATGATGGAAGATTGAAAAAATTGGGTTTGTTTAATCTGGAAAAGAGAAGACTCAGAGGGGACATAACAACAGTTTTCAAGTACATAAAAGGTTGTTACAAGGAGGAGGGAGAAAAAATTGTTTTTCTTAACCTCTGAGGATAGGACAAGAATCAATGGGCTTAAATTGCAGCAAGGGAGGTATAGGTTGGACATTAGAAAAAACTTCCTAACTGTCAGGGTGGTTAATCACTGGGATAAATTGCCTAGGGAGGTTGTGGAATCTCCATCATTGGAGATTTTTAAGAGCAGGTTAAACAAACACCTGTCAGGGATGATCTAGATAATACTTATTCCTGCCATGACTGTAGGGGACTGGACTAGATGGCCTCTCGAGGTCCCTTCAAGTCCTATGATTCTATTCATCCAAGTGTAACAAGGCAAGAAACAACCACTCACAAAATTTCACTAGCAGTGTTTGAGAGCGGGGAGAGGATGTCTGCTGTGGGAAAGGAGGGAATGTTTGTTCCCTGAAGAAACTCAAAGAAATTCTGAAGGATGAAGAACCCATTGCCAACTGATCCTTGAATTTAATAGATGTACACACACAAACAAAGCCACAGGCAAAGATAAATATTGTTCTCAGCTGAAAAACAAAATCAAAGACATGTCTGAAGAGTAGGAGACTATTGATGTTTTCTTTGCTTTTGGTGATAAACAGACAACTTCCCAATATATCAATCCTGCAAAGTACTGAGTACTCTGACCCCAGTCTATCACAGCACTTAAGCCTGTATTTAACTTTTACCATGTGAGTAGTCCAACTGACTTCAGTGGAACAAATCATATGATTAGACTGCTTTTGGGGGGCATGGATCAGTGTTCATGTCACACTCCCCATCAGCACCTAGCCCAAGCCAGGGAAGTTAATGATACAACCAGTGGACCAAATTCAGTGATGAATCCTGGCCACATGCCAGCTGAGGCAAGTTGCACATATGCTAAGAAGACAGCTTTGCTGAATCAAGGATCAAAGCCTAGATGGCTAGATTTTGGATAGCAGTAGAACAGTCAATATCTGCTTCTTCCTAAAGGTAACATATCAGAACAATACCTCTTCATAGGTAGCCTATCCTACTAATTACATGGATCACATATTCATAAAATTTCTCTTGAAATTAATAAAGGAGACATTTCCAATTATATTTTCCTTCTTTGCCCTCTTTGGCTCCCATTATAATCAGGGAGGATTAATTTGGTTGACCAAACATCCAATCAATTTATTTTAGTAGATAACTTTGGGTCTGTTTTTTGGCCCCTTGCTCTGAGGTAAGTAATTCCATTGATCTGTGGAACTAATAACCTGAATTAGAGCTCACCAATATGAATAAGGGTCCAAAATTGTCCTTCTCATAGAGAACACCTATCCTACCATACTATTGGATAAGTACTTTACTGCAGGTACCCCACTGTTCAGAGTCATGTGACTAATCTCTGGCTCTTTCAGAGTAAGTTAGTTCCTAGTGTGTTTCAGTATCCATTGCATGTTCCAGGCAGTTATCTTATTGATTTCTGACAACTTCAAATTCATTTTCTCAAAATTCTTAATCAATCAATGGTGCTGTCTCCTGTAGTGCATCTCATCATATCTATTTACTTCTTCATTACCCCCTAGCAATCACCCCTCATATTTTCTTGCAAAACACAATAGTACAATAAATGTGGTGAATGAACTGTGCTCACTGGCATGGTTTGGATTCTTGATTAATTTTGTCTTAAAAGTGAAAAGAAAAAGAGCTTATTATCGTTGTGTAGAAACCTTTAAAATGTGACCCAGCTGTAACCAATGCAGCAATATCTGTCAGAGATCCTGAAACAATAGCTCTGAGGAGTGAATATCTCCATTTCCTTCAATGGATGCTAACTCAGATACCACAGATTATTTTAAAAATGTCACTATTGATAAGCAGTTCACACCTCAAAATACAAAGAAAAGAGAGAATATATAATATTAAGTCGATCTACCCCAGCATTTCCTAAAGGATGGGGCGCTCTGGGGAGTGTGCAGGCCTAGCAGGGATGAATGTGCAGCAGATGTATAAATTAAGATGGGGAGGTCTTTAACAACACATGACAGGGTGTTGGCAACAAGATTGATTTAATTTTCCTGAAGGGGGTCTCAGCTTTCAAAAGTTTGAGAAATATTGGTGTAGACTGCAATAAAGTTAATCAGTGCTGTGATTGAATCCTGCAATAAAACAGCTCTGCAATTTCCTGTAGTTAGATATGAAGATGTTTTACAGTACTCTGTTGTTATTATTTAGCCACTGAACCTCCAAGTGAATATCTTGGTTAATATATTATTTTGTGTCCAGGTGAAACAAAAAATTAAATGCATGTTTCTTTGGGAGATGAAAGCTCATAGAGGCATACATTTGTATACAAGACAACACTCTCTTCTGCCCCAAAGAATTTTGATGACACATCCATCAAGACACTTGTCAAAATACTGTTGCTTTGAAAGGTGCTATGAGCCAACAAGTAACTATTTATTTTTCATATAAAACACAACCTTTACAGGAGATGCACACTAACACAGATATTTGTCTAGTGTTCAAAGTGAAAAAGGGCTGAATATAAACCTGTTCCTTGTACAATGAATCATATCTGACACATATTTGTCGTCAGTATTTTATGTGTAGCTGAGAAGCTATCTGGTTTTTCTTCCAAGTCTCAGATGGTTACATCTGTGCTGTTTAAGATGGGAACATGGACCACCGAGTCATTTAATTTTCAAGAGCCCCTTTTTTGCAGGAGGAGAAGGAGATGGTCTGTCTCTCTTTTTTTCAGAATTCAGAGGCTGGAGTACTGCTTGGAAAGATAATATTCCAGTGCATGTTTAGGTGTCTCTGAAAAGTGATTATGGACAGAATCCATTGCTTCACTCACAGCTCCTCTGATGTTTGCCCATTCACATAATCATTGCTAAGCATTTATTGAACAGATTTATTTGATCTGTAAAACTTACATTTACTGAATCATGGTGAGTGTTACTAGCATCAAGACAACATACTGAAAACTAAAGATAAAAGATTTTAAAGCTCTTAGCTATTTGTCATGTTTCCATTTCCCTCCCTCTTCTCCTTCCCATTTCTTTCTCTTTCCCAACTTCTTCTTCTTCTTTGCTGATAAGAAGAATCTGAATACTGGTACAATGTCAAATGCTGTTAGTAGTACCATCTATAATAATGCGTAGGGTTTTTAAGCCAATATCAGTTTTAAAATGGGTGTGTTATATCAGCAGAGTATATCATAATCTACATTGAGGGTCTATATCCATATTGAGGGCTACAGCTACATTGACTAGGGGTGCCATTAATTATTACAATTTTAATGTTATACATTCCTATCAATAACAACTTCATTTCAATAGGTGAAAAATCTATGTATACCACAGCCTATTAAGATATTCTCCAGACTCTGGAAAGAAGCCACCAGCCCCTCCTATGGCCTAGTTCTTGAAGGAGAAATGGAAAAATAGAAAACTTTTTCATCCTTTTCTGGATTATGACAAGATTTGGACTTGTGGGGTCCAGGGAAGGTAATATACCTGAACAAATAGAACAGAGAATGGTGCTTGGCCTAGTGGGCTCAGGATGCACTAAGCTATTGGTGGGCTTAGTAAAATTGTGACTGTCTTTGGGCAGCAGAATCTGGGCAGGTCACTTGAATCCATGCTCAGAGACTTCCAGGTCTCCTAATTCTGGTCATAATTCTCCTGTGAGTGGCAGATTGGGAGGGCCAACGGTGAATGGGTGCATTCCTCTCGTTGTCCTAGTCCATTGCTGTGTGGTGAGACTGTACATTTAGTCTCTCACCTGGGCCATAAGTAGCAGCCAAGAAATCAAGAGAAGACAGGCTTATGTTCATGGAAAAGGTGATGCAGGTACTCTTGAAACCACAGAGGTCTTTGGGAAGCGGATTCCAAAAGGGTGGCAGGGAAATAGAGCTTTGTTTTAGGATTGGCCCTGTGGAGCAAGTGTGTAACAGGCTAGCAGTTTTTGCTTGCAAAATCTCACCCTGTTCAATGGTGTTGATTTTCCTGGAAAAGGCCAAGGTGAGTTCTGACACCTGAGACAGGTGATTCACTACAAGAGCAATGGGAGTGTTTCTGTAATGAGAGAGAATCTAGGATGTGGGCTGAGCAATCCTGAGATAGCAACCAGGAGAGCAGTCAAGACCGCAGGGAAGGCGGAAACTGAAATTTATGTGACAGTTAATTTCTTTCTCAATTTAGTCAAACCCCAAAACACATGTGAATTGTTTACTTTGCACAGTATGTGGACTTTGTATCACAGCAAGTTTAGAAAGGCATCTGTGGCAGATCTCTTAACAGCGTATAGAGGCAAATAGCATTTAGAATGCTTTCTGGATGGTGATGATATGGTAACTATAAAAATTACTTATAAACTGAATCTATATGTGAATATCTCTTCAATATCTTATAAGGTAACTTTTCTCAATCTATTAGGAAAATAAATATATGGACAATAATGTTTATGAATTGTATATATAAACACAGAGAGTAAGAATATGTCCTTTCTCTATATGTGTGTTTATGCATACAACTCACAAACATTACTCTCCTTATCCTATACACATTAGCTTTATTTTACAGTCATGTTGCCGCATTTTCTTTTCCTATCCTTCAAAATATTATATCACATTTGCTTAACCAAGCCTTATCTCTGCAACTATAATTCAGTTTGCTTTTGATAAGCCCGTTTAAAAATATTAGCACAGAGCATATTTTAACACTGGTGTTTGAAGGCTTTAATGCAACTGAAAAAACAGTAGCCTGATAAGGTTTAGAATATAATGTATTTATTTAATCACTTTATGTAAATCCTTCAGCAGTTTTGGCAAAAGGTTATAGCTGTCAATTACTGATCAGAGAGAAGATTCTCCTTCTAATTCAATAGGAACATGAAACATTTCTCTTGGTTGGCTGGTTACGGAGGGACAAAACAATTGAAGACTTCTTTATAGTCTAATTCTCTTTTACAAAAGACTCTCCTCATTCATCAAAATGAAATATGCTTCAAATTAATATTAGAACAAGCAGAGAGGACTGATGATCTTGTGGTTAAAGCACTATGTTGCAACTCAGGAGACCTTGGGTCAACTCCTGATTCTGCTGTAGACTGATGTGTGATCTTGGGGAAATTCACTGTAGGTAACATTTTCAAAAACACCTCAGTGTCTAAGTCCCATTGAAAGTCAATGGAACCTAGATCCCTCATTCAATTAGGCAATTTTGAAAATTGTATCCTTAATTCACCTTGCTGCTGTACCTCATTTCCCCCACCAGTCCTCTGCCTTGGTTATTTAGAGTGTAAGGTCTTTGCGGCATGGATTGTCTCTTACTATGTATATGAACAGTGCAGAGCATAAGGGAACTCCAGTCTTGTTTGGGGCCTATATGTGATACATAATAAAATAAATAAAATAATAATAATTAATAAAGTTCCTGAGTAAAGTAAACGAGTAAATGAGGCTCTTTGAACTGATCTGGGAAAGAATGTATATCTAATTTTATAAACACCTTGATTACTCTAGTAATTGAAATAATCTAGGAAAACTAATATGTACTAACAGTAACATGAAAGAGTTTTGATGCCTTATTTAATTATATTAATAATTTGTGAAAGTTATACTACTGAACTAGACCTCTACTCTACTAAAGATGAGAGATGATGTGGATGATTTATTATTGGTGATCCAAGTTATACAAGGCCCTTCATTTTTGTTTCTTATTTTGTTTAAAATGTCCCAGGAATACATCAATGTTTAATTGTAATATTTTAAAATGGTGAAAATAAGGGCAAAAAATAACTTCACATATTCTGGGTAAATATTGGAAGACTGGGGGACAAAAAGAAAGCAATAGGCTACTGATTTGCCATCTCTCCTTCCAGAATGGGGAAATTGGTCTAGGGAGTTCTGGCACTTCTGTTTTTAGGACTCGAGCTCTGATTTACAACATATGCTGTATATGTGTGTGTGAGTGTGTGCGTGCGCGCATGTGTGTATATCTTCTACTATATTGCCTTACTTTAGCAGACAGCCATGTATCATTTACACTTAGAATAACTTATTTTTATCATAAACACATCTACCTAACTTAATGTAGAGCAGAGCAACAAAAGCGATTAAAGGTTTAGAAAACATAACCTATGAGGAAAGTTTGAAAACATTGGTTTTTTTTAGTCTACAGAAGAGAAAACGGGGCGGGGTGGGAGAGTGTGAGAGAATAGTTTTCAAGAACATAAAAGGTTGTTACAAGCAGGAGGGCAAAAAAATGTTCTCCTTAATCTCTCAGGATAGGACAAGAAGCAAGTATCTAAATTGCAGCAATAGAGGATTAGGTTGGAAAATAGGAATAACTTCCTAACTGTTAGCGTAGCTAATCAGTGGAACAAATTGCCTAACAAGGTTGTGAAATCTCCATCACTGGAGATTTTTAAGAACAGGTTAGACAAACATCTGTCAGGAATCATCTAATTATTATATAGTCCTGTCTTGAGTGCAGGGGACTGGACTAGAAGATTTCTTAAGGTCCCTTCCAGTCCTAAACTTCTACAATTCTATGATTTTTCTTAACATAATCAGTATTTTCATGTACTGGAGTGACCGAATATTTGGGTGAAAATTGGTAAAAATTGAATAATAGCTTTTGTAATACCTAGGGATGTTTTGATAAAAGGCCTTACAAAGGGCCTTACAAACAGAATAAGGTCCCATTGATTTGAGTGGTGCACAGGCATATCATAAAAGATATTAATTTCCCAAAAGACCCCTTACAACCAAATATAGGCCCTGATCCTGCAACCTATTCTGTGCAGGCCAATCCTTGCATTAGCGTGGAGTCTCACTGGGTATACCTACAAGGTGAGAAGCAGCCTGTGGCAGTGAGTTTCAGAGCCTGGGTCAACAGACTCAAGGTTGTGGAGCTCAGACTACCATGCTAAAAATAGCTGTGTATACATTGTGGCAGAGGCTGGAGCTCAGACTCTGAAGCCTGGGGAGAAGGGGATGAGCTACAATGGCTGCACAACTATTTTTAGTGTGGTAGCCTGAGCCTCCCAAGGCCAAGTGTGTTGACCCAGGCTCTGAGACTCACTGCATCAAACTGTGTAGTCATGCCTATTCACTTCAGTAGGGCTTTGTGTGAGCAGAGGAGTCTACTTATGTAAAATAACTCGCACAGATACAGACAGACATCATCTTCCTCTCCAAATGCAAACAGATGGACATCATACCGAAAGGACTGAAGGTAAAAAATCCATTACAATCTACATACCACACAGACTATGCTGACAGCTTGTGCCACACACTCTCAAGGAAACTGCGGAACCACCTGATCAACATCCTCTACAGCAAACAGGGAAAGATTAAGAATGAGCTCTCAAAACTGGATACTCTCATAAAGAACCAACCTTCCACACAAACTTCCTCGTGGCTGGACTTTACAAAAACTAGACAAGCCATTTACAAAACACACTTTGATTCTCTACAAAAGAAAAAGGACACTAAGCTATCTAAACTACTATATGCCACAAGGGGCCACAACAATGGTTCCCGTAACCCACCCAGCAATATTGTTAATCTATCCAACTATACTCTTAGCCCAGCGGAAGAATCTGTCCTATCTCGGGGCCTCTCCTTTTGCCCCTCCACCCCCACGAACATGATACAGTTCTGTGGTGACCTAGAATCCTATTTTCGACGTCTCAGACTCAAGGAATATTTCCAACACACCTCTGACCAACATATTAACCCACAGAGACCTTCCTGCCAACACTACAAAAAGAAGGATTCTAGGTGGACTCCTCCTGAAGGTCGAAACAGCAGCCTGGATTTCTACATAGACTGCTTCCGCCGACGTGCACGAGCTGAAATTGTGGAAAAGCAGCATCGCTTACCCCATAACCTCAGCCATGCAGAACACAGTGCCATCCACAGCCTCAGAAACAACTCTGACATCATAATCAAAAAGGCTGACAAAGGAGGTGCTGTCGTCATCATGAATAGGTCAGAGTATGAACAAGAGGCTACTAGGCAGCTCTCCAACACCACTTTCTACAAGCCATTACCCTCTGATCCCACTGAGAGTTACCAAAAGAAACTACAGCATTTGCTCAAGAAACTCCCTGAAAAAGCACAAGAACAAATCCGCACAGACACACCCCTGGAGCCAGGACCTGGGGTATTCTATCTGCTACCCAAGATCCATAAACATCGAAATCCTGGACGCCCCATCATCTCAGGCATTGGCACCCTGACAGCAGGATTGTCTGGCTATGTAGACTCCCTCCTCAGGCCCTTCGTTACCAGCACTCCCAGCTATCTTCGAGACACCACCGATTTCCTGAGGAAACTACAGTCCATTGGTGATCTTCCTAAAAACACCATCCTAGCCACTATGGATGTAGAAGCCCTCTACACCAACATTCCACACAAAGATGGACTACAAGCCGTCAGGAACAGTATCCCCGATACTGTCACGGCTAACCTGGTGGCAGAACTTTGTGACTTTGTCCTGACCCATAACTATTTCACATTTGGTGACAATGTATACCTTCAAATCAGCGGCACTGCGATGGGTACCCGCATGGCCCCACAGTATGCCAACATTTTTATGGCTGACTTAGAACAACGCTTCCTCAGCTCTCGTTCCCTAATGCCCCTACTCTACTTGCGCTACATTGATGACATCTTCATCATCTGGACCCATGGAAAAGAAGCTCTTGAGGAATTCCACCATGATTTCAACAATTTCCATCCCACCATCAACCTCAGCCTGGACCAGTCCACACAAGAGATCCACTTCCTGGACACTACGGTGCTAATAAGCGATGGTCACATAAACACCACCCTATATCGGAAACCTACTGACCGCTATTCCTACCTACATGCCTCTAGCTTTCATCCAGATCATACCACTCGATCCATTGTCTACAGCCAAGCGCTACGATATAACCGCATTTGCTCCAACCCCTCAGACAGAGACAAACACCTACAAGATCTCTATCATGCATTCCTACAACTACAGTACCCACCTGCTGAAGTGAAGAAACAGATTGACAGAGCCAGAAGAGTACCCAGAAGTCACCTACTACAGGACAGGCCCAACAAAGAAAACAACAGAACGCCACTAGCCATCACCTTCAGCCCCCAACTAAAACCCCTCCAACGCATCATCAAGGATCTACAACCTATCCTGAAGGACGAGCCATCGCTCTCTCAGATCTTGGGAGACAGACCAGTCCTTGCTTACAGACAGCCCCCCAATCTGAAGCAAATACTCACCAGCAACCACACACCACACAACAGAACCACTAACCCAGGAACCTATCCTTGCAACAAAGCCCGTTGCCAACTCTGTCCACATATCTATTCAGGGGATACCATCATAGGGCCTAATCACATCAGCCACACCATCAGAGGCTCATTCACCTGTGCATCTACCAATGTGATATATGCCATCATGTGCCAGCAATGCCCCTCTGCCATGTACATTGGCCAAACTGGACAGTCTCTACGTAAAAGAATGAATGGACACAAATCAGACGTCAAGAATTATAACATTCAAAAACCAGTTGGAGAACACTTCAATCTCTCTGGTCACTCGATCACAGACCTAAGAGTGGCTATACTTCAACAAAAAAGCTTCAAAAACAGACTCCAACGAGAGACTGCTGAATTGGAATTAATTTGCAAACTGGATACAATTAACTTAGGCTTGAATAGAGACTGGGAATGGATGAGTCATTACACAAAGTAAAACTATTTCCCCATGGTATTTCTCCCTCCCACCCCACCCCCCACTGTTCCTCTGATATTCTTGTTAACTGCTGGAATTAGCCTACCTGCTTGTCACCATGAAAGGTTTTCCTCCTTCCCCCCCCTGCTGTTGGTGATGGCTTATCTTAAGTGATCACTCTCCTTACAGTGTGTATGATAAACCCATTGTTTCATGTTCTCTGTGTGTGTATATATAAATCTCTCCTCTGTTTTTTCCACCAAATGCATCCGATGAAGTGAGCTGTAGCTCACGAAAGCTTATGCTCTAATAAATTTGTTAGTCTCTAAGGTGCCACAAGTACTCCTTTTCTTTTTGCGAATACAGACTAACACGGCTGCTACTCTGAAAATTGTGCAAGACTGGGGTCTTAGTTCAAGAAAAGATACAAAGGGTGGGTGAAACATACTAACGGGGAAGTATGAGGATAATAGTGATAAGAATATGTGTTTTCATAGGTTAGCTTTGTGAACAATTTGTAGATATGGAAATCCTATATCTCCAATTTGAAATCCTAGCTCATTAAAGTCAATGGAACAACCTCTATTGCCTTCAGTTGCGCCAGCATTTCTCCTACAGAGTTGTTGTTTTTTTGCGTTCTAGTGTCAAGTTTACAGTTTTTCAGTTATTTTTTCACCTACTCCATAACTTTGTTTTTTCTTCTTCTATATGACAACATGGAAAATGCTAAAGAAAGTGGAGGAGGTAGCTAGCTGGAGGAAAGGATAGTAGTGTGAAAAAAAAAAGGTAAAAAGAGGAAAAATAAATAATTTAAATGTCCTATGAAAACTTTTTTGGAAAAAATAATCAACTAACAGAAAAAAATGTTCTTTTTAAAAACCCACAGGATTAAAATGACTTTGAAGATTTTACTTTTTTTATGATTATTTTTCCCCCTCACTTTTTGTAACATCTCTGCAATTCATCTCTTTGGTACTAAGAAGGGCTACACATGGATCAGCATCAATGAGAGGAATATAATTAGATGGCAGCACCAATAGTAATGAACTTTAAGTGTTAGTGATAAAAATAAGTTGCTGTGCACTTCGGATAAAGGTCCTAGCAAAAAATCTCACATAGAAGACTGGGATCTTGTTATGGGAATAGACTCGGCAGGGCTGAAGATGCTCACTAGTTTGCCTACCCAAGGGATTTGCTAGACCTTGCATCTCTTACTAAACCCATATGACTGTTCTCAGAGGATGAATATCAGCCACCAAATTCAGAATTCATCTCCCCTGGCACTAGATACTGTCCCATGCTATCCTCTTTCCCTGTGGGGCACATTTTGTTAGGTTCAGCTTTACGACCTTAATCTTGCTCTTTCCAGAAAAAAAAAAAAGGTGGCTTGAAATCTAGGCACAGATTCATTGCTGTGTCAAGTTTCTGTATGGTGATGCAGAGAAGTGGGGGACTGTCAAGGATCCTGCTATGGCTCCCTGAATATCAGGGCACTTATGCATGCCCTATCCTTGGCATAGGTTTGAGCTGTCCATAGGCTGCTGTAACCTTAAGTCACCTGGCAATGGTCCCCTTGGGGATGACTGAAAATGTTGGGGGAATTTTTGGTTGGCCATTTCCTGCTGCTTTCTGGCCTTATTATCACTAGAGCTGAAGATTCTGGTGCTAGCTATTGTGTATGTAGTCAGTAGATTTGAGACAAGTTGGGTTGGTAGTTTATGGCAACTGGAAGTGGAGATGTGTTCACTGCTCTTCAAAACATGGCTTCCTTCTCGCAACATGCAAGTTTCAGCTTCTTCTGTATCTGCATATATCACTATTGAATAGTGTGCTCTGGCTGAGGGTGCTAAAGCATTTTTTCATTATTTCTAATGAAACTGTGTGTAGAGCTGCCAGCCATATTTTCTGTGTTCTATGGAACAAAAACTATATGGTATATTTGGTCTGTCTGTCAATATGTATGCTTAAATGGGTGCCCATTACCATGGGATCTGAATAATTCACAAAGAAAGCTTTCTTCTCCTAGCACTTTTGCTTAAAAGATATTCATGTTTATATGTATAATGTATAGAAAAGTTTATGTATTTTAAATATATTTTAATGTACATATTGAAGTGCCAATTAAATGTTACTAAAAAAATTTAAATTATGCTATAATTAGGTCCACTAATGAAAAGACAACAAAACAAGTGTAATAGCTGGTAATCAAAAGTTTGTTCGTTTTCATTTAATTGACCCCTCTGAAATAAATTACACATGACTGACTTCTTTTGTTTAAATCAGAAGCTCGCATTCCTCTGTTTCTTAATCTGTCCTTCAACAAAGATTTAATTTAGTAATTCTAATGAAGAAGTCCTTGGTGTGGGATTGTTGCTTTATAATCCTTTATTTTGCTTGAAGGAATTGGTAAGGCATGGTGGGGGGTGGATAAAGAATTATAAAATTACAGTATGAAGCTATTGTAATAGAACTCACATGCAACATTTTCTGCTTAACAGAGCTTCAAGATAACATTTGCAAAGCAGTAAATTTGCAAACAAATCAGAATATAGAGGGAAAATGTAGAACTGAAGGAGACTCTAAATATCCAAGAGAGAAGCAGATGTTTAACATAAAGGAAAATGAGTGCGTCCTGTTAAAGACAATGAGGAATGGAAAATCAAGTATGTTTTCTTAGGTTGGCAAGTGCTCATCAGGTGATCAGTTGTATGAGTGAAGTCAGTCTGCAAAAAGGGGCAACTAACATCTGCCTTTGCTTTTAAGTAATTTTTTTTTATTTTAATTAAAACAAAAAATGCAATATTCCAAACCCTTCATATGTGCTCTGCTCTGCAATTTCTCTTCTGGAGATCTTGTTTTCAGTGATCTCTGGTCATTGTCATGTGTGTGCAGAATAATTTCATATCATCCATATGTATCACCAATGGAGACCAGAGCGAGAAATACTGTGAAAACCGAAGGTGAAGTGACTGTTAATGATCTGATATGGCATCTTAGGCCCTATATAATAAAAGGTAACACTGATGCCAGCTGAACATCTATTCACTGGGACTTGGAATGTCTTACTTTTTATCTTTAACTCTTATTATTTCTATTCTGAAGTGTTATCAACTCTCACAATTTTATCAAAAATCTGATATTAGGTGTTTTTTTCTTAAAGCCATGAGTCCTGTGATTTGTGGGAAACTCAAATTCATTTTTAAGGTATGTTTCTAGATACATAAAAAATTGCATAAAAAAGCTTGATTGCATAAAAAAGCTTGAAAACATGACCTGATTTAACGCTGAAGGTTCAAAACCTGGAAAGCAAAGAAAAAGAACCAAAAATGTATTATTTTAAAAATCTCATAATTTTTATGGTATCTTAAGCCCAGAAAAACCCATCTGATGATTTTTGAACACTAGATGTTGATACTTTCACCTTTAATTGACTTCTGTGGGAGTTGAGGATACAGGCTTTGGACCTATGTCTTTTGCTTGTATATTCTTGTTACTTTGTAATTTATTCTGATTGAAGTGGTCAAGTTTCTGCATACAGAATGCTATAGAAAGGTTCATCACTGTTCTGCTTGACATCCTTTGATTTGTCTTGAAAATCTCATTTGCATATTCATTGTAGGGTTATTTAAAAATAAATTAAGTGTCTCTGTTGATCGTTTGCATCTTTTTTTTAATTTACCCAGAGTGCTGTTTTAGTTACCTGTTTTGTAATGAATTCTTGTTGTTGATGTCCTCTTTCATCTATTTTCCTCATTCTCTGTTATTTATGGTGAAAATACTGTAAAACAATATTAAAATAATACTATTACATAATAACAAATATTACCTCTGAAAGAAACAGTGGTTACTGCTTTGTATTTCTGGTGTATCAGGTAAATCTAGAACTTTTATTAAACAGATCTAAGCTTGGCTAGTTTTGCTTGGAACACTAAGGCATTGGGTTGGGCTAATTGTCTCCCTATTTACCCTCTGGAAGCAGCAGTAAATCTTCTAAGAAGTTAATGTAGCCTGAGTTCTGCATCTTCCCCTTTGCTCTGAAGCGAGTAAACCCCTTTTAATCTGGAAAGGAAGGTGTGATTCTAGGAACAACAGTCAATATGGATGTCCTTGACAATAACCAATGGAACCACAGTGCCTGGGGAGGAGAGAGCTCTGGACCTAATGCAGAAGCATAGGGACTCCAGAGTGTTCCCTGAGGTTAGTGTGATCTGATAGCTGAATTCTCCACTCATTCTGTGGCAGTCTTGGGAGTGACTCTGTCCCCAGATAATATGAGGGAACACTTTGCTAGAATGACATCCTCCTTTCATGGATTTATCTCAGGACATAATGAGCTGGCCCTGCATTTGGGACTTCATTCAGAGGAATGGTGCACACTTGTTGACGAAAAGGAAAAACTGTTCCATATAACTTATGGGAAATGTTACATAATAAACAAGTGATGTGGGCACATCAGAAGTTACTGAAATCCTAATTTGCACATGGCTAAAATAATAGTAATTGTATTTGATACATACTGGAAAACATACATTTTTTTCATGTAGCTGACATCTGCATAGTCATCTGAGAAAGGCTAGATTCTTGGAAGGTAAAGGAGAAGAGCTGGAAAGCATCACAAATTTTAGCTCAGGGCTGAAATGAGTCATTCTGTGTCAGATGTAGTAGATTATTTGATTTAAGATGCTTCTTAGCTGCGACAGACGTTAGTAGATTATTTAAGATAGAACATCCTGATAGAGACAAGCAGCAAGCGCTGGCCATAACTACACAGTCTTTCCAAAAACATGAAAGACTGATTGTATCAGTTTCATATACAAACTCAGTGACTCCATTTCCTCACTCTCTCAAAAATAACAGAACTCCAAACCATTCTTTGTGATGTTCCTACTCCACACAACGTTATTAAATGTCAAAAATTATCTTTTACTTAATTTGACCTTTATTTAATTTTATATAATAATTTATATATAAAATGTAAAACTTTTATAGTGGCTCTGCCAGCATCTCAGGGCCCCAGTGTGAGCTACTAGGATGCACATGATGGCCATGGTTTGGTAAGGTGCTTGCTTAAAATCAGAGCCGTCAGTTATTGCGTATAGCATGCTGCCTCTGTTATTATTAAAGTCTGCAGATGCTGTCAGTGTCACTATAAAGGTTTTCAGGACACTTACATGTAGCGTTCAGGACTACAAGTGCTTCACTGCAAATTTGCTACTTCCATCACCCTTTTCCATTGGCCATCTGATCAAGCTGATGAACAGGAAGTGGAAGGGTCAACCATGCCCCTACATGACTAAGAGATACTAAGAAGACAGGAGTACCTGAACTGATCTTGAGGAACACAGTAGCACAGAACAAAATCTCTCTTCTGCTTGCCCTGTAAAGTGAATGAGTAGGGGACAGCATGGAGAAAGATTGAGAAAGGAACCAAGCAAAGAAGATTGGGGATAACTTAATGGAAAGGGATAGGAAGGAACCAAAAAAGGGAACAGGATGGTTTTCAGGGAAGAACCAGAGTGGTGGAGAGAATGGGCCGATGGAGAAAAGAGAGGCCAGGAGCTGAGATGCTTAGGTTTGGAGAGACCTTTTGTGTATAGTGGGGCAGACCATAAGTGAGGTCTACTTCAGAGTTGGGTATGAAGGGGAGCACAGCTTAAATTTGTGTTTGGATATCCATTTGCATACCACTACACCTCTGAACTAGAATACCATGTTGGCTTAATATTTTAATTCTGAGTGATCCTTTCTAGTCAGAGTTGAGACTGCTGTTGGGTCAGGGAACAGCTCATTTTTCACTTTGTGCATCCATAATTTGGCTCCAATTGTGTGAACTGCATGCACATTCTGTGATATGCAAACACCAGTTAGAATACAATTCTTCGACTGGGAGTGAAACTCTGAACCTTAGGTGTTAGCAGGGAAGAGAAGAGGAAGTAGTTCTATGAAATCTAAGTGGAATCTGTTTGCTTAGAAGATCAATTCATGGAATTCAAAAGAAGAAAACTAAATTACTTATTAGCTAAATAAGACCTGTCTTTTTCTTTCATATAACTGATTTACAACAAATATTGCTATAGCAATAGTATATACCTTATTTTTTAAAAATCACACCAATTCTGGAAATGCTAAGCACTGGATTAACAAGCTGGGGAGACTGAAAACAGTGTTTTGCTCTCTGTACCCATTTTATTTAAGACCAAGATCATCATTCACTGCAAACAAAGAGCTCAATCCTGCTCCCATGGAATCTGAGAGCAAAATTTCCATTTATTTGAATGGGAGCAAGATTTCTCCGGGACTCCCTTAACTGCCTGCAAACTGATACTTGAATCTCTCATTGCTTCTCAACATTATCTACCTGGGTAGTACCTTATCACATATAAAAATCCCACTAATTGGTTGAATTTGTGTGATAGTGATTGCACAGAAAAATATTTAACATATATTAAAATAAAGCGAGATATCCTTTGGACTGACAAAAGCAATAAGCAGGGAGTCTTTATAAAAAGGAAAGAAAGATTTCTACTGAAACTGGATGATCTATCTCATAACAGATACATAAACTCTCTTTAACATTAAACCCACAAAAAAATATGTACAAATACTAAAAAGGATTCCTTTACAGGCTGGACAAGATGTATAATGTTAATTTCATTTCACTGTCACATTTTATGATAGCAGTTGAGGGGAAAAGTTCATATACCAGGTACAATAAATGAATACTTCATGGCAGGAAAGCTAATGAAATTTTTGATTCCAAGCTTTGCACAGCATCTTGGTTTGTTTCTGATTTATGGTTCCTTTTTGTTCAGTGCTAAAAGAAAGAGATACATAATACAGGAAGCTATTACTGTAATTTTGTACTGAGAACTCATCATGAATGTCAGATTTCATTGTGGCAGGGACCTATCATTGCTAAAATGTTTTGATTTCTTTATATTAGTAGCAGAGCTATGAACATGTATTATTATTTCCACTCCAGTTACTATAGGTGTACCATAATTTTAACACTTTTCTTACACCCTAGTTCTTTAGGGAAAACATATATTATGGTTCATCAAACTGTGTAGGAACTAGTGCAAGTATATTCTTGGTCTCTTGTTAAAGAATATACAATATGACATGTTACTTGAAATATTCTCCCTCACACATCCTAGTTCCCCAAAGAAGCAAATTTATAAAGAACCACCTTTTAGAAGGTCTCTTCACACCAGCAGCTCTGTGACATCCACTCAGTTCCCTGGCCCTTGAGGAAATATCTCTGAATGTTTTGAAGTAATAGCTTCAAAACCCAATTTTTCAACATACCCATCTTTGATAGCTCCAACACTTTCAAACTTCCAACTCTCTAACACTTGAAACTCACTTTGACCACATCACCTCCTATTTGTTTCTCTCCACTCATCTGTCTGAAGAGTGTTACACAAAACACCCTGGGCCTGATTTGCTCTTATGCAAATTGTACACAGTGTATTTCTACTGTCAATGGAGTTCCTCCTGATTACATCGGTGTACATGACAGAAGGAACAGACCAATAATCTCCTAATTTTTTTTGTTTGTTTAAAGTCTAGTGTAAGTGAGCACAGTCCTCCATGTTCATTGTAACAGGTTGTCAGATTGAAGTTAACAAATGGAAGGAATAGGAGAAATCTTTAACCTTGGAGGGTTGTGAAAATGGCAGGCACTGGTTCTACTGTGGAGAGGATGTCAAAGCCACTCTCTTGGACACCTGCTGAGAAACACATGGCCATGATGGCTTTTAATAAGGTAGCATAACCTGGTGGCATCTGAAAATGCTGTAGATGACTGAAAATTACACTTAAAAGTGCACAGACAGCCAATATATAGCACTAGGTAAATAAAGATTGTGTTATGTCTGATTTAAAATAGGATAAGTAGAGAATATTTGGCCTACCCCAAAGAGCCTCCGTGGTTTAATAATGCTGCCTTGGGACTTCTGGTAAATTATAATGGAGGAAAGTTTCCACAGTGTAATGTAATATTTCAGGAGTCAGTTCCCTCTCCTAATGATGCTGGCTCTTCATCAGATAGAATCCAACTAGCAGCTCTGACATCTTAGAAGCAGTAACATAAAATGCAGGGGAACAAGTGGGGATTTAACACTCAACTGTGCATTTTCCTGCTTTTAGGCTTTCTGTTGGATCTTTAGCATGATATAAATGTAGCCTTTAAAAAATGGATTTATTGATCTACAAATACTAGCCATTCTCATTCTTTGACCTTTTAGACTACTTTCAACTTATTATCACGCAACACTTATTTTTCATAAAAGTTGGTTGACAAGAATTCAACACTCTCATTTTCTCCCTTTAATCATTGTTGATCTGTCTATGTTATATCCCCTGTTTGACTATTTCCTCTGGTTCTCGCCTCCAAATCACGTCAAATTTATACTTCCTGCCCTTTTTTTTCTACAGAATTCTACATCCGTCAGCTTATCCAGCTTTTTTCTCACCACCACTCATACCCTGTGCTCGGACATGATGCCAGCCTCAAAGCCTCATTCATTTGTTTCATCCCATGTCCATGCCTTCTGTTATGTTTCTTCCTACACATGGAAAGTCCTTCCTACTCTGGTCAAGTCACCACCTTCTCTTCAAGATGCTTGTGTGACAGTTCTCAGGGTACCCAGGACTGTGAGTCACCTTGCAATTCCCTGCTTCCAGTGTGAGGGAGTCTTGTTTGTGATAACTGGGTGTTAGCTCCCTAACACTATCAGTCTTTCAGACACCCAAGTGCTCTCCTCCAGGCTATACCAGCCCTGTTTTTGCATTGAAGGCTAACAGGATGTGCATCCCAGTGCCTGAGTTCCCTTTAAGTGTTCCCCTGTGGTATCTAGCCCCTGAGACTGGCTACTATCTGAAACCCCAGAACCTCTGTTACCAAAGGCTTTACGCTTTTGTTTTACATTGTTTCCACCACTCTTGTTTCTAAAGAAACCTTTTGTTTCATTATAAGTGCTTTGTGTTACACAGGAGCGGAGGTTTAAAACAAGAACTAGGGCCTACGCTTACTAATAGTTACTTTTCCTATGTAAAAAAGTAAGTTCCCCACTCCCCGCCCCGTGCCACATATTTCAGTCTATTGCAGAGCTGGCTGGTTTTACAGGAACCCGGATCCAATCTTTCATGAAAACAACCCCATTCTGTCAGATGTCTCCTCAATGAATGGATGCAGAGTGCCACTCTATCTTATACCGAAACAGTCTTTTGTCTTTATTCATAGGCAAGGTGATCCTCTGTCTGATGCAATGTTCCTTTTTCTTTTTTTTACCTCCAAGTGGTTTTGATTTTTTGCAGTTGTCTTTGGTGTTTTCTATTATCTGTGCTGTGATGAGGCAATGGTCGATAATAGAACTTTTCATTACATCACCAGCTAGCCAGGAAGATATGAAAATACCTTCCTGTATAAATAGGCTATCACTGAATAATATTATTCCCTTAAGGCCACATGGCATAAATTTTAATATATTTACATTATTTCTTAAATATTACATGTACACGCATCATGCCATGGTTACAAACAAAAAATTCCAGTCTTTTAATAAAAAGAAAAGGAGTACTTGTGGCACCTTAGAGACTAACAAATTTATTAGAGCATAAGCTTTTGTGAGCTACAGCTCACTTCATCGGATGCATTTGGTGGAAAAAACAGAGGGGAGATTTATATACACACACAGAGAACATGAAACAATGGGTTTATCATACACACTGTAAGGAGAGTGATCACTTAAGATAAGCCATCACCAGCAGCAGGAGGGGAAAAGGAGGAAAACCTTTCATGGTGACAAGCAAGGTAGGCTAATTCCAGCAGTTAACAAGAATATCTGAGGAACAGTGGGGGGTGGGGTGGGGGGAAGAAATAACATGCGGAAATAGTTTTACTTTGTGTAATGACTCATCCATTCCCAGTCTCTATTCAAGCCTAAGTTAATTGTATCCAGTTTGCAAATTAATTCCAATTCAGCAGTCTCTCCTTGGAGTCTGTTTTTGAAGCTTTTTTGTTGAAGGATAGCCACTCTTAGGTCTGTAATCGAGTGACCAGAGAGATTGAAGTGTTCTCCAACTGGTTATTGAATGTTATAATTCTTGACGTCTGATTTGTGTTCATTCATTCTTTTATGTAGAGACTGTCCAGTTTGGCCAATGTACATGGCAGGGGGGCATTGCTGGCACTTGATGGCATATATCACATTAGTAGATGCGCAGGTGAACGAGCCTCTGATAGTGTGGCTGATGTGATTAGGCCCTATGATGGTATCCCCTGAATAGATATAAGCCAGAAGAGTACCCAGAAGTCACCTACTACAGGACAGGCCCAACAAAGAAAAGAACAGAACGTCACTAGCCATCACCTTCAGCCCCCAACTAAAACCTCTCCAACGCATCGTCAAGGATCTACAACCTATCCTGAAGGACGACCCATCACTCTCACAGATCTTGGGAGACAGGCCAGTCCTTGCTTACAGACAGCCCCCCAATCTGAAGCAAATACTCACCAACAACCACACACCACACAACAGAACCACTAACCCAGGAACCTATCCTTGCAACAAAGCCCATTGCCAACTCTGTCCACATATCTATTCAGGGGATACCATCATAGGGCCTAATCACATCAGCCACACTATCAGAGGCTCGTTCACCTGCGCATCTACCAATGTGATATATGCCATCAAGTGCCAGCAATGCCCCTCTGCCATGTACATTGGCCAAATTGGACAGTCTCTACGTAAAAGAATGAATGGACACAAATCAGACGTCAAGAATTATAACATTCAAAAACCAGTTGGAGAACACTTCAATCTCTCTGGTCACTCGATTACAGACCTAAGAGTGGCTATCCTTCAACAAAAAAGCTTCAAAAACAGACTCCAAGGAGAGACAGCTGAATTGGAATTAATTTGCAAACTGGATACAATTAACTTAGGCTTGAATGGAGGCTGGGAATGAATGAGTCATTACACAAAGTAAAACTATTTCCCCATGTTATTTCTTCCCCCCACCCCACCCCCCACTGTTCCTCAGATATTCTTGTTAACTGCTGGAATTAGCCTACCTTGCTTGTCACCATGAAAGGTTTTCCTCCTTTCCCCCCCTGCTGCTGGTGATGGCTTATCTTAAGTGATCACTCTCCTTACAGTGTGTATGATAAACCCATTGTTTCATGTTCTCTGTGTGTGTATATAAATCTCCCCTCTGTTTTTTCCACCAAATGCATCCGATGAAGTGAGCTGTAGCTCACGAAAGCTTATGCTCTAATAAATTTGTTAGTCTCTAAGGTGCCACAAGTACTCCTTTTCTTTTTGCGAATACAGACTAACACGGCTGCTACTCTGAAACCAGTCTTTTAATAGAGACCTTTCATGTACCCTTTATGGAAAAATACCTTGAAAACAATGTATTTGATATAGTAAGTTCATGAGATCTAAGATGAATTGTTTGTAAACAACAGGGGACCCTTTGCCAAAGTGCTTATATATCACAGTTTGAAAAGAGTTCCTTCCAGCCAGCACATGGAGAGGATAGAAACCAAATCAGATCACACCACTATATTTAAAGAATGTGATGAGACTTACAGACTTCAATTGATTTTTGTCGCCCTCGGATGCAGGAACAGCTGAAAATGCTAATTATTGCTCAAGATTTCAGTCTTACAATATTTTGAACAGAATTAGTAGTAGACCATTTTTTAGCTTGGGGTGGTTTGATATGGTGAACTCCCTTTACACGGGATGGGGAAGGGTTAACTCCTCACTGTGGGCAGAGGAAGCCACTCCCCCATGCCCCTACTGAGCATGCTCCAGGTGTAGCACCAATATAAGAGGAAGCATCACAGCTCAGTCTGGGTTGACTGCTGGAGAGGAAGGACACTGCTTGCTGGCTCCTGCCCAGATCATGGAAGCCAGAGGTGCCAAGACCCAAGCAAACGCTCAGCTTACCTGCAGACGCCCCAGGGAGGTCTGAGCTACAGGGAGTTGCACTGGCCGAGGAATGCAGAGACCGCCACCTGAAGTATCACAGTAGGAAGTAGCCTGGCCAATGTCCTGATGATGATAGGCATGTTGTGGATGGATCCCTGTTAGCCCAGTGGTGGACACACTTGCAACTGACAGGGCCCTGGGCTGGGACCCAGTGGAGCAGGGATGGACCAGATTCCCCTACACTATCCACCACCCACCCACCCCAGGTGGCATCCCATACAAATGCCCAGTTTTGCCAAAAAAGTGGGGTGCAAACCCTACTGGCACGCAGAGGAACGTGCGGAGGGGGCGAGTGACAACACCAGCCCTGCACAGGAGGGAGGGTTCAGGAGAGTGTCTTGGGCTGGACTGCCCTGTGTAGGAGGGTGGCAGGGGGGCTCTGGTTGCCCCATGTGTGTGGGGGGAGCCTCAGGCTGGCACCACAAAGACAGGTTGTTGGGGGGGCTCAGGCTGCCCTGTGTGTGGGCATGAAAGGGGGACCTCAAGCTGGCCCTATGCAGGAAGGTAGCAATGGGGCTTGTGCCAGCCTCGCACGGCAGAGATGGGGACCTTGGGATGGCCTGTGGGTGTCCCATTTTCACTTTGGAAAAATATGGTCACCCATATTGGCCTAGTTATTTGAGGCTTCCAAGAGAAGTTAAAACCTCCTGATATACCACTCTAATGCTTCAGGGCATAAACTGACTATCTACTTATGGGGTTATGAAGAACCTTCCCCCATCAGGAGGTGTAATTATCTATGATGGGACTTCTTGCACCTCTGACCCTAATCACCAATGAGTGGGAACATAGAAATTGCCTATCACATCAAACTGGTGCTCCATCTAACCTCTGTCTTATGTATGGCAATGATCAGCAGCGCATACTCTAGTAGAGTTCCTCCCTCTTGATCAGATCTCCTTTTCTTAAATCAATAATTCCTGAATTAATAATTTAAAATAACACAATGCTTAGAACCAAGGGTGATGTACATTTTACACATAAATATAAGTGATATTTGGTACCCCAATAAAATGCTGATTTCCTTGTTAGAGCAACTTTCTACTACAATCAAATTTAATAGTATATTCATATATTTGGGACCTGAATTATCTGTATGTGCCATTTAACCTTTTTAGATTTGGCTTTGTTTCTCAGAAATAAATGTCTTAAAAAACAATTACATTTGGTCTACTGTACATGGACAAAAAAGCTAGTCTATTAGAAAAGCATTGTGCAAAAACACACCATATCCATGGTTGATTGTTACTGTTTGTTTAAAGAGCAAAGTGACTTGTCTAGTACAAGTGAGCCTGTTCCCCCGTGCTCACTGTAACAGGTTGCCGGACTGAGATGTACACATGTAAGAAAGGTGTTTAGCCCTGCAGGGTTGTAAAAATTGCAGGTGCTGGTCACACAATGAAGATGTGGGGTGGGCAGACCCATTTACCTCTCAAAAATGTTTTATTTGTAGGGAAACCTTGACATACAAGTAAACTGCCTCTGAAGTCTTACTGTCAAAGGTTCTCTCTCTGATGCCTGCTGAATAACCAGCAGCAGTGCTGCTTTTAATGAAACTGTACAGCAGCGGAGGCTGGTGGTGTTTGAAAATAAGTAGGTGAGACTGGCATGTATAAGTGCACTCCAGAGACAATACACAGTAGTAAGTAATGATGATAGATCTAATTCAGAATAGGGTAGGTGGAGCCAGTTGTTCTGGCAAAGAAAACAGCACTAATTTCTGTTCCAAATGGAAACAATATTCTATTTATGTATGACCAACCTCTAGCCTAAATGATACACCATTTAAAATTATTAATTCAGGAACTACTGATTTAAGAAAAGCAGAGACCTGGATAAGAGAAACATTTCTATGAATTATCTGGAAGTTACTAGTATCCTAGTGGTCTGTACACGATGGTGGAAAGCCTGTTGAGCATTTTGTTTTACTGTTTGCTGGCTCACAATTAGTGGAGGGGTTCTTGAGAAAAACTGATAAATATAAAAGAAGAAGTTTGGTACCGTTTGGCTCTGGCTGTCCCACCAAATTATTCTCACTGGGAGAATTGACTAGCATGCCTGCTACCTGTGTGAATTCATGTAGTTATGCAGAATGGAAGCATTAGAAACAAGTACATTATTGTTCTTTGACATCTTATTAAGTAGTTTAGGTAAGGATTAAGGCAAAATCCTTAACAATCAAACTAAAGCTTTACACTGTGGAAATAGGTGTTTAACTTTTTAAATGTTTTTGCCTATTTTGAACATGTTTGGATGAAATTGAAGTCAATGGACTTCACTAATTAACAGCTGCTGAGGATCTAGCCCATACACTTTCATAAAAGAAAAGAATGGATGAAAAGGTTCTAATGAGTCATGTAAAAATACGATTATATTCCACTAAACTGATCCAAAACATTGGAGCTTAAAGTATTGTTTCTGTAGTGTATTAGATCATTATGACTGAATATTATGTGTTTTGTTACCAAGTTAGTATAAACTCTTACCCACCAGTTCAATATCTTTTTCTTGGGCATATTTTATGATGCTTTCTCCAATCTTGTTATAATGACTAATGTTAATGAGGATGCCAAGGTGAAAAAGTAAAGCTGGCAGGCAAGATTCATTATGTAGTTACCAGAAGAAAAAAAAAAAGTGAGTAAACAGAATAAGAATTTAGTGAACAATATTTCTCTTTAAAATTGTCAGGACCAAAAGCCTTGGGTGTGTTCTCATGATCAGAACCAGGCCGACTTATTCCCAACTTCCCTTTCATGTGAGCAATTCTTGGAGGTGTAATGATTTTATTTATTTATTTATTATATTGGGGAAAAAATCAATATCAATTGATTCTGTTGCATGGATGTTCCATTTCCGTACATAAGTAGTTGGATAAGCTGCTAAAGGTCAAGTTGCAAGTTTCTGAGAACCAGACCCAGCATAGCATCAAGAATAAAGCAAAACAGGTGTCAGAGAAATATGAACGTATGTGAGGATGCTCAACTGATCTATCTAAAAATGATAAATCTCTTATTGTAAGAAAGTGTTTGCTCTCTCATAGCCCATAATATGAGAATAAAAGAAATAAAAATGGAATCAGTACAGAAGAGCATTCTTAGAGAATTCTCTGAGGAATTTGGAATTTCAGTTTAACCTAGTGAATGAACTGCCATTTCGAGAAAATGTTTCTTCGTCCTCAGGTTCAGAACTCAAGCCAATATTTTAACATCCAGATGGTGGCTTAAATATCAAAGCCAATTACTAGAGCAGAGAAGAGTTGGGTTACAGCTGGAACCTCAAGGAGAAGTTAACACTGGCTCAGCCAGAATTTATCCAGAGAGAGAAGCAGAGGTTGCGGCAGCAATTACATCATCCTCTTATGTGAGATCCCTCCATGATCAGCTAGCTTTACTAGACAGTGCCAGGATCCTCTCTCTTCTCATCCCCTTTCATATATCTAGTACTAGCCTGCCTACTGACCTGCTTCTGGTCTACTAACCTGCTAAGCACAGAGTAATGCCTTACCTCCCCAATGGGGACTCTGCCCAACCTATATGGAAAAGCATAAGCAGATGGGCATAAAGGATGAGATGATTCCTTGCAATCTCTCCCTCCCATCACTTGCCCTTTGTAAACTCAAAGGAGGCAGGCACAATCAAGGCATAATTAATTATTATTGATTGATTGATCTTAATAATATGGCAGTGATAAATGATCATTGATGGGCAAACTTGAAAAGCTTTAGAGTCTGGCTTGATTGAGGTGCCATCTGGTCTTTCTCTATAAATATCTAAACATTTGTATTCTAGAAATAAAGCTAGACATTTCTCATAAATAGATCTTCTTCCCAGATATCTATTATTCTAGGGTGAAAAGTATGGTTAGAATAGATTTTATTTATGCCCCCACCTTCATTTCATATGACCAGAAAAGAAACAGGAAATGTAACGGCATACAAATACTTTTTGCCTTCAATACCAAAATGAGTTTGCCTGAACCTCAAAAAGAATTTAGCACATACCTAGTTCGATTTTGGGGCTGAGCTCTGGAGAGGGAAGTCTCATTTTATCCAAATCACCTTGTCTATCTCTAGTTTATTCTTCTTATGGTTCTGCTGGCCTGAATGCCTGAATACTAAATTATGGGAAATACTGAGACTGAAATGTTTTTCGTGAACAGTTGGATCTGTAACTGATAGAGAGGTTAATGCTATATTGAGAGTCTTATCCAATGACAGGAGGTTGTTTAAGATTGGTTCAACTGCATGGCTAGAGCCCATTTTTCTTCCATATTAGAGAATGCCTCTCAGGGTGGGGCCATCATATGTGTTGCCTATTTCTTTCTTTGATGGACTAAAACTTTAGCTGCTATTTTTATTGATAACACCCTTCCCCATTACCGCCACTGATGGAATGATGAAAATAGAAATTGGGTAACTTTCTGTGCAAAGACAAATGTCAATTGGAGTTTTTAGAGGCTCATTTATATGAATCTGATTGTTTTGTATAGTCTTGTCTTTATGCTGTACTCTGTGAATGCTTTAAAATGTAATCTCATTGTCTGTAATCCTAAAATCAATAAAAAAAGGAAGCAAGGAAGACACGATGGAAAGGGAACAATTTTTCATGTTGGAAATTGGCATGTCATTGTTACATTTGGTGTATTAGAAACAAATTACTTTTGTGTACAACATATTATCCATCTTTTATTCCATTAATAGCTATTAAATAATAAATACAAATAATACTCATTATAGAAGAGCCAGAACTGATGCATTAAACTTACCTCCATCTTGAGTGTATTCACGTTTAAATACCTAGATCGGAACACATACCAAATGTCGTCTTCCGTATCCATCCAGAAGAGGCCTGTTTTCAATAACCAGTTCAGTTGAAACTCATGATGGCAAAAACTTTAAGAAACTAGCTCATCTCTTGTATGCAGAGTTGTAGCCATTTTGGCCCAAAAATATTAGAGAGACAAGGTGGGTGAGGTAATCTTTATTAAACCAACTTCTGTTGGTGAGAGAGGTAAGTTTTAGAGGTCCGCAGAGTTCTTCTTCTGGTCTGGAAAAGATACTAAATATGTCACAGCTAAATACAATAATCTAAAAATTCATCCCCCATGACTCCCCTCCCCTGAAATTTACATGCTTTCCAAAATACACAAGCAAGGGAACCCAGGTAGACTGTTGTAACAACCAGGTAAGGTCCTAACAAACTTCAACAGGACTTTATTTTTAAAGTGTAAACCTCTTTACCAAGCTGCTGCTGCACCCTCGGTAGCTCTCATGCCGCCTCCTCAACTCCCCCCACTTCCTGTTTCCTGTCCTTTCAGACTCCCAACAGCCAGTGCTCCCAGTTCTAATAATTACAAGCAGCACCTAAACATCACATTCCCTCCTCTCTTAAGAAACTCTCCCAATTAAAATAAACATTGCTGTTCTAACCAGAGGAAAAAATATGAAACAAGACTCTATACTGTTGGCAGAAATATTACAATGAAAACACTGTAGATACTACATAACATAGTCTCTAGTCCAGACAGGTGGCCATCTGGGTCTGACAGGCCATCTCTCAAGCCCCGGTTCCAGTGCAATGTCTTGTTGTGTTGATACTATGGTGAAGTCATCCAATGCAGTCTGGGTGTTGGCATAATCTCCTCTTGATGCATAGGCAGGTGCAAGATAAGAAGCATTTCATACCCACCCATCAGAAAGTTGATAGGTGTTTTAAGGTCCCTGCTTCTCTATGATTTTAAGAGGAGCTGTGAATTTATGGTCCCCTTTGCATAAAATTCCAGGTTTTCATATTCTAACGAAGGAAGTAAACTCAAACTTTGGTTCCTTAGCACCCCGCTGCTTGTCTGTGAAAGCCTTATACTTTGCTTGGTTCTGTTCAACTGTTTTTCTCAGTCCTTTCATGGTGAGCAATGTCATCAAAGGGCTGTGGTCTATGTGCAACTTGAACATGCAGCCCCACAGGTAAGTTCTCCATTTTTCAGTAGCCCAGACACAAGCAACTGATTCTTTTTCGACTGTAGAATATTTTCTCTCAGCATTACTTAGTGTCCTTGAAGCAAATGCAACAGTCCTCTCTGTGTTATCCTCATGAAGTTGTGTGAGGACAGCCCCAACTCCATAATCAGAAGCTTCAGTAGTTACAATTGTGGGCAATGCAGGACTGAATACTGCAAGTACTGGACTATGTACAATCAAGTCTTTCACAGTTTCGAAACTAGTTTGTGCATCCATTGTCCACACTAAGGTTGGACTTCTCTGTAGTAATTCTCTTTGTGGTTCAATGACAGAAGCATAATTGGGAATGAATTTTGCATACCAGGAAGTAAGACCCAAGAAGGAACATAAGGTTTGCAAATCTGTTGGAGGAGCAGCATTTGAAATTGCCAGGATATGATCTGGATCAGGTTTTAATCCAGCCTGTGAAATTGTATGCCCCAGAAAGGAGAATTTAGTTTGTCTAAATTTGCATTTGGACTTATTGAGCTTGAGGCCTGCTTTGCTGAAGCAGTTTAGTACAGACTGCAGGTTATTGTCATGCTCCTCAGAAGTATTTCCGAACATGATAATATCATCCAGATAGCACTGAACTCCATGTTGATTCTTCAGAATCAATGACATCATTTTTTGGAAGGCACTTGGGGCAGATGCGAGACTGTATGGAGCATGTTTAAAATGAAATAGTCCCTCATGTGTAATAAATGTTGTGAGTCTCTGCACTCTTCATGCAACATAACCTGGTGGTATGTGCTCTGCAAATCAAGAGTAGAAAACATCTTTGCTCCTTGGAGTTCTGCAAATACTTCTTCTATGTGAGGAAGAGGATGGCTGTCAATTACTATAGCTTTATTTGGCTCCCTTACGTCCACACAAAGGCAAATGCCTCCACCATTCTTCTGCATCACTACTATAGGTGAAACCCATTCCGAGGAGTCAATCTCTTCAATAATGTCCTTTTGAACAAGTTTTCTAAGTTCCTCTGAAACAGCTTCCCTGACTGAAAATGGTAAGCGCCGTAACTTCTGTCGTACAGACATCACATTATTCCGCATTTTAACTTTATGCAGAAACCCATAAGCACAGCCGAATTTCTCCTCAACTTGGTGTTGGGTCCCAGCTGAAACTGGTGTGTGTACTGGAAGAGTGCTTTGCTGAAGAAGATCAATTCTTCCATTAACTACCCTGAGATTTAAAGCAGCCAATAAATCTCTGCCAAGGATAGGAGAGGCTTTGTGGACAATTTTGAACTCTGCAGTTACACAGCAATCACCAAAAAAAATTATTGCTGTCAGGCAGCCATGTACTGGAATATGGTTTTTCAAATAGCAAACCAAGTGAAGTTTGGGTTCAGTAAGCGGCCAATCTTTAAAGTAATGCAAATAGATGAAATCAGGTAGTATAGATACTGCTGAGCCAGTGTCCAACATTAGCTGAATAGAGTGTGATTTGCCTGAAGATATGGAGGAAACGTTTACGGTGCACTTTATTTGTTCTGGAATATGTGCAGTAGTGATTTTGTCCACGCTTAGCACAGTAACATCTGGTATTGTAACTTCATGATTGCACTGGCTGCTGCGATGTACTTTAGCAAAATGCCCAATATTTTTGCAATGATTGTACTGAGCTACTTTTGCCGGACATCCTGTGTAGCTTGCAAGGTGTTGTGGGGATCCACAGCGAAAGCATGCTTTTACTGTATTTTGAATTTGCTGATTCGGTGGTTTTTCATTAGTTTTCCTCTTGTAATCATTTGTCTGCAGCGATAGTGAACTTTTCCGCAAAGGGGTCACAGCCTGGACTGGGCCTCCTGTATCCATGCTCATTATTTTGGCTTCAGCTGTAGCTGACTGAATCTGGGTAGCAATGGTTATTGCTTTTTCTAGTGTAAGTTGTGGTTCTAGAAGTAAGTGTTCTCTTACATAAAGCATGGTTGTTTTCTCAATGAGCTGGTCTCTAATCATCTCATCTGCCATATTCCCAAAGTCACAAGTTACAATCAGACTCCTCAGGGAAGCAATATATTGCATTATAGTCTCCCCTGTTTTTTGCTCACGTTGTTGAAATCTGTAGCGATTAACTACTACATTCACTTTTGTCACAAAAAAGTTCTTTAATGCAGTGAGTGCAATCTCATGCTTATCATCTGCAAGGGGAAAAGTGTAAAATATACACTGCCCTTCTGCTCCAAGGCAGTGGATTAGCAGAGCATGCTTTCTTGCATCAGAAATCTCTGTAGCACTGATTGCAAGCAGATAAGTGTCAAACATATGGTTCCAGGCAGTAAAAGCAATTGGAGGCTCACCTGGGCTTTGCAGAAAGGGTGCAGGTGGCTTATCTCTTTCACTGACAGAAATTGGTCCAATAAAAGATATTACCTCACCTACCTTGTGTCTCTAGCTCATCTCTTGAAATTTCCACAATTCAAGTGAATGTGAATTTCATTGAATTATTAATAGTTTGGGCTGAAATCTAGAGAGAACAACTTGGGCAATTTTGGCATAATCAAATTCACTACATTTCCAAACGTAGGTGTCCAAACCCAATGAAGATCCAGCTCTGGTTACTTTCTCTTCAGTCCAGCTTTAATATTTATCACATAGCATCCTTCAGAACCATGTGTGAAATAACTGAACAGTGAAATTTAATTACAGACCAACTTTCATGGAAACATAGGTGTTCCCATGCAACCTGACTGGTGTTCCAGGTAGTTCAGCATCGTGTCTCACTGAAGTCAGTGTCAGATACTTCAGAGGAGTTCCTCTCTCTTATTCCAGTCCTCCTTTTTTTCTAAATAAAGAGTTCTTCCTGATTCTATAATTTTAAGGTAGTTAAAGGTAGGTAATTAAAACATATAAATGGAAATATAGATTTGTTTGTATTTGGAAAAAAAAACAGATCACTCTTCAGGGATAAACCATGGACCAGACTAGTGGTCACTCTAGTCCAGTATCTTCTTGATCTGCCAGCATTTATTATTAGATGCATCGGGGGTAGGAGAAGTGGAAGAAACCTAATGGTGGACAATTATGGAATTATCTCAGCATTTAATGTTTGTCTAATACCTGGATGTAGAAAGACAGGATTATATAAGCTGAGAAGAACTATGATCCTGTGGGTTGCGTGCCTATCTGAGACTTGTGAGATTTGATTCAATTCCCTGTTCCATCATAGGCTTATTGTGTTCATATCAGTTAGCCTCTCTCTATCTCAGTTCCCCATCTGTAAAATGGGGATAATAGTATTTCCCTTCCTCACAATGAAATTGTGAGTCACTCAGGCATCACAGTAATGGGGGGCATATAAATACCTTCCATACACAAACTTTTTACAAATATGTTTATCCAATCTCATGTAACTGGTTTTATATGCATTACCCATATAAATGCCCAATATTTTCCTGAATCCTACCAAACACTTGCCTTTGGTGACATCTTGGATGAATGAGTTCCACTGGTAAATTATGTACTTTCTTTAAAAGCAAATCAAATTTCCTTTTATCAGTTTGAAATGTCTTCCCTTTCAATTTCATTGAATGTCCCTTTGTTCTTGTAGTATGAGAGTGGGTAAATAGGTTAGCTCAAAAAAGGGCTGTCGCACTCATTATTGAGGCTATGTTTTAGTCACAGGTATTTTTAGTAAAAGTCAAGGACACTTCACGGGCTGTAAACAAAAATTTAAGGCCCGTGAGCATCCATGACTTTTACCATATACCCCTGACTCAAACTTGTGTGGGGAGAGGGGTCGGTTGGGGGTACGGCCCTGGGAGCACTGTGGGTACTGGGGCCATTTCTCTCTGTACAATACACCCATTTCTCTCTGTACAATATCTTTTTTGAGAGAGTAGGACAAGAGTTTAAGATAATATGCCAGATAAGAAAGAATCATTTTTGTTTCCATTTAAATGTTAACCTTTTTAAGAAATGGAAATCCCCATCCTGAGTTACTACAATTTGTTTATAATCACATTTGAGGTCCAATCTGATCTGAACTTCTTTATATTTGTGAGATGAGACCATTTCTCTTCTACATTTTTCCAGATGCATATATCCTACTTAGAATACAGGTAGATATGAGAGACAAGAGGGTAAAATGTGTTATTTGGCAATATGATTATACTACAATTCATGATATATAGTCAACATAAACACACTCTTAACCTTCTATATTAAAGATACCAATTTCCAGTTGTTAGGATCAGTGCACCTGATTCTCATTTACATACACTTAAAGCCCTTTTACACCACTCTAGAAGTGGAAAGTTAATTAATTTTGTGTCCATTTAAAGATCCATTTACATTGCCAGTCCATTGTAAAGGAACTGTAATGTAAATTCAAAGGATGAAATCCTGAGTCCATTAAAGTCACTGGGAAAATCCAATTGACTTCAACGTAGCCAGGATTTCAGCAGTAGGTTTTAAGGCTAGAAATTATAATTTTGATCATCTAGTCTGAACTACATAACAGAGGCCATAGAATTTCACCAAGTGATTCCTGCATCAAGTCTATAACTTCTGGTTGGGCTATATTTTAGAAAAGCATCCAATCTTGATTTAGAGATTTTAAGTGATGAAGAATCCACCACACCCCTAAATAGTTTGTTTCAATGGTTGATGACTCCCACTGATAAAAATGTGCATTTTACTCTAATCTGTATTGACTAGCTTCAGCTCTCAGATATTGGATCTTGTTATGCCTTTGTCTGCTAAATTAAAGAGCCATTTACTATCATAAATGTGTTATGTACATGTAGACCATGATCAAGTCACCTCTTACCATTCTCTTGGATAAACTAAAGAGATTAGAGATTGATTTTAAATCTTTCACTAAAAGGCAGGTTTTCCAGATTTTGACAAATTGTTGTAGCTCTTTTCTGAAACCTTTCCCATTTTACAACATCCTTTTTAAAGTGTGGACACAAGAAACAGACACAGTATTTCAGTAAGGGTCTCATTAATGCCATGCACAGTTCTAATAACATCTAATTACTTCTTTTAAATATTTTCCTCCTTATATATTCAAGCCCACATTGCACTGGGGGCTCATGTTCAGTTGGTTATTAAATCATGATTCAACAGTCCTTTTCAGAATCACTGCTTTTCAAAATACAGTTCACCTGTCCTATAAGTCTGATCTATGTTCTTGGTTACCAGGTGTATGACATTGCATTTAACTTTATTAAAACACAGATTGTTCAATGGAGGAAAATTTACCAAGTGATCCTAGTTCTGTAGGACTGATCTGTCATTATTTACTACTTTACCATTTTTTGTGTCATCCACAAACCTTACCTAAAATGATTTTGTTTTCTTCCAGATCACTGATAAAGATTTCAGTTGGGCTAAGAACTAATCACTGTGGGACTCCACTAGAAATATCCCCATTGGATGACAATTCCCTGATCAAAATGAATGTAATTGTGAGTGTAAACGAAAACAGATCCCTTTGGGTTCAATGTGGCTCCTAAATCTTTATATGGATTTAGAAATCAAACATCAGGCAACCACATTTGCAAATTTTGAGAACTCCTTTAACAATCAAACCTATTCATATTTCTAAGTTTCTTATAGTTACTGAAAATTCAGTTCAGGTGTGGAAAATCAATTTATAATTAATTGATTGTGATGGGGTTGAGTGAAAGAAGGGTTATGGTAGGTGATCTCAGAAACCTGAAATAGTTTACTACATTCAAGATGCAGAAATCTCAAGAGGGACAGCAAAACAGTTGATGGAAAATACTTCTGCTCTTTATAGAGCAGGTACACTGTCTTTTTTTGAGAGAGAGCGTTCCTGGTGAGAGTAAACTATAACATCTTTTGATAATTGGACTGGAATTAAATTTATGTACTGAAGACTTCAGCCAGCTTAATGAATGGGTTATAATAAAGCCATGCTTTTGAACTGAACCACAGTTATAGATGTAACTCCCACTCGTTCAGCAGGTTCTTTCTCCCACAGGCATTTGAGCCACTCTGAAATTCTATTTAATGATATATAAAGATTAAGCCTGTTTCTGACACTGTTAATGACCTCCAAAATAAGATCAAGACAAACTAGTAATAAATAATATATTTTTTCTGTTGTTGCTTCAACCGGGTCTACTTTATTACCTGTATTAGTTGCATGCTGTCTACCTAACTCCATTCTCATCAACTCCTGTGCATTTTCCCAAACGTAAGTGAGTGTGTTTCCCCCCAAAAAAAAAACTGTGCAGAAAAAATAATATGAAGAAATATTTGTTTGTGATGGTTATGGGTAATCTGGCATACCTACTGGAGCAAAATTGAGGTTGTGGAGCATCATGTATTCTTTATTGTGGTTGTTCTAATGGTGAGATATGTGTGTCACTGGGTACAGGAGAAGAAAGTACATATTGAAAAAATACATTAACTTACTGTTTCTTTGCTATTGTGTTTTTCATATTGAGGTATATTATGTGTAGACCAATCTTAATCAACACACAATGTACCGTATTTGTGTAATGATATACTAAACATACTTTAGTATTTAGTGATTATACTATAATACTATAAATGGTACATATATGAAAACATTTGTCCCAGTGGTAACAAGAACATTGCCATGATCTGGAATAGAATATTTAATAGAGCTGGATGAATACCTAAAGCAAAAATATTTCAGAGAAGCAATATGGGTCCAGAACCATTGAAGACCTGGGTGGATATCAGTCTCAAAGCCTGACTGACCACTAATTAGCCTTTGGTTCCCAGATCTGGCTCTACCACTGAACTGCTGTGTGACCTTAAGCAAATCACTTCATCTCTGTGTCTCTTTCCTCCTCCACCCTTTCTCTGACTAGTCTGTTTAGATTGTAAACTGTGTCTTCTACTAAGTATTTGTGAAATGCCTAGCATAATGAGGCTCCTTTTCTGTGGGAACCTTAGATACTACAGTAATATAAATTATAAGTAATCATAATATAGGAAGCTCAAAGGGTGAGCACAAGCTAGTGTAAAAAGTGAATAAGAACTCCAAATAGATAGAGCAGAAAAAAGGAAGTGATATGGAAGTGATTCTCTGCAGAGAGAAGAAAATAAAGCATCACTCAAATGGGAGATGCAAACCTAATTTCATTGGCTGAGGTAACATAATTGGACATTTCCAGTTAAAATGCTATGAATGCTTCTATATTGTCATGTTTATATGAAAGATGCATGTAGGAATCCCGTTTGAGACCAATGATCCATCTAGCCCAGTATCCTGTCACTAACAGTAACGAATGCCAGATGCTCCAGAAGAACGTGCCAAAAATCTTATAATGGACTATAACGTTCTCAGAGGGAAAGTTTCATTCTAACCCCAAACAGTTAGTGGTTACTTTATAATTTTAAGTGTGAGAGTTTATATTTCTTGTGTAATTAATTTTTGTCCCATCTTTTGTACAGAAACTGTGGCTGCCTTCATTATCCATGTAAATGTTCAATCCTGTTTGGAATCTGACTAAGCTCTTGGTGGCAATGATATCTCATAACAATTAATTCCAGAGGTTAATTTGGATTTGTGCAAAAACAGTGTTGACTTTTAGCAGCTTTTTTTTCCTTTTAATTTTCCTGAAATGTATCTTCCCCTAGTTCTTCTATTATGAGAAAATGTAAATAGGAGTGACCTGGTCTTATTTTCCCGGTTCCATTTATTATTTTACAGAAGTTTATCATGTTGTCTCTTGCTCTCTAAACTAAGTTTAGTGGTAAGGGCCTATGTTCATTTCCATTGCCCATCTCTATTTCTGCTATATCTTTTTTTAGAGCATAAATTATTTTACTGATACTGAGAGAGAATTCTCATCGATTGGAGAGGTACTGCAGCCATGGGAGGACTAGTGGTGAGATGGTGTTATTTGTGTTGGAGGGAAAGGAGATGTACAGCTGCATATTGTCTAGTTACTACAGTACTAGTATTTTTGACCCTGGTGTCTCACAATTTGTCCCAATAGCTTCACATGGATTTTTTTAAAAGGATGGGGGAGAGGACTGAACCTTGTGAGACTCCACAGGAAAGGGCTCTGGAGTAATTCAAGACTACCCTATTTGAACATACAGAAGAGACCTATAAAATAATTTCAGAACTGTCCCATCAACCTCCACTATATCACTGAGACAGGACACAATATCAAATACCATCAACAGATCAAGAAGGTAAGTATGGACATTTGTACCTATCCCTGGACAGGTGGGTGTCATTCATAAGCAGAAGCAATGTTTTCTAAATTGCCTGGCCTGGTCTGGATTCCAGCTGAGTGGGGTTTAGGATATTGGTAGTGAAAAGGTGGTTCTTCACCTGTATCTTGGTGATCTTGCTCAAAAATAGGAGTTTTGACATCTGATGCTTGTTCTCCAGGTGTTTTGGACCAAAAGATGGTTTCTTAAGAATTGGCCAAGCTATAGCATTCATTAAGATGGATAACAGGTTTATCTCTTCAAATGAGGTACTGGCAATCTCTATCAACTAGGTGTTTGTGGCCCTTTTTTAGCAGGCACAGTGGGCATGGGTAAAAATCGTAGGTGGTAATTTTGTCAATCAATTCTTGAACATCCTACTCCACGAATGAGCCACAGTGGTGTGGAGTGTATTATGTATTGGACTTGGAGTACAGTTGTTGCTGTATACAGAGGGAATACAGACAAGATCAAAGAAGGGTATGTGATAACTGTGAACATGTATTAGAAGGGTGAAAAATCAGAGAGAGAGGAATTGGTTTAGTGGGCATCGGATGAACAAAAGTCTATGACTAGGAGCAATGGAACAAAATTGAACACAGGAACATTTAGGCTCAGTATCAGGAAAAGAATCCTGCTGCTACGGTCTGTCTGCTAGGTCATGGAAATGCTATCTTTTGGGTCATTTATGATTGAACAATCTTATTCCTGAACTTGTGAAAAACCAATTTTAATCATTCTTCATTCACATTGTTGCCTGATCCGTTACCATATAGGCTGCAGAATGATATTAGTGCACAATTGTTACACTCTCACTAGAGTATCTGGTCACTATAGGGCAGAAGCAAGTATAGTAAGGGTTTTCACATCTTAATAGAGTCACATCTTAAGAGATGGATTATCTCTTGGACCTCTCTCCTCACATTTACAATCCTGTAACATCCCTGCAGTAGCTACAGCAATTGCTTATGTGGGGAAATGATATTAGGAAAGTATTGAATATCTAATTTGACTTACCATCTGGAGGAGAACCAGCACAATATAACTAGCCCAGGGCCCTGGTCCTGCAAATACTTATGCATGCAAATAGTCCCACTGAAGCCAATGGGACTGTTCACATAATTAAAGTTCAGCGTATGCTTAAGTGTTGGCAGAATCAGGACCCAGATCTCTGTAGACCATCAATGACTGCTCTGTTTACCGCCCTCTAACAATCTTAGAGGAACATTATAATGTAGCTTGATTCCATATAATTGTGCCATTGTAGGAATAAAGGGGGGTGGGGCGTATTTTAAAATGAAAATCTACCTGATAGTCAGACACACATTCAATTATGTGGACTCTTGCCAACATATTTGCCATTATATTTATTCTATCATATTTGATTACACTTAAATTCCTTCAAGTCCTTTAGTTGAATTACAAAATCATGACATTGTTTTGAAAACAAATATGCCCACAAAGGTGTTTTGTATCTTTTTGTGGTTGAGTCTGATGTTACTGACTACAAAGATGCATTAAACTTCTTTGGAAATGTCTCCTGTTAGTCACATAATTACATCAGAGAGATTTAACACAGCTGATATTGGAAAATATAATAAAACTCACTGACTGCACTTTACATCTTCATAAAACTATACATTAACTGGGTTTCTCTCTTTTTTTTGGTGGGGGGGGGGAGAGCAAGATATGAAGGAATGTTACTATTATCTTCAGTTTATAATGAAAGCCAAAATACTTAGTTCTAGAAATCAATGAATAATTCACAGCAAATAATTTATCAGATGACTTCTTTTCTGTTTTCAGATTGTGTACTAGCATCTTATGAACTATTCCTCCTCAATTTATAGATTATTTGAAATTATTCAGTGAGCAATTTCATAAAGAAGTTTTAATCATTCGATTGTGCCTGAGCAATTTGTTGTGATTATGGGATCCATTGATTATACGTTTCTATATAGTACCTATCATCAGGCTATCTCAGTATTGGTTAACAGGTGTTTTTCTCCTCTCTACTGTTTCAGGGCAGAGGAATGTAACTTTCTGAGTGCCAATTATTATGTATTTATTTAAGAACATCATTTCTGGAGACTTTGAAGATAAGATGTGTTTACTCTCCAAACTGAATCCCACCAAGTCTTGCCTCAGTCCAATTTTTTTCTACACCTGGGTTCCTCCATAAAGAATGTTCTCAGTGGCAGGTAGTTGGAACCTGGGTGTATCCAGCTACAGTACATTGTTTCAACAGAGCATTGCTGTCTTTGGGAACTGTGCTGGCTGCGGTGGTATTTGTGGTAGATTGATCTCCATCCATGAAGGGCAGATTAGGATCAGTTATAACCTATTGTAAGGTGTTGACCATTATTGCTGATATGGATACTGCCATATGCTGTACTGATTTTGTGTGTGTGTGTCACTTTCTTCTACCCCTAGGTAGATTGAATTTCCAGCCTTGAGCTGATGGAAGTATTCCCTTAGCAAGATCTTCATCTGAGAGGACTAGAGTCTCAGCTTCCCAGCCAGGTGCCAAAATGGCAATCTATGAGTTTTGGTAGCTGACTTTAGGCTATATGCTACCTTGATGTTCTGCAACATTGGGGCTGTTAGCATACTGGCAAGTTTCTCAAAGCACTTCCTCAGTATTACCATAATCTCTTCTGCTTTTTGTCCTTCTGTTTGTTTCTTCTGGGCTCTGAGACTTCTTGATAGGAGTAGAGACTGCATCTGTGGAGAGATGTTTCTTTAGTGTCAGGTACATATTGATGGCACAGTGATTACTAAATTGGTGACATAGTATGATATTCCCAGATATCATATCATTATTACAGATGTTAGAGAGAAGGTGAAAGAGTGCTTAGTCTTGCAGGACTTTGCATGACAGGAATCTGGGTGATGAAGAGCAGGTGCCCATCGTGACTTTCTGGGATCTGTATGGTAGGAATGAATGGAAACTCTGTCATGTTCCCCATTTACTCCTTCCACAATATCCTACATGCATGTTGTCGGTACCATGAGGCCAAAGGTGTTGAAAGCTGAACAGAGATATGGCAGTTTGAAATTTGCTCAGTGTCAGGATATGCAAAATTTGGGCTTAGTTTATTTCACAAAGAGATCACATTGTATGGCTTCTGTTCACTAATTGGATGAATGTAACTTATAATGAGGCTCTGGAGCAAGAATTCATGTCTACAAATTCAAAATATGCTTTCCATAAATATTAATTTTATAAAACATTTGTTAAACATATCCACTAGAAAATTCTCAAGAAGCGAACATAAAAGAGCCAGGAATGCAAAATAAATTAAATTGCAAAAACCCCACAACATTCATATTAATATTTGCAGAACATTTTTTCACAGTATTTGGCCAGCTCTATTTATTTCCTTGTTGGGTTTGCAAAAAAAAATTCTTTACAAACTGGAGTATGAAATTTGTTTTTATTGTAATAAGTAGAAATGTTTAGCTTTTAGTCTGAGAACATTATGATGCAAGATTTGGTGTTGCAATATATCGCAGCAAAGCCTGCATTTTACACTGAATAGTGAACACTGGTCCATTGAAAAAGACAAGCATATTCAATACACTTTGAAGACGGGAGATACAGTACAAGTAGAAGAAATGTTGGCCCCTTAGGACAGCTCAGTTTTGCAGCTAAATAAAATGATTCCAGGGTAATTGCCACAGCTATATTAAAGTATGTTTTAGAATCTAACTAATTCCTCCAAACAAGAGATATTATTCCAGTTCTATCTACTCTGTCCTTAATTAATACTGCTCTATCTTTTTGTTGCATCAAGTATGATGTATAAGATTGCACTACTCTCAGCCCTCTGTAACCTATGTGCTTCTATTTCCTTCTTTTTTTATAAATAAATAAACACATCTGCCATTAAACCACTTGATTGCTGCTTCATTTGCCTGATGCACTGGGCAAAACTGACTCCCAGCATTATCTGATGTGTGTGGGAAAAGGGTACTCTGCCCATGTGGTTGTGATGGTGACCAGCACGGGAATGGTTAAATTATATATGAATCCTTTTCAGGTTCAATTCCAGCTGTCTTATTCTGGATCTTCCATGAGTTACTGTGAAAGTAACTCATACCACAAAGGAAGATATTTAATCCACAGACCAGGAACTGCAATTATCTGTACAGTTACAAGTATAATTACCCTGATAAATCCCTCACAGCCAAATATGTATGCTTAAAAAAATACACATACCACTATTAACATAATAGAAAGGAATTGCTATAATGCCCATTGTTTGGAATCCTTGACTCGAAATTATTGACATCCAGTAATAAACCGACAGGCAAAAAATGTCATCTTCATTTTTTGATTATTAATTGTTATTAAGAGTAATATTCCAGTGACACCAAAATATCCCAACTGAGATCTGGACCACATTATACTGATGATGACAGTCCCAGATTGATGTCATTCTATGAGGATGCAGCAAATGTAGCTAAGCATGGAAATATGAGGTCAGACTAATGTGAGAACCATAAATGTTCTTACATGTGGGACAAATCAAATTTTCCATGATCAATTCAGGATGTTGTATCCTTGCTTTGTACTGTTCATCTTTTTCACAGAAGGCATTAAAGTGCCTTATGTCAAAGTGATTAACGGCAACATGATAAATCTGCCACCTCCTTGCTCTTTTGTGGACTGTTGCTTCCCAGTTATGGGGTTGTCAAGGTTCCTTCCCCACTCTGAACTCTAGGGTACAGATGTGGGGACCTTCATGAAAACCTCTTAAGCTTACTTTTACCAGCTTAGGTTAAAACTTCCCCAAGGTACAAACTATTTTACCCTTTGCCCTTGGACTTCCAGTGCCACCAGCAAACGTCCGGGTTTACTGGGAAAACGTTGTTTGGAAACGTCTTCCCCCCCAAAAATCCTCACCAAAACCTTGAATCCCCCAGCCTGGGGAAGGCTGGATAAAAATCCTCACCAATTTGCATAGGTGCCCACAGACCCGAACCGTTGGATCTTAAGAACAATGAAAAAAGCATTCAATTTCTTACAAGAAGAATTTTAATATAAAAAAAGGTAAAAAGAATCGCCTCTGTAAAATCAGGATGGTAAATATATTACAGGGTAATTAGATTCAAAACATACAGAATCCCTTTAGGCAAAACCTTAAGTTACAAGAAAGACACAAAGACAAGAATATTCATTCTATTCAGCACAGTCTAATTTCTCAGCCATTTAAAGAAATCATAATCTAATGCACATCTAGCTAGATTACTTACTAAGTTCTAAGACTCCATTCCTGTTCTGTCCCCGCCAAAAGCATCACACAGACAGACCCTTTGTTTCTCCCTCCCTCCAGCTTTGAAAGTATCTTGTCTCCTCATTGGTCATTGTGGTCAAGTGCCAGAGAGGTTATCCTAGCTTATTAACCCTTACAGGTGAAAGGATTTTTCCTCTGGCCAGGAAGGATTTTAAAGGTGTTTACCCTTTCCTTTATATTTATGTCAGGGGTCAACCTGACATACTTTCAAGTTTGACTTCAATGTGTCTTTATATTGTTTGTACTGGCCACCATGAGAATCGGTGCCTTGCTTTAGCTGACCATAAATGGCCTTGAGTATTCTTGAGTCAGCCATAGGAATGAAATGCCCTGACCAATGCTGCTAAGTTGTTATGAGCATGCTTGGAATGCCAGACATCCAACAACAATTAAGAATTTCAACACTTGGAATCTTGTCCCACCGTTTAACCATTCAAGCAGACAGAAGACAGTGCACAGGGAACTGATCAAGTTTCCTAATGTGGTGGTGATATGTTGTTCATGTCTCACAACCATATAGAAGTCCTGTAAGCACGACTGCTCAATAGACATTTAGCTGTGCTTATTTTGATGCCCCTATCATTCCAGAATGGGTGTGGCAGCATGCCAAATGAAGAGCTGGCCTTGGCAAATTGTGGCATTTTGTGATAGCATGCTCCCTAGGTAGCAAAACTTCATGGACTTGAGAGGTGTGTTTTTGATCTTAGTAATTGGGTAGGTATGTGCACCCCCCAGCAGAGGTTGTGTTGCATTAATTTAGATGGAATAAATGGGCCAAAGTTGTTAACACAACCCAGTCACAGTCTAACATTAAACAGTGTTAAATAAAGTCCAGGGTTTGGTAGACAGAGACCTTACCTGCTGAGTACTATGACAAACTCACCATTAAAACCTCTTTTAATCTTTTATTAAAGAAACAGAAAAGAAGGAAAAACAGTTAAAGCCTTTGAAATGTAAAGTATTAAATACAGCACTTATTTTAACAAAATTTCATGTTCTTTTTCCTTTAGCTGGAGAGCAGAAAAAAAGCCCTTGTTCAACAGCCTCTTAGATTATATAAAATATGTCAATAATGGTCCTTTTAGCGAAAAGAGAAGTTAGTTGAGATGGGTGAAAGCTGTTGTTGCTACTGCTGCTGTTAAAGTCCAGCCCCATTTCACCTCAGGTGGTGTTTTGGATTCAGCCAGAGCTGAGATGGGTGCTGATGTCATGTGGATCCCTCTCTCTGGCCCAAGCTGGTCAGGACATCCCTCAGGATTAAGGTAAAGAAGATCTGGGGTCCCAGAAGATGACTGGGGTTGCAGACATGATGGAGAAGCTCACTCCAGTAGCCTCAGTCTGTTTTTCTCTATTTTCCCTAAAAAGGCTTTTTTTTTAAGGGCCCAACAAGTGGATGAGGGATGAAATAGCCCAGGCCCTCATTATTTTGTCTACTGGTTAGGCCTAATATCAGACATGCCAATTTTGGTTCATTCATTTCCAGTTCTACATCTACTGTTTTATACCAAGCATGGTTTTAACACAATCCTCGAATTTTATTAATGTGGCCTATTATGCTTGGACTAATTTATTTTCTCTGTCTGGTTCTTTTGCACCTGATTATAACATTTTGTATTGAAAATAACTTGACCTACTTTCCATGTAAATTCCTAAGCAGGCAAAACTTATAAACTAATTGTCACAATAGTTGATACACTACCTCAGTTTCTTTTAGGCTGATTGAGAGGCTGCAGAATCAGTGTTGCATTGCGGAATCACTTCCACTGTGATTGGATTAGAGTGGGAAAATGTGTGTGTAGTTTCAGTCCCACTCTCTTGTCCACACAAGTTATTGGCAATATGGGAGCAAGTTTAAGTTCGGAATTCCTTCAAGTGAATGTCATTGACCCATCATCATTCCTCATCCTTTCCAGAGTTACTTCTGGCAGGGCAATCACATGTTCCTGTTTGTTGTAATAGAGTGAGGCATCTATGACATTTTATAGGGTCAGCAGCACCACCTGCTGCTCCACCACTCACTCTTGGTACTGACATTATATTGTCTACGACTGCTTATTTGACAAGTTTCTCTGTTTATATCGCAGCTACTCTTCATACCTGGAGGGCAGCCCACAATCTGCAACCCATGGACACACTCGGTGGCAGATGCTGCTGCTGCTGGGAAGGTGTCCCAGAACTTGGACATTGGACTAGGCTCTCTACAAACACACAGTAAGAGACAGACCCTGCCCCAGTAGGCTTATAGTTAGATAAGACAAACAGTAGGCAACAGAAAGGGTGACATGGTCACACTGAAAATCAGTGGGAAAGCTAGGAATAGAACCAAGGTATCCTAACTTCTGCCCTATGCCCTAGACTACCAATTCTTTATTTTATTTTATTCATTTCATTTATTTAATTAATTATAATAGCATCAAGAGGTCCAAAGCAGCATTTGGGCCTCCATTGTCCATAAAAATAAAAGCGAGTCCTTTCCCCCCAAATCTTACAACCTAACATTTAAAATGCGGCAAATAGCTTCATGGAACCAATGGGTCTATACTGCACCCCTCCACATACACGCACACACATACTCTTTACAATTCTCAGTGCAATATGTGAACTATAAGAAAGATACCAAATTGAGTCAAGTAATGTTTGTAAAAATAATAGTATTAATACTAATACCACCAGGTTTCACCAAAAGTACATACTGCTTAGGATCAATATTTACATAACACCAAAAGAGTGCTAGGTGAATAAATTTGGTATGGTGTCCTATACTGGCCTAGTGTATGTGGTCACAACACTCTCTGCTGGTTGGCCCAGAGACTACATAGTCTGCTCACAGCTAAAGGAGTTCTTTAGCTCAAGTGGCAAAGGCATGTGCTTTTGGTACTGAAGATCCCAGCTTCAGACGCTGCTGCTAACTTTGGTGACTGTATGTTTATGGAGCCACAGAATGTTATAATAACATGTTAGAGCTCATAGTATTATATCGTGGAGAACAGGATATATATATCTGAAACTCTAATGGAAGCTTAATTACAGTACAGTGACTGCAGCACTACATCTTCATTACAATTTAACTGTATGTAGCACTCAAGACTAGCAAATCCTAAGGGTGTCAGGGTATTTATAATAGGGCTTAATATTGGTGATAGATAAAGTACAGTATAGTCTCACAGGGAAACCTCTTGTAGCTAGGGTGACCAGATGTCCCGACTTTATAGGGACAGTCCCGATTTTGGGGACTTTTTCTTAAATAGGCTCCTATTACCTCCTAGCCCCTGTCCCGATTTTTCATACTTGCTGTCTGGTCACCCTACTCGTAGCAGAGAGTTAACTCTGAGTTTCCATTTGGGGATACTTCTTCGAATAATTAATTTGGGAGATCCTTCAACTTACAGATGTCCAACAATCTGAGCAAATCTCTAGACAACTAGCAGAAGTCAGTGCTATTCACACAGAAGACAGGTTTCAGAGTAGCAGCCGTGTTAGTCTGTATTCGCAAAAAGAAAAGGAGTACTTGTGGCACCTTAGAGACTAACAAATTTATTAGAGCATAATAATAATTATTATCACCTATTATTATAATTATTATGCTCTAATAAATTTGTTAGTCTCTAAGGTGCCACAAGTACTCCTTTTCTTTTCACAGAAGACAGGTACCTCAAGACAGATTTATCGACTCTGTGTCAGCACAGCTTCTACATAAACACTATTGCCATGGCCTGGCCACTCACCATTGCCCTTGATGGGAATAATTCTTTCATCAGTAGGAGCCACCCATGTGTTCTATGTAGCTAAGCCCCCTTGGTTTCTTGGGACAAGTTGCCACAAAATGGAAGTAACTGCCCCTTCAGTCCTGCCCCTTCCAGCTATCTATGAAGCTCTGACTATGTGGTCTTTGAAGATGAATTCTGTGCCAGGAATGGGTATACCGTGGAGACACTAGTCAACCCCCTTCTGTAGGTTTTGGGATCTCTTAATTTTCACTCACCTGGCTCCCCTCTATTCTGTATAGAAGAGGCAATCAGGTGATTCTTAATTACTGTCCCAGTAGCTCAGAGAATACATTGTAGGAGAGAACATCTTTTAATAAATCTGGAGCATTCTCATCTTGAGAGATATCTAAATGCTCTTCAGCTTACTCACAGAAGTAGTCCTGTCGATTTCAGTGGGGTTCTTCATGAGCTTAAGCCAAATGGGATGGGTCCAAAGTAATTATTTTGACTGCTTTGAATCTTTCTGGACCAGTACCTAGATTCTCATTATTGCCATTGGTAATTGAAGGAGACACTCAGATAATTCTTTGCACATTTATTACAAAGAAGGTCATTTTTCACTATATGGCAAGTAAGTAAAATCCACATTAAAATATTCTAATAATTCACAAAACTTGAATTAACTTTCAAAATTAGATCTTCATTTCTAGGCTGACTTTATTTTAAACTGATTTCCTTGATAGAAACAAACAAGCAGGCAATGTGATAAACAAATACCGTGAGAGACAATCATAAGGGAGATTCTTCTTCCACATAAACTTAATATAATGATCAAAAAAGGGAGGAAGAGAGCATTGTTAGTGATATACAGAAGGCTGATTTAGATGTTAGATTATTCATCAAAAGCAAATTATATTACAGTTACTAATTAAGATTTTATTACATGCATTTGTTGCTTCCTAATTAGATAATTGGAACTCTTTGTTGACAGTTATATCTACTTGCTTGGAGGGCAAACTGCAATTAGTACAAACCTTTACTGATCATCCTTCAAATCCCACTGCCCTGAAACCACCATCATCATCATTATCATCATCATCATCACCACTTGTTCCCTTCTCCCTCTCTCTCTTTGTCACACACACATGCTCTCTCACACACATGTGTTACCATAATTTGGAAGGAGATGATGAACAGGCTCCAGTTCCCTTAAAATGGGTTCATTTGTTAACATCTAAACCTCTGCACATAGAGGGCATATGAGCTTCTCCCATCAATGTAGCATCTGAGAACCACCCCTTCACTAGTAAATCTATCCACATAATGCCTTCTTGAGTTTGATGGGATCAGGATTTCACCCCTGGGTTTCAGCCCAATGCAGTAACCACAAGACCACTTGTTGGCTCAATAAGGTTTACGAACTTTGCAGGCAAAGCCAGCAGACTTTAAATTATGTAAACCAAACAGCTGCAGATAAAGAAACTTATAATACGGGCATGCTTGTAAAGTACTAGTACTATAGATAGGTTGAACATAGGGAGCAAGGTACTTAAAATCTCTACTGTGGAGCCTGTACCACTTACAGTACCTCTAGCTTTTCGGTCTTTTATGAATAAACCTCAAATTTGGTATAAAAATGTAGTGTTATTACAGCATGAAAGATCACGCAAGATCAAACACACCCCAAAGCTAGTCAGTTCCAACAGTTAAGATTGCACTACCCTAATTCATCCATATTTTGGATTTCAGTACTTCCAATTCCTCTCTCCCTTCTTAGATGGAAACTATTGTACATTACAGTGTTATTAATTCAAATCAGAAAATGTGGGTAATGTGCATGGCCAAATTAAGGTGGTCAACACAACCTTAACTCTGAAAATGTCATGACCTGAGTGCTTAATTTTTGTTTGTAACCTTGACATTGTTTTAGTGCTTAGGTTTCTTTGTTTTTTATTTGTTTGCTTTTGCATTCTGTAGTCATTAAAATGATATATAAAGCAACATTATAGAAGAAAATAATTTTCAATCCATTGCTGCTAACCATTTATTGGCTTCTGACTTAACTAGCTGCTCTCTGTAAAGCTATAAGCACTCAATCCGTTATCCAGTGAAGTCAGTGGTAATTATTGTTAATGAACTGAATAGCAGCAGGATTGGATTCTTAAATATACAATGGCAAAAGATGTGTTAACACAGAATTAAGGATGCTTGGTCGAATGTTGTCCCCTTGCAGAGTGTCGTATTGAACAAAACTCAAACTTCTGAAAACACGGAAATGTACTGTTAAGGTTACCCATGCAAACATAACTCTGCCCTTTTTCAGCAATGCCACAATACACCCTATTAACAGACATACCTTTACTCTGCCAACCACACAGTTGCTGAAATATACCAGCTCTTCATCTCCTTTTACGACACATTCACTCTCACCCACAGGATTCCAGTTGTCAGGGTTCCTTCCCCATTCTGAACTCTGGGGTACAGATGTGGGGATCCGCATACAAGACCCCTTAAGCTTATTTTTACCAGCTTAGGTTAAAAACTTTCCCAAGGCACAAACTCCACCTTGTCCTTGAACAGTATGTTGCCATCACCAAGTGATTTTGACAAAGAATCAGGGAAACACAGAGGAATCCCCTCTAGCCTTAGTTTCAAAGTCACAACAAAACAGGGATAAATCTCCTTCCAGTAAAGGGAAAATTCACAAGTTGAGAAAACAAAGATAAACTAATACGCCTTGCCTGGCTGTACTTACAATTTCTGTAATATGAGAGACTGGTTCAGAATGGTTTGGAGAACATGGATTGACGTCCGGTCCCTTTTAGTCCCAAGAGCGAACAAACACAGAAACAAAGAACCCAAAGCAAAGCCTCTCCCCCCCTTAACCCTCCTCAGATCTGAAAGTATCTTTTGTCCCCATTGGTTCCTTTGGTCAGGTGCCAACCAGGTTATTTGAGCTTCTTAACCCCTTACAGGTAAGGAGTTAAGCTACCCTTATGTTTATGACACCAGTTAACACTATTAAAGGACAAAAAAAAAAGTTGTCCATTCCACCTTACATCTGCACTCCTGGAACTGGCAGTTGCCAATGGGAATTATCTGGATACACTCCAGGTGCAGTCAAAGTGTTAGGCGCCAGGTACACCTACATAAAATGGTGGAGACAGTAGTTGGGCTGCTTGGTAAAGGTGTGTTTGCGAGATGAGGATTTCTTTGAGGTGTGTGACAGAACATATGATATGACTCGATTTATGTTTTACACCTTCTCGTGTACGAGGAAAGGGAAGAGGATGCACCTTCGGGATACAGTATGAAGCATTTCAAGGCAGAATGGTGTAGGTTATGTCAGCAGCAGGGCATAGAGCTTTTATTACAAAGAATAATGTCAACAGTGAGATGCAATATGAGAGGAGTTTAATACTTTAATGATGGCTAAGTGAAAGTGTAGGTTGAGATGGTATCCTGTGAGTGAGTGGAAAGGAATCGTAGAAGGCTGTGAAGTGATATAAATGTGGTATTCTCTCTCTCAAGGGTTGGCTAAGTGTGTGAGAGTATGCTAGAATCTGGAACCTTCCGACACTTACAGTGACAAGAGCCAGCATGAATATGTGCTAAGTGCATATTCAGGTATTGCTCAAAGAGGGCAGAGGGAAAGTGGCGTGCGCAACCTTTTCCCCTGATTGATAGTATTAGATGGACTCCTGTGGAAAGATGATATCAGGTAGCGTGGACCCCTTTGTCCATCACAAAGCCATCTGGGCTCTGGATGCTGATCCCCTGCACAGTGTAGGTCAGTTCCTTCCTACTGGACAGAATTGAGGACTCTGCATTTCAGTCCCTGCACCCCAATCCAGCCCTTCTCCTCAGCCCCTGCACTCTCTGCCCATCCCCCACATTCCTCACCCAAGCCCCACCCCCTCCGCACCCATTGGCTTGCCCCCCCCGAAACCCTCAGTCTGCCCCACTGCACCTTTCCAAATGAGCTCCTTATTGTCAGGCTCATAGCCCATGCATTGGCAGTGTTTCCAGAGCCTGGTCATGGGGGAGTTGAAGCAGTGGCTTGGGCAGGGTCTGGGGACCCTGCGTGGAGCACCAGATGCAGTCTGGGCACTGACATGGAGCCAGGTGAGTTGCTGTGTCTGTGACAGAAACCCCTGCAGCTGTTACAGTGCTGTGAGGAGCAGCCCCCGGCCTCTCAACCCGTTAGGTTTGGTATCAGCCATGATCTTACCCACACCAGAAGCAAGCGGCAGCTGGGGAAGGGGCAGGAGTACTTTTCTGGCAGCCCAATTGGGGGCTGCTTCTTGCTCCTTGGAGCTCTAGCTGGCAGCTGTCCCCTCTTCAGGGCAGCCCTTCTAGCCTCATCCCCCGCTGCTTCTGGGGTCAATCTGCTGTTCTAGGAAATTGCCTATTCTTCATGTAGCTAGAGCAGCATCTGCCTGTGAATGACAGTAAATGGATTGTAAAAGGAAATGAAGAGTTTGTACATTTCAGCCACTGTGGGCTTGGCAGATTAAAGCTGTATGTATTAATGGGGCCTATGGTGGCCTTGCGGAAGGAGGGCAGAGTTAAGGCTGCATGAACAACCTTATCTATGCATTTCCTGGTTTTCGGAAATTTTGAGTTTTGCTCAGTTCAGAGTTCTGCAAGGGGACAACCTACCACCTCAACTCTGTATGAACATAGTTTTGGTTTTGCAATGTAATTTCATAGTCTTCTTTTTTAACAGGAGAACGTATTGTGTTGATAGGAGTTAGCAGTGAGGTAGACAGCTATACAGTGTCCCACAATTTGCTTTCCAAGCCACATCATTCTGTCTTTACCAACCCCATGCCATTCATAGATTCATAGATTTCAAGTCCAGAAGGGACAATTGTGATTATGTAATCTGACTTCCTGTGTAAAACAGGCATAGAACTTCCACGGTGATGGAGAATTCACCACAAACCTTGGTAAGCTTTTCCAGTGGTTAATTACCCTCAGTGTTAAAAATAATGCATTATTCCAAATCTCAACTTGTCTAGTTTCAACTTCCAGCCATTGGATCGTGTTTACCTTTCTTTGCTAGATAGAAGAGCCGATTGGACAGATAAGGCAATTTCCTGTAATATCTTTGGGAGCCATTATTCAGCTAAGTTTAGGTATCTTTGGAGTCTGTTGTATTATATGCAAAGGTTAAGTATTATTGTGGGCCTGGAAGATAAAAGGATTATCTTGAATGATGCGGCAGACATGGGTGAACTTTTAGGACAATACATGTTTAGTGGAATTCCTGGGAAATATCTAGATGGAGGTGAATGCAAATTTCACATCCACCCCTCATCTCCTGTTATGCAAAAATGCAGCCACTATGCTCAGAGGAAAGGGCAACTGCCTGCTGATTACCTGTTCCCAGAGTCCCAAGATCAAAACCCAAACTCTATAAAGGAAAGTGACTTAAATTAATGGGTGTGCTTGTTCTGAGCTAACAGCTGTTATGAATTTGTAATCATAGAAAAAACACTTGGTTGGGATTGGAGGACTGATCACCTGCCAGAGCCCTTGTTAAAGTCAGGGGTTATGTCAGGTAATTTTTTTAAAATATGTTTTCTCTGTAATGTTTTCACCTTAAGAATAAGTGTGCTTGCTTAAAAAGGGCTGTTTGGTAACTTTTTAATTATGGGCAGTTATGCTGTTTACAGCTTGAGAAGAAAAGTCAAGCAGGCCTGCTTAGGCAGTTAGACTTGCTGGGGAACTCACAGTGTAGGTCGGGAATTATGCAGCCTGGAAAAAAAACCAGTTAGGATGGAGAGCAATGCTGGTCTCCACTCAAGAGAGGTGACAGCTGAGAAACCTTGAGCCTAGACTGGGAGCCTTGCTGGATCGCAGAGGGGGAATACAGGTGCAGCTGTACTGAATTATGAAACCCAGGATTAAATATTTGTTCCCCATGGAGATACTGGTAGACTGTAATTAAGTCACCCCTTAAACTTCTCTTTGTAAAGCTAAACAGACTTAGCTCTTTGAATCTGTCCTTGTTTATAAGGCATGTTTTATAATGCTTCACTCATTCTCATGTCTCTCTTCTGAACCCTTTCTATTTTATCAACATCCTTCTTGGATCGTGGACACTAGAACTGGACATGGTATTCCAGCAGCATTCACACCAGTGCCAAATATAGAGGTAAAATATCCTCTCTACTCCTACTCACAATTCCCCTGTTTATGCATCCCAGGATGGTGTTAGGCTTTTTGGTCACAGCTTGGAATGGGAGCTCATGTTCAGCTGATTTGGCTCTTCCAAAAATATAGTAGATGCCATGTATTACCTTGGGGAAAAAAATGAGTCCACTTTGACCCGCATAACATCAATAGTTTTATCTATAGCTCTAAGCAAAAAAGGCCCACCTAGAAACATTTTGAAAAACAGCTATTTTAGGGGAGGGGTTCTATTTCTGCAACCCCTACCTCAAATGACCCCATATTTGAGTCACTAATCCTATCTTGTATCTGCCTGAGGTACGCCAAATTTCAAAGGAATTAAACTAAGCATGTTGATTTTAAAGACTTAGAAAGATAAACCTTTAAACAGATGTCATGACACAACCTTAACTATAGTGGCACTGCCATGCCACTTATAATAAGCCAAGTAATATGCATGTCTCCTACACATTGTTTACACTGCAGTCCTTGAATGCTCAAATCTCAAGTAGCTTCAATGTTAGTTTTATCCTCACAAGGAATGCATAATCATTTTAAATGGCTATGATTACAATTTAGCAAATCACTTTAAAGCAAAGGAACATGCTTAAATGTTTTTGAATAGATATGAATTTAAGCATGTGATTAAAGTTAAGCATACACTCAAGTGTTGTGCTGGATCAGGGCCAAATTAAAAAACTGTATTTCAGAGATTTGATTAAACACAATTTGTTCTTTTTGCTAACAGTAAGCACTGTAGCATATGGCATGAAGGATGCTATTTGACAGAAAATGTAGAGATCTCTGCATGGACCTCAATCTTCCTTGAACGAAATTTTGCTGTAGCAAATAACTGAAATGTTTAAGAGCAGTTAAAGACCATGACTTGTGGTGAGAACCCAAAATTGTATTTGTGTTGTGCTCAGAAAAAGGTTCTATAGCACAAGTGACAAAAGTAAGATTATCAGATTAAAGAAAGAAAGCTATTAGATCAGAGTTATCACTTCAGTTATAAACCTTGAAACTGTTTCCTTATCAAGTTTCCAAGTAATAAAAGAAGTAAAAGCAGCACAAGTTTTTTTCACATCATGAAAATAGAAACTGTGACATAGACAGATATACCAGGGAAATATCACAGGGCTCTCCTTTCCTGCCTTTCTCAAGGATTACCACCTATTCAAGAGTGCTTGTTTTCCACCTAATTTCTATTCTTACACCCACTCCAAAAGGTATCAGACTTTTAAATTTTCAAGTTACATGCAAACAACCGCTATCATTTTTCTGCTGGCACACTAAAAATATGTTGCACATTTTAGGCTTTTTCAACTTTCTTTTTTCATTTTCGTTCTCAACAAACTCTGGCAGTTCTGTAACTTTTCTTTCCTATTTTTTCTCCTTGTTGCATATATCTTTTTATTTATTTCTGAGCCCCTTTGCTGCATAGATTTGATTAGTTCCCCTTGGTGCACACGTATGTGGGAACATGCTCAAAAGTATGCATGCTCTCACTGGATGCCTTACCTTTCTAAAACTAATGCATTGACAGAGGTTGCTTTGATCTGGGTGCTCTAATGATGTTGCTAGCCCTGCTTCCCCCAGCATTTTCTTTTCCTCTTGCTTGAAGTAGTAGGCAACTGCTCCCCTCTAACTTTTGGAACTGACATTTCTTCTTGACAGATTTTTCTCTTTATGTATTATGCTATTGAAAGTAACACACCAGGGAATCTATTGTGTGCAAAATGTGTCCAACCGTGTAGCAGCTTCTTACTGATAACAAAGATAGGCCACCTTCATTAGTCTGAGAGAATCCAGAAGGTGTGAGAGATAAAATAAAGATATTAAATCAACTTTAAAATCTCTCTCAGAAGTACTCTGTACTGGTCCAAGTTACCATCCTATCAGTTCACCTAGGGCTTATCCTAACAGCTGATGCTGTACAGCTATTATGATTTCTTGAGTATGAAATCAACAGAGTCTGCTTCAGCAAAGAACATAACCACAGTTTCAGAATTTGAAATCTCCTCATGCGATGGTGTCTATTCACAAGCAACCTTAAATCTGCTTGTCATTTCCATATAGTTTTAGTAATGGGAACAGACAGTCAAGTTAAGTCTCACCTATGAGAGTTATACAGCATCTTGAATTTAGCAAAAGATTTTATATTTGTGTTAGCAAGAGCAACAGTGAGGCTCATCCAATTATTTATTAGTTTACCCCACTGCGCTCTGCAGCTTCGTATGTACTAGGAGTTACAGAAATGTACTGTATGTATAACATTTCATAGTGTAGCACCAGGTTTTTTACTGACTGGTATGCATGTGGATAAGGCTGCCTCACAGCAGAAATGTAGATTACATCAATGTTGTCCTCAGATTGTTTGCATTAAAACTCCTGCTAGCAAAGAGGCTTGTCAGTGCTTTTTAACCAGCTACAACAGCCGGAATCCTGAGACTGTTCTGAGGCAAGGATCAAAGGAACCTCTGATTAGGGCTAGGTGAATAACTGATTTTTTTGTTCAGTGGAAACTGAAAACAAATTTGTTTCTTGTCAAACTGAAACTGAAAAATTCCAATGCTGTTGGCAAATTAACAAAGTGCATTTTGGGTTGCATGAAACATTTTTTTTTAACCTGAAACATTATTTTGGGGCATTTTTAAAGGGCTAGACTTATAAAATGGGCAGTGGTAGAAGTGTCTATAACTTTGAATCCAGTGGTAAACACAGTCATCAGGGATGGGGGAAACCCAAGTTCAGTTTTTCCCTTTGCCTCGTGTGAAGCAGGAATTTGAACTTGGGTCTTCTCCCACCTTCCAAGAGTGTTTCTGCTAACCACTGGACTATGGGTTATTCTGGGATAACACTATCTCAGTCTCTGCTGTTGAAACATTTGCACTTTGTATAAAATAATCACTTGAGTAGGGACTTGAACTTGCATCTCCCACCTTCCACATATGTGCCCTAACCATGAGGATATAGGCCATTCTGAGGTGATGCTCTCTCACTCTCTCCTGTTGAAACCTCTACTCTGTGTATAAATAATTAAATATCCAATGGAGCAGGGCCTTATACCTGGGTATCCCACCTCCCAAGTGTCTGTGCTAGCCACTAGGTTATAGAATAATTCTCACACATGCTCTCTCAGGCCCAATGACTGTTTTTCAGTGAATAAGCTATGTGTGTAAAATATTTCACCCAGCTCTACCCCAACTCCTCCTCATTGTATCTGCATTTCAGATACTGAACCCCCATCTTGTGAGCGTGACCTTCAATTTTGTTTCTAGGTGTATGATATTGCAAACTCATGTTGTTCAAGTAAGCCCACCTTAACAAGCAATCCATATCACCTTGTATAACTAACCTGTCCCCATCATTATGTACTACTACTACAATTTGTGTGTTGTTTGTAAATCTTACCAGCAATAATTTTATGTTTTCTTCCAGATATTGAATAGCTTTGGGCTAAGAATAAGATCTCTGTGGAAACACAATAGAAACACTTCACAAAATGATGATTCCTTATTTATGACTTTTTGACATCTAACAGTTAACCAGTTTTTAATTCCATTTAGTATGGGCTACACTGATATTGTATGATTTTTTTTATCAAAATGTCATGTGCGACTAAGCCTTATAGAAGTTTAAGTATATTATGTCAACACAATTATCTTTATCAACCAAGCATTTAATCTCATCTAAAAACAATATCAAGTTTATTTTGTAAAACAGATATTCTGCAAAACTATGTTGATTGGCATTTATTGTAATATCATCCTTTAATTCTTGACTGATTGCGTCCTATATTGGCCTTTCCAAGATTTTGCCCAGGATCAATGTCAGACTAACTGATTTATAGTGACCTGGCTCATCTGGTTTACCTTTTTTTAATACTGGAAAAAACATTAGCTTTTTTCCCAGAGTCTTTCCTAGTGCTCCAAGATTTGTCAAAATTCAACATTAATAGTTCAAAGAATTCTTTAATTCATTCCTGCCAATTTAAAAATATTTAACTTCAATAGCTGCTATTTAACATCATTCCCAGTTACTTTGGAATAAAAATGTATTTCCTTATCACTGTAAGATATAAATACATCTTTCTGCTTCTTTCTAAATACAAAACAGAAATATTTATTGATTACTTCTGCCTTTTCTGCATCATAAATGACAATTTTACAATTCTTAACCAGTGTCAGACATATACCATTGCTAGGATTTTATTTGTTTCTGGTATATTTGAAGAATTCCTCCTTATTGTCCTTAACCCTAGTGATCATAGATTTTACAGTGATACTTTTAGCTTTCATTATCAATTATTTTCATTTCCTAATTTGTGATGTATACTAATACCTATCCACGTCCCCATTCTTTACATGTATTTATTTTAAATAATTGATACTTTCACTTCCCCTCTAAACAAAATTTTGTTTTAAACCAAACCAAGCCTTTTTACATAATAGTGGAAGAATATGTGTGTGTGGCGGGGTGGGGAAGGGAGACTTGACATCAAATAAACCATTTTTAAACAATTCCCAATTATTATTCACATACTTATGTTTAATTTTTTTCTTCTCATTCAGTTTTTCTTATGATTCTTTTTCAGCTCTGGTAAATCGGCCCTTTTAAATTTTAGGTATTAACATTAATTTTAATAATAGGTATTAGTATAAACACAAATTTATATTCTGAAAATCTGTTTCCGCAACTTAATCATTTTATGCTATTTCACATTGACCAAAAGTAAGGTAGGTGCACAGTACAAATGAGAAGGAACCATGAAGTTTCATGCAGTATGTGTACAAACCAATGAAAAGTCCAATGCCCACTGACTTCAGTGGGCACTGGATTGGTCCTCACCCAAAAGAGCTTACAATTTAAAATGGCAATCCTGCAATGTCATGAGCATAGGATTTCCTTGCACCTGTGTGCATCACATTGCAGGATCCTGGGCATAGATTTAGATGTAAGCAGCAAAGGGATAACAAACAGCAGGAAAGAGTTGATGGGCAAGTTTTATGGGGAAAAATTACATCTGTATCCAGCTCTAGCTAATGAAGAGCATGATGGACTGTATTTTGTATAAATAATTGACAAAAAAATCATTGATCTAAACAAACCAAAAACCACCTTAATTGACTCAGTTGTTGTAGATGCCATAGCTGAAGTGAGTCTTAAAGAGGAATTTGAAAGTACATGATTCAAAACCCTTTGTGTAAAGGTATTTTTCATTGGTGTATACGATTGGGAAATCCCATAACACCGTACTAATAGGATAACAACGTAGCAGGGTAATATTGGCAAAAATGCTTTAAAAAACAGACTGGGTGAAATGCTTAGCATTTCGTCTGGCATGATTTTGCCGTCCCTTAAATGGAGGGACTGAAAATTCTTTGCAATTATTTATTAATTAATGCCCAAGAGGTTACTCTGTAGAGAACAATATTCTATTGGCAGAGGATGGGCAAAATGATCACATGGCCTTTTTATCGTTTCCCTTTTTAATTATTGTAGAATTAATTATTCAATTGGATTTATTTAACAGTAGACATTGAACATCCATCAAGAGATGTTGAAAGGGGGTGTTGTGAGCAGAGGCCTAAGAACTCTACTTAATTCTGTGTTCTACATTCAACTCTGGCACTGACACACTTGATGGCCTAAGGAAAGTCATCTAACCTTTGTTTCCCCATGTTGAAAATGAGGGAAAACAAACAGGGGGATATTAATACTTAAGTACTTCACATGAATGTAGATCAGTTTAATTAGATAAGGGCTGTAAATGTTTTTAAGACAAATCACCACATAAGGACTAAGTATTATTATTAATGCACCTCCTTAGCTGTTATACACTCTTGTGTCCAACTGCTGTAAGGAAAAATAATTTATTGCAGAATACCTGCCTCAGTCATTGTATTGCATTATTTTTGAGCATTCTCTACATAAAGAAATCCTCATGTATTTGTATTCCACAAACAAATCAGAAAAACTCCATTTTCGCTTGCACATGGTGATTTGTTCCCCATGGAAATCAGACACTTTTCTTCTGAAACTGCAAGCATACCAGTTAAAAAAAAGGTAGAAATATTATGATCCCATGTATAACATTTTAATTAATAAATCCTTAAACTGAATGCAAAGTAGTCTCTTATTATGGCTCCTAAATGGGTCTTTTGTTTAACAGCTTTGTACCTCATTATTGAGGGATATGATGCAGTGTTTATAGTGGCTGACAAATTGTGCTGAATTGTTCAAAACTGTACTCTACAGCTGTTAAAATGCTTTCAAAAAAGTTTTTTTATGCATTCATTTTGCTTCAAAATAAATGTATATTTGTGATGTTGTATAGTATCGTGTAGCTTAAACCAAAATATTTTTAGATTAAGTAAGTAGCAGAGAGGTATGATTGCATACTTTTTTTCCAATTTAAGGGTGAAAATATGAATTGCAATTGGAAAATTATTCAACAGTTTTCACCTGTAGAAGCTGTAATTCATTTGCTTCCAATGCTACTTTATGAGTTTAAAATGTTTTTTATTTCTTTTCTGTTTATGAATTCTGGAAGACAGAGAAACACCTTGTATTAAAATATGATGCTGTAAAAAGTACAAGTAAATCGTATTATTTACTTTTGAAAGGGTATGTCATTTTTAGTGCTCTTTTCTAAATTCTCTCCACTTTGTCACTACAGACCACCAGGGGCCATGAGTGAAGCATGTTAAAGGGGAAAGAGCCGTAGTGCACCATACATGAAAGATCACAAGCTGGTTAATTTACTTCTGTTTTGTGGCTTATTCACCTGATTCAAGAAGGCTTTTCTGTTCAGGAAAGCACTGGCCCTGGAGGCCTCCCCAAGTTCTAGCTGCCTGTTCAGACTGCACTATGGGCTGCAGCATTCCTGGAGTTGCTATAGCGCTGTGTGCTGTGGCCCTAACATATCCTTTCAGCCCCCAGCCCACCCCGACCTGCCCCCAAGCAGGCATTGTGCTGGAGTCCTTGCAGTCGGCCATTATTACAGATTTTAGTAACACACTCCTGTTTGTATTATAATCAGACAACACGTGAGCAATACCGTGCATTTTTATGTACTTGTTAAGTATTATTTTCTTGCCATAATTAGTGTCATTAATTCCAGTTTAAAGATACAAAAAGATGTATTAATGTAATCAATATGTAAGGCAACTAATTCCATCCAGAGCTCTGGGTGGCATGGTACTAGTAATGGAAATTACTTTGAACAGTTCAGATTAGAAGACTTTGCCTTAGAAAAATGTACTGTATTTTAAGTTTAATACAAAATAAATTGACCACATGATGAGCACAAAGAGAATCTTAATGTTGCAGCCAGCCTCATTTGCAAGAAAGAATTGCCTTTGGCTTAGTGTTTGCATGCTCATGGTTTCATTCTTATTTAGTGGTGATTCACTTGTGTAAGCCATCCTAGATGATGGAAACCCTCCCATTTTCCCTACAGTACAGACATTGCCTTTTCTACTTTTGCCTTTAGCTTAATTAAAACCATTTCATTTCAGTGCAGAGCTGCTTTTCTTTTCTGACATAATATGTTCTAAAGAGGTGGAAAGGGAAAGCAAATAACCATCTTGTCCTTTAATATGTAAAAAAAAAAAGTGAAGTTATTTTTTGTTGTTTATATCTCAGTACTATCTACTTACAAATGGTAAGAAGAAGAAAAATATTATTTCATGTACGGGGGTTAGCATTCACCTTCACATTCAGAATTGCTGTATTTTTTTCTTCTTGTGGTCTTAGGAGCAGGGTTAATCCCAGATACAAAATTCAAATGCAGAGCAGCACTTTCCCAACATTGCGGGGCAGGGAAGGAGGATGTCAGCTCAAGAATTTGGCTCAGCACATTCAGGAGATAGCCATTAACCTTGAAAATTAGGGTGAAATTCTGATCCCTTTGAAATCAGTGGAAAAATTCCCATTGATGGAGCCAGGATTTCTAGATCTAGGTTGGGAATCCAAATTTCCCACCCTCACCTCACCCCACTAGTGGAGGATCTATGGATGTAGAGTTTTCATCCAGGCTCATCTCTGCTGAAAAGCCAGGTATAGCCCTGGGACTTTACATAGCATTTTTGTCACATATGAATACTGAATCAATTACTTTTGAGTGCTGAAAATTCTATGGACCTTCCTACTAGGCAGTGACAATGGCTATTCCCTATGTCATTTCCCTATGCTGTGCAATGTCAATTGAGTTCCTGATCCTGTAAGTTGTTCCACATAGGTAGACCACCCCCAATTTTTGTGAGTATAGGGTCTGTTCACATGGAGGAGTCTGTAGGGTCACTATACGTACACTGTACGTACTATACAACTGCCTAATCGTCTCAGGATAGTGATGGTGTCAAAGGGTTAGCTTTGTCGCTGGCTAACTGACGTTCAGTTGTTAACAGAGCTCTTTAGGAAAGTTTGCAGATTGCTGACTAATCTAGTTGGTGCTCTTAGTTCCTCAAATTCATGTACATTTAAGAAATTACTAAATTCACTCAGCGATTAATTAAAAATAAGGGAGGGAAAGATACAACACACACTTCAACCCAAGGACCCAAGGATCATCAGCTAGTGAGAAATGACTGCCCTTAATGAGCAGACTCTAAGTACTTCATATATGAATAAACATAAGGTTTCTGACTATGATTATAGATTTGGTTTCTTCTGTGACTTTTTACCTTTGCATTTTGTGGAGGTCAGGGAATGTGCATACATTGGGTTTCCTCAAAATAGAACAACTGGAATTTAAGCATTTACAGATATCAGATTTTTCTGTCATTCTATTAGTTAGTTAATGGGCTACGTTCACCTTCGTGTCTATGGTCTTCTGGAACAATATAGATCCTGGCAGAGAGTCCCTGCAGGTAATAATCTGCCAGAGTGGGGAGGTTTGGGTGAATAAGGAGTTTTTGTTAAGTTCCCTCTGAAGTCTGAATTTGTTGTATACTTATGTGATCTGCACTAAACACAAGGCTGATGGTAAGCGTATGAACTGTGTGGTAGAACCTGGTGATTTTTGTGTGTGTGCATGGCAGCCTCTCTGCAGCTGCTGTTGGGGAAAGTATCAATAAATATATTTGTTTAAATATTTAATGATGAAGAAGATGGAACATGTACAAGAACCTGTTGGGAAGGAAATTGGGTGACAGGTGAGGGCCCGCCTTTCCCCAAAGTAACACAATTACACAAAAATCTATTCTTGTGTCTTCCAAAAATAGTTTGGCAGTCTCCAAGCTCATCACCTTATCCAAATGAGGGGACACATTTTCGTTCAGGCTTTCTTAACTTGTCTGCAACATTGGTCGTTACATATGTTTGCATATGCAACACCTGATATTTGCATATACAAGTTGGGTAAATTGCCTAAATACCCTGTTTCCATTTGCAAATACCAATTACATAATTGCTCACATAATTGGGTATACCCACAAACTCTGAGGTCCATTACTGTCCCCTAGCTATAATTTTGGCCCAGGGAGCGTAAAAAACCCAGAAGTTATGGGAGATATTGCCTATGAACTATAATATATTTAGTTTATAGGAATAGGAAAACAGGGGAGGACTGAGGTAGAATGATTGGATCCTTGTACATTCACAAATTTATTTCCAGTATAGCATTAATCCATATCTTAAGCAAGCAGCACTTTGAAATCATTCTGTTAAAACTTCAGATTCTAATAAAATGTGCCAGTAGAACAGAATGTTGACTGCTGTGTTGTTGTTGGCAGTTAAAATGTGATGTCTGCCTCTTTGAGTACAGCAACAATCTTCTTTGTGCTAGACTTTGTCCTGTACTTCAACTAGGAAACATATTAGCATATTGGTTTGCCACACTTACCCATAAAGCACCAGGCTTCTTTTTAGTGAAAAGCAGCATTGCCTCATCTGCCATTATTTTCATAACACCAAGGAGTTATGAAGTGACTTTGCACAAGTGCAGAAGGAAAGTAGACAGGGAAGGAAGCTGTAAATTAAATTTTATTTTTACTCTTGACAATCTACTATGCTAGATCCTTGGAAAGGCTTAACAGTGGGAAGCAAAATGGAAAAATTATTAAAATAATGAGGTCCCTCTCCCCTCCTTATCACAGGAGATGAATTAATAGTTGTGTGACCCTTAGTTGTAGCAACTAGAAACTGTGATTGACAGTGCAGAAGAGCAGAATGCATTCTGTTGTACAGATATGCTGAACTACCCAAATCAGTGTAGAGCAGCTGTTGAAGTATTAGCTAGTTTGCAGATAGAGCGAGTACTTTGATGATACTAATTTTGGCTTGGGGTTGTGTATAAAACTAATGTGTGTGGGGGGGGGGGGGTGGGAAGAAGTATCTTTCCTTTAAACTTTCCTTTAAAATTCCATCATTATGTCAACCAATTGTTTGGGATGATGATATGTAAAGAAGAAATATATATAATATGATGTTCTGAGAGGACTTCCCTCTCCTGCTCTGGCCATAGGGACAACAATTGTCTTTGGTTTTTATGAATGTGTGTAAGAGGGGAGAAGGCATGGTGCCTCTCCGACACCATGAACCTTAACATTTACCTGTCCATTCTTGCCTACAATTATTCTAGTCTTTCCGAACTAGAAGAAAGTTAGTCAACTTTTTTTCCTATACAGTGAAATACATCTCTGGCCATTGAATACATTGGCTATACTGATCTGAGCTGGTCTCTTATTTTGTTTAGTAAAAATATATTATGTTTACCACTGCCACCATTAACATCCAGAGGCTTATCACGACACAGTTCTCCATATAACTTTGACTAAGGAATACTGCAGTAAATTTACTTATTCTGAAAAGTGAATACCAAGATTTTAATGGTGTCTATTGTAAACAAAACTTTGATATCTTCAAAATGCTGTGTAACAGACTGCAGTCACATGAAGTATCTTTGGGGAAACATATTGTATTAATGTTATGTATGGTTTATCCCTGTGGGCAAGGGACTCTTGAGGGAAGGGTTGCTTTTAGCTCCTTCAGCAATTAAAAACATTGGGGGATGATTAAGGTGGATCACTGAGGTTGTAAATGCCTCCAGAGAGATACCAGCCCTAGGGTGGTTTGCATATACTGGTTCAAACTGCATTTTCCAGAGACCAACAGACAAAGAAAGGACTTTTGGCATAGAAAGGCTGAGTTTAAACTGACTCAGAAGCATCTTTTTGATCCAGCAAATGGATGGCACTCTGTGCAAGCGCTGTCCCAACCATTGCAGAAGTTTGGAAGGTGTTTGACTTACTAGGGTCCCACAAGACTGATGGGTGACCTCTGGTAAGCTTCTTATCATGCATATTGGAACTTTCATTGTTTTTATCTCTTTCCTCTATAATGCTTCTATATTAAGAATTAATGTCCTTGCTTAGAAGGAGCTGTGTGGTAACTTGTAGCTGCTGTCAAGACACTGATCATAGTCCTCAGAGAGAAAGCAAAACACAGGTGATGGCCTTTACTTGCTGGGGATATCAGAGTGTAAGGCAAGGAGCTGTGCAGCCTTAAAACCCCCAGTCAGAAGGGAGTGGGACAAAGGTCCTTATACGGAGTCAGGTGTCTGCTGGAGATCTGAGATCTGACTGGGCACTCCTAGAGTGGACCACAGAAGGGCATGTGGGGATACAAGTTCAGTTATCCTGAAACGGTGACATGATGTACAAAAACTAATTACATAATTCTTCTTCAGAAATCAAGCTACTTTGTCATGAAGTTGTGGAATTTAATGAAATTCATCGAGTTCTTGGTTCTCTGGTTTGTGAAGAGGAACACAATGTCTTATAGGAGAATTTTGCAGAGTTTCTATCATAGTTTTAAGTGGGGGATTACTGAGTAACAGGTCATTATTGAGTTCTCCTCTAAAGCACATGTTGTCTGTGTTTTCCATCTCTCTGCTCCAACATAAGGAGTCGCATCAGGGCTCCCTTTGCCTCTACAAAGAACAAAGATGGGTCATCAAATCAGACATCTCTCATTTTAATGTCTTTTTCGTTCAGTTTCTTAATATAAAACTAACTCTGTTTTATGTTCTGAGATTACAATGTAGTAGATGCAACAGGTTTGCATGCTGAGGTTTGGATAAGCATCTCAATTTTGGGTTGTGGACCGGCAACTTATCTGAACCAAACCAAACCTTTCAGGTTTTTGCCTTTCCCTTCACAACCACTACTCCCACCCCAATTTCTAGAACCTCTCATCAGGTTTTTAAATCTCATTAGAGTGCTTTACAATAATATTTTCACAAATGACATCTGCTGCTATAAGGCAATCTGATAGGATGACACACATGCAACTAAGAAGCACAATTTTTCTTTAAGTTACAATGGTTTGGGTTGGTTTTTTATTGTTTTTAATTCCTCTTCAGTTTTTGTTACTATCAGGTCAAATTTCCAAGGAATCTTGTTATTTAAGCTTTTCTAGAACAAAATACCAGGAAGTTTTAAGACTCTATCTTGTTAATAAGAGTTGTGGAATCTCTGATAGCCCCTGCTGAAAGACACATTGTCCTCTACTGTTTTATAAGCTATAGATTAATGCTGGCACAGTTGGTGCAACTAAGAAAAAGCAAGTGGAGATGTAGGCCACTGATTTTATAGGATTCAAAAGGCAATTAAAACCCATAATTAAAATGCATGATGAGGGTCAGTCATACTGTGCTCTTTCTTAGGCAATTATTTATTGGTCATGTGTGACCAATTTTACCAGCATCATCTTCATCCTCATTTATGATAGATACACATCTCCCAATCAAACCAATTTTATTATCTTAAATAGACAGGTCCTTAAATATGGATATTTTAAAAGCATCTAGTAACGGAAATTTCATATATTACAGTTCTAGTCTGAAAATGGACTGTGACGCTATATCAAATCTGTCCATTTTACATAAATTGAAGACTTTTTTTCTTAAGTACCACTGCTACAAACTCAGTTTGAAGTTTGACAGTCAAGTTGGGTTTCATTCTTCTCATACAATTATTTATCATCATCTTTATCTGAGCACTTTACAATCATTAACATACTTTATCTTGACAGCATCAATATAAAGATTAACTCCATTTTACACATTGGAAATTGAGTAAAATATGGTAGATTAACAAATTTGCCCAAAGTCATAGAGGAATTTAGTTTAGTACTGAGCAGGGAATCCAAATCTCTGTCTGGTCCCCTATCACTAGACTATTCTTCTCCAGTTTCTTCCCACACAGGCCTAGATCTACAAAGATATTTAATCTCCTAACTTCCATTGAAGTCAGTGGAAGTTAGGAGCCTAAATGTCTTTGTGGATTTGGGCCCAAGAGTTATAAGAAATTATGTCTAAAATGACAATTTTGCATTCCCCACTATTGTCAAATTATATCCTCAGTAATATGTAACTGGATGGTATGGATCATCAGAATGCCTCTTTCCCCATGTGATGTTGCCATAGTTGCAGTTAGGGGAAGTGATCTATCTTGAGACCTCTTGGTACCAAAAAAGAAGGAGCTGCCAGCAGGGCTTCTTCTTCAGGAGTTACTCTATTTTGGAATCTATTCTTCCTTCTTGGTCCAAATTGTCTTAATCTGTTGACCTTTAGGGCATGCTTCAAGACCCAGGATTTAATCAGACTTTTGGTGATGAAGGGCTGGAGTTTATGAAGAGGCATATTGGTTGGCACCTTTTCCTGTATTCTTATTTCAGATAAATGACTAAAACTGTGAATTGCTGAAATGTTTTCAAATTAAGTCAATGAACTGAATGCAACTTCCTCTACCAATTGTTTTTGTTTCCTAGTATTTGTGATTTTAAATAAGTGTCACCTTCATTGTCACCATATTATTTTAGGGCAACACAGACTCCTAAGAAGGGTTAGAGTTCTCTTCTATTCTATGGTGAGAGAGACCTCACAAAAATGAAGAGTTATGAGCAACAGAAGCAGCTGCCACCAAATTAATTGAAGAGGTGTTTTATGTGCAGAAAAGATGACATTCCTCCAGGAAAGTATTATCAAAGGACCAGAGTAAAAAATGTGAGGCCATCCCCTATTCAGCATAGCTTCCTCAGCCTCGACCATAACCCAAACAAACTGTTTTGCCTCAGATCACAGACAAATGCTGTCCATACATTTAAGTATAATTCACCAATCTAAATTGCCATCTCAAGCAAGTGAGGAAGGCACTTGCAACAGCAGAAGCTGGGGAGCAGGTGGTCCACAAAAAGGATGAAGTAGCTGCTACCATATTTGGGGAGAATGAGTTTGATGTGTCAGATCTTATGGAAATAGGTAGGAATGCTGCCATGAAGCCCAGGTGTTGTTATGATGTACCAGAACATAATGGACCAGAACCTAGTGTTAGGTTGATGATATGGAAGATGATATGGGTGGCTGACCCCACTATCTTGTACTATGGCAAGTGCCTCTGTGCAGGGGACATACCAACAAAATCAGGCACTGATGCTATTGCTGTTACTGCTGTGAGTCCTTTTCTTTCTAATGTGTCATCATCCGTAATGTCATGCCACAAAAGTTTGGAGATGGGAAACATGCTTATCCCAGTGACTATCTCAAAGCCGTTTCTATGTCAAATTCGTTATTGCTGACATAAACAGTGGGCTCCTTTTGGGGAGGAAGGGTTGAGATCTAACATTGCTGATGATAGGCGTGTGACTGCAGTGGTGAATTATCTGCAGTTGTTTTCCACTTTCCTTTTCTTGTCTGAAGCTTTTTTGCTCCTCCTGCTGCTGCTCTTTGCTATTTGCTATGGAGTAGTGCTGCACCCAATCTAAATTTTAGTCTACTCACTACATGACCCTCTTGTTTAATGCCAAACTGACAAAATTGCAGCACTTGATTTACAGAACTGTCCTTGTAATTTGCTGGCTGTTTGAGGTTTGAAGGAAAGACAATACATCTGAAAACAGATTTGCTGGTCACTTGTCAGACCACGAATATTTTGTGTATTGGCCATTATTCCTTTTTTTTTTTCCCTGTGTGGAATAAATGACTTCTCAAGCTGCTGAGGAGGAGCAGCAGGTGAGCAGACTGGAGATTTCTTGAAGGTTTGGTTCTGTGGATTCCTGCATGGTTCATTCACCTGTACAAGCATATTTCTGTGGTTTTGGGCTTGTCTGTACTTACTGATGCCTGAATTCTGAAAATGTACAAGGATTCACATTTTTAAAGATTTTTAATTCCAAAGATTCTGAGGCTTCTTAGTTTCCATGCTGGCTCTGAAACAAATGAGTGTTATTTCTAAATATGTGAAAAGAAACCCTCTGAAAAAAAGAATTTGTCATACCACCAGTCCATCTAGTTTATTATTCAGCCTCCAGCAGTGTCCAATACCTGCTATTTCAGAAAAAGGTACACCTAGCCAGTTGTGCAATACCGTCCACATCAGTGGAAGGGTAATGTCTTCCCATTCTCTGCAAAAATCCATATATAACAAAATGTAAGAATTGATTATTGTTATCATATATTGAAACCCCTATAATCCTGAAAGTATTTAACTGCCTGTCCATGGCTTTCCCAGTTGCCAGTGCTCAGTGAATATGCATCCTAGACATTGTCACAAACTGCAAACAGTTTGTGCCAATGTGATATTTTTTCCCACAATGCAGACTGGTGTGATTTGGTTCTTCCACTCCCTTGATGTTGGGTTATATTTATTTTAGCAGAAGGAATCATTTAAATTGTTTAGGCTATATGTCTAGGAAGAATATGCCACAGTTAGGGCAATTGAACCTATATTTCCTCTCAGTGGTCCAGCAAGGGCACCGACCATCAGGCTTCCAGTTCCTTAGCTGTTGTTTTTTCTTGAGTGAAGAGGTGTGTCTCACTTCCTTTTGACTGGGATATTTCCAGGCTGCACAGTTCCCTGTCTTCTCTGTACTATTCCAGCAGATACAGGCTGCCCGAGTTCAGCTGCTTTATTTCTTTTCAGAGATGGTTAACAATGTGACTGCCGCAGTTATTCATATCACACCGCTCTTTTCATGCTAGTCTATTTTATTCTTAAGGTGAAAGCACTACAGAGGAAACATATTAAAGCAATAAAAGAACCTACACACATGCTAGTAAACTTCATCCCCAACCCTAACATGGGCTCTGGCAGGAGCAGGCCTTCAACACTCCCCCCTCCACCCGTATCACCAAGGGATTTCCTTTCTGGACACAGGTTCATCACAGTTTCATCTTAGAACAAGTTCTCAGTTTCATGGGGCCTCAGTAGGCCAAGTCCTTCCATCCATTCCCTCACAATTGGGGCCCTCCATGGACGAGAGGACCTGCCTGTGTGCTGGATCAGGAAGAAGACCCTGGGCCAGTTAAAAACCAGTTTATTTATCCAAAAATTCTTTCCTTCTTTGTTGGTCCTTGGATAATCCAGTTTTAACTAGTATATCTATACCTCTCTGGGGGCATGGCTTCAAAGGGCTGATAAAGGAGGAAGTACATTAGCAACCCCCTTTTACCTGAGAAGATACATGCAATTCCACAATACCACATACACAAATGCATTTTAATACAATGGATCCAAGAGGTATTAATCCTAATTCAATAAGATTTAAATTAGTTGAGTAGAGTTTCTTAATTCCATAAGGTTTGTCCAGGATATTACAGGATATTGTCAGTTTTTCACAGGATGTATATTGACATATCAGTCATAGTTCTGCAATATAAGTAAATATATAAGAAAGTGACACTTGGGAGGAAAACATATATTATGTTCCACTCAGTAATATCAAGTAAGATGTGATTATAGACAAGGAATATCTTTTGGGAAGATGAAGGGGCTTGTATTATACCCAGTGTAGCTTCTCTGCATTCTTTATAATCTTACACTCAAGAAATACAATAATTGACAGCAGTGGTGCAAAACACTACATGTTATGATAGTGTTATCCCGGGTCTGGGTCAGTTGTATACAGAAGACTATTTTTTTTCTTTAAATATACACATTGGCACTGATATGTCATTCTCTAGCTTTGGCATCCATCTCTCACATTAATAATGACCAATGTTAATCTCTCTCTTTTTATCAAGAAGACATTCAACTGATATAGTCATCTTTTCAGCTTTATTTCTTGTTGCTCTTTCTTTATGACTGTGAAATTCCTCACTGACTATAATTGGACTTTAGATGAGTTTGCTTAAAATAAATATATAAAATAAAAAAAAAATTGCTCCATGACTTTAATAGTTGTTGATTGCTTTTTTTTTTTAATTCCTTACTTTCAGAATACTCTTTCATTTCTTTGGTTCATCTGAGGACTTGGTGTCAGTTTGTGGCAAATTTTTACTTGGGTTAAATAACTATAAAACAATACCTACCTCACAGGAGTATCCTGAGGGTTAATTGATTAATATGTGTTAGCACTTTGACATTCTTGAATACAAGTATAACAACAGAAATGGTTCTACTAATCCTCCGGATCAAATATATTTTGAAAAAAAAAATCTCTATTGTCCATAAAGGACTACTCACATGAATAAAATTATTGGCATAAATGTTTGCAGAGGGAAAAGTTTCCTCTGGCCCTATCCATCCTCTTTGTGTGTTAGTATTTCTCTTTCAATGAAAACTACCCTTAATTTGTGTATTTCTCTTTAGCCCCATTCTTCGACAACAAGCAAGAGCCCAAATTCACAGGCAACCCATCACTTCAGCAGGTATTGCTGCCAATTGCTACTGGCAACTGGAATGGCTCAAAAAAGAATAAACATTTAGCAATTTTAATATATATTTTCCTGAAATTTAAAATATCAAAATTTTGAAATTGAAAAACATCAGCAAGCTCTCGAGTTATTTGGGGAAGAAAAGCAAAATTTGTCCATATTTTTATGTTTTTTTTTCAGATTTGGAAATTGGATCATAATTTCAAAAACATGTGATCAGCTCTACTGATGGCATAAGTCCTGGTTCAGTAAGGTAGTTTCATACTTTAACTTTAAGCATGTGAGTAGTCCAGTCACATGTCAGATGCTTAAAGTTAGGCATGCTTCAGTACTTTTGCTGGTTCAGGGCAATAATTAGTAACTCCCAGAAGAGATGGACCCCTCTCCATGGCAGGTGGGTGGTGGGGGGAAAAGAAGAAGAGGACCAAAGTTGGCTAAAATTAACATTCATTCTTCAAAGAGACCACGACTGATCTGTAACTCACCATAACTTATTTCTTTAAGGCCACGTAGCTGGACTGTGCCACAGCTGAGGGTAGAACCCAGCAGTTGCATTCACTCCTGTGTAAGTAGGGTCTGAATGAGCTCTCCCCTGATATCTACTGATGAGCATGGGAAGAGGACTTCAGGAGCTGACCTTTTCTGCCTAGGTGCTCAGCATGATGGGACAGCTTTGCCCAAATGATCACTTTTGGCTGGTGTTGGATTACCAGTCTTTTTGTTGGACTGGGGCAGGGGTAATAAAGGGTTGTTATCCTTGTTGTGTGAATCAAGGGCAACAAAACTGTACTTGGCAAACCCCGATTGAGGAACTCAACCTCAACTAAGTGGCACTTGCTAGGCAGGGGGCATGGGTGCCAAAGCCCAGTGAGTTGAGAGAGGGTGGGGACAGGTACTTGTACCTGGTGGTGAGGGCCCTGCCTAAGGATCCTAGACACCATTTGATCCTTCCTCTCTTCACTGTTTAATAAAAGAGCTGATTAAGACTCAGTTGAGTCTTGTTACACACCACAGAGCTGGACTAAGCTTTAGACCTGTTTGGTGACAGTATCTCTGATGCAAAAGACTGCCCAGTGTGTATTAGCAGTGAGGCTCCCCCACTAACAGCTGAAATCATTGAGAACTGTGTTAAGTGGTAGGACCTGAAGGCACTCTGGCAGGGCAGCCGTGTAGTGGCGAGCCGCCAACAGGGCAGTGGGTGGAGAGGAGCAGTGAGCAGCCAGCAGGGCAGCGGGTGGACAGGAGCAGTGAGCGGGTTGCAGGGCAGCCAGTGGAGCAGAGCAGCACATGAATGCCTGGATAGTGGGGCAAGCAAAGTGCCTTTTCCCAGGGTGGGAGATGAATTCTGCAGATACACTTCTGAACTCTGGGTCAGCTCTGACCAAGTGGGATTCAGAGAAGGGAAGGACACATTAAAGGAACTTTAGGTTGCTGGACTTAAAACCTGAGGCACAAGAACACTGCCCAAAGTACTCTGGGGTTGGTCTTTTGCTCATGGTTTTATGTTTATGAATCCTGCATGCGGTGTTTTCCCAAATTCATGTTGCATTACTTCCTTCCTTTTATTAAAAGTTTATTTGCTAACACTCAGACTCTGTGCTGCAAGAGGGGAAGTATTGCCTCTTAAAGGTGCCCCTGGGGTGGTGTACAATTGTTCCAGGTTACTGGGGGTAGGGCTTGAGACGCTTTTGTGTTGTACTGTTGACAAGGAACCCCTAGATACTGAACCCGGCCCTTGTTGCTGCAAACTCCAACTGGCAGAAAGGTTACACCTGTTTCAAGCTACTAGACATTCCTAGAATTAATTATATACAAAGAAGAACAAAAATATGTCTAGTTCCTCAGCTTCCAACCATTCTGAACTGCATGTTGGAGCTGAGCGTGACACAATGTATTTTTCTATTATATTTTTATTCTGCTTTATCTCTTTCCCAACAGGACACTGAGGTTAATAAACGTGTTCCCTTTAAAATGGTCTCTGTTGCAGATGCCAAAATTTTGAGTAACACTGTCTTTTGCATGTCACCTTTTAACACTAACATCATTTCCCACTGAGCTGTCTTTTCCATTCCTCTTATCACCTTAGCACATGCAAATGAAGTAATTATCTAGTTAAAATCTGAACAGGCATTATTCATTTGAGAAATCATAACTTTGTAATGCAAAGGAAGCATTTTCGTTCCACCTTTGATACTTTACAATAAACTCATTCTGATCTAAATTGATTGCTGTGGGATTATCTTGGAGTCATTAAAATATTGCTGTATTGACATTCACTAATGTTTTTTAATTAGCAATTTCAAATTCCAACATTTGGCATTAAATTTGCACATATATGATTTCTTTTAGCTCTATAGTTCTTCATTATTTTCATATGCATTTTTAGTAAATATGGTTTCAGAGTAGCAGCCGTGTTAGTCTGTATTCGCAAAAAGAAAAGGAGTACTTGTGGCACCTTAGAGACTAACAAATTTATTAGAGCATAAGCTTTCGTGAGCTACAGCTCACTTCATCGGATGCAGCTGTAGCTCACGAAAGCTTATGCTCTAATAAATTTGTTAGTCTCTAAGGTGCCACAAGTACTCCTTTTCTTTTTAGTAAATATGTTAATCTATTTTACATTATATTATTTGATCGTTTGATTTTGTTTTCTAATTTTATATTCTCAGATCAGTAAATCTGTTTCGTCTAAGGAAGATATCTCTTATATTTCAGCTCACAGAATACAATTTTCTGGCATGGAAGCAAGATGCAGATTTTTATTTTTAATGATTTGATAAATTCTGAGTCTCCAGTTTTAATGTTAGCATGTTCAGTAAGTCAGACCAGTGTGTGTGCACACAAACAGATTCTTGGATTGTCACTTACTTATAAGAGCAAAATATACTGGATAACCCTAGAGGTCTATCTAGTTTGATGTCCCATCTCAACAGTGGCAAGTCTCAACTGCTTCAGAGGAAGTTATGCAAAACCCTGCAGCAGGAGTTATGGAATCACCTCCCCACAGGTAAAGCCTTTTCTTAACTACCTATTTGTTAGCACTTGGCTTTTGCCCTGAAGCATTAAGTTTTATATCCTTCCAAAACTCTTTTGTGTAATTTAAATCCTTACTTTTGTAACTCCACACAAATGTCCTTTTAAAAGAAAAAGAGAGAGAAAAAACCCTGTTAAATTTTTCACCACTGATATCTTGTGACAATTATTTCCACAGGCTCACTGTGTATCATGTGGAAAAAAATATTTTTCCACGTTTCAATCTGCTTCCTTTCAAATTCGTTGAATATCTCCTTTTCCTTTATTATATGGAAGAAGGGAGCCTGATCTATCTGCTCTATACTACTCATTATTTTGGATATCTTCATAATGTAAAATTGTAACTTGGGTTTCCTGTTGAATCTTTGACTGATTCTGAATGCCCAGATAGTAACAGTGGGCAAGAATGCTCTTTTCATCTGCTCTTGGTAACTTTTTGAATGGATGCAACTTTTGTTTTCTATGCAGAGAATATTAAATCTATCCTCCAGAAGCTGCGCTGGCTTTCAGTTCATCTGACTTTGGTCAAAGGTGATAGGTTTGATCTATGAAATCTTTTATGGCTTGGACCTTGTGCATTAACCAAACAGTTCAGAACAGTGAGGACACTTATAGATTCCTCAATTTGTACATCTATGAATACAGATACAATCTTCTCGTGGTTGTCCCTTGGCCAGTATTTTCACTGTCCACCTTGATCCTTCAGAAGCCAAATTTGTCAACCTTCATGATGCAATACAAAGTATACTACTTCTCTTACCCCAGCTCTGTATGAGGAGAACTTTTGAATTCATGTTTGGCAGTTTGTTGTTGGCCCTAGTTAATGTCAACTAAAGCAGTGTTGAGAGTTTTATGGTTTTTACTGTAAATATGCTCAGATAGGCATATTTTATAAATGGATAAATAAGATCATCATCATCACCACCACCACACCTAGGAGCCCTAGTCGTGTAACTAAGATCCTATTCTGCTAGAATTGTACAAACACAGAACAAAAAAAGTGACAGTCCCTGCCCAGAAAGCCTGCAGCCTAAGTATAAGACAAGAGATAACATACGAACAGACTCAGGAATACAAGGAAACAATGATATAATATTGGGTCATCATGAAAAGCAGTGGTCTCAGCACACCAACAGTTTAGCCGTTATCAAATTTTGTGTAGGCACCATGCAAAAGAGAGTTTTCAGGAGGGATTGGAAGGAGAATAATGAAGCAGCTTTATGGGTATTTACAGGGATTTTGTCCCAAGCATGAGGGACAACATGGGAGGAATCACAAAAGTGCTTTTTTTGAAAATTAAACAAATGGGCCATGGAAGCCGGTAACATGAGCTAATCAGAGATGGGAGTCAACATATCAAAAGTGAATGAGAGAGGATAGGTAGGGTGGTGATAAGCTGGGAAGAGCCTGGAAGGTGAAGGTGCATTACTCAGTTAGTACACTCTGAACAAGGAAAGCTGTTTTACTGAGTTATCTCCTAGAAAAGTGATTTGACTAGGTGATTGTGAATGGTAAAATCTGCTGCTAAATCAGGACAGTAGCAACATAAAGTCATCCTCACAGAAGTGCATTTGCTTTGTATGAAATTGTTAACCAGATGAGCAGTAGATATGAAAATGTAATGTATGTACTTTTCGAGCACATATTGCTGAATAATGGCTAAGGGATATGTATTCCCAAGTACTCAGTGTGTTGCAATCATGGATGATTAAATTGCAGTGGTTGCTTTGAAAGGTTGCTGGCATCTGTTATCAAAAAAACAAATAATCTAGATGTTGAGCCTTACTAGTGTTGTGAACAATTTTCATTCTTTTTCTTTCTTTAAAACAGTCAAGGAAATTCCATGCAGAAAAATAGAGTTACTGCAACATGAAAAATGGAAAATCAAGCACTAGCAAATTTAATACAATGCAGTGTGATAGGGTAGCTGGTCATGTGGATAGTCTGAGCCCAGTGAGCCTGGACTGGAGCAGGTGAGCCTAGTCCAGATAATTACAGACGGCTGGGCCTATAAAGGGCTGTTAGTAGGCAGCCTGGGGTGGGGTGGGTGTGTGTGAGACTGGGACTGGGACTGGGACTGGGACTGGGACTGGGACTGGGACTGGGTGTGCCCTGGTCATCAGAAGCCACATTGAATAAAGCTGGTGGGTGGGAGGAAGGGATGGCTCTGAAGCCTGGGGGCCAGGTAATGACTTAAGATTATGTTACATTTGTTTGTTTAAATCTTTGTTATAAAAAAATAAACATGCTTGACTGGGACTGGGTGTCGCAGCATGTGCTTGGAGCCAGGGCAGCGGCTCTCGGTGTCACAGAGTTAAGTTTGAAAGATCATAGCCCTGAGATGGGATGGTTGCTATTTCAGATCATTGTTATGGTTCAAGGAAAAGGAAATGACCAGGTAAGATTAAGTGAATGGAATACTGCATTCTGTTTTGTTCCTCCTTTGGAATACAATCACTTAAATGGCTTCTGAAATTATTATTAATCTACATTCAATATAAACTATCAAAAAGGTGTATTTTAAAAACCCACTTCTGTGAATGAGCTGAATGGGAAGTCATTTAAAAAATATATTACTCGTTTTAGTAATGCCCATTGTAAATTGAATAGGCTATTCCATGTTTTTCAACCTCTTCAGGTTGGTGACCCCTTATTCAAAGTCAAAAATTTTCACAGCACTCTCACATTTACTATAAAAGTAAGAATAAAAAAGTGTTTCAGTGATAAGCCAATATAACTTGTGTGTTTCATGAATCTGAGAAAGCATACTTAACCTCAAAGGGTAAGGAAATGTGGCATGCATGCTGGGCCGTAGCCAAGATGGGGTGAGCAGGGCAGCCACCCAGGGTGCAAAGCCACGGGGGTGGAAAAATAATGGAAAAAATGGTACAACTGGTATAACTATTTTGGTAAAACATTACATCCCTAACCAAAATAGTTATAGTGTGTGTGTATGGGTTGTTTTGTTTTGTTTTGCTTAAGAAAAGCCCTGTCAGTAGATCAAGGCAACACATACTGACAAGGAAGGTCAGCAAGAGAACTGTAGTAGGATGAGAGCCTGAGACATAAGTCTTTGTATCAGAGGCCTAGTGTGAGACAGGACCTGCTCACAGAATCTGGCAAGAACAGAGCTTATATTGCAGAAATACACACACATTCAGAAATATAAGTGCTAATCACAGAGTGCTCACACTAACACATCCCGATTTCAAGTGGTACCAGAACATCCCGATATCAAGAACAGTACAAAAACATTCCCCAAGGATAACAAGAACACAATGACCACTCCTAAAAAATAAGGTCAGGATGACAGTACGTAATAGGTATGTTTTATTAGGGCTGTTGATTAATCGAAGTTAACTCCTGCGATTAAATTTAAAAAATTGCTATTAAACATTTTATTGCATTGCACTGTTAAACAATAGAATCCCAATTGAAATTTATTAAATATTTTTGGATATTTTTCTACATTTTCAAATATATTAACTTCAATTACAACACAGAATACAAAGTGTATAGTGCTCACTTTATATTATGTTTGATTACAAATATTTTCACTGTAAAATGATAAACAAAAGAAATAGTATTTTAATTCACCTCATACAAGTACTGTAGTGCAATCTCTTTATCATGAAAGTGCAACTTACAAATGTACATTTTTTGTTACTTAACTGCATTCAAAAACAGTGCTCACTTTACCTTCATTTTTATTACAAATATTTGCACTGTAAAAAACCAAAAGCCTACAAGTCCACTCAGTACTACTTTTCATTCAGCCACTCTCTGAGACAAACAAGTTTGTTTACATTTATGAGAGATAATGTTACCCGCTTCCTATTTACAATGTCACCAGAAAGTGAGAACAGGCGTTTGCATGGCACTTTTGTAACCAGAATTTCAAGGTATTTATGTGCCAGATATGCTAAACATTCATATGTCCCTTCATGCTTCGGCCACCATTCCAGAAGATATGCTTCCAATCTGATGACTCTCATTAAAAAAACAATGTGTTAATTAAATTTGTGACTGAACCACTTGGAGGAGAATTGTATGCCTCCTGCTCTGTGTCTCGGATGATGACCCAGCAGGTGTTGTTCATTTTAAGAACACTTTCACTGCATATCTGACAAAACACAAAGAAGCTACCGATGTGAGATTTCTAAAGATAGCTACAGCACTTGACCCAAGGTTTAAGAATCTGAAATGTCTTCCAAAATCTGGGAGGGATGAGGTGTGAAGGATGCTTTCAGAAGTTTTAAAAGAGCAACACTCCAATGCGGAAACTATAGAACCCTAACCACAAAAAAGAAAAACAACCTTCTACTGGTGGCAGCTGGCTCAGATGATGAAAATGAACATGCTTTGGTCCGCACTGCTTTGAATCATTATCAAGCAGAACCCATCGTCAACATGGATACATCCTCTGGAATGGTGGTTGAAGCATGATAGCACATATGAAACTTTAGTGCGTCTGGCACGTAAATATCTTGTGACACCAGCTATGACAGTGCCATGGAAACGCCTGTTCTCATTTTCAGGTGACATTATAAACAAGGAGTGGGCAGCATTATCTCCTGCAAATGTAAACAAACTTGTTTGTCTGAGCAATTGGCTGAACAAAAAGTAGGACTGAATGGACTTGTAGGCTCTAAAGTTTTACATTGTTTTATTTTTGAATGCACGGTTTTTATGCATAATTCTACATCTGTAAGTTCAACTTTCATGATGAAGAGATTGTCCACTCATGTAGTAAGAGCTTTAACTTTTAGTTTTATGCAGTTGGTGACACTAACAACTTTTTGAGTTAAAATGACAAAACCTGGGCATTTCTTTCCCACAGTCTTGTAAATTGGCATCAAAGATGGAGGGTGAAATCCCTAACAAAAGCAACAGGAGTTTTGCTATTGACTTTAGTAGGACCAAAATGCCACCCTTCGTGTGCAACCTTTGACTTTGACTAAATGTACATATCTTCTCTAACTCAGAGAGTATAGAGATGATTGGGCTGATTCTACACCATATTACATGATGTTCAGTCATTTATGTGTGTGCAAAGTTGGTGTAAAATGCTATCATTCTGACCTGGTAATACTTTGCACAGGTATAGATGACCACACACGATGCGTGGGACAGGAAAATCTGAAAGACATCTCTCTCCCCTTGTTTTAACTGAAGTTTCTAAGCACTACAGTGGATATAGTATTTCTTGCTTTCTGCATCTGAGAATATGACAATGAGGATCTGGCTTTCGGGAATCCTGTAAGCATGGCCAGTGCATCCCCTGGTGGCTGGGCTTGGTGTATCAGGCTCTTGTCAGAAGGAGGCACAAAAGGACAGCCATTCCAGCCCTGTGGAAGTCTGTGTTTCTTGCAACTCAGCCCTACAGCTGGGTCACATATAATCCCACCCCTTCTAATAGTCCAACAAATAATAGTCCATCAACTTCATCTGGACCTTTGATCCAAGTCCAGACTCACTAGTCCTTAAACCAGGTTTCAGGAGGTTTCAATAGTCCTTTTTGCTTGTCAGGGTGGGTTGGTGGGGGTTTGGCACCACTTCTGCAGTGGTCTGGTAGGGGATCTCAGGCCCTCCCTCTCCACTGGGTTCCAGTCCAAAGAGTGCCTGACTGCATAGACCCCTGGCTTCCTCCCTGGACCACTTCTGTCCTTGCCCTCTCTTAGGCTTTTACCTCAGCTTCTTTCTGAGCTTCCAGTATATCAGCCATGCTTCTGCTAAGCCTTTTCCACCAACTCACTGCAAAGTTTCTTAAAACTTTTTGCTACCCAGTTTTCTCTACTCCCCTGAAAGATAGTCCCTGACTCAGGAGGATTCCTATTGCTCTCTGCAGGACCCTCCACCAGTGTGATAAATCCTGGGTGCTCCTGATGCTCTTTCCCAGCTGCCTTAGGCTCCCTGTTCAGGCCTACCTTCCTTCAGGGAAGCTTTGTCTGCCAGCAATCCCACTCAGCGCCTTGAATCCAGCCAGGCTTCTCTCCCTGAGTGAAAGCCAGAGATCTGCTCTCCTTCCTGATCAGGCCCTAACTGAGCCAAGTTCAGGCCTTCTAACCCCTCCATCCAGGCTTGACACCTTTTGCAGGTATAGTGGGGTGAGGTTGAATTTACCCACAGGCTCTCATTAGTCCCATCAGGCCCAGTGTTGGGGTGGTGCACCTCATCACAGAGCCATTTACTTCTGCAGTAATGGATGTTGTCATGGTTACAGGGCCAGCTGGACCTCTGACCTCTTTCTGCTCTGTCTGAGTGCATCCCTTCACCCTGGCCTACACTGCGGGGGAGAAGAGGGCTGGAGGGGGGAGGGAATTGATCTAAGTTACACAACTTCAGCTACGTGAATAATGTAACTGAAGTCCACATACTTAGATCGACTTACAGTGGATCTTCACCACGGTGAGTTGACTCTGCCGCCCCCCCTATCGACCCTCGCTGGATCGATCGCTGCCCGCCGATCCAGCGGGTAGTGTAGACATACCCTTCATGTCTTAGGCCTTGTGCCTTCACCCATCCTGGGGTGGAATTCTGTCATTCTCACAATCTTAGACCAGGCCCTCAGCTTACAGTACCCTTCGTATCAATCATGTTTGCCCAGCTGGTCCAACTGAATATTGTTTATTTAACAGAAGGAGCAAAGCACTTAGAGAAAAAAGTATTCTGAAACAATAAACAGAATACAGTCATCTATTTTACATAAAGACTTATTATCCACTGATGGTAACTTGTCTCTCTGTCCGATTCTCTGAACAACCTCTCTTGATAGACAGTCCCTTTTTAAATGTCCTATATTTTTTTGATCTCTTGGTTTCCTGAGCCTTTTCCTGTCTTGACACTATCTCTTAACAGCCCTCATTTTTTTCCAGACATGTAACTAATTCTAGAGCCATTTTTCCTTTCCTACTTGTTTTTTTTCCCAAGACCCCCTATGAAACTAAACCAATATATCCATATAGTAAATATCCCAATAACCAGGTCAACATACAGTAATCATAAATGACTAAAGAACATTGGTCACAGGTGTTAAATGACAAATTGAGCCACCAAATGTGTGGGTGAGTACAGGTTTAAATGAACCAATGTCTTTCATCCTGAAAAGGAATCACTCTTTTGAAAATTGAACTCAAATTTGGGCAAATTTGTAGCGTGCATTCAAAGCACCTTGATAGCCACCTTTTTCATGCTGTATCCACTATTGATACAATATATTATGTTATTGAAGTGGTTGCTGGTTTATGTTTCAGCTTTTCCTTTTGAGAAGATTGCTGAGGTAGATACCAAATGCCGACAGTAGTAAGTAGAGTATTAGAGTGCCCTACTTTGAAAATCTGCTTTGAAAATATATGTATTTTACATTTTTACAAAAGAGTAATAATTTTTATTTTTGCTTGGAAGTCTCTTTGTGAGAAAGTAAGGCATGTTAGGCAGAAAACTGCCATTTTCACATGTAAATACTTGTGAAGCAAAAATGGGTAATTGTCCACAGCTTGCCATAGTAGTACCTAGGACTTACTGTCTGGATCAATTCTCATCATAAAAGAGTTTCATACACATTAATGAACAAGTACAGCAGCACTCAGGCAAAATTAATTTTAGAAACATTTGGGGTTTGATTGCACCATTTTTGCACCTACACTTCTGTGCCGGAGGAACTTCATGTCATTTACATCTTTCTACCTCTTCTGGTGCAGTCAGGTAGGTAAATCAATGGAGCCTGCACACAATAAGAGAAGTAGAAAGGGAGTCTGAGTTGACTAAGCCTTGTTCAGAAACAGGTATGTGTGGTGAAATCCTGATCGTAATGAAGTCAGTGGGAGTTTTGCCATTGACTTTGATGAGGCTGGGATTTCACCCAAGATGTCCAAAATCTCAAACATTGTTTTATAAATTTCCAAATATATTCCTTGTTTCTATAAGCACTATATTGACAGAAATGGAAGATGATTCCTGATTAATGCAGAGTGCTTATACAATGACAGCACACGCTTCCTCATAATGCCCCAACAAACTGTACCTAACTGTCTCTGGGAAGCCCACATCTAAGAGAGTGGTTTTGTCACCATCCCTGTTTAATCAAAAGCCTCTATGCTGAGACTGCCAGCAAAGGTATTATTTAGTACCAGTGTGGATGATGGTTTTGATGATGCGGATACCCTTACACTATAAACAAGACTCATCCATTTAGATCACATAGTCAACCAATCAGCTTTCAAAGAGTAATTAGCTTTTGTCAACTGCTGACCTGAATTATATTTAGTGTCCTACCAAATTCACAGCCATGAAAAATGAGTCACGAATCGTGAAATCTGATTTCCCCGTGAAATCTGGCTATTGTGGGGGCAACCAGATTTCACAGAGTTGAGAGGATGGAAAGCGGCAGCTATTGGCTGGGAGGTCAGTGGCAACACCAGCAGCAGCGCAGAAGTGAGGTGGCTTGGTATGGGGGAGCAGATTGTCACTTGGGCGGGGGGAGAACAGGCTGGCCTTACAGATGGGCAAGTGCGTGACCACCCAGGGCCCAGTGGTGAGGGGGGTGCTATGGTTACCCCTCACACGCACAGCCTGCCAAAACCCCTTTAACTCCCAAGCTCTGGGCTCCTGCTGCTAGTCCTGGAGGGGCTAGGAAGGGACAGGACTTCCTCTTCCTTTGCACGGTCCACTCCTGAAGCTATCTCTGGGATCCTCCCTGGCTGCAGGAAGCTCCATGGCTGCTGGCTGGGAGTCCAGCTCTGAAGGCAGCACTGCCACCTGCAGTAGCACAGAAGTGAACGTGGCATGGCATGGTATGGCCACTCGTACTCCTGCGCTGTTTCGGTGGGTGGCATCGCCTTCAGAGCTGGGTGCCTGGCCAAGTGCTGCCCTCCGGCTGCCCAGGTCTGAAAACATCAGCACAGAAGTAAGGATGGCAATACCGCAACCCCCCTACAATAGCCTTATGACTCCCTGCCACAACTCCATTTTGTGTTGGGAGCCCCCACAGTTATAATATAGTGAAATTTCAGATTTAAATATCTGAAACTGAAATTTATGTTTTTTTTTAAATCCTATGACCACAAAATTGACCAAAATGGACCGTGAATTTGGTAGGGTCCTAATTATACTTGAACTGGTAACCTAAAACTGAAACTGGATCCCATTACCACCCCTGTCACATATATACTTCCTAGTCCAAAATCTGAAGAGATGGGCATGCTATATTTTTGAATAGACTCTGCTTCAGAAGTTATACTTGCTTAGTTTCATTTCAGAGTTTTATTTAAAAGGTTTTGAAGTTGGAACTTATATATTTACTCTATTCCTACTAAAATTCGGTAGTTCTCTGATGGCTTAACCACATGATCAGTGCTGAGTCAGGGATAAAACACTTCCAAAGAACTTTCTCATGAACCCACATTTTAGTTATGAGCAGAACAGGCCAGATCCTGAGCAGAGGTAAATTGGCATAGCTACAGTGAAATCAGTTGAAGTGACTGCTTCTTGGAGCAGCTGGTATAGGTACCCACAAGGGGAGAGGCAACTCTCTATCTAGTTCTGAGTGGAGAGTAGGATCTGGTCCAAGAGGTAACTATAACAGGACCACTTGGAAATAGTGACCATAATATAACAACATTTAACATTCCTGAGGTGGAAAGAACACTTCAACAGCCCAGCACTGTGGCATTTAATTTCAGAAAGGGGAACTATGCAAAAATGAGGAGGTTAGTTAAACAGAAATTAAAAGGTACAGTGACTAGAGTGAAATTGCTGCAAGCTGCATGGACAATTTTCAAAGACATCATAATAGAGGTTCAACTTAAATGTATACCCCAAATTAAAAAACACAGTAAAAGAACTAAGAAGGAGCCACTGTGGGTTAACAACCATGTAAAAGAAGCAGTGAGAGATAAAAAGGCATCTTTTAAAAAGTGGAAGTCAAATCCTAGTGAGGTAAATAGAAAGGAGCATAAACACTGCCAAATTAAATGTAAAAATGTAATAAGAAAAGCCAAAAAGGAGTTTGAAGAACAGCTAGCCAAAAACTCAAAAGAAATTTTTTTTAAGTACATCAGAAGCAGGAAGTTTGCTAAACAACCAGTTGGGCTCCTGGACAACCGAGATACAAAAGGAGCACTTAAAGATGATAAAATCATTGCAGAGAAACTAAATGAATTCTTTGCTTCAGTCTTCATGGCTGAGGATGTTAGGAAGATTCCCAAACCTGAGCCGTTTTTTGTAGGTGACAAATCTGAGGAATTGTCACAGATTGAAGTGGAGGTTTTGGAATTAATTGAGAAACTTAACAGTAACAAGTCAACGGGACCAGATGGCATTCACCCAAGAGTTCTGAAATAACTCAAATGTGAAATTATGGAACTATTAACTATGGTTTGTAACCTGTCCTTTAAATCAGCTACTGTACCCAATGACAGGTTTCAGAGTAGCAGCCGTGTTCGTCTGAATTCGCAAAAAGAAAAGGAGTACTTGTGGCACCTTAGAGACTAACAAATTTATTTGAGCATAAGCTTTCGTGAGCTTGAATAATACATTTTGATCTATACCAATATTTTAAATCAAAGTGGTTCTGCATTATTCGTTCCAATCTGTCTGCATTTTAAATTATGCCACATCAGAGTGTTTCAGCATGGATTCATCCAAGTGAGCTGTAGCTCACGAAAGCTTATGCTCAAATAAATTTGTTAGTCTCGAAGGTGCCACAAGTACTCCTTTTCTTTGTACCCAATGACTGGAAGATAGCTAATGTAATGCCAATATTTAAGAAGGGCTCTCGAGGTGATCCTTGCAATTACAGACCGGTAAGTCTAATGTCAGTACCGGGCAAATTAGTTGAAACAATATTAAAGAATGAAATTGTCAGACACATAGATGAACATAAATTGCTGCACAAAAGTCAACATGGTTTCTGTAAAGGGAGATCATGTCTAACTAATCTATTAGTGTTCTTTAAGGGGTTAACAAACATGTGGACAAGGGGGATCCTGTGGACATAGTGTACTTAGATTTCCAGAACGCCGTTGACAAGGTCCCTGTCACAGGGTCCGCATAGGCTTTTACCTCCTTGTCCCTGTGCCCTGTATTGGCCGGCCAGATAAAGGGTCCCAACACCTTCTTTGGTGCTTCACCCTTGTGTCTTTATTTACAGTGCAACTGTGTACTCCCTTTTATTCCCCCAACAGCTATCCCCATTTAGACCCTTCCCAGGGTCTCCTGGCCCGTGAGGCTCCTTGCCTTTTGTGAGGAGACAGAACTGTAAGCCTCCTATCCCCTCCCAGGCTAGCCTCCCGACTGAGCTTTCTCCAGGGCTTTTATAGCCCTTCCCTTGCTCAGCCCAGCTGCCGCACTTAGCTCAAGTCATTGCTGTAAGCCAGCCCTTATTGGGCCTGCAGCTGGGCTCTCTGCTAGCTGCCTGGGGCCCTGCACCCAGCTTCCCTACCAGCAAGCAGGGCTTAGCCAGCATTATGGCAGTGCATTCAAGGGGTTTTACCCCTGCCCTGCCACATTCCCTCACCAAAGGCTGTTACATAAATTAAATTGTCATGGGATAAGAGGGAAGATCCTTTCATGGATTGAGAACTGATTAAAAGACAGGGAACAAAGGGTAGGAATCAATGGTAAATTTTCAGAATGGCTAGGGGTAACTAGTGGTGTTCCCCAAGGGTCAGTCCTAGGACCAATCCTATTCAATTTATTCATAAATGATCTGGAGAAAGGGGTAAAAAGTTAGGTGGAAAAGTTTGCAGACTACACTAAACTGCTCAAGATAGTTAAGACCAAAGCAGACTGTGAAGAACTTCAAAAAGATCTCACAAAACTAAGTGATTGGGCAACAAAATGGCAAATGAATTTTAATGTGGATAAATGTAAAGTAATGTACATTGGAAAAAATAATCCCAACTATACAGACAATATGATGGGGGCTAATTTAGCTACAACTAATCTGGAGAAAGATCTTGGAGTCATCGTGGATAATTCTCTGAAGATGTCCATGCAGTGTGCAGTGGCAGTCAAAAAAGCAAACAGGATGTTAGGAATCATTAAAAAAGGGATAGAGAATAAGACGGAGAATATCTTTTTGCCCTTATATAAATCCACGGTATGCCAACATGATATCTTGAATACTGCATACTGTACAGATGTGGTCCCCTCATCTCAAAAAAGATATACTGGCATTAGAAAAGGTTCAGAGAAAGGCAACTAAAATTATTAGGGGTTTGGAATGGGTCTCATATGAGGAGACATTAAAGAGGTTAGGACTTTTGTTTGGAAAAGAGGAGACTAAGGGGGATATCATAGAGGTATATAAAATCATGAGTGGTGTGGAGAAAGTGAATAAGGAAAAGTTATTTACTTGTTCCCATAATTTAAGAACTAGAGGCCACCAAATGAAATTAGTGGGTAGCAGGTTTAAAACAAATAAAAGGAAGTTCTTCTTCACTCAGCCCACAGTCAACCTGTGGAACTCCTTGTCTGAGAAGGTTGTGAAGGCTAGGACCATAACAGGGGTTAAAAGAGAACTGGATAAATTCATGGAGGTTAAGTCCATTAATGGCTATTAGCCAGAATGGGCAAGGAATGGTGTTCCTAGCCTCTGTTTGTCAGAGGGTGGAGATGTCACAGATTTTCGCTACCAATCTGCCTGGGGCCACAGTTGATCAGCCTGGGGCCACAGGGTCTTTTTCGGGAGGAGACGATGAGACACACCAAGTGTCTAAATTTTAAAGCTTTATTAATAAAATAATAAAATAACAGCAGAGAGTGTTGGGAATGCTCCCACATCACTCAGGGGAAGAAAGAAAGTGTTAATGACCCAAGCCCTAACCCACTTTCATACTCACACACACATGACCCAGACCGGACAAGGCTGAATGTAACATCAGAAGAAGGGGGCAGGGGAAGGTGAACAGGAGTGCTGTCCTGGGCCCAGGCCATCCAAGGATCTGCTGTGCTCTCTGAGTTGCTCCAGCTCTCAGGTTGGTTTTAAGTCCTGGGCTCCTTTGGGGGTGTTCCTCTGTTCCCCTTGCTCTTTGTGCTAGTCCAAACCGGCTTTCTGTGGTCTCTTTCCCTTTCCCAAAACACCCAGTTTCAGGGCCGTGAGATAGTTCTGTTTGTTCCTGGCTGGCCTTCGCTGTCTTGAACCTTTTCCCGGCCCCTGCATTTTGTTCAACAATTCTCCTTTCTCACGGCTGGTCGGGGGGGTTGGACTGCCCCCTTTTCTATCTTGGCAGGTAGCAGGGCCTTGGGGTGTGACAGAGATGGATGGCAGGAGAGAGATCACTTGATCATTACCTGTTAGTGTCACTCCCTCTGGGGCACCTGGCTTGACTACTGTTGGTAGACAGGAAAGTGAACTAGATGGACCTTTGGTCTGACCCAGTATGGCCATTCCTATGTTCTTATGTTCTTACACTACCTCAGGATCTGATCCAAAGTGTATAAAGTAAAAGTATCTGAGAGAACTGTAGCAGACTGAAGATCCCATGATCGCTAGCAAAGATTTGGTTAGCCGAAAATGTTTTAGAACATGATAAAAACGGATACATCATTTAAGGGCCGTGATAGTTACTTTTTATCCAGTTCGCACATCTATTTAATCACATACAGTGATTCATCTACACTAGATGATGACTTATAATGATTTGATGCCATTCCTGGAAGAACCACCTTTGAAAATAGTATTTCCCAACTTGATTTAGAATACCCACAAATTTTATATAAAAAAGAGGCACTTTTTTCTTGAGGTGGAAATTACATGAAGCTGCAGATTTTTTTTTTTAAAAAAGCTAATAGTATTCTTTCGGTTTAACAACAATAAGGTTTAACAACAAAAATCTCAAGAGCATATTTTGGATTAACCCCTTCAGTCCTGAATTCTTTACTACCACACTTACAATGTAGCTTCCTTCTATATTGATTTTAGGGGTATAATGTAGTTCATCACAGGCATTTTATATATTATATAAGAAATTTCCTTCACATTTGAAGGAAATTAAACTAAAATGCTGGTGACATGCATAAGATACTGACATGATGGAAGGCCAGAATTACAAAGTTTAGTTCATACTCAGCTTCAAAGTCACAGAGGTATTGGACTTGGCATTTTGGTTCAGCTCTATACAGAAATCTGTGAAGTTCAGAATTTGATGGTCTGTCCCAGGTTTATATTTGAGGAAATGAAAAATGTTCAGATGTAAACACAGTGCATTTGTCTCTGGCTTGAGAATCTACTTGACAGCAAAGATGGAAGATAGTGCAGTTTGTATCTCATAAACTGTTCAGAGGAATCCTACTAGACCATAAGTTTTGAAGTAAACAATCAGCCAGATGCCAAAGATCGTATAAAGATTCAAGATTCGATTCTGAGCTGGTAAACTGGCAAAGCTACTTTGAAGTCAGTAGAGCTGTGCTGTCTAAACCTGCAGAGAATCTAGCTCTTAGTGTACAGCCTATGATCTTCCTGTATTGAAAACAATCGAGTGACATAGGGCTGAATTATTCAGGGTTTAAACACACTGATCCAAAAGTGTCCCAGATTCAGACAGACACTAACATTGATGCTGAATGTTTGCCACTTCTCAGTTCAATAAAAGTGTATCTGCTGCAAACCACATAAGTAACTAGAAAGATATGTGAGTTAAGTTTGGGTGTGATTATTATGACTGGGTGAACGTTCAAATTAACATTTTGGATCAAATTGTCTGCTGGTATAAATCAATGTGGCTTCATTGAAATCAATGGACCTGTGCCAATTTATACCAGCAGATATTTTGGCCCTTCACATAACAAAACCAAACAACTTTATAAGTGCATTATAAAATTTTGATTAAAGAGACATTTCAACTTATTGTATATAGAGTCACCCACAAAAATTGTTTTTTTAACTATTTATATTTAAAACTAGTTGAAAATTTTCCAGTGGAACAGTTTCAGTGGAAACTGCTCATCAAACAAAATCAAACAATTTTGTGGGAACATGTCAATTTTTGTCAAAATTTTAATGGGGAGTTATCAAAATGTTTATCTAAAATGGATTAAAATAACCAACAGGATAAAGTAAAAAAAATACATTTCATACTTATAAAAAAAACAAAATATTTTAACTTTATCAAAATGGGTTGATAAGGTTCAAATGAATTCTAAGATTTCAAATTTGCATCCCAATTCAGGATGAAAACAAATTTTGAATTACCAAAATTTTCCTGGGGATGGAAATTCCACTTTTCATCCAGTACTACCTAGAAGATACTATCATTATTTTGTATATTTCCTTGCTTAGCTGAACATAAATAAACCATTCTGATATTAAGATGCTAAATGAAAAACAAGGAATTACCTTCAGCAGATGAAATCTACCAAAAAGCTAGCAGGTTGCTATGGTTATATCATCAAGCTGATTTGTATCAATATAAATCTATGTAAACACAGCACTAGAATTTGCCCCTAGTTTCCCTCTCAAGGTGATACAGATTAGTAAATATGCTGATATAGGCTAAAGGAATGATTCAAAGTCCACTGAATTAAATGGGAGTCTTTCCAAGGACTGTAACGGCCCTTTTGGACTGCTTCAGTCTTTTATCTGCTAGTCTGTTTCTTTGTAGATTTAACTGAAAACCATGTTCTCATTATATTAATATGGCATTTTCTAGACAATGTAATACTGGGTCATAAAAAATATAAACAACAATATTATTCCAGGACAAATCTCCATTTAACGTTATGACACCCTAAAGAGCTCTTACAATGCCAGCGACACAACTGTCAGTGTCAGTTGTTCTCTTATAATGCTTCCACAGCTCCTTCAGACTTGATGCATTACTGCTGCAACCTATTGTTTCCTACTTTACATGATATGAAACACTTCCATTGATGCAGTATTAGGTCCACAGCATTTTGAATTCAACGTGATTTCAGTGAAACAGTTAAATGATTTTATTGGCACTGTAGGCATATGGCAAATCTACAAAAAGGCCATATTTTTGGAGTTTAATGTACTCACCCTACACATCCACTTCATACATCATTTGAGAATATATTTATGTACATTTAAATGAAGTATGATGTGGAGCTGTCAAGTGGTGTCAAAGGCTGTAGGCGAAGTGAAACCATGGTATCCAAAATGAGTATCGGGGTTTTTTTTTTTGGCAGTTCCAGAAACACTGCAACATGACTATGACTAGAGTTGTTACTGTTTAGATTAATTCTAACACCTTAATGCAATGTTTATTGGTCAATGCTATCAAGCAACAATGTATTAACAGATTAGTATTGATTTTGTGTGGGCAAGTTTTTGTTTGTTTTTTTGAGAAATGATGGAGCTGTTTGACATTGACAAAAATGGCAAATCTCACTGAAGGCTGTGCACCAGTAGAAGTAGGTTGTGAGCCCATAGTTTGTCCTGGACAGTTGGTAGATATAAATGTATGTGAATTCCCAATTTAATGCTCCTCCATTTTTAAGCTTTTGTGCATACAGTGTAGCATCTAGTCTGCTTGGTAGATGGTTTTAATTTGTAATTACCTATGTATGCAGTACCAGCCTTTTGAAATATTCTGGAAATTAGCTTTTTAATTCAGCGACACTTATGTCCAGGTCAGTAATGGTGTAAGCAAAGACAATGCCCAGCTTCATACTGAGCTCCAGTCAAAGTGCCCATTAAACAAAAATGGCAATTTTGAAACATAGATCTAAGTTTAGCTATATTAGAATAGGTCTCTCTAATTGAACAATATGGAAAGTGGTGGTGGTAATGCTAACACAATACTTTGGAAATTTTATCTCTACAGGGAAGTTACAGTATATGGAGAATACAAACTCCTTAGAGTTTAAAAAGACCCTCCACAAACTTTGAAAAAAAAAGTGTTTAAGAAAATCAGAAGGATGAAAAACTGTCTAAAGCTACCCATGCTGGACAGAATTTTCTGATGCTGGCAGCAGAAGTCAGGAGAGATGAATTGTATTGGCACCTACTGGATGAGTTTTCTAGTGTAGGTGATTTGCCACCCAATACTCTGTCACAGGGATTGGCTTCAGAAATACATAAGCAAGTCAATTTGGCACATGTCAGAGTTGCATTGAAACCAAGAAATAAAACAGACTCTGAATCTTATCAGAAAGCATCATGTTCACCTGCTTCTGTGGACACCAGAGCAAGCATGTCCTCCAGTGACTGGTCTGGTTGCAGATTTGCTTGAGAAAAACATACAAAACACACGACACCAAACAAAAGAGAAACATTTGAAAGAGCAATCTATCCAAGGGAGGCAACACTTCAAAGAGTAGATGACATTGTGCAGGATATGTGTGGATTGCTATGGATGCAGTTGATCACTCAACATGCCTTTCTTCCTAGTGGAGTAAAACAACCCTTAAAATAAAACCATCCAGTTACATTGCAACAATATAGTCATCTTAACACATTGCATTTTATCAGCTGACTGAAGACTTAGAGAGTTATCTTATGTACAGTACGAAGACTCTTCTCCTGGCCAAGCTGCTACAAAGCATAAAGCTCTACTTCCTGCAGATGTATAAGCTGCAAGCTATTACAGTAACAAATTACAGACAAGATTAGTAAAATACTGTGGTTCTGCAAATTCATTCCATGCACAGAATGGACAAGTTTAGTGTACCATTGTTCTATGAAACACAGTAGCATTAGCTGATGATGTTCAAGCTGCTAGTAATCTGCAGAAGGAACTTAAATCGTCCAAATGTTTTGTAGATGTTCTTCTGTCCAGTGAGACTGATGAACAGCTCTCAAATGAACAAGTGGTTTTGTGTAATATGGCTTCAATCCTTTGGTCTGAAATAGCCAAAATGAAAGCTGCAGGATATTATCCAAAGCCAGGTGACTGTAGTTTTCAGAGGTCAGCTACTTTTGGGCTCCAGTTGGTGCAGGAATTTGTCCCGTAGTTGATAGATGAAGAGGCATATAATTCAGGCAGCAATGATTGTCATCCTTCAGAAGACTTTCAAAGGAGGGACCTCTGAATTGTGGAATGCATAGTATTTATGAGTTCCAAAATTGTGTCATCACTGCACATAAGCCTTATTGCACAGCTATATCATCAGTTTGAGTCTTGCAATTTAATTGATATGCATGGATTTTGCATCCATTATGATGATCTGAGTCCATTCATCACTAGTGCTTCAAAAACTGAAGTAAAAAGACTCCAGGGGAGGTGTGTTGATTCCAAATGGAATTGTACTACTTCATGCTTGTAGAAATCTCATCTGTGAAGATGATGGTGTGATGGGGTCCCAGGAGTGCAACCTGGACTGTGGGACCACTGAGTCCTCTGTCTGAACAACCTGGGGTATCCCTCTCACACTGTGATGCTGTGTCAAGCCACAAACCTCTGGTAGTTATTGCACTTACATAGATATCCACAGGCAGGGACACACCCAACTGAGCTGCAAGAATGATCTCTCATAAATCATCAATAAGGAAGCTCCAGCCAACTTCCCCCCAGCTTCCCAGCCTTGCACCCCAGAATTGTACCATCTTGCACTGGTCAGAAGCCTGGTCAGTGTAAGTTCATTACCCAGTCCACCATTCCCTTGATGCAGAGAGGAGGAGAGGAACATAACATAAGAACGGCCATACTGGATCAGACTGAAGGTCCATCAAGCCCAGTATCCTGTTCTCTGACAGTGGCCAATGGCAGGTGCCCCAAAGAGAACAAACAGACAGGTTATCATCAAGTGATCCATGCCCATATCACCCAATCCCTGCTTCTGGCAAACAGAGGCTAGGGACACCATTCCTTCCCATTCTGGCTAATAGCCATTGATGGACCTTTCTTCCACAAATCTGTCTAGATCCCTTTTGAACCCTGTTATAGTATTGGCCTTCACAACACCCTCTGTCAAGGAGTTCCAGAGGTTGACAGTGCATTGCATGAAAAAAATACTTGTTAAAAAGAGCTGGGATTTCCCAAGCATGCCAACCAAAACACACTGTTTTAGGTAAAATATAAAACAGATTTATTAACTACAGAAAGATAGATTTTAAGTGATTAAAAGTAGCAAGCATAGAGATCAAAGTTGGTTACCTAAGAAATAAAAATAAATTTGCAGTCTGAGTTCTACAAACTAACCAGGATTTGATTCAAGCAGATCGTACAAACAGGTCACACATCCTCAATACACAGGCTGGGACTCTTCCCCAGCCTGGGGCCATCCTTCCCCAGTTCAAAAATCTTTCTCCTCCTGACGTTGCTCAAGGTGTTGATTTCAGGGAATGGAAGGAGAGAAGCCATGTGATGATGTCACTTTCCCTTCTTTTATAGTTTCTTCCAGCTTGCTGGAAAGATCTTTTGCTGTGACATGGATGGGGATCAGGCAGTCCCAACTAGTCAAGCAGTCTCTATTGTTTACATGTTCTCTCTGAAAAGTCTCCATTCTATAATTTTCTAGGATAGTGGATTCTTTCCTTGCTGGGTGTTGATGAGCCATTAACAGCTGTCTGGCTACTCTATTCTTGTACCTGAAAGGCTGGTTGTATGTGTTCCCAACCTCACAACATATTTCAGTAACACACACACACACACACACACACACACACACACACACACACACACACAAACTTCATAATTTCACAAACAATGATAGCACATACAATCCATCAGGATATTAATGTTCAACAGATCAAGACTTTTAAAATGATACCTCACAAGGCCTACTTTGTATAAAACATATAATTATATGACAGTGATGAATAGAGGGGTTCCAGTGTGCTGCTTTGATGTACAGAGTGTAACAATATCAATGTAGAGATCACTGATGTAGAGAATATCTTCCATTTAATTGCTAAAGGGGTATTTCAAAAAACAGTCTGCGAATAGTCCAGCATCACAAGAAATATGACTGAAGCACGAGAAAGAAAAGTCATTCATTCTCCCCAGGTAATCAAAGTCTATGCCATGTCTGTAGTCAGAAGTATCTTCCCTGCTCAGAACTGTGTACATGGCAAGGCAACGAAGACTGGTAACCCATGCACTCTAAACAGAGGTGATAAAGATGAACAAATTGGTGGTTGTGATTTTGACTAGAAATATCACGAAATTACATTTCAATGATATTTGTGCAAATGAATTAGATTTTGTTTTACCCTTTGGATCATTGTTATGATGCTTTGAAGTTACAAAAAAAATCCAATTTTTATGTCTTGAAATAATAGAGTGTCATTAAACTAACAGCAACTAATGCAAGTCTTTCCAAGTGGTCATTTTAATGTATTGATGGTGTCATTATTTACCTTTGTTTCTGTGATAATGACACCACATGACAGCTCCCCCTCATACCTCATGTTAAAGTAGGTATAATAATACATCATTTGAAGGTTTATATGCATGTGTGTTGAGAGGATACATTAAGTTTACCAAATCGGTGGTGTCTGTCACTTTGCTATTGTACACCTTTGAAAATCATAAATTCAATTACTCCATTTACCTAAGTCTAGGTCCTTTATTTTCCAATAAAATCACTGAGGTTACAAAGGTGGGTGTTTTTGACACTTAAGGGGATGGGGTAAACAACCATGCAAACTTTCAGTTTTTATAATGTTGTTGTTGTTTTTAAAACAAGTGATAAAAATACTGAAATCACCAGAGACACTTTAAGCATAAAAAATGTTAAACCATTTCACTCAAAGAAGAGGAAAAACAAAACTGTAGCCAGGTTGTCAATAGAGTCATAGAATCATAGACTAAGGTCAGAAGGGACCATTATGATAGTCTAGTTTGATCTCCTGCACAACGCAAGCCACAGAATCTCACCCACCCACTCCTGTAACAAACCCCTAACCTATGTCTGAGCTATTGAAGTCCTCAGATCATGGTTTAAAGACTTCAAGGTGCAGAGAATCCTCCAGCAGGTGACGCGTGCTCCACACTGCAGAGGAAGGCCAAAAATCCCCAGGGTCTCTGCCAATCTGCCCTGGAGGAAAATTCCTTTCCTACCCCAAATACGGCGATCAGCAAAACCCTGAGCATGTGGGCAAGATTCACCAGCCAGCCACCCAGGAAAGAATTCTCTGTAGTAACTCAGATCCCACCCCATCTAACATCCCATCACAGGCCATTGGGCCTATTTACCGCTAATAGTCAAAGATCAATTCACTGCCAAAAATAGGCTATCCCATCATACCATCCCCTCCATAAACCTATCAAGCTTAGTCTTGAAGTCAGATATGCCTTTTGATCTCACTGCTCCCCTTGGAAGGCGGTTCTAGAACTTCACTCCTCTGATGGTTAGAAACATTTGTCTAATTTCAAGTCTAAACTTCCCAATGACCGGTTTACATCCATTTGTTCTTGTGTTCACCTTGGTACTGAGCTTAAATAATTCCTCTTCCTCTCCAATATTTATCCCTCTGATATATTTATAGAGAGCAACCGTATCTCCCCACAGCCTTCTTTTGGTTAGGCTATACAAGCCAAGCTCTTTGAGTCTTTCATATGACAGGTTTTCCATTCCTCAGATCATTCTAGTAGCCCTTCTCTGTACCTGTTCCAGTTTGAATTCATCCTTCTTAAACATGGGAGACCAGAACCGCACACAATATTCCAGATGAAGTCTCAGCAGTGCCTTCTATAACAGTACTAACACCTCCTTATCTCTACTAGCAATACCTCACCTGATGCATCCCAAGAGCGCATTAGCTTTTTCCACAGGCATATCACATTATGCTGCTGTCTGATTGCATACTGTGTTCAGAGCAGCATCTATCATACTGAGGTCTTTCTCCTCCTCTGTTACTTCCAAGTGATGTTTCCCCAGTTTATAACAAACATTCTTGTTATTAATCCCTAAATGCATGACTCTTGCACTTCTCACTATTAAATTTCATCCTATTACTATTACTCCAGTTTACAAGGTCATCCAGATCTTCCTGTATGATATCCCGGTCCTTCTCTGTATTGGCAATACTTCCCAGCTTTGTGTCATCCACAAACTTTATTAGCACATTCCCACTTTTTGTGCCAAGATCAGTAATAAAAAGATTAAATAAGACTGGTCCCAAAACCGATCCTTGAGGAACTCCACCAGTAACCTCCCTTCAGCCTGACAGTTCACTTTTCAGTAGGACCCGTTGTAGTCTCCCCTTTAACCAGTTCCTTATCCACCTTTCAGTTTTCATGTTGATCCCCATCTTTTCCAATTTGGCTAATAATTCCCCAGGTGGAACCGCATCAAATGCCTTACTGAAATCGAGGTAAATTAGATCAACTGTGTTTCCTTTGTCTGCAAAAGCTGTTACCTTCTCAAAGAAAGATCAGGCTGGTTTGGCACAATCTACCTTTTGTAAAACCATGATGTATTTTGTCCCAATTACCATTGACCTTAATGTTCTTAACTACTTTCTCCTTCAAAATTTTTTCCAGGACCTTGCATACTACAGATGTCAAACTAACAGGCCTGTAGATTCCCAGATCACTTTTTTCCCTTTCTTAAAAATAGGAACTATGTTAGCAATTCTCCAGTCATACAGTACAACCCTTGAGTTTACAGAGTCATTAAAAATTCTTGCTAATGGGCTTGCAATTTTGTGTGCCAGTTCCTTTAATATTCTTGGATGGAGATTATCTGGGCCCCCCGATTTAGTCCCATTAAGCTGTTCAAGTTTGGCTTCTACCTCGGATGTGGTAATATCTACCTCCATATCCTCATTCCCATTTGTCATCCTATCATTATCCCTAAGCTCCTTGTTAACCTCATTAAAGACTGAGGCAAAATAGTCCCACTTCTTTCTTTGTTTTCTTCTTATTTATATGGCTATAAACCAATAGTAAAAGGTTCTAATTCCCTTTGCAAGGTCCAACTCTACATGGCTTTTGGCCTTTCTCACTTTATCCCTATATGTTCTGCCCTCCATAAGGTAGCTTCCCTTGCTAATCCCTCCCATCTTCCACTCCTTGTAGGCTTTCTGCTTTTTCTTAATCACCTCTCTGATATGCTTGCTCATCCAGCTTGGTTTACAGCTCCTGCCTATGATTTTTTTCCCCTTTCTTGGGATGCAGGTTTCTGATAGCTTCTGCAACTTTGACTTGAAGTAATTCAGGCTTCCACCTTGAGATCCACAAGTTATTCAGTTCAATCCACTTCCCTAACTGATTTCCTTAATATTTTTTAAAGTTAGCCCTTTTGAAATAAAAAATCCTAGTCACAGATCTATTTTTGTTTATCCTTCCATTTAGTTTGAACTGAATTAGCTCATGATCGTTCGAACTAAGGTTGTCCCCTACAACGATTTTTTCTATGAGGTCCTCACTATTCATCAAAACCAAATCTAAAATGGCATCCCCTCTTGTTGGTTCAGCAACTACTTGGTGAAGGAATCCATCAGCTATCACATCCAGGAAAATCTGAGCCCTATTATTTTTATTATTAAAAGAAAAGGAGGACTTGTGGCACCTTAGAGACTAACAAATTTATTTGAGCATAAGCTTTCGTGAGTTACAGCTCACTTCATTGGATGCATTCAATGGAAAATACAGGGTGGAGATTTATATACACAGAGAATATGAAACAATGGGTGTTACCATACACACTGAAACAAGAGTGATCAGGTAAGGTGAGCTATTACCAGCAGGAGAGCGGGGGGGGAACCTTTTGTAGTGATAATCAAGGTGGTCCATTTCCAGCAGTTGACAAGAACGTCTGAGGAACAGGGAGGGGGAGTTGGGGGGGGAGAAATAAATCTAAACATGGGGAAATAGATTTACTTTGTGTAATGACCCATGCACTCCCAGTCTTTATTCAAGCCTAAGTTAATTGTATCCAGTTTGCAAATTAATTCCAATTCAGCAGTCTCTCGTTGGAGTCTGTTCTTGAAGTTCACACAACAGAACCACTAACCCAGGAACCTATCCTTGCAACAAAGCCCGTTACCAACTGTGTCCATATATCTATTCAGGGGACACCATCATAGAGCCTAATTACATCAGCCACACTATCAGATGCTCGCTCACCTGCACATCTACCAATGTGATATATGCCATCAAGTGCCATCTTCTCCAATTTAACTAATAATTCCCCATGTGGCACGGTATCAAATGCCTTACTGAAATCGAGGTAAATTAGATCCACTACATTTCCTTTATCTAAAAAATCGGTTACTTTTTCAAAAAAAGGAGATTAGGTTGGTTTGGCACGATCTACCTTTTGTAAAACCATGTTGTATTTTGTCCTATTTACCATTGACTTCAATGTCCTTAACTAATTTCTCCTTCAAAATTTTCCCCAGGACCTTGCATACTACAGATGTCAAACTAACTGGCCTGTAGTTACCGGGATCACTTTTTTTTCCTTTCTTAAAAATAGGAACTATATTAGCAATTCTCCAATCATTCGGTACTACTCCTGAGTTTACAGATTCATTAAAAATTCTTGCTAATGGGCTTGCAATTTCAGATGCCAATTCCTTTAATATTCTTGGATGAAGATTATCTGGGCCCCCCGATTTAGTCCCATTAAGCTGTTCAAGTTTGGCTTCTACTTTGAATGTGGTAATATCTACCTCCATATCCTCATTCCCATTTGTCATGCTACCATTATCCCTAAGATCCTCTTTAGCCTTATTAAAGACTGAGGCAAAGTATTTGTTTAGATATTGGGCCATGCCTAGATTATCTTTAACCTCCACTCCATCCTCAGTGTTTAGCAGCCCCACTTCTTTCTTCGTTTTCTTCTTATTTATATGGCTATAGAACCTTTTACTATTGGTTTTAATTCCCTTTGCAAGGTCCAACTCTACTCGACTTTTAGCCTGTCTCACTTTATCCCTACATGTTCTGACCTCAATTAGGTAGCTTTCCTTGCTGATCCCTCCCATCTTCCACTCCCTGTATGCTTTCTGCTTTTTCTTAATCACCTCTCCAAGATGCTTGCTCATCCAGCTTGGTCTACAACTCCTTCCTGTGAATTTTTTCCCCTTTCTTGGGATACAGGCTTCCGATAGCTTCTGCAGCTTTGATTTAAAGTAACCCCAGGCCTCCTCTACCTTTAGATCCACAAGTTCTTCAGTCCAATCCACTTCCCTAACTAATTTCCTTAATTTTTGAAAGTCAGCCTTTTTGAAATAAAAAAGCCTAGTTGCAGATTTATTTTTGTTAATCCTTCCATTTAGTTTGAACTGAATTAGCTCATGATCACTTGAGCCAAGATTGTCCCCTACAACCATTTCTTCTATGAGGTCCTCGCTACTCACCAAAATTAAATCTAAAATGGCATCCCCTCTAGTCGATTCAGCAACTACTTGATGAAGGAATCCATCAGCTATCGCATCTAGGAAAATCTGAGCCCTATTATGATTACTAGCACTGGTCCTCCAGTCTATATCTGGGAAGTTAAAGTCTCCCATGATCACGCAGTTTCTATTAGTATTTACTTTATTAAAGACATTAAAAAGGGCTCTATCCATATCCAAATTAGAACCCGGAGGTCTATAGAACACCCCAAGCACTATCGTAGGAGAGGCTTTACTAGTTTTCTTCCCCAATGTAATTTTTGCCCAGACGGACTCTGTCTTATCCATTGCATCGCTTCTTATTTCTTTACATTCTACCTCATCATTGATATACAATGCTACTCCACCACCTTTACTTTTGCTTCTGTCTTTCCTAAACAGCACATACCCTTCAATACCTGTAGTCCAGTCATGACTACTATTTCACCATGTTTCTGTTATCCCTATAATATCTGGTTTCACTTCCTGCACCAGTAGCTCTAGTTCCTCAATTTTGTTACCTAGGCTCCTCGCATTGGTGTATAATCAGCTTAATTTTTGCTGTTTGGCCTCACTCACATTTTGTACCCTATTAGGCACAGTCATTCTACAGCCAGTATAACCTATTAGTCTAGTATTCACACCGCCCTCGCTCCTTATATACATTCTCCTACCCACGGCTGTATCCTTTCTTACTTCGTCTTCTTCCCTCTCAATGCTAAAATCTGGTGTGGAGATTACCTGGACATCTCCCAACCATCTCCCCCTAATTCCTAGTTTAAAGCTCTCTTTATCAATTGTGCCAGCCTCCATCCTAGAAGTCTATTTCCTTCCCTACTCAGATGAAGTCCATCCCGAGAGAACTGTCCTCTGTCCGTGAATGCCTCACAGTGGCCATACATCCCAAAGCCCTCCTTATAGCACCGCTGCCTAAGCCATCTGTTGACAGTCATAATCTTGTCACACCTTTGTTGCCCTTCTCTAGGAAGAGGAAGGATCCCACTGAAGATCACCTGAGCCTCAATTTCCTTAAGCATCATCCCCAGCCTAGCATAGTCTCCCTTAATACTTTCCAGTGAGAATCTAGCCATATCATTTGTTCCCACATGAAGGATAATTAGGGGATTCTTTCCCTGCTCCCTTTAGGATCCTTTTCAACCTCAGGTCTACATCCCTTATCTTAGCACCCGGAAGACAGCACACTCTTCTATTCTCTGGATCAGCTCTAGTTACAAGCCTGTCTATTCTTCTCAAGAAAGAGTCCCCTATCACCTAGGCCTGCCTTTTCCTGGTGACAGTCTCTCCCCTATTCTCCAGTTTCTCCCATTCCCTCTGGCTGCAAGTTCTTTCCATTCCTATTTTCCCTTATAATCTTCTTCAACCCATCCTGTATCCTCCTGGGGCTCATATTTGGTGTAGTCTCCCTTGACTCTTCTGCTTTTCCTATAGGACTAGCCTCTCTTCTCTTCTTCCTTACCCTTCCACCTTCAGTGACTACCTGCTGAGCCTCTTCTTCATTTTCCAATTCTGCAAAACTGTTCCTAAGCTCTATTTCTCCTTCACTAGCCCATCTTTTCCTCTGCCTGGTTCTTTTAGTCACATGCTTCCATTGACCACTTTGCTCACTCAGTCTCCCCTCAAAATTCCCCAGCCCTGCTTCCATCTGCGAGTCTGAGCTTTTCCCTTCAGATACCTCATATCTTTGCTCCATCATCTGCTCAAACCCCTTCCTAAACTCAACAAGACTTTCCACCTGCATCTCCAAACCTCAGATCTTTTCCTCCATCAGCTCTATCAGATGGCATTTCATGCAGACAAAACTCTTACCAGGTCCCCCCTCCAGGATCATGTACATACCACAGCTTCCACATCCAGTCATCCTCAATCTGTCTTTCACTACAGGAGTCACTCCCACAGCTGCCTCCGTATCTGTCATCATCTTCCCACCTAAATCCTGTTAATCTGGGAAACACAAGAAAAAGTGTTTTCACACCAAAAAGACCACCCCCCAGCAAAAGCAAACCCTAAACAAGCACCACAATACAAACTCCCACTCAAACTCCTCTGTTTGTGAGCTCCTGTGCCACTGCTTGGCTGGCTGGCTACCTTTATAGGACCTCTAGTCAGAAAAGCCCCGCCCCCTAATCAGGGCTCTGCTTCTCTCCCAGCACAAAGCCCCACCCCCTAATCAGGGCTCAGCTTCTCTCCCAACACAAAGCCTCTACAAGCCTCTACACACACACACACACACACACACACACACACTCTCTCTCTCTCTCTCTCTCAAAATACAAAACCAAGTACAAATACCTTCTTCTCCAACAGCACTCCCACTCAAACTCCCCTGTTGACAGCTCTGTTTGCTAGCTCCTGTGCCGCTGCAGCTGTCTGAGGAGACTGAGCTATGGCTTTCCCCTTACTCTATCCCAGCCCAATGGAGGTGGCTACGCATGGGAAGGGTGAGCATGCAACAAGCATCCTAAGGGTGATACAGCAATCATGCTCTTTTTACACACTAAGGTCTGCACTACACAATTGAAGCAAGGCAGCTTATGTTAACCTAGTTGTGTGTGTCTACGCTTAAATTTTTCTTCCATCCATGTAACTGCCCTACTATGCAGACTTAATAACACCATGTCCCTGAGCAGTGTTGAGTCAGGGTTGATGTAGTTATGTCAGTGCAGACAGTGTGTTACTTACATCAACTCTTACTGGCTTCTGAGAGCTGTCCCACAATGCTACACTGACCTCTGTATAGATAGAAGTGTTCCTGGTGAAGATGCCTACTGCTGATACAAGGAAGTTAGCATACATACACACAATAACTGCAGCAGATGTATGCCGATATAACATAGGTCGACATAATTTTGCAGTGTAGACATGGCCTAAGCGGCTCACTTTCTGAGCTCTTCCAGGGAAGATGTGATTTTTGGACAGCCCGTTACTCAAGTCTTTGTCATCATGGAACAACTGAGCCCATAAACTTAGGAGAGAAAAAAATATTATTCAAGGGTGAAATTTATCCATCTTCACAAATTCTGAGTAATTGGCCTTTGTTTGGGGGTACTGAGAAGGAGTTAGAATTAACTTCTCCTCCCTCAACTTGTGAGCAGATTATGGGACTGCAGTGCAGCCCCTCTGAAGTTACTACTGTCTGCTACAATTCTGCATCACTCATGCAGGCTATTAGAGTCATGTGTAGTGATCACAGATGCCTTGGTCTCTGGCTAGCCTCCAACTGCCCTCAAATATCCCCTTGATGTCAGTATGTGCTAAATTATTAGCACAATGTAATACAGTATGGAGTCTTCTTCAGTGAGACACTGGGACTGTGGAGATTTCCCTCTTCAGCCAGACCATACCCTATGGTGCACATCCATTGGCATCTACAATATTTTATGTATTTTTCCTTACAACATCCCTGTGAGTTAGAGTAATGGTATTATCCCCATTTTAGAGTTGAGAAACTGAGGCACAGAGGAAGTGATTTGTCTAAGGTAACACAGGCAGTCTGTGGTAGACAAGGAAAATAAATCTGGCTCTCCTAGTTACAGGTTAGTACCCACTGAACCATCCTTCCTCTTTGGGCTTCATCACACAGGGCATAAGTAGTGTGGAAGACACTGGCCACTGGTGAATTTCACCCTTAACATTTAGAAGATGGATTACTTAACTATATCTAATCCCTTCTCCTGCCTCCCTCCTTACCCCCCTAAGAGTACCCCTGCCTGTGATCCCTTCCCTTTGTAGTAATTGTCTGTTTCCTTCACCTTTCTGTATAATACATAATCTATATCATATCTATGTTTATCCTGCCATTTCATACACCACAAGCTTTTACTGCAGTGAAATGGCTGCTCAGAGTGAAAAGGGAACTGTAAAAAGAGCTATAAATGTTTGTGATGTATGAGAGCAGAGAAAGAGAAAGGCATAAGGGTGTTATCCTTTTTTAGTGTGATTGAAAGGATGGAACATGACTCCTTTTGAAAAGGCTAATTAGAGGAGGGGTATATGGAAGATAGCCCAGAAAACATCTGGTGTCTTTAAATAATACAAGGCCAAATTCTGCCTTCAAACAAAGCCATATAATACTATCAACATTAGTAGAGTTGTTGGGGCAAATAAGGGCAAATAGAGGCAAATAAGGGCAGAATCTAATTATTCAACATTTCCAAGAAGATTCATAGTTGGAACAAAAGATTTGATCTTAAACTAGGTGTCGGATTATTTAATATCACCGAGATTGAATTCTGCTAATAATAAGAAGGGCAGAGAAATTATAATGAAATCCAGATACTCCTGATTTCAAATCATGCTATCACAGAACTAATTGCAGAGACTGCAAATATACCTTACACCTGAGCACCAAGATATATGCTCCTGACTCTCTTAATTGACAGGACTGAATTGTTTATTTGTTTACTACCTACAGCTGTTCCCCACAGAAAGGAAGCTGTGTCAGGTTGCTACAGCATTAGACCTTCAAGAGCACCTGCATAGATCAGAGAGTGTTCAGTGTGAGGCAGAAAGCAGTTCCCCCTCTTCCAAACAAAATTGGTAACATTATAGTTATGGAAGCTCAACTGCATTTTCTGTTGAGACAGTCATTGATTAAAGTAACATTGATATCCAGACACCTCACCAACCAAACATACAGACTCTTCAGTTTCCCATCTTACTCACTTTTGCTTCCAACCTACAATCATCCACAATGGTAGGATGCAAAAGGTCCCGTTCCCCCCAAAAGGTGAGTGTTTAAGGTCAAATTTCAAAAGTGGCTCATTTGTAGCAGCTTTCTGTTGAAAAGTTAGTAACTGACTTATGCAAATGATACCACAGAAAATTCAATTGTCCTCTGAACAGTAATTGTGGATAATTAATTTATTCATGTATCAGTGGAATCTGTGAAAATCTAAATCTAGCCTTAATTAACAACACATCCATAATGAATTATCTTGTTGCTTTATTGTATGCTATATTTTGACCTTTGCTTTAGTGCGCTTTAATATTAAAAACTGTTATTTTAGTTAATTTGAGCGGTTCCTAATCTTATATGAACGTTTTATTAGAGTCATTGCAGAATTCTGTTTTTTTAATTTGTTTTTTGTTAGTGAAGTGAATGTTTCTTAAAGGGGAGAATATGCAGACATGAGTTACCTTGGAAATTAGCTAGATGGCTCTATAACATAACAACAAGCTGGCTGATTGTACTGTCCATTTGGCTGGGTAAAGCAACACGTGCTGGTGTGTGAGGCCTAACAATGGCTTGATATTTGGTATAGCATCTCAGTTGCCAAGCACACTGTGGGCACTATACATATGAATGATAGCTATTAAGGTGTTGCTGGATGAGGGCTATGCTGTCAGGGTCTCCATCGCTCTCTGATCTGCTGTCCCTTTCAATCAGTGGCTGGATAAACAAAAGTGACTCTTGTTATCCACTGTAGTAACTGACGTGCGTTGTATATTTCAATATTCTGCATTTGGGTCAGCTCTTTGCCCTTCTGTGGTCTCTCTATGCTCTTCTGGATTCATGGAACTTCCTGGACACAGACCAATTTGAGAACAGCTTGTGCAGATATTACTAGATAAGTTGATCATAAATGCTTTTTGTTCTATTGGGCATGACTGTGTCCTATGAGTGGTGTTCTTATTAAAACTCCGAGCCTGTATTTAATAACTTAATTAATTTTAAGTACAGATTTTCTAGCACAGCAATGACAGCCTGCTGTAAACTGCAACCAACCAGAATTTTCTGTCCCCTGCAGTTCCAGGACATCACTTTCCAAAATAGAGGGTAAACTTTGGTCTCCACAGATATGCCCCATGTCCTTTCATTACAGCTACTGTACGCACAGTCTTTCCAAACGAAAATGTTCAAAAATCATGAGTCAGAAAATCATATGATCGGTTTAAAATTAGGATTTTTTAAAAATGTTATTTGCTTTCTAGTTTGAGCTTTTATAATACAACTGGTTCATCAAGCACAAGAACAAATCTGCACAGACCCACCCCTGGAACAATGACCTGGGGTATTCTATCTGCTACCCAAGATCCATAAACCTGGAAATCCTGGACGCCCCATCATCTCAGGCATTGGCACCCTGACCGCAGGATTGTCTGGCTATGTAGACTCCTTCCTCAGGCCCTACGCTACCAGCACTCCCAGTTGTCTTCGAGACACCACTGACTTCCTGAGGAAACTACAATCAATCGGTGATCTTCCTAAAAACACCATCTTAGCCACTATGGATGTAGAAACCCTCTACACCAACATTCTGCACAAAGATGGACTACAAGCCATCAGGAACAGTATCCCCGATAATGTCACGGCTAACCTGGTGGCTGAACTTTGTGACTTTGTCCTCACCCATAACTATTTCACATTTGGGGACAATGTATACCTTCAAGTCAGCGGCACTGCGATGGGTACCCGCATGTCCCCACAGTATGCCAACGTTTTTATGGCTGACTTAGAACAACACTTCCTCATCTCTCGTCCCCTAATGCCGCTACTCTACTTGCGCTACATTGATGACATCTTCATCATCTGGACCCATGGAAAAGAAGCCCTTGAGGAATTCAACCATGATTTCAACAATTTCCATCCCACCATCAACCTCAGCCTGGACCAATCCACACCAGAGATCCACTTCCTGGACACTACAGTGCTAATAAGCGATGGTCACATAAACACCACCCTATATCGGAAACCTACTGACCGCTATTCCTACCTACATGTCTCTAGCTTTCATCCAGATCACCCCACACGATCCATTGTCTACAGCCAAGCTCTACGATATAACCGCATTTGCTCCAACCCCTCAGACAGAGACTAACACCCACAAGATTTCTATCATGCATTCTTACAACTACAATACCCACCTGCTGAAGTGAAGAAACAGATTGACAGAGCCAGAAGAGTACCCAGAAGTCACCTACTACAGGACAGGCCCAACAAAGAAAATAACAGAACGACACTAGCCATCACCTTCAGACCCCAACTAAAACGTCTCCAACGCATCATTAAGGACCTACAAACTATCCTGAAGGACAACCCATCACTCTCACAGATCTTGGGAGACAGGCCAGTCCTTGCTTACAGACAGCCCCCCAACCTGAAGCAAATACTCACCAGCAACCACACACCACACAACAGAACCACTAACCCAGGAACCTATCCTTGCAACAAAGCCCGTTGCCAACTCTGTCCACATATCGATTCAGGGGACTCCATCATAGGGCCTAATCACATCAGCCACACTATCAGAGGCTCGTTCACCTGCGCATCTACCAATGTGATATATGCCATCATGTGCCAGCAATGCCCCTCTGCCATGTACATTGGTCAAACTGGACAGTCTCTACATAAAAGAATAAATGGACACAAATCAGACGTCAAGAATTATAACATTCAAAAACCAGTCGGAGAACACTTCAATCTCTCTGGTCACACAATTACAGACCTGAGAGTGGCTATCCTTCAACAAAAAAACTTCAAAAACAGACTCCAACAAGAGACTGCTAATTTGGAATTAATTTGCAAACTGAATACAATTAATTTAGACTTGAATAGAGACTGGGAGTGGATGGGTCATTACATAAAGTAAAACTATTTCCCCATGTTATTTCTCCCCCCACCCCACCCCCCACTGTTCCTCAGACGTTCTTGTTAACTGCTGGAAATGGCCCACCTTGATTATCACCACTAAAGGTTTTACTCTTCCCCCCCCTTCCTGCTGGTAATAGCTCATCTTAAGTGATCACTCTCCTTACAGTGTGTATAATAAAACCCATCGTTTCATGTTCTCTGTGTGTGTATATAAATCTCCCCACTGTATTTTTCACCGAATGCATCCGATGAAGTGAGCTGTAGCTCACAAAAGCTTATGCTCATATAAATTTGTTAGTGTCTAAGGTGCCACAAGTACTCCTTTTCTTTTTTTTAGTAGAACCTCAGAGTTAGGAACACCTTGGGAATGGAGATTGTTCGTAATTCTGAAATGTTTAACTCTGAACAAAATGTGGTTGTTCTTTCAAAGGTTTACTGAGCATTAGCTTTGAAACTCTGTTATGCAGAAGAGAAATGCTGTTTTTAACCATTTTAATTTAAACAAAACAAGCACAGAAACAACTTCCTTACCTTGTCAAATCTTTTTTTAAACTTTCCCTTTATTTTTTTAGTAGTTTTGTTTAACACAGTCCTGTACTGTATTTGTTTTTGTTTGTTTTGTCTCTGCTGCTGTCTGATTGCGTACTTCCAGTTCCAAATGAGGTATGTGGTTGATCAGTCAGTTCATAACTCTGGTGTTCATAACTATGAGGTTCTTCCGAACCAGTTACATCAGACATGTCATTTTCTATTATATATATCTGTAAAAGCACTCCATTCTTAGAGAGGCCAGGAAGATCCAATTATTTTACATTATTCTCCTTTGCCAAATCTCTAACTCTGCTTGAAATGGTTGTTGCAATATTTTCTGAGTGTTGTCTAATTCATTCTGCTTGGACTGGTTGTGGTTCTTAGTTATGATTTATGGGTCTAATTTCATTAGTTCTTTGGTCTATGTCAATTCTTTTTCTTTCCCCAGCTAATAAATTCAAAGCCCTTTCCTCTGCTGAGCTTTTAGACACTGTCAATATGGAGCATTCTATTAAAAATACAGTGACGAATTGTACTGTTGCACACAAATTTTAAAAAAAAAAGGTTGGTTTGGTTTTATAATTCTTTATGGAACATTCAGAAGTGATACATGGAAAGAATGCACACAAAAGCTGCCACTTTATTTAATGTTTGGGTTTATCAGACTGGCCCTTTTATTGGCAAGTGTCTTTGTTTCGTATGCACAGCCATATCTTCCCAACATTCTCTGTGACTTTGTTCCCTAGAATACAGTACATAACCTTAATGTACAAAGTTCCATGAAGTAACTGGTCCCCTAAATTAGCCTTCACTGTTATAGACATATTCTTCATCTGTATTGAACATATCACCTGAAAAATATGACAATCTGCATGTTTTGCATAAATATTTTACCGGCTATTGGGTGCTGTTTGCCTCATCTGTCTGTGGTATGGCACTTCGGAGAACTTTAGTGTTAGTATCCTATTTCATACACTACTGACCTGATCACAATTCAATCAGGACAACTTTAGGATTAAAGTAGTTATGTTTCTTAGTATTTTGGAAACACTGGCAGGAACATAGTTCTTAAATATAACTGTGTGTGCTACAGAATGAATGAAGGTAATTTGGGTAATATTAAGCCATGCGTGACAAGGGGAAAACTTTCACTGACTGAAAAATAAGGTTAAGTTAGTGGACTTTATGAATTAGAGTTTTTCAATGAATTTCATGTTTTAAGGTTATTGATATAAAAAGTTATATTGATATAAAAAGTATATGTGACTGTAACTAAGACCTTTAATATTATTAGCATAATGTAATGCAGTTGGTTAATATTCTAGATAATGTGAATGCATGTATATTGAATATGAAATTAGTTTAAACAACTTTTACTTTCTGAAGGTTAAATTCATTTCCTTCCACAGGACAAAGCTCAAGTAATTGGGTTTGTGCATGTAACTCTGCTGTGGCTGGGTAGCTATAAGTGTTCCCCACCCTCTCTTTATACAGCCCATATATATGTGATTGTTACTCCAACATACAGGCTTGAATGATTGCTATTGTGTCTCATCACCACTATGCAAAGACTCTCAGCAACTTGTTCTATGTATAGGTGCAATTGGCTCCTCCCTGGGAGGTCCATCCCAGATCATCATCTCTGCAGTTTGCTGTTGTTTTGTTTGTTTTGTGAAGACTTACTCCATGGAATGCAGAGTGTATGGAAGTCTACTTTCTCCACCTCGCTACACTGTGGGGCTTAACTGGCTCTAAGAGCCTTATCCAAATTCTCCATCTCTTGATAAATTTCAGGCTGGGAAAACAGTAATTTGCATCAATGAGGAAAGTGCACGTGCTCTTAGACATGTCACATTGTATTTAATATTTTCATATGCAAGATATGCATGTAAATTGGAGAATTAATAACACTCATTTACCTAGATGTTAACAGGGCCATTTCAAGCAAATGTAGACTGTGTCTTCCTATCTTAAAAAGAAAAGGAGTACTTGTGGCACCTTAGAGACTAACAAATTTATTAGAGCATAAGCTTTCGTGAGCTACAGCTCACTTCATCGGATGCATCCGATGAAGTGAGCTGTAGCTCACGAAAGCTTATGCTCTAATAAATTTGTTAGTCTCTAAGGTGCCACAAGTACTCCTTTTCTTTTTGTGAATACAGACTAACACGGCTGCTACTCTGAAACCTCTTCCTATCTTAGTGAATCATGCATTTACTTAGTGTGACAACATACCTCTTTCAACAGCTATTCTCCCTCTGGCATTGAAGGGGCCTGGGGTAAATCAGTTCCCACTCCAGAGGGTAGTACTTCCCATTGGTTTATTCATAGGAACAAGGGCTTTAACCATTCTAAGACTGATATACCTTTCTTCAACAATCCTTCCAGAACTGTCAGGTCCCACTTTATCACAATTCTCTCCCCCATCCAGGGGCTTGGGCTACTTGGATCAAGATGATGTGTACTCTTAATATGCCATCCGCATTGACATGCCTGACTCTAGACCTGTGCTGCTCCCTATAGTTGAAGGGTTGTAACTATAGGAACAGTCTTGTTACCCTTGCATTTTTCTCTGTTTCAGTGTGTTCACTTCAGAGGAGCATGATCTATAATGAGGGAAAACCTTTATCTGAGCAGGTAGTACTGGAGGGTTTCTGTGGCCCATTTTATTGTAAGGAATTCCTTTTTCACTATGGTGTACTTTTGTTTTTCAGGAAGATATTTTCTACTGAAGAATAGGATTGGGTGTTCTTCCTCTCCTACCATTTGAAAGAGGACAGTTCCAAACCTACCTTTTCAGGCATCTGTTTGAAGTATGAACTTGTTCTTAAAGTCCAGGGGTATGAGCACCAGTTTACTATAGCAGGCCCTCCTTGGCTCAAAAAAAGCTTCCTCAGCCACCTTGGACCATTTTACCATGTCTTGCCCTCTGGTCTTTATCAGGCCTGTCAGAGGGTAGGCTCTGGTGTCAAAGTGGTGAATAAATTGTCTGTAGTACCCCTCTGTCCCTAGAAATGCTCTGACTTGCTTCTTCCTGACTCACTGAGGCCCACTTTATATCTCCTCTAACTTGTTCTGTTGGGGTTTCACTATTCCTCTCCCTACAATGTTCCCAAGGTATTTGGCTTTGGCTAGCCCTATTGCACATGTAGATGGGTTAGCTGTAAGATCTGCTTTCCTCAGTGTATCCAGTACATACTCCCACCTTTTCCAGATGCGTCTCCCAGTCTTGGCTGTGTATGATTACATCATCCAATAAGTGTCTGCATACTTAGCATGTTGGTGTAGTAGGTTATTGATGAGGTGTTGGAAGATTACTGGTGCTCCATACAATTCAAAAGGGATGACAGTGTACTAGTATACGCTTTCTGGTGTAGAAGTTTCTTCCCTCTGGCAGAGGTTGTCAGAGGGATTATCCAATACCCTTTGGTCAGGTAGAAAGTATACAATTATCTTGCTTTCCCCAACTGTCAATTAACTCATCTATTTCAGGTACAGAGCGAGCATCAAACTGTGGCACCTTGTTTAATTTTCTGAAGGCACTACAGAATGTTGTTGTACCCTCTGGTTTAGGTACCAGGACAAGTGACAGTGGGGCTCTTTGATGACTCCCAGCTCCAGCATCATCTTCATTTCTTTACTGATCTCCTCCCCTTTAGCCTCGGAGATCCTGTATGGTTTAATCTTTACATTCAACCCTGGTTCATTATAATGGGCTTCTATGGTTCTGTCTGGCTTCTCTGAAAACACATATTTGTTTCGCTTGATCATCTTAATGACTTTTTTGTGCTGTTCAGGGGCCAACTGAGATATCTTTACTTGTACCTGAGGTTTATCTTCCTGGAGTAGTGTGTCTTAGGTGACCATATAAGCTTGCTTATTATGCCAGGGTTTGAATAGGTTGACATGATAGATTTTGCTCCTGCTTTTCAAGAACAAAACTTATAGTCAACCTTCCCAGTGGCTTCAATTACTTTATATGGCCCCTGTCATCTGGCCACAAGATTGCTTTCCACCATGGGCACAAATATCATTACCTGATCCCAGCCTGTAATTTCTGTATCCTGGCTTGTCAATTATAATAGGCTTGTTGGGCCTTCTGTGCTTTTTCCATGTGTTCCTGCACTATTGGGGTGACTTGAGATATTCTGTCCCTCATCTACATCACATATTCCTTGCTTAGGTTGTATCTTTCATTCCTCCTTGGCAATGTCCAATAAGACAAGGCTGTGATGACTATATAACAACTCAAACAAGGAAAACCCTCTCAAAGCTTCCCTTATCAGATAAGGTAGCAAGGTTTCCCAATTTTTCCCATCTTGACTCACTACTTTCCGTATCATGTTCTTCAGTGTTTGACCAGGCTATCAGTCTGCTGATGGTAAACTGGGTTGCGTAGGGCCTGTATTTGAAGCATCTCACACAGGTCCTTCATCAATTTTGACATAAAGAGAGTCCCCTGATCTGTTAAAAGTCTCCTGGGATATTCCTACCTGAGAGAATATCTGGAGTAACTGCTTCACTGTTATCTTGGATGTAGTGTTTTGCATGGGTATGGTTCTGGTCACCACACTCTGATGATCTCAGGCCAACTTCTCCAGCAGGTCTACCAAGTTCATCACTATCTTCTCAAACAGGACCTCAATAATTGGTAGAGGTATTAAAGAGGCCCTTAACAGAGGTCCTGGGCTGGGCAATTGGCATTCAGGGTATGAGGTGTAATAGCACCAAATCTCCTTGTATATTCCCAGCCAAAAGAACATTTGTAGGATTCTATCTAGAATTGTATCCAACCCCAAATGCCCCCCAAACAAATGACTGTGGGCTAGATTTAATACAGTCTTTCTGTTGCTCCAACTTGTTGCTCCTGTAGTCAGATTATTCTATATAATTGGTACATTTGTATAACACACTAAGGGCCTGAACCTTTGGAATTCCTCTCTACTGGGACCTCATTTATCTTGATGACTATTTTTCTCATATTTTGGTATAGAGGATTATTGGTCTGGTCTTGCCCAAAATTCTTATATGAGAATTTGACATGCCCACAATTCTGGTGAGATATTTCAATTTCATACCTACGACTGGTCTCTGTGAAACTTGGCCGAGCCTCAGGCTTGACAACTATCTAAGTTGCCTCCAAGCCTGCTGGATGAGATTGCTTACCCATGAGCATTGCCTTTTGATTCTGGGCCTATATTTTGGTCCCCAATCTTTTGTCTGCTTTCCTTTCTCATTTAGTCTCCAAGTATTTACCAGTTGTTGAAAATGAGTCCAGGGCTAATTCCAAGAAAATGAGAGGAGGGCTATTGGCTGGGGCCACAATATTGACCTTGGGGTTACTGCTTTTCCCCAGTCCTTCTACTGGGAGTAGTTTCCCAGACCCTGGGAAGTCTCAACCCATGAGCACAGTACAAAAGTTTAGGGATTATCCCCATAATTACTACTGTTGTGCTTCCCTAGACCTCTATCTTTATGGGAATATATGGGTAGTAATCAATTGTCCCATGTACAGAGGTCCATTTCATGCATTTGGCTTGAGACAGTTGGTTTCATCCCACCAGTTTCACAAAGACCAGTGTCTGCTAAAGCTCCTGAGTCTACTAAAGTTCTATATCATGCATTCTAAACAGCTGTGTATATCTGTGGGATCATCACTGCTGCTACTACTACCAGGTTGACTAAGCCACATAGACTCTCATTATTACCCAGATTACATTGCATGGGCTCCTCAATGTTAGGGCACTAAGCTACTTTCTGCCCTAGTTCCCCAGAAGCATAACATATATACAAAGCCCTGGATATGTCACTATTCTTTAGCCCCCCTGGCCTTCTCTCCTTGATTCCTCAAGTCAGTTCATGACTCAAGCCACACTTCAACATCCCTCCTCCCCAACATAGTCCTACCCAAACTTTCAGAAATCTGGGCCTTTGGGATTGGGACTGGCCTCTTGGTCCAGCACATTTCTACTCTGGTTGTCCAAGAAAGTTCTCTGACCATTAACTACTTCTCTATGAGGGCAACTAAGTCATTGTAAGAGGTAGAGTTATTTTTGCAAACCCAATCTCATAGGTCTGGTGGTAGTCTTCTCATGAATCTGCCCAAATTCAGGAGTTCCACAATCTTTTCCATTCTGCCAGTTCTAACAGCCAGTCCAGTGTTAGATGGATCAGGAAGATTAGTTGTGATCTTGGTGCTTTGTTCACCCAGTTCCTCCACTCATGGAATCTCTGGGCTGTTATGACTGTAGTCATTCTGGATCTTGCCAGTATCACAGTTTTTAACTGGGAGTAGTCTTTAGCTGTTTCCACTACCATATCATAATATACCTTCGGGGTCTCCCCACATAGTAAGCGGGTGAGGATACTGGCCCACTGATCTTGATGTCAGGCCACACATAGGGCTGTTATTTCAAACATGAGGAGATGTGTGTCAATGTCATCCACTTCATCTTTTTAAATAAATGTTAGCCTTGAGCAATTGAGTTCCACCATGGCCACCTCCCACAGTAGTCAGGGATTTTGATTGTCTCACTGCTTCCTCTAGGGTGGCTCAATCCTGTGCTGCCTGGTTTACCAGCGGATGGTTCATCTCCTACTGTATTCGTACACATGCTTCCTGCACAGCCAACTGGACCCTGGTAGCCTCCTGTTGTGTTGCAGTGGCCTACACCAGTGCCCTTGCACTTGTTTATCTGTTCTCTAGAATCGTTCCCTCATCCCAGGCTAGTCTGCCATGCCAAGATTCCACTCTCGACACCACGTGTGACACTGCACCTCTTTCATCGTGTCGAGGCACAGCTTTTCTCCCTCTGGCATGGAGGGAGCCTGGGGTAAATTAGTTCCAGTCCAGAGGTTTAATACTTCAATTTGGTTCATTTGCAATATTTTACAGGGTAGGCCTTAGGATGGGCCCGAGGGCTTCTTTAAACAATAAGAAAGTAAATGTAATTTTTGAACTCCCACTGTGTACTGTCTCTTATGCCAGCCACCAATCACCAGCCATCCACTATAACCAACTTTGGGCCTGGTTCCTCTGGGAACCAAGGCCCCTTCACAAACAGAAATAAAACCCAAATCCCCTCCCTATAGGGAAAAAAGCTCTTCACCAAGGAGAAGCCTTTTCCCCTCACTGCACAGAATGCTGCTGCAGGTTGCTTCTCCTTCTCACTGCAATCGGTTTCTAAAGATCACAGGTTGCCTTTAATTAGATTCAGGTGTACATAATTAACCTGAGGTAACCTCTTTCAGTTCATAGGAAAAAGGGCTTTAACCCTTGTAAGACTGATATACCTGCCTTCAACCATGCTTCCAGAACTATCAGTTCTGACTTTGTCACACTAGATCAACTTAGTTAGTCAGATCACCTGAGGAAATCAAACATATAAAATCTGGAGGCCCCACAAAGAGCCATTTGATAGGGTTTCACACCTCCATTGCACAACATTACCTATATACTCCTACACACACACAGAGTCTAAACTCCTAGGCCAATTTTTGAAGGATATGGGGGGTGGGGTGTTCAGACCCATGGTAAGGTGCAGGGCTATACAGAGAAGAGGCAACAAGCCTGATTCTCCTCCTGCTTAAATGGATTTACAGCTGTAACTTCACTGACTTCAGGGGAGATACAGTTGTGTAAAATAGAAATAAATGAAAAGAGAATCTGACCCTATGCATTGAGAACTGGTGTGTATGTGAGAGGGAATGGGAGTTATGGGAGTAGTGGACAGATATTTCTTGTTTGAGCAAAAAGAGAAAGCTCACATTATGTTCAAGCTGGAACTGCAATAAGAAGAAGAGATATTGGTTCCTGAAGGAGTTTTCAGTTATTACTAACATGGAAAGGTGCTTACCCCACACAACAAAGCACTGATTCATGGGCAGTGAAACTAACATTAATATTTCATATAATATATTAATATAGCTTGTCACTGATGGAGTGGTTTCCCCTTGTAGTTTTTGGTTTGGACGAATAGTCTGAACAAGCCTGGCAATATAAACTTTCACTTTTAGGCTAAAGACATTGTCTATGTCTCCAAATGTTCTTGTTTCTTCCCCCAATGTAAGTTCTTCATGGAAGAGACCATCTTTTTGTTATATGTCTGCACAGGGCCTAGCACAGTGGAGGTTGAGGCTGCAATGCAAATAATAAATAATAAAATTGCATCTTTTGCAGTCATTTACCTGTGCAAAGTCGGTGTAAAATGCTATTATTCTAAGTGTATGTCATGGGATGTGACTGCAGCTGAAATAGACATATCTGAGCTAGCATTAAACTAGACAGCTTGGGTCCTGGAGTAGTGAAGCTGCTGCATCAGTGTGCACTTCACTGTGGGATAGCCCCTTGAGTAATTACCCATGGTTCTTGGTGGGTTTGTACAGCCTGCATTGAAGTATGCACTACAACACCTTTAGTGCTTTGGTACCTGAGCTAGCTGGAGTAATGCTAGCTCAGATATGTCTACTCGAGCTGCATTCACACCCCATGACTGCAGTGTTTGACATACCCTGAGCATTTTGCATTCCCTTTATGTGGTTGTAAATGACTGTACTGGGGCAAGCCAATGGAGAATCAGGTCCATGGGTCGTTTGTTTGTTTGTTTGGTTTTTTAAACAGACATTTCCAAATCTCCTCCCTTTGAGTGAACTGCACATCTCTTTCTATGTGATTTACATTTCATTCCACTAGGATCAAAGTGAACTTTAGAAGTTGCGTTCCTCTTTTAATTATCGTTACACACACTGCCTGCCTGCCTGCAAAATAGAAACATGTCCCAAATGTTTTACATTAGGAAAACAAAATCACTGAATAATTCAATTGTCTGAGCTGGCAAAAAAGTTGAGCTGTTATATTTCAGCAAATAGATAGTCTCCAGGAATAAGTACTTTGTCATGCCTCACAAACCTTTACCAAACAGGTACCTTTGTGTATGTTTAATATAGATTCATACATTCACACTTGGCTACTCAGGGGAAATAAATGTGGTAGAAATGGACATCTCTTAACTCTCTCCTTTTCCATTCTGTTCCTTTCACTGTTACCTCAATTTTCCTAGAAACCAACGCAGGGTTACACTTATATTGTTAAAAGAAAAGGAGTACTTGTGGCACCTTAGAGACTAACAAATTTATTAGAGCATAAGCTTTCGTGAGCTACAGCTCACTTCATCAGATGCATTTGGTGGCAATTTCCACCAAATGCATCTGATGAAGTGAGCTGTAGCTCACGAAAGCTTATGCTCTAATAAATTTGTTAGTCTCTAAGGTGCCACAAGTACTCCTTTTCTTTTTGCGAATACAGACTAACACGGCTGCTACTCTGAAACTTATATTGTTTTATTATGATGCCACCATTGGTGCGAGGGGTAGGGGGGTCCCACTCACACTTGTATACTCACATGCCCAGGACAGTCATGGCACTGGAGATGTCAGGATCCTTCAAGGTAAGTGTTCCACAGCACACCAATGGACGGTGTGATGAAGGTAAGTCTCCCCCAGGCATGATGGAATGCAATGCTGTGAACCACTGACCAGGCGGTCCGGGCGAAGGGCCTTCACTGGAGGTACAAGCTTGTGAGTGCACTCCTGAGCAGATGGCCCCTTCCCCTTTTAAAGGACCTGCTCCTCATGGCTGTGATTAGAGATGACTTGGCCGCATCTGGTTGGTCACACTCCACCTTGGGCAGTGTCCAAGCATTGGGTGTGTGATAGACACCTTGTCTATCTGGGAGCTCTTCTGATCTTCCAGCTGTTCAACCAGCCCATTCATCCCACAAGCATTCCAGGAGGGAGGGGGAGGGGAAAAGCCTCTTCACAGGTATTCAAAAAGGGAGAGGAGACAAAAAGGGAGGGGGAAGTGTAACAGATCTTTTGAGCATACAGGTTATACATAGCATAGTCATACAGATTACTGCTGCTCCTACAACACTCCGCCCCTTAATCACACTCTCTCTGATCACATGATGGAATACTGCAAAACTTGGGAGGTTAATACAAATGGTAACTGAAAAGGTTAAAAAGCTTGCAAAGGTTACAAAACTTAAAAGACTATACTAACAATAACTGAAGTTACAAAGTCGGCAAAAAGATTGCAGAACTTAATGATACAAGTTACAGATCTTACAATTGCATTTGAGCAAAGGCTTTACATAACATTCACTACAGCCATTTTTAATATCAAATTTGAACTGCTGCATATGTCTAAAATAAAATCATGAACTCATTGTTAGGCTCCTTATAACACTCCTATCATTCTCCTCCCATTCCTCCTTAATGCTTACATTATGCTGGCTTTAATGTCAGCGTGCTGATAGGTAACAATAGTTTTCTATACAACCGGGCATTAAAAGAAGAGAAATGCACAACACTCTCCATTTTTTTTTTTTAACGAAGCTGCTACTTGGGTTATATTTAGTAGAGATACTTTAGGATTGATTCTGCATCCCTTACATTGAATAGTACATTATTCTTTCCTGTAAATAGGCACATTGAAGTTAATGGGACAAGCCATAGGAATCAGAGTTACAAAGCATCAGTAAGGGTTAAAGCACTGGATCCTTTGGTAGAGATTGGGTGGCTATTTTATATATTTTACTTTACAGGTTAACACCTGGTCAGTGACAAATCAGCAGGCTAGTGACAGAGCCTGGACTAGAACCCATGTCTCTTGACGTCTAGTTCAGTTCTCTGTCCACTAGGCCACACTATTCTGAAGAGAAACCAGAAAGACATAGACTTCAAATATCTAGACTTCCTGGAACTTTGGAGTCTTCAGACTTTGCCATGGGTGTCTCAGCCCTTCTTTGTTCTATGTTGCTTACTATGCATGAGATTTTTAAACTGTGGTTCTTTTTGCTCTTCATGGAGAATAAAGATCCTATAACACAGCCTTTTTTGTAAGGGCAAAAATTACCTTCCTTTCCCTCAGAATATAAAGTGCCATTTCATTGCTCCATGTGCATGGATTGTTGTTCACTTTTGGACAAAGGTGTTAAAGTAAACTATACACTTTTATAAATGTAAATTGTTTATAACAAGGATCTTTCAATTTTTGTTTCAGACAGAAAATATGTACTCTCTGTACTTTCCTTCTGTCTTTTCCTCGGGCATATCAGAAAAGTCGTCATGACTATAATGCAGTAAGAATTTTTAAGCGTGTATCCCTCTTCTATAATGCTAGATTATTCATCTGCAGGCCAAATATCTTTCAGTAGCTAGTAAAAAGGCTGTTTTAATTTCTGTTGATGAGTGCTGAACTTGAAATACAAGATGTGTTGTCAGATTAAATATTTCAATCTTTGTTTGCTTCAGCAGATGGGAGTATGTCAGAAATACTCTACAGTTTCTCAGGTGCAGTTAAGTAATGGTGCACTCTACTGTATTTAGTACTCAGAAATGGATACTTTTTGGTGGCTGCTGACCCTGCTCCAATGAAGCTTTTTAATACAAGAGAGAGTCTTACTTTGGAACTGCAAGCCCCAAGATACTTGAGGCTTTGGTACAGAGTGGGAAGATCCTGCTTAAGATGCCAGAAAATTCAGAACTTGCCTATCTAAAATGAAAGATCTTGGCACTCTAGGCTTGATTCTACAAGGATTTGAGCAGCTGCAAGCGCTGCTGAGCACCTTCAACTTTTACTAGAAATCATGTTGATTTTATTTCGTGTTTAATAGGGAACTCCATTAGAATACTATGATATGGAAGTTAAGGCTGTCCTTGCACAACAAATGTTGTGATGATATTTCTCAGTAATCTACACAGAGAATCAAAAAAAGGAAAAAAGAGTAACTTTTGAATACCGAGTTCTCAAGGAGGACATAACGAGTGAATGTTGGGGTGATTTTTGAGTTTGCTTTAGCACAGGGACAGAGGACGGGGCAAGCAGAGACTCTGAACTATTGTCTGAGGTTTCCATTACTTGGCCAAGGAGAGAGAAACTACAGTGTTCATAATACGGAATGTAACAAAAGTCAGTTGTGTATGTGTTTTGAGTTTAATGTAAATTCTACAGTCTCTAAAGTAGAACATGAATGTACAACAAATATATTTCCATTGAATTTTGCCCTTTTGTACCTACTGTTGAACCAAGTAAGATTCTTCTGAAGTTGTTGGTTGTTCCTGTTTATTCAACAAAGATTGATAGAGCCTACAGAGGATTGCAAAGTGCTCCCAGAGGTGTACCTTTGTCTGTCTCTTGTTCAGAATTAAGTATGTAGTTTGTCATTTACGTCACATGGTATAATTTCTCTTTTCTGCCTGGGTACCCTAAATTTTAGATATAGGAAGTGTTCTTGAACAAATCACTGGGGCTTTGAAAAAGTCAGAAGAATGACCTTGCTATAGAGTGAGAGAGAAGAACTTTTCCTGTTCTCCTTTGTATGAGAAAATGCATTATATTTTGCTACATTGTGGAGCTCAGATGTAATGTTGATGGGTTTCTTTCTGAGAAAAGCGGGAGGTGGGAGAGGGAGGGGGAAGATTTCATACTGATTAATTGGCTATATAGCAGACTTTACGTTCACTTTTCTCATGTAACTCTGAGACTAAGTAAATGTGAGAGCATATATATATGAGGTGCTATTCATGAAAGTTAAAGCTAGATTTTTGTGTAGCTCATTTAATTGTTTGAGTACTAGAGATCTGCACTGGTAGAATTTCAGAGAAAATGTTTGTATTTCTGCATGCAATTCCCAACAACACATCTGCCAAGTGCATGGACTGGAATTCATTGGCTTCCATTTCATATTATGCTGTCATTCACTTACCACTCCATCGCATACATCCAGTCATTATTCAAATTTGTGCATGATTCCATTTGCAAAGGGTGCATTCACATCACCTTGTCCATCAAACAGTATTAAATATGTTTAGTTTTAGCCAATTCTCTGACATGTAGTTTTGAGAAGTACTGTTTTACTGAAGTCATAGAGTCCTACCCCATAACTACCATATTTCATATATCTGCCAACTGAATCAATTTTAAAATTATTTGTATTTATTTCACATCCTTCCTCTTCACAAAAACTTATTTCTGCCTGCTAACCTACAGAGAGGTTTTTAGATGATTATAGTGAATATTAGGGGGAATGATTCCCACTAGAATTTCAAAACATCCACCTTTGATGAACTTTAAAGCAGCTATCAGAAAAATGCAGCAGAAGAACAAATAGGATCCAATGAATGACAGCTAGATTGAATTTACTGGTTTTATTCAGCACAATGTTTTCAAATTCTTTTTATAATTATCCACCAAGTTCTGCTAAATGGCAAGACCTTTAAGTTACTTATTTAGTATAAATTATGGATGCATTATTTTTATAAATGTGCATAGTTTTCTATATGAAAACAATTATTTCTTCTCCTTTCTTAAAATTCATTTAGTGGATAAGAGAGAATACTGCACCTTCCACTTCTCCTAGACATTAGCAAGGAATTTTATATATGTACCAAACTCCCTGAATTTTTTAAGCTGTGGCTGAAATGATTTTCAGCTCAATAAAAGAAAAAGAAAAAATGACAGTCATGCAGAGGTTCTAATTCCACACACCAGCTTGTCCCACATTCTACACCCCAGCCTGTCCTACTCACTCTGATGCCTGCTGCTTAGGAACAGACATGGAAGAGTAGTCAGTGTTAGCTTCCAGTATAGATGACAGCTTGTGTGTGTGCCCCTGCAACTCATCCCCAGTTTCTGACTTGCCAGTTCTGTATTCATTAGTTCTATTGCTGAATATTAGCTCCTACGTAGGTGTGTCTCCACCCAGACAGTAGTTAAGGTTTGCAGGTTTTGGACCCAACCCTTTCAGTAGCTGATCTGCTGACAACCTATTTAATCAGAAAAAAAGTGTGTGGGGGGAGTAAAAACACGAATCTTCAAAGGAGTAGTTTAATTTGAAGATCCAGTAGGTTTTAGGATTTCCTCTAATACTAGCCTTCATCAAAGTTAGGCCTGGTGTACAATAAAAAGTTAGGCCAACCCAGCTACATCTCTCTGGGGTGTGAAAAACCCAACCTAACTCAAATTCCTTGAAAAATATTTACCACTAAATGCATCCGATGAAGTGAGCTGTAGCTCACGAAAGCTTATTCTCTAACAAATTTGTTAGTCTCTAAGGTGCCACAAGTACTCCTTTTCTTTTTGCGAATACAGACTAACACGGCTGCTACTCTGAAACCTCTCAGAATTAAAATAGTTATACTTCTATTTAGCTTAATTTACTTTGGAAGTGAATTAGACTAAATCAGATTAAGCACAGTTCTGAATAAGAGTATCCACACACGGGTTTAATGTGGTTTAATTAATCCATTTTAAATTCAAACTGTTAAGGGATTTCCCTTCGCCCTCCCCTGGTTCTTGTTATGCAGGCAATGCAATGTTTTATTGGGGTTAATCAAGAAAGAATATCCATAGCTCTGCATGCAGGTAGAGCCTTTTTTTCCCATGTCCCCCTTTCCCCTTCTTAGAAGGCATAATTATACCTGTAGTGCAAGCTCTTGGGCCCACCCCTTACAATTTATGGTCATGTTCCGTTTTGGAGGGTCTTGGGTCTTCACTACCACCTCTTTTGTATCCCATGGGAGGGGTAAGGATTGAGGTTGTGCTTCAATCAGGGACAGGCATTTATTTGGCTTTTAGTGTTTCTTATACCTTCCCCTCCATCCCCCTCACCCCTCCTGACTAGTTGCTTGACATTATCTCGGGAGAGTGGAGGCAGGACTTTCTGTCCTTCAAGTGTACACTGGTATATTAAATTCCCACTCTACCCAGCAACACTTTAGCTCTATCTATCTCTCTATCTCTTTTCATCCCATCTTCTTGTGGGCAGATGTAACACACAGTGTCTTTGTTCTTTGTTCACACTTATTAGTAAGAATATAAAAATACCAAAGCCAAATGGGCAACCAAGACCCAAAATTCTATCTCAGGCAAATATATAGGCCTGAATACTACAATATCATCACTATCACTACTAAAACAAACCTTTTGTTCTTTTGAGTTAACTTTTTTTGGATGTCTCTGTGTAGACAAGCCCTTAGATTCTAATAGCTTTTACTCCATTCTTTTATGTCATGTGACACTTCGGTTCATTATCATTTATCTTGCCGATACCAGCAAATGCATACAGAATAGTTTCTCCATACTTTCAACCCATCTGGTGTGTTGTTCCTAGTGGATAATATGTTAAGTGAGCTGTAGCTCACGAAAGCTTATGCTCAAATAAATTTGTTAGTCTCTAAGGTGCCACACGTACTCCTTTTCTTTTTGCGAATACAGACTAACATGGCTGCTACTCTGAAAACTAATCAGAGCTGTTACTGATCCTGTTTGTGTTGAAATAATCAAGCAGTGGGCTCAATCCTGAGAAGAGTGCTCAGTCCCATTGAAGTGGTACTTAAGGGCACTCAGCATCTTTCAGGAATACTCAGGACTCAGCCTACTGTGTTTAGATATAAACCGGTTAAGTGCTATGTAAATTAGAGCTGTGCAAGAAATGGTTTTCCTATCCCATGAGAATTTGAGCTTTTTTGAAAACATTTTCAGGATGAAAAGCTGAAATCTCAATGGAATTGAACTGACAATCCAAAAAGAAAAAAAATGTGCCAGGTCATTGAAATGTTTAATAATTTAAAAATGTTTTGTTTCAACTGTAACATTTTTATTTTTACTATTTTCTTGCTATAAATTAACTACAATTTTTGAACAAAAAGTAATTTTGACCTCAGCAATTTTTATTTTTAAAATGGCACAGTTTGATAATTTCCAAACTTTTGTTTTAAGTTGACATGGGAAATTTGTCCAAAATGACTCTGTCCTATCAGTCATTTCAGTTTTTGACAAAACAGACTTTATTCCAAAGAAAAAAAAAGTTTCATCAAAAACTTCCTGGTCAGCTTTAATATAAATGCCCAAAGGTTTTGGCAGACAGGTTGATTGTCTGATGTATTTCTTGTTTGTATTATCACCTTATCTTCCTTTATTTAAGATGTTTTCAATTTCAGTTTTAAAGTCACATAAAAATAATTTAAAATGATGCAGCTGTTTCTATTCATTATAAAACTTGAAAAACATTAGCTGAAAAACATTAGCTGTACAATCACCATTCACTATGTTTCATTAGCCAGTGTTTCCAACTCTCACAATTGTGTCATGAGTTTTTTCCACTGAATGCATCCAATGAAGTGAGCTGTAGCTCACGAAAGCTTATTCTCAAATAAATTTGTTAGTCTAAGGTGCCACAAGTACTCCTCTTCTTTTTACAACATTTGTGGTTTTTCTTCAAGCTCATACTCCTGAAACCATGTGATTACATGAAAATCAAATCTTTAATGGGGGAGGGGATGGGAAGAGAGTAGATTTCTAGCCTTCACAGTTGCAGAGAAAAACTTTAAAATGTGACTCCAGAACATCCTACTCACTCAGCAAACAACAAGTAGATTAATAATAATAAAATGCTTTTATTTTTTTAAATCTCGTTATTTTTAAACCATTTTCATGATTTCTGAACAGGTGGTGTTGGGACTACTGAATAAGTGATGCAGGAATCAGGCAAAAATGTAAGAAAGAGAGGACATGATTGAATAGGCTAGTGACACTGAAAGGCTAGTGTTACACATCTGTTTGCAGCCAGCCCCAGATTTACATCTGCTACCCTGTGGTTCCTTGCCAATATAGATCCTTCCTAAAATAATATCCTCTTTCTTCAGTTCCACTCATCACACGACACCCAAGACTTTTCATTTTATAAACATTTTGTATTTGACCTTAACATTTATTTAAGATTTTATGATGTTGATCATTACAAATGCAGAACTGCCTGATACATTTTGGTATATTTAATTAACATGAACAAATATGAAGTTTCCAAAATAAATCTTTCTTTTAAGAAAGTAGATTTTTAACCAAGAACCTGGGTGACTTTGCTGGAATTTCACCCCATTGACACTAGCCGAGTATCTGGCCTATTGTGTTTGTAATTTCCTTTATATTAAAACACAGCATCCTGCAAAAACAGGATGTTAATCTTTAATCATGTGTATGGTAAGTGATACATGACAAAGTAAGTATGTAACAAATAAAAGCCAGATACTTCAACAAGTACTACAAATAAGTGAGTTTTAAACTTGAATGTTTATTGAATCTTCTCATAAACAACTGCACAAAGAAAAAGAAAAACCAGTGAGCCCTGGAGTAATTTTGTGATTAGCACTTAGTGATCTGAGATCCTGACCGAAAAACATAGATCTTCAATAAGATTATGCTGGGGGATAAATTTTCCCCTTATCATTAAAGTGTGAAATCAAAAAGACTCTAGATAATTTGATATGCATCAGTGGGGGGGAGGGGAAGTGTAGTTTGCACTCTTGTCACCCAGTGCTGTGATTCTGTCGGATCTCACAAGCTACGCATAATTGAACCAGGGCAGTGCTGGATAAGCGGCATCAGTCAACACGTAGGATCTGCAAGAATGGTTTTGCTAGTAGCGTTTGTAAAAAGAAAAGGAGTATTTGTGGCACCTTAGAGACTAACAAATTTATTAGAGCATAAGCTTTCCTGAGTTACAGCTCACTTCATTTGTTTCCTTCGATCCTGAGGTCAAAGCCTCACCCTTCATTAGAGAAGCAAGGTAAAAGCATTATCATTTTAATAGCTTTCCCTATGATAAGTGTCTGCTTTTTCCAGTCCTACATCCTTCAAAACAAAAAGCTCCTCTCCCCACATGTACTTATTATTCACTGTATGAAGAAGGGGCCTTGCAGGTTGGTTCCCCATTGGAGGAGAATTCAGTAATGTGAAGCTAGGAATTTTCATAGTGTAACTTTTATTTATACCTATTCTTGAACTCAAGTGGTCACAAACTACCCCTCTTTCAGGGATCTCAACCAAAATACCACAAGGAGCAACTCTGACTCAAGAATTGATTCTAAAAAGGAAAGGTTAATGAAGAGAGCAAAATGTCCTGCTGCTTGTAACCTCTCCCCCAAAGATATTTCTATGTTTCAAAACTAACAGCAGTATTGCTCTTCTTTAAAAACTGTTCACTACTCACATGCTAAGAAAAATAACTTGTAAGACACTGTGTATAAGTGCACCATCTGGTGACTCCTGCCAGAACAAAACCTAGATGGATAAGAGTAATATGCTGATGGAGTTGTCTTTGGAATGCAGCACAAGACAGATTAACTGGTTCACCGACCATTATAACACTTTTTGCATGAGTAGGACTCTTGGCTTTGGTGTGCTGACTAACTTGGTTAATTATTTTCTAACTATATAAAATCCTTCCTATAGAATCTATTGGCTGTTAGTATTGTTTACTATGCAATTCGTGTCTTAAAACATTGTGCACAGTTGCAGAATTGCCTGATTTTACAATGCAAATTTATTTCCCTGGTGGAGAACGCTCTGTAAAGTTCATTTATTGTTTTTGCTAATCTGTGAAGAGTTTTTTGAAAAGCTTTTTTTAAAAAAAGAAAAAAAAGTAAGATATGGGTGGTCCCACAGTTTTGTTTGAAAAACAGAATTTCTCATCAGTCCATCTTGAAGATGTGAAAGATTCCAAATTGTATTCTCACAAAATTCAATATCATGAAAGATGCTCCTCTGACTCCCTGCAGTCTAGGAATGGGAGAACCTGGAGATATTTTGTGTTGACTAAAATCTGTAGAGCATTTATTAAGTTTGGATTTCACTAATCTGTTTAGAGTTGAGCAAAATATTTTCATCTAATGTTTTTAAGGAATTATTATTTTTCTTTCTTTGTAGTTTAGGCATCATAGCCACTAATGCATATTCTGTAACTGAAATTCAAGTAGCAATTCTGATGATACACAAAATGGAATAGAACAAACTAACACTCCCTTTGTTCTTTTAGCTCTGCAGTGCTAAAACAAGTAAAGAGCGGTAGAAATCTATTTTACATTGACGTGAGCAGATATAATCCAAACAGTAGATCTGTTGACTCAAAGTGCCATTTTTTTCATGATCACTTTTCTGATTATTATGGTTAAGTATAGACACAGATAAAAGGAGTTATTGAACACAAGAGGATACATTGAACTCCATAAAACTTGTGTCAGGGTTCCTTCCCCACTCTGAACTCTAGGGTATAGATGTGGGGACCCGCATGAAAGACCCCCTAAGCTTATTTCTACTAGCTTAGGTTAAAACTTCCCCAAGGCACAAAGTCTTTTGCCGTTGAATTAGGTAAACGTTGCCACCACCAAGTGATTTAACAAACAATCAGGGAAAGGACCACTTGGAGTTCCTATTTCCCCAAAATATCCCCTCCAAACCCTTACACCCTCTTTCCTGGAGAGGCTTGAGAATAAACAAGATGAGCACAAACCAGCTTTGGAATTTTAAGACCCAAAAAAACCCAATCAGATTCTTAAAAAACACAACTTTATTAGAAAAACAAAAAAAGATAAGGGAACAACTCTAAGATCAGAATGGAAGATAATCTTACAGGCAGTCAGATTCAAAACATAGAGAATCCCTCTAGGCAAAACCTTAAGTTACAAACAGACACAAAAACAGGAATACACATTTCCTCCAGCACAGCGAATTTTACAAGCCAAAACAAAGAAAACCTAACACATTTTCTAGTTAGATTATTTACTAATTTTACAGGAGTTGGAGGGCTTGCATCCTTCATCTGTTCCCAGCAAAGGTATTACACAGACAGACAAAACCTTCCCCCTCCCTCCAGATTTGAAAGTATCTTGTCCCCTCATTGGTCATTTTGGGTCAAGTGCCAGCCAGATTACCTGAGCTTCTTAACCCTTTACAGGTAAAATGACTTCGCCTCTGGCCAGGAGGGATTTTATAGCAGAAGATTACCCTTCCCTTTATATTTATGATAACTTGTATGCAGTTTTCTTTGATAAACTATAATCCCCAGTTAGCCTCTGGAAATCAAAATGTGATACATTTAAAATCCTACCCTTGCAATAACCTGCATTTTAACAGATATGTTTGGTTCATAGTGGCTTTTACTTTACCCTGAAAACAGCTTGTGTTGGTGTTAATTAAGTCCTCAGTTCATTTGCTAATGAAAAGGTGTCAGAAATGTATGTAGTTTGTTTACAATTTAATTAAAGTGAACCTTTATTAATTTATTCAGACAATTTACTACAGTTTAAGCACAATCAGCATAGGATAATACAAAACAAACAGACAGATTTAAGAGAGAGAAATAAAATACCAAAGGAAAAAAATATATAAAGAAACAATGAGCAATTAAATTAACACGGTAAGCTAAATTCTACTCTCACTCATTGGAATTATCCTGGATTTACCCCGATGTGTCTTAGATCACAATCTGGCTACATTTCAAGTTCTGACCTCACTTCTCCCCTAGAAAAGAAGTCATCTCTTCATCACTCCTCCTCCCCCTCCTCCCAAGTACCCTGTTTGAGGTCAGCTCTTAGGTTTAATAGAAGGGTGTCAGAGTCTTTACCAACAGTTTAAGTTTAGTGATATCCTTTCCCCCCGCCCCGCCCCCCGGGCAATTACAAACAGTAACAAAAAGCTCCCTGGTTATGGGCCTGATGCAAGTCTCATTGAAGTAAATGGGAAGAGTCTCACTGACTCCACTGGGCTTTGAATGAAGCCCTGTTAGCTTAGGTCCAGATTCAGCATGGTACTTAAGCATGAGAAGTACTGTAAAAATCAGTGTGACTGCTGATTGCATCCAAGGTTACATTTAAGCATGTGCTTTAATTACCTTGCTGAATTACTTTTGCAGCCTTTCAGTTTTAGGGCCTGAGTCTGCACCCATTCAAGTGAATGGCAAAAATTACCAGTGGTGTTTTAAGAGGCATAGGTTCAAATGCAGTTGAGCTATCTCTAGGTAGAAATTTCAAATCCACAAATACAAGACTTTTCTTTCTAAAGGTTTTAGACCGCAATAAATCTTGTTTCTTTATTATAATAAAAATGGGGATAAAGTCATAGAGTAGAAAGAAACTTGGGTGCTAAAGGCAAAGAAAGAAAAAGCTCCAGTTAATTTCTTTTCCAAAGGCCATGCAAGAGGACCAAATTCTGATCTCATTTATGTTTACTTGCTAAAGCCTGATCAAAAGCCCCATAGTTTTTTTCCTTTGACTTCAATGAGCTTTTGATCAGGTCCAAAGTGAATAAATGGCCAGTATTATATTTTAAAATATGAAGGTCAGGATTTGGGGGTTTTTTGTTTGTTTGGTTGGTTTTTTTTGAGGAAGGTTTTTTTTTTTTTAAGTCTCTTACAACAGCACATCAAGGGATTAAGTGTATTGTAGGTAAAATCCTACAAATAGTAGGAGACAATGGAGATTTCACTCAGGCTCTAAGCATTTAAAAACACAGAATAATATTTATCAAAGTGTAAAATGTAATGATAGCCAATTATTTGTAGAAATTTATGTCACACCGTGATCAAGACCTATTTACATAGATAAATTTGAGATGGTAGAAACCTATTAGGTGAATTAGTCTAGAACCCCCTGTATTCCAATGTGGGTTGTTCCCTGAAATGCTTTATCCAGGGCATTTTAGATCTCCCAAGCGATGAATTGCTTCACTCGGCTCTCATAGTGACAGAACATGGGTGCTTTAAATCTTCTTGTTGACATCATTGTAATTCCCCTGTTCTATATGAAGACTTTTTAGAAAATAATGCTTTGTAGACACATAAAAGTTCAAAGAAAAAATTTGGCCCATCTATTCCATCCCATTTCCGATTGGTATAATAACCTTGCTCTTCTGTGCTCATGAAAATTAGTAATATAATTGATTTTAAACAGGAATATTGTGGGCAGATACTGTGCAGTCTTCTTTAATGTTCTGCCAGTATACTTCAATCCTTACTTCTGTTATTCTGGGGTTAGCCCTTTCTGGATCAGAAACAATGAGTAATTTTATTTTGAGTAGCAGCCGTGTTAGTCTGTATTCGCAAAAAGAAAAGGAGTACTTGTGGCACCTTAGAGACTAACAAATTTATTAGAGCATAAGCTTTCGTGAGCTACAGCTCACTTCATCGGATGCATTTGGTGGAAAAAACAGAGGGGAGATTGATATACACCCCCCCTCTGTTTTTTCCACCAAATGCATCCAGTGAAATGAGCTGTAGCTCACGAAAGCTTATGCTCTAATAAATTTGTTAGTCTCTAAGGTGCCACAAGTACTCCTTTTCTTTTTATTCTGAGATGTACTTTTAATAGAGCATTAAAATAAGACCATCAGAGCCATTTCCACAAATCCAATGAACATTTAACTCCATGTCATTATCATCATTAGAGCTAGTCAAATAATTAAAACAAATATTGAATGAATTATTTGATTAATGAGGAAAATAGCTGAATCGCATAGTCATCAAATAGTACTAAACCTGCTTTAGTCATTATCCTCATAATGTTGTTATCCTTATTTATTGAGCGCTGTCAATGTGCACAGACTTGTATAAAATAGAGGAAGGGAGTGTCTCCCATCCCCAGAGCCGGATTTACATCTTACATGCCCGTAGGCACTGCATCTTCAGCCCGCCCCTCTGGCCCCTCTCCCCCGCCTACAGCCTACCTTCATGTTTTCTGTAAAAAAATGAAATAAAAACGATAATTTAAATATAGTAGAATATATATTCTACTCAAAGATATGAACACCAGAGTTACAGACTTATCGGTCAACTGGACAACCTGTGGAACCAGAAATCTTAAGTCAGGCAACAGTTCAGACAAAAAAGAAAAAGGAAATACTATACTGCCTCAGGGCATTAGCCACAGAGGGTTGGGGCTGCAGCTACAGGGATGCGGGGAATAGGGCTCCTGTCTTCTGACCCTCAAGAGCACCAGGACTCGGGGCTTTAGATGGGGGGAGCACTGGGGCTCAGGGCTTCAGCCCCTCAGCTCTGTTCCTGCCTTCAGTCCCTCAGCAGGCTCTGGGGCTTGGGGCTTTAGCGACGAGGGAAGTGCTGGTTTCAGTGACAGCACTCCCCCCCATAGCTAAAACCTTGAGCCATTTCCCCCACTGAAGTAGGGACCAAAGCCTGTGGGGAGCCCCAAGTCCCAGTTCCCCCCATGGGGCTGAAGCCAGGAGTGGAACTGTGGGGCTGAAGTCCTAAGACCTGGCATTCCCTGCGAGGCTGAAACTGGGAGCCGATGCCCCAACCCTAGCACTCCCCATAGGTCTAAAGCACTGAGCTCCAGTACTCCCACAGGGCAGAAGCCCAGAGCCTCCCACTTGGAGTTCTAGCACCCTGAGAGTCAGAAGCCCTGACTTCCCGTCCCCTGCCCGGAGCCATGACCCCCTTTCCCCACCCTGCAGCTGCAGCTCCAACCCCCATGTGGCTGAACTCTGTAACCTCTTCTTCAGAGTTACGAAACATTCCAGATTTATGGACAACCTCTATTCCTGAGGTTTCCATAACTCTGAGATTCCATTATATTAATGTTTAACATTCAACCCACTTTTAGGAGCCCCTAGAACGCCGGCACCCCTAAGCACATGCCTGCTGTGCCTAATTAGAAATCCGTCCCTGCCCATCCCACAGGGTTTACTTTCTAAAACAGACATTTTCAAATAAGAAAAAGCTAGTCCTCTAGCTCAATACATAGCGCTCGTGCTGGATGCGAGAATTTGACAGAGGCAGCTTAGCTGAGCTATCATTGTCTAATCACACAGGATTGTTGGAAATTTCCCCCAAATCCTTAGAAATCATTCAGCAGCATTCAGGTTTGACTATAAGCAACGGAAGAAATTAGCATGCTTGAAATTGTTTAGGAATCTACTCTAGAACAAGAGAGGTCTTTCTTCTATTAATTCCTTCTTTCTTGATGAGCAGAATCACAGAGAGAAATGATCCTCAGCCACATTGCTCTTGATTTTGCTAAATTGAATGACCCTATATTTAGAAAAATGCATATAAAATTGTTCAGACTACAGTGAGCATGAATCCCAGTAGGATGAATTTATAGAAGTGTTTCAATCACTCTTCATTTTTCTGTAGTAATTGTGTCAAGATAGATTTCAAGACAAAGTGCAGATGCTTTAAAATATGTTCCTTGAATCACCACTCCCTGTGCAAATTGTGTGTGTGTTTGTGAAACTATAATGGCAATTTGACAAATAGATTATTCTGTCACATTCACATATTTCCCTGGCATTCTTCTGCACAAATAGAAAGAAATAGGTGAGTAAATGTCATCATTTCTCTCTTGGTCTTTATAGTGAGAATTTGAAGAGAAATCCAGAATAGCACTGGTTATCAATAGATTGATTAGAAAGGGGGTGGAAATGTCATATTCATGTTAGTGATATAGCTTTAAACAGTTAAAGGCTAGGTCCTGATCTCAGATACATAGCATGTATGGTTATGAATCCAAATAAGGAAAATACACCTTTAGGATGAGAAATGTATACTTGATACTAGAATCTCTTTCAGATTTAGAAAAATGCTCTGTTCTGATTTCTTCTTTATTAACATCATACACTCTCATATTGAACCTCCAGTGCTATAAGATAGAGCATAAGCACTTTAGAAGAAAAGACCACATCATTTACGGTGTACTTTTCAAAGGATACAAATGCCCTGTCGTTGCTATTAATTTCTGATACTTTCCTCAACATTACAGTTTAATAAGGCCTCTAAGTGCCTCAAAAAATGTTTTTCCAGGTCAGTTTGGAGCATGATGTTTCTCTCTCACTTTCCTTTTGTTGTCCATATTTGTTGTCCATATTGCCTTGAGTTAGTATTACCTTTATAGGAGAGAATTAGAGCCTGTCACTAAAGGCAACAAGAAATGTGTAATTCAATATTAGAATCGGAATTAAAACAAACAGATCTAAAGATGGAGGTTAAACTAATTCAGACCATACATAGGTAGTGTACTGTTGTTTATAGCTTTATTGTGCTCTTGTATTATAGAACAAATAGGACATTTGTATGCGCAGGGTTAAGACTATTGTTGCATTAACACAGTACATGTAAAAAGCTATGCCCTCAAATTCATCATCTTCAATCCAGTAAGCATAGTAATCTTTGTATTATTATGATGATCAATCTAGAACAAAAAGTATCTATGAAAATTCAATATTCTATGAATGCTGCTTTCAATGTGTGTTTATAAATATCCAATGACAAGTACCTCTCCTTTGCAAAGCTAAGATATAATACAGTTCTCTCACTCTCCCCTAAGATAAAAGAAGCATGTACAAAATAGTCTTAGCAATACAAAGTAGCTTGAAGCAGATCAGAATCAATATCTGACCTCATTTCCCCCCCTACCTATTTGCCAAAGTAAGATATTTAGTTAGTGCATATGACACCCATATTAAGGACAGAAAGAGGGGGAAAATAATTTAATTAATTTAATTATTTAATGCCAGTGACTATCTTAAAAGCAGATATTAATTCCCTTCACTTGAGATTGTTTACTTTAATGGAATAGTAATCATCTGCCTAGAACTTTTGCTAAGGTTTTCTTCATTTGTTCCTTTTCTGTCTATTGTACTCACTCTGTAAGTTGTTTTTTATATATATTTTGTGTTAGTGAAGTGGAAGGTAGAATTGTGTGAAAAGTTTAGGTAGGTGAATAGACCTTACCGCTTGGCTTCCCATCCCAAAATGTTACCATGGAAACCATTACATTCTGAATTTCCACCAAGTACATTGAAAACATCCACTCTTTGCTGGCTTATTTTCAGGGCTCTGCTAGAAGTAAGGACGTTTCCAGTACACAAAATCCTTTATTTTGGCACAAATTAAACTCAGTCAGCAGTGCACAGTGAAGGATGATGGGGAAGAATGGTCAATGGGTAAATCACACTTGCTGTAACCCATTGTCCTGAGCTCAGCCGTATATTTTTGGGTCAACAAATTGCTAAATCACAGTAGAACAACTTTGAAAACAAGGGATTTCTTTTTGAACTGCTACTCAAAAATTTCTGAGCCCAGGAAAGTAGAAACCCCTTTAAACTTTTCTGTATATCCCAAGTCTCTTTTTATCTCCAGTTCTTAAACCCTTCACTTCCTTCCCCCACCCCCACAATGGAATCAAAGACATTTTTAGGAGAATCTTTGCACCAGAAGTATCATATCCATCCCCTTCCCCTGAAGACTCTCTCCTGATATTAAATTCTTGAATATTTTGTTGTTGTGCTTTCTTTAAAAAGTTTGCCTTTGTTAGGAAAGTAAGATGGTGGTGGTATAGAGTAACTTGCTGATTTTTATTTAAATTAGTGATGGATGAGGTCCGATAATTGGGCAAAAGTTCAGATCCTTAAGAACAGATCCTTATAAAACCTCTTAAGTCTGCACAACATGGCTAGAAATCTCAGGCAAAAAAAAAACTTCTTGAAACAGTTTTGATCTTTTTTTTTTCCTGGTTGGTCCAGAGATAGCTGAAGAATATGCTCTTTTGGTATTAAGCACTTCTAACTCCAAACAGAACAAGAAATGCAGAAACACAACTAAAATGTAACAGTCCTACTTGTGTTTGCTTACTTTTTCCAAACTAGTTTACCTATTGCTGATCTGAATAATCTTTTCCAGTTTCTTGAGACCTAATCTTCTGAAATGAAAAGCAGTAAAGGAGACTAGATCTATGGAAACGTTGTTAAAAAGAAATTGGTGGAAGTGGGAAAACTAACTGCAACCCAACCCCAGATTAAAAGTTTTCTTTTTTTTTCTTCCCCCTTTCCCATACACTAGAGAGCTCAAGAGGCAGCAGAAGGAAAGAAGCATACAGTCATTGGCAATACCCCAAAATCACAGGATCAAGTACATCTATAGCATTTCCCTCAATTTCTACATTTACTGGAATCATTGTAGTAATCCAGGAACACAGGATCAGACTTTTCTAAGTAACAGTGGCTGGAAATGGAAGGAAAAGAGCACCAGTGACTAATGATCAAGGGTGAAATTCGGTTCCCATTGAGGTCAGTGGCAAACCTCCATTTAGTAAAATCTTCAATAGCACTTAAGTCAATGAGATTTAGGTGCATTAAAAATGTTACTCAGTATCTAAAAACATTTTGCCTCTCATTCATCTTAATTCTACAAAAAGATATCTGTTAAAATGAAGGTCTCCTTCAGCGCCCCCCTATCCCTCAGGACTTTAGCCCCAAATCCATAAGCTTCTTGAGTCATTTGCATGAGGTCTAGGATGGCTTCTCACATTGCACTCACATAATTGTTGAATAGTTCATTAGCTGTCAAATCCTCCCTAGGCTAAAAGCTTCAAGTAAGTTCCCTTTATTAATCTCTTCTCTTTTAAGCTCCTAAAATTTATTTCCCATGAATACAGTACACACACACACACACACACAAAGTATTTAATAGCTTCCACATTATGCGGGCAGGTCTAGGTAGCCCTCTGCTGGAGGCAACCCTTTAACCTGCTTCAAAAGCATGAGGGAATTACCTGCAGGAGTACTGAGACTTAACAGAACTCTAACCACTCAGATTAGAGTATTGCAGCAACTCTCCCTCTTCCTCCTCCACACCAGAAGTCCACAATATGCAAACAGAACCCAGGTAAATGTTCATTCTATCAGCCCTACACTCTGCAATCAATGCACCGTGAAATTCCCAATAAGGCAAGTTCTAAGACTGTAATGCCCATTGTGCCAAATAATCAAAACCTTACTATATTATTGGCCTATCTGAAAAAGTACTCAACCTGCTTTTATATCCTCTGTTACCTGTCCCTTAGCTCCAGCTCTTTTAGGAGTTGATCTGAACAGAACCACAGAACTGTTTGAGGTTGACTCATCTCAGATGAATACTGTGCTCAATGAATGTTTGCCCAGGTATGTTTCATACCTTTAGGATATCCCTAGAGATATACATATATCATTATGAAAGTGCACTTTATTCTGTGGAAATGTGAATATCTTGATATTTGTGAAAAATCTGGATATCTTGGTCTTTTTCAATGTTTTAATATGATTTATTTTGCCTCTAGAATCCATTTGTTGGGCACAAATAAAATGAGATCTCTTTTTCTCCCAGTATAACCACCAGTTATATATACATTTGAACCTCTATCCAAATACTGAGACATCTTGAGATCACCAGATCTTGCATAATTCTGGCCACATCAGTAGCTCCCTCTCTGGGACATTTTTAGATGTGTGAAAACAAACACTAATACTAGACCCACACACCGCTAGCTATGACTAACCTAACTGACTATTGAATGTTGTCAGTTCTCCATACTGATGCAGATGAAAGAGTTATCTCATTAGAAAGCTGAATAAAGAACTTTGTGGTTTGACACTGGAAGTTTGGGGTGGTTCAGCATTATAGGACACGCCTTTCAGATTTTAAAATGAGGGTCATGCCATAACCATTTACCCTCAAGCATTTCCTGCTAGTGTAACTTTACCTTTTCAGGGAAATCACTAGACTTTCTTCCTGTTGTATCCTTGGGGGCAGAAGTTTTAGGAAGAAATAACTTGAGACACAGAGAGCTGTAAACCTTAAAAGCAGTCATTTATTGCCACACACTGAACTGACCAAAGCAGCCAAAACTGGCTGGGCTATCCCCTAATAATCGAACTCAGTTGCCATAGCAACAACAAGATTCTATTACCACCACAACCAAATACACAACACTTCCTACAGACAATCCATTCCTGTGAAGACTATACGGTTTGTGCCATTCATTTTAGCTGCTGGGTCTGAAACCATAAACTGGATTATTTTGGTAGTTATAAAACAACATGCTGGGTGAAATGCAGTTTGGCAGTAGTGCAGTCCTCTAAAGGTCTTTACCCCTTCCCTCCCCCCTCTCTCTCTGTCTTTTAGGGAAATAAAGTGGAATCAAGACATCAAAATATCCCCAGGCTTTTCAAGAACTTTTTCTGTTTACTACCTGTGCCCTCTCCAATCCATTTTTAACTTACTAAGCAAACAAATCCAGTAAGAAACGGTGTTCAGCTAAATCTCTAAATGAAAACATCTGTTATAGGAAAATTCATCCTTGGGTATTTTATCTTGTCTTTCAACTTTGAAAACTAATTGGCTCTTAATGATTTCTGTGGGTAAATATACTTTGTTAAGTGGTCTCTGTTCACTGGCATATAGACCTGGGTGAATGTTACAAGAAATATGTGTGAACATGCTCTACATTTTCAAACAAATTTTCTTTGACCGCATTTATAGCCCTTTTGTGCTGACTTGCCATGAATATTTTAGCAAATGGGCTTACAGTCAGAAAATACACTGAAATCATGAATTTTAAGTAAGGCTGTCGATGAATCACAGTTAACACACACAATTAAATCAAAAAAGTTAATCGTGATTTAAAAAATTAATCACGATTAATCACAGTTTTATTTGCACGGTTAAACAACAGAATGCCAATTGAAATTTATTAAATATTTTGGATGTTTTTCTACATTTTCAAATATATGTATTTCAATTACAACACAGAATACAAAGTGTACAGTGGTCACTTTATATTATTATTTTATTACAATTATTTGTTCAGTAAAAATGATAAACAAAATAAATAGTATTTTTCAATTCACCTCATACAAATACTGTCGTGCAATCTCTTTATCATGAAAGTGCAATTTACAAATGTAGATTATTATTTTTTGTTACATAACTGCACTCAAAAACTAAACAATGTAAAACTTTAGCGCTTACAAGTCCACTCAGTCCTACTTCTTATTTAGCCAACCTCTAAGACAAACAAGTGTGTTTACATTTATGGGAGATAATGCTGCCTGCTACTTATTTACAATGTCACCTGAAAGTGAGAACAGGCATTTGCATGGCACTTTTCTAGCCAGCATTGCAAGCTATTTATGTGCCATATGTGCTAAACATTCGTATGGCCCTTCATGTTTCAGCCACCGTTTCAGAAGACATGCTTCCATGCTGATGACACTCATTTAAAAAAATGTGTTAATTAAATTTGTGACTGAACTATTTGGAGGAGAATTGTATGTCTCCCACTCTGTGTTTTACTTGCATTCTGCCATGTATTTCATGTTATAGCAGTCTCAGATGATGACCCAGCACATGTGTTCATTTTAAGAACACTTTCACTGCAGTAGTGGACATGCTTTCAGAAGTCTTAAAAGAGCAACACTCTGAAGTGGAAACTACAGAACCTAAGCCACCAAAAAAGAAAAATCAACCCTCTGCTGGTGACATCTGACTCAGATGACGAAAATGAATGTGTATCGGTCCCCAGTGCTTTGGATCATTATCAAGCAGAACCCATCATCACCATGGATTCATGTCGTCTGGAATGGTGGTTGAAGCATGAAGGAATATATGAATCTTTAGTTCATCTGTCATGTAAATATCTTGCGACACCAGCAACAACAGTGCCATGTGAATGCCTGATCTCACTTTCAGGTGACATTGTAAATAAGATGAGGGCAGAATTATCTCCTGTAAATGTAAATAAACTTGTTTGTCTGAGTGATTGGCTGAAAAAAGAAGTAGGACTCAGTGGATTGTAAGCGCTAAAGTTTTAGATTGTTTTATTTTTGAATGCAGTTATTTTTTTGTACATAATTCTACATTTGTAAGTTCAACTTTCAGGATAAAGAGATTGCTTTAATATACTTGTATTAGGTGAACTGAAAAATACTGTTTCTTTTGTTTTTACAGTGCAAATATTTATAATAAAAAATATAGTGAGCATTTTACACTTTGTATTCTGTGTTATAATTTGAAATCAATATATTTGAAAATGTGGCAAACATCCAAAAATATTTCAATAAAGGTATTCTATTATTGTTTAATAGTGCAATTAATCATGGTTAATTTTTAATTGCTTGATAGTCCTAATTTTAAGCAAATATTGCATAAAGATTAATTAAAGTAAGGCTTCAGACCTGCAAACCTCCCTTTAAATGAATCCTCCTGATGTTAATGGAGCTACCAGACAGATTTCTTGCAAGATCAGGGTCTACATTTTGAATTTGTAATCTTTTGATTTCAAGGACCACTGTGAAGGTTTAGTCTTACCTCCTGCGTAACACAAGTTCTAGAACTTCCCTGAATTAATTCCTATTTGAGCTAGAACGTAACTTTTAGAAATACATCCAATCTTGATTTAACATTCAACTTGATGGAGAGTCTACTAGAATGGTTGGTTAGTTTTTCCAATAATTAATTACCCTTGCTGCTAAAGATTTGAAACTTATTTCTAGTCTGAATTTATCTAGCTTTAACTTACAGCCATTGGAATCTAGTTTTGTCTACTGGATTGAAGATCCCTCTTGTCACATTTTTGTTCCCCTGGGTAGGTACTTATAAACTCTGATCCCCCTTAGTTGTCTTTGTTAAGATAACTAGATTGAGATCCTTGAATCTATCATTATAAAATAAATTTTCCAACCCTTTAACCATTCTTGTTTTTCTTCTATGAACCCTCTTGAATTTAACTGTCTTCTTGAATTGTGGACAAGAATGGACACAGTATTCCAGCAGTGACTTGGTACACCGATACCAAATACAGATGTAAAAAAACTTCTTTGCTCCTACTCAAGATTCCCGATTGTGCATCCACATTAGTGCTTTTGGCTACAGCATTACCCTAATAGTTCACGTTCAGCTGATTATCCACCATGACCACGAAACCTTTTTCAAAGTCTCTGCTTCTCAGGATAGAGTCCTCCATTCTGTAAGCATGGCCTACATCCTTTGTTCCCAGATGTATACCTTTACATTTAGCCATATAAAAGCACATATTGCTTGCTTGTGCCAAGCTTACTAAGTGATCCACTCTGCTCTGTATCAGCAACCTATCCTCTTCATTATTTGCCACTCCCCAGATCTTTGTGAAATCTGCAAACTTTATCAATATTTTATTCCAGGTCATTGAAAAAAATGTTGAATAGCATACAGCTAAAAACCAATTTCTCTTTGGCCTCAGTAAAAAAGACATCCACTCAATGATGATTTCCAGTTTACAATTACTTTTTCAGACCTGTCTGTTAGCCAGTTTTTAATCCATGTAATGTATTCCACATGAATATTGTATCATTCTATGTTTTTATCAAAATTTTGTGTGGTGCGAAGTCAAATACCTTACAGAAGTCTAAGTATATTAAATCAGAATTGTTACCTTTTATCAACAAAATTTGTAATGTCATTTAAAAAAATCAAGTTAATTTAGTAGAATATATTTTCCATAAGTCCATATTGACTGGCATTAAGCATACAACCCTCCTTGAATTCTTTACTAATTGAGTCATGTAGCAGTCATTTCATTATTTTTCCTAGGATCAATGCCAGGTTGATAGACCTATAATTTTCTGGGTTGTCCCACTTACCCTTTGAAAATATTGGCTTTCTTCCAGTGTTCTATAACTTCCTTTGTGTTACAAGGCTTATTGAAAATCAATATAAACAGTCCAGAAAACTCCCTAGCCATCTCTTTTAAAACTCTTGGATGCACATTATCAAGAACTGCTGATTTTAAAATATCTAACTTTAGTGTCTATTCTTTAACATCTTCCTCAGGTATTGTAGAATGGAAAAAGAATTATCATCATATGATATCACTATGTGACCTTTTTGCCCCCATAGACAGAACAAAAATATTTATTGATTTCTTCTGCTATTCTGCATTGTTGCTGAAATTTCTGCCATTTCCATCTAGTAATGGACTAGTACCATTGTTAGGATTCTTTTAGCTCCTAATATACTTAAAAACTCCTCCTTATTCTTTTTAACAGCTGGATATAGATTTCTCCTTTATATCCTTTTACTTCCTTTATCAATTTTCTACAATTCCTAGCTTCTGGTTTATATCCACTATTATCAAATTCTCCTTCCTCTTATTTGTTGTATATTGGTTTTGGTTTTAAATAGCTGCCTTCGCTTCCTATCTAAGCCAGGGTTGTTGTTGTTTGTTTGTTTAAACCAACGTTGCCTGCTATCTCAATTTTCAGATTGTGGCTTTTAGGGCATCCAGTAACATATTATTAAAAACTTACCAATTACCATTCAAATGTTTCTGTTTAAATTCTTTCTCCTAACCAATTTGTCTCATAATAGTTTTCAGCTTTGTGAATCTTGAATAATTGTACTAAACCCCTGATTTTAAGACTTATATTTTACTCAAGTGGAGAAAAGAAACATGTCTTTTGAACTATGTGTCCACTTAAAAAAATCTATTTTTTTAATATTTAAGGAAATAGGGGAGAATTATTTTAAATTATATTAGCAATGGTACCATGCTGCAAAGAAACATAAAAAACAGATTGTGACATACTGAGGGCATAATCTAAACTGATGATCAGCTTTGTCACCTCAGCTCTCTAATCTGGGGTATATTTTTATACTGCTTCACTGTGAGAACTACTACTTCTGGTCTGCTCTCACACAGCCTCCAAGCATGTAAGTTACTCCAATTTATATTGTATGATTGCTGCGGCCAGCCATTCTTGAATTACACGACAGAATGACACTAAACTTCCAGACCCAGATCTTCCCCAGAAATATACGGTTTGTACTTTCCAGTGATCTCCTGGAGAACACAAGCTCATATAAATCCTTTATTTGATTAATAGAAAATAATATGCACAAATCCTGTTATCCCAAGTGAAGTTTCCCAAACATTTTAATCCAAACACACTGGTTTAGATAAAACAATAAACAAGTTTATTAACTACAAAGAGAGAGACCTGAAGTGAATACAAGTAATAAGGCATAAAAGTCAGAACTGGTCACAAGAAAAATAAAAGTAAAACATAACTAATGCCTAACTTAACAAACTAGAGTGAGTTCAAAGCAAGGTCTTTCTCACCACATGTTTCAATAGCCTTAGTGGTTCAACTTCTTTTAGTCAGGATTCCTCTCCCAGTCTAATGCTGCTTCCTTTGTTCTTCAGGTGTTATAGATGCTGTAGCCAGAGAGAAAGGGAGGAATTATTTGCATCTGCCCTCCTTTCTTATTGTTCTTTCCCTTCTTTGAGATGCACTGCCAGCTGAAGTCCAGGATACAAAAAGTCTGTGTGAACGGGAACCTCCAGCTGTTTCTTGTCTCTGAGAATCTGGTTTGGCTGCTCCACAGATTTGGAATATGTCTTAGTAACACCATACAGTGGAATCATATAACTTTATGTACTATGTTGTCACATACATTTTATTAGGACAGTATTGACCAGTGAATTATGAATTTTCAAATGATACCTCACAAGGCATACTTGTATAAATGTTATCATAACACTGTTCAAGGGGTAAATACTGGGGCACAGACCATTGTATGGATGGCAGAGGAAGTCGAATGTATTGGAGGAAGTGGTGTATTTCTGTATGTTGCATATTTATATTCAGAAATATTGGGACAAGCATCAGAACACCAATTCTATAATGATTAAATGACAACTGCTTGGTGAATCCTTGGGTTTCCAATTGACAATACAGACTTTGAAAAGCATAGACTATGTTGCATATAGACTTATTTAGTGCCATTACAATTCCAGTAACTGGACGTTGAATTGTAAGTGTGATGCTGGCAGACCAATGCTTTAGATCTCAGCTGAGTACTTACAAATTCAGTGCTGGAAACCAGTCCAGTGCACCTATGTGTTAGTATGGTTAAGCTGGGTATTGGACTTACACAGTGTGTTTAGATTTTTTGAAATACTTGTAAATTGCTGTATGCATTGATCTCACTTATAATTTCTTTATCACATGCAATAAGGTAATATTTAAGTTTTTGTTTTGTATCTGTAAAAAATATTTATGCTGAAACTGTGAACCCAGTCAGAAGGGATCATCTCCTCCATTGAATAGGCCTATGAAAATTAATTGGGCCATTGTGGAACATCACAATATAGAACACCCTGAAGAGGCTATGTGTTAAAGGGCTCATCCCACCAACTTGAATTCTGGAAGAAAAATAAAAATCACTGACAAGAAAATATTTAGTCTCTCTTGTGGTTTGGACTTTCACAAGACTGGAGCTATGAAACAGAAGCAGAGATCCATATGATCAGCCTGGGTTAGTCCTAAAAGATGTTCAAAGCTGACACATTACTACAACTCTGTCACATTTTAAAACCGTAGACTGTAACTCATTTGTGTACATATCTTTGCTTGCTTTAACCTTGTAATAAGTCTATCATTTATTTTCTTAGTTAATAAATACTTATAAAGTTTACTATGGGATTTGTCTACAAACATATTTAGTGTGAGATCTAAGGTACAAATTGACCTGGGGTAAGTAACTTGTCCTTTGGGACTAGGAGTAACCTGAATATTTTGTGATCTTTGCCAACCATCTATTACTAAGACTAGCTTGCCTGGGTGGCAAGATAGACTAGAATGCCTCAGGGAGACTGTCAGCGACTCCATAGGAAGACTGTATGGTGCTTTAGGTGTTCACATTTGTTATTGGGTTGGTGAAATCTAATTATAGAACATGCAGCCAGTTTGGAGTTTCTGCCCTGCTTTTTTGACAATCTGGCCTGAAGCTGGCACTCACTATCATGAGCCACTCCAGACAGTATGACAGTAAGCTCTTGGGGTAATGCATGTTGTTTATTATATGTTTGTACAGTGTCCACAACAATGGGGCCAAACCTTGTTGTGGCATTTAGGTGCTTCCATAATACAAATTTTATTATAATAATTAAAAAAAGGAAATATTCCTCACTATAGATAGTTGGTATAATAAAATCTGGGAGACTATGGTGATGGATAAATTGGCTCACTAAATAAGGACACAAATATCTGGATTCATCATAGTTTTGTAATTTTATACTTTAGATTTGTAAAAAATTGGGTTAGCAACTAGAGACTTGCTGTCTCCATTGAACTCAATAGGAGTTTTGCCATTGACTGAAAATGGACCAGGATTTTACCCCATGTTGATAGAGGTGTTGGTATAATATAAAAGTCCTCGGGGGGCATCTGGCTGCTCTCAAAATATGAATATTAATAGTTGCAAAGTGTCTTTCATGTACTGGGTTTTCAGAAACAGAGAAGTCACCTGTGATAAAACTATAGAACTCACAATATTTTTGAATATTAAACTTTTAAATGTAGACATGGTCCTCCTTGCAGATTTGTAACATAAATAATGAAGGACTAGAAAAAAAATAAGAAATTGGAACACTCAATGTTGGAAAAGAAGTGCAAAAGATGAGACACTGAAATGCAAAGAAGTAATCTAGATTCATGTAACAATAATCCTTATATTCGTATGTTAGATGATACCCTTAGATGTGAATTCATGTATAATGGATACAATATGTACCTGGTTCTAAAGATCTTAGAGAGATTGAGATTTTCAAAAGAGCCTATGTCGGTTAGGTACCTAGCTCCCATTAAAATCCCAATAAAAGTTAGTGACCTAACTTTCATAGAAGCCTTTGGAAAATCCAGAACTTGAGACCTCTATGATAAAATTGGAAATCCTCTCTCCTCTGTGAGATATTATCACAGTTGTGGTCAGTGGAGATACCAGAACTGAAGATCCATCAGTTTAAAAGAAAGGGGTTATTCTCTGCTAGATCCCTGCCTCTTTGGAGCTCACTTACGCTCAGTCTGTAACACCCTTGTTACTTAACCTTCAGATCACACTGCATATCTTATCTTCTGTCCATGGCCTATAAGGAGTAGGGAGATGGGTGAGGCAAGGGAATAATAGAAGGAGGACTTATGATGATTTTATTGGTGTAGTTTATTTAATTTATTATATTTATGTTGCTGCTGCTATATCGTGATCTCTGGGTAATGGGGGGGGATTCTGTTTGTCATTAAGTGTACTATAAGAGAATGTCAAGTGTTCCCAGAGCTTAGGATGGACACATGTGTTTAATGTATTAGAAATCTGCATAAATACGTATAGCTGAGGCCTGGCCTGACATGAATAATTAACACATGGAGGGAGCCCTCATTTCTTGGAGGATAGGATTAGGGAGGGAAACAGATCATTAGGCTGAAGTAAATGGGTCAGTAGGCGAAAAAGACAGAATGTCTGAGCCAGCTAAGATAAAAGGGAGAACTCCCAGGGAACCCTTTACTAACAATGGACAAGATAAGTTAGGAATGTAAAGAGGAGGTCAAGCATGGACAGAACATGATGCACAGGGACTGATTCCTTCAAAGCCAAGCCAACAATGTGTGATATAATGTATAGTAAATGTATTGAGAGGTGTAAATATATATGAAGAGAGAGGGTTTCTGTGTAACTTTGGCAGTGTGGTACACCTTATATCCACCCCCCACACTTGAGTCTGATCAGCTCAGCATAATGTTGCTATATGCCAGATAAAGGAACCTGAGTGCTGAAATCTGGAATCTGAGCATTTTGGATCCCAGAGAACTGGATGAAGTGTTCTCCCAGAACTGGAGAAGGTGTTCTGTATAAACTGAGTGGAAAAGCTCTCCAAGGGAATCCCAACAATAAGTGGGAGAAAAATAAAAAATCATAAATTCATTATTCTACATAAATGGCCCCAAACATTACAGTATCACTCGTATAGAACTTTATTATTACTGCAGAATATTTGTTTAATAATGCCATTTTTCCCCTTCTTATACAGCAGAATGAAATGTATAATGCCAGCTATCCTTTAAAGCTTGTAATGACTCTATACATGAGGTATTGGAATGCAACAAAATCTGATACTTGGAAAATTAGCTTCCTCTGGAACTGAGCTCCAAAACATCACCATAATGTACTAGGTATAGTATATTGCAGTCTTTGCACAAAATGTTCTGGTACTTACAAGGCTGGCTCTAGGTTTTTTGCCGCCCCAAGCAGGGGAAAGGAAAAAAAAAAAAAAACAAAACCAAAACCTGCCAATACGCCACCGCTGGAGAGAACAGGAACATTAGAGGGAGCCGCAGGAAACAACAGAGAGGGGCTGCCGCCGAATTGCCACTGGGGCTGCTGCCGGAGTGCCACCCCAATAACAGCCAGAGTGCTGCCCCTTTAGCAGCGCCACTCCAGGCACCAGCTTGCTTAGTTGGTGCCTAGATCCAGTGCTGGGTAGTTACATGGGATAGAGTGATCTCTCTATCTGTGCCTTCCATTAGGTTTGTGTGGGATTCTAGTTAAACAAAAACATTTTGAGCCAGATTGAAAGCAAAACAATGTCTCTATTTGAGCTTATTCCAGCTCCCAGGTTTAGCTGAGATTTAGTTTTATTACCTTTTCAATCAATCTCTTTTTATTTCTCTTTCTAGTGTATGTTTACATTCCTTTTCCAGTTTTCTCTGTTTTCATTAACCCCTAGCCACTCTTAATTTTCCCTCTATCTACATTCCTTTTTGACTCATTATCTCCTATTCAAGTCTAACATTTTACTTAATGGACATATCCATCCTCTCCTTCCCTCCCTTAGGTTTCAGAGTAGCAGCCGTGTTAGTCTGTATTCGCAAAAAAGAAAAGGAGTACTTGTGGCACCTTAGAGACTAACAAATTTATTTGAGCATAAGCTTTTGTGAGCTACAGCTCACTTCATCCACCGAATGCACCCGATGAAGTGAGCTGTAGCTCACGAAAGCTTATGCTCTAATAAATTTGTTAGTCTCTAAGGTGCCACAAGTACTCCTTTTCTTTTTTTCCCTCCCTTAGGTGTTTCACTTTCTTCATGGTTCACAACTTGCTTCCTGTCACTGCTTTACTGAGGCTTACACTTAGTCTCTTCCTCCCTTTAAATAGTTCCATATTCTCACAGTTGTTTGCTCCAGGCTTTTCCTCTTTAAATATTGTTCTTGAAGGCATGATTGAAGCTGTCATCTCCATGGTGGCTTGAGATACCCATTAGTAGAAGCAGAAAAGGTTATGTCTGAGTAGTCAAAGAGGCAAGATAATTAAACAGAAAAGAAATAGAATGGTGGAAATAATGAAGTTAACTAAGTAGCTCTGTCATTAATCAGCTTTGTGTAATAAACAAATGCTATGAGACTAGACCTCAACATCTAGATGGCTAATTTTGACTACGGTTATATAAATCCCAGCTAGCAGAAAACGACTATTTTTTTCCACAGGATTTTTTAAATTGTTTTTGTTTGTATTCTTCAAAATCTCCTGTGAATGTTTTCATTGCCTTTTTTTGGTTGAAAAACTGAAACCAAAACCTTTTTGTTGTTTTGGTTTTAGATCCTATGGGTTTTCTCCCTTTGTTTAAAAAAATGGTAAGTTTTAATCAAAAATGGAAATTTTCTGTGAAAATTTGCATTTTTTGAAAAAAAAAACCATTTTTGTTCAAAACTACTTTTCAGTGAAAATATTTTGACCAGCTCTAAATACAAAAATAATATCTAGATCCCTAATTTGTCCAAATGGTTGATGTAAATTGTAATATTTCATGGCCTTAAGGGTAACTTCAAAGAAAATCCCTTTGTGGTATTTATGCAGTTTCTAAAGAACACTTTATATTTGATCACTAGGGTTATTCCAAGGACAAAGTAGTTGAAAAGGTCTAGGGAAGGCTATAGATATGCTACTTCTACAATTTCTGCTTTATGATACATTGATCACCTGGTTATGATTTAACTTTTTCTGTCTGATGTTTCCACATTGCTCAGTTTGCTGGTGGAAAGTTTCTGCTCCACAGTTTCCTTGTCCAAAACTCTAGAGCCAACATTTCCAAATGTGGGTACCTAAAGCGAGGCTCATAAATCTAGATTTAGGCTCTCAAATAAAAGTGATTAATTTTCAAAGGCGAAGAACATCCAGTAGTTCCCAACTGACTTATCTGGGATTTGTGGGTGCTGAGCACTTCTGAAATCAATGGTTGTTTGGCACCTATCCTGCTTAGATCTTTTTTAAAATCCCACTACACACCTACCTGCATTATTAGTTGCCCAAATATGTCAGAAAATCTATCCCTGGGACATATGCGTAAAATTAAGCACACACTTAAGACCTATTGAATTCAGTGAGGTTAAGCATCTGTTTAAGTGTTTCGCATTAGCCTAGTTTCAGAAAACGATATGAAAATAAGTGGATATGGGGAAATATCTCCTAATCTTGGTTAAATGTCCTCGTCCCAGTTTCTCAGGGTACGTCAACAGTTTCACAGCTACAATGCTGCAGGTATGCCACTGTAGTGCTATAGCGTAGACATTACAGCAATGGATGGGGTTTTTCCATTGCTGTAGTTAATCCACCCCCTCGAGAGGCAGTAGCTAGGTCAATAGAAGAATTCTTCTGTTGATGTAGCTATGTCTACTGTGGAGAGTGGGGGGTTAGATCAGCCTATGTGACACAGGGAGTGAAATTTTGCAAAGCCATGTAGCTAGCTCAACTTAAGTTTTAAGTATAGACCAGGCCTCTGACACATAAATTATTCTATTTTTAAATGCTATGCATGTGTAGGTGTGAGATCAGATTAAAATTCTAGTGTCTATCATTCCTTTCTTTGTGCTACAATAATGTCTTCTTCTAGATAGATTTCACTATAGTTTCAAGAAAAAAGAAAAGGAGGACTTGTGGCACTTTAGAGACTAACAAATTCATTTGAGCATAAGCTTTCGTGAGCTACAGCTCACTTCATCGGATGCATCCGATGAAGTGAGCTGTAGCTCACGAAAGCTTATGCTCAAATAAATTTGTTAATCTCTAAAGTGCCACAAGTCCTCCTTTTCTTTTTGCGAATACAGACTAACACGGCTGCTACTCTGAAAACTATAGTTTCATTGCATGCTTATTGAATAACCTTCTCTAAATTACGGGCTGGTTATTGGCTTATTTAATTACTATTCTGAAAGACATTTTAGTGCTTTGCATTAACATTGTAAGTATCAGAAACACTTAATTGTGTGATATTGTATATCAATTGCATCCCAGAATTGTAATTATGGTATAATGTGAAGGATTTGCAACTCAGGTGGTCAGGTAATAAAAGCACATTTGTTCACAACACAAAATCTTAATTCTCTGGCTCACTTTGTTCTGTATTTAAAAGAAATAATTGAGAAGCTTCATGTTCTTGCTGATCTCTCTGAATAAATATTAGACATACATTTGTTAGTTAGGAGAATGGATTGCCTTCCTGGATGCAGGATGGGGGAAGGCTGTCTGATCAACAATAAGAAAGAAAAGAAAAAAAACAAAACACCATGTTTGGATTTCTTTCAAACATTATTTTACAAACTAGTGAATGAGATTTTTAACAGACATATCAAGAAAAACAAGGAGAATTCAATCTCAGCAAGCAAGTTATCATAGTAGTAACTTTGAACTGTACATAGCACCTTTCACTTATAGATCTCAGATCACTATACTAACTTTTCCAGTATCATCCACATTAGATTTGGAACAATCACATTCAGATTATATTGTGTCATCCCTTATCTAACACTGCAGGGTAGGTTAGTTTTAAGCACAAGAAAACACTGAGAAAAAAGGCTTCCCCATCTTAAAAAAAAACCATAAATAAAAGAAGCTAGCTCTTAGCACAGAGAGTATTTTAATATATTTCTGACTAACTCTAACATCTAACTAGATGGTTAGGCAGAACCATATTTAAAAATAGTTTATGCTAGAAAGTTGCTGAAACTTATTTAAAACCCAGTTCTCAACAAAAAAAAACACCCTCAAAAAACCCAGTCCTTATGGCTGTCATCAGGTGCATGCACAAGGGGACGGGGGGAGGGGGGGAGAAGGGGCACAAGCTCAACCAAAAAGTGGTGGGGGCACAGAGCTCCTCTGGCCCCTAGGCTGGGGCGGGGAAAGAAAGAGCGCTCCGGGGGCCAGAGCATATCTATGCATATCTATGCCCCAGCCATAGCTAAATACTTGTGGATACATTTATTCAGATGGCTCCAAGGCACATGAATTTTTGTTGAAATGGTGAGTATACTGGTGTTTGTTTCTATGCCTATTATATATGGGCATGTGTTGATACAGTTCAGTGTGTATAATATGTCTGTGTTTAATGTGCCCCTCCAAAAGCAGTAAAATTTAAATTCCTGCATACATCCTTGGTGGTCTTCCACAGTACCTGTGTGTGACGGGTTTGGTCAAAGAGACCCCCTTGGGACTGTCACCTGATATGCTGAAACTACCTCTGAGTCCATTTTCTTTGATGGCTTGGGACTCCAGAACCCAATCTTGTTGAGCCAGACATACTAGCCTGCCACAACACAGACACAGGGTCTGAACCATGCCCCAAAGCTGCAGACTTAACTGCAAACAGCTCAGCAAGTACTTCCAGCACCCAGACACCCAGCTCCCAATGGGATCCAGACCCCAAATAAATCCATTTTACTCCATATAAAGCTTATACCGAGTAAACGCATAAATTGTCTGCCCTCTATAACACTGATTAGAGAGATATGCACAGCTGTTTGCTTCCCCAGGTATTAATCACTTACTCTGGGTTAATTAATAAACAAAAGTGAGTTTATTAAGTATAAAAAGTAGGATTTAAGTGGTTTCAAGTAATAACAGACAGAACAAAGTTAGTTACCAAGCAAAATAAAACAAAACACACAAGTCTAAGCCTAATGCATTAAGAAACTGAATACAGGTAAATCTCACCCTCAGAGATGTTCCAATAACCTTCTTTCACAGATTAGACCCTTCCTAGTCTGGGACCAAACCATTCCCTTGGTACAGTCCTTGATAGTTCCAGCTCAGGTGGTAACTAGGAAATTTCTCATTATTGGCAGCCCCCTTTGTTCTGTTCCACCCCCTTTTATAACTTTGGCCCAATGTGGGAAGCGTTTGTGTCTCTGGGTCCCCAACCCTCCTTCTAAATGGAAAAGCACCAGGTTTAATATGGATTCCAGTATCATGTGATCACATGTTACTGTAAGACCTCATTCTTTATTACCCATGTCACATACACAGGAAGGCTTGCAGGTAAATAAACCCATTCACAATCAATTTTCCTAGTCAATAGGAGCCATCAAGATCTTAAGCCACCATTAATGTCCCACACTTTGCATAATTACAATAGGACCTCAGAATAATACTTCATATGTCTAGTTGCAGATACAAGAATAATACATTCATACAAATAGGATGAATATATTCAGTAGGTTATAACCTTTGTAATGATACCTTACAAGAGACCTTTTGTATAAAGCATATTCCTGTTGCATCATATTCACATTCATAAAGTATATGGAGTGCAACATCGCACTGTGCAAAGAAAATCCTCCTCACTTTATGCTGCTTTGGCTGTCTTCCATAACATTCAGAACAAAAAGCCTGAAGAATGGATGAGGAACTCACCTTGGCTTATTGTGGACAAAGAAGCTGGAAGATAGAAACTGGTTGAAATTTGGATTCCAAAGTACAGACCTCTACTACAGAAGTCAAACAAGTAACACTAATAGTTGGTAGTAGTAGTAGATTCTTATCTTCTGCATGGATGGTCTATGGGAGGGGAACAACACACATACTTAACCAGTATGTAAAATGTTCATAAAAACTCAGCTCCATATGTTTTCATTTCCTTTTCTGCTCAGCTGTTGATAGAAATTAGTGTAAGCTTTGTACTTGACTGTAGCTTCATCACAGTGTATGGTTATTAAACTACTATTTTATGCCCAACATTTTTGCGAATGGGTGCCCAGTAGGTTATCCAATAGTTAGATATTTATTTATTTAATAATTTTATTTTGCAGCTGTCTTTTTCTAGTTAGCCAAACAATCTAAGTAGCTTGTAATAAAGCCTTTTGTTTTGAAAGAGGAATTTCCAATGACCCTAACTTGGACATAGCACATTTGTGAGTTGTTTTTGTTTTGTTTTGCTTTTTTTACGGAAGGTCCATGGTAAATAGAACAGAAAGTAGAGCTGAGCAAAGAACACAAAACCTGTTAAGTTAAAAATTTCCATCTTGACTCTGCTGCACTTGTGTGCCCTTGTGTTTACTTTCTGTGAAAATCTTTTGGTTTTCATTAATCTTCTAGTGAATATCTGTCGAGCAAAAAATTTCAGAGAAAACACTTTAAAAGTTTGTAATATTAGAGGAAGGCAAATTTCATCCTGAAATGTAAATATTTTCAAGAGAGAGCAGATTCTTAGTGTTTTACTCAACCGCTTGAGTAACAAAAACAATACTGTGTCCAGTCAAAACTAATGATCAATATCATTTGAATTTAAAATATTCACAGGAAAAAAAGCATAAATCAATAATTATTCACTAGCAAAAGCAAAAATTCACTCAAATTGCAGTCTATAAGCAGACAAGTCATAAATGTGGGGAAGAGGGTAACTAAATTAATTGAATTATCTACCTTGAAGAAACAGGAATGATTGCTACAAACAGGAAAGATGTTTTTGTCCTACCCCTACATATTTCAAGCAAAGCTTGTCTTAAAAAAATAATAATAATAATCAACAAAGGCCTTGCTGTTTGTCTCAGAACCTATGGAAACTTTCTCATGTTTCATGTTATTCACTATGACTAGTCACATTGCATAAGGTTCAACATATATGTATGTCTTGAAGGATTGGGAGCTTAGTTTAGGCCTAAATGTCCAGTTTCTTTGACCTTTTATTAGTACCTACGAACATCAAACCACTTGGTGATGTTAAATGAAGGGAACCATGGTGATTTTCCCACACACTAGTCTCTTTTGAAGAGAGCAATATCACTAAGGCCTCGTCTACGCTACGAGTTTAGGTCGAATTTAGCAGCATTGCCTTGATTTAACCCTGCATCCGTCCACATGACAAAGCCTTTTTTTTTTTTTTTTTACTTAAAGGGCTCTTAAAATTGATTTCTTTACTCCACCCCCGATGAGGAGATTAGCGCTGAAATCGGCCTTGCCGGGTCGAATTTGGTATAGTGTGGATGCAATTCGACGGTATTGGCCTCTGGGAGCTATCCCAGAGTGCTCCATTGTGACCGCTCTGGACAGCAGTCTCAACTCAGATGCAATGGTCAGGTAGACAGGAAAAGGCCCGCAAACTTTTGAATCTCATTTCCTGTTTGGCCAGCGTGGCGAGCTCATCAGCACAGGTGACCATGCAGAGCTCATCAGCACAGGAAACCATGCAATCCCAGAATCGCTGAAGAGCTCGAGCATTGTCTGAATGGGAGGTACGGGATCTGATTGCTGTATGGGGAGACTACTTCATGCTGGCAGAATGTCGTTTGAAAAGACAAAATGCCAAAATATTTGAAAAAATCTCCTATGGCATGAAGGACAGAGGCTATAATAGGGACCCGCAGCAGTGCCATGTGAAAATTAAGGCGTTCAGGAGAGCCTACCAAAAAAACAGAGAGGCAAACAGTCACTCCAGTTCAGAGTTGCAGACATGCCGCTTCTATGATGAGCTGCATGCCATTCTAGGGGGTGCAGCCACCACTACCCCAAGCCTGTGCTTTGACTCCATCCAAGGAGTGGGAGGCAACACAGAAGCGGGTTTTGGGGGTGAAAAAGATGATGATGATGATTGATGAGGAGGTTGTAGACAGCTCACAGCAAGGAAGCGGAGAAACTGGTTTCCCCAACAGCCAGGATCTGTTTATCACCCCGGACCTGAGCCAGTACCCCCCGAACCCACCCAAGACGAGCTCCCAGACCCTGAAGGCAGAGAAGGGACCTCTCTTGAGTGTACCTTTATAAATATTATACATGGTTTAAAAGCAAGCATGATTAATGATTAATTTGCCCTGGCATTTGCGGCCAGTACAGCTACTGGAAAAGTCTGTTAATGTGTCTGGGGATGGAGTGGAAATCCTCCAGGGACATGTCCATAAAGCTCTCCTGGATGTACTCCCAAAGCCTTTGCAAAAGGTTTCTGGAGAGGGCAGCCTTATTCTGTCCTCCATGGTAGGACACTTTACCATGCCAGGCTAGTAGCGCATAGTCGGGAATCATTGCAGAACAAAGCATTGCAGTGTATGGTCCCAGTGTTTGCTGGCATTCAAACAACATCTGTTCTTTATCTCTCTGTGTTACCTTCAGGAGAGTGATATCATTCATGGTCACCTGATTGAAATAGGGTGGTTTTAGTAAGCGGGCATTCAGAGGTGCCCATTCCTGCTGGGCTGTTTGCCTGTGGCTGAACAGAAACTTCCCTGCTGTTAGCCACTTGGTGGGAGGAGGGGTGAAGCCATCATCTCAGAGAATTGTGTGTGTGTGGGGCGGGGGGTTAGTTGGGTTTCTGCTGCATATGAACCTGGAAACCGCAGCCCCTCCTTTTAAATTGCCAACCCATTTTAAATGGCCAACCCAATGGCTACTTTGTATGGGAAATAAGGATGCTGCTGTTTGAAACCATTCCCACATGTTATGAAGGTTAAAGAAGCCAAAAGACTGTGGCTTACCATGGCTGCCTGCAAGCCGAATTCTGTTGCTCGGCCCTGCTTGAGTGATATCTCACCCCAAACTGGCACACCCTCAATAAGAGGCAAAATGTGACCTTGTAATGAAAGCACATGTGCTATGTAATGTTAACAGCAAGGTTTACCATGAAAGAGTGTATCCATTGTTCTATAAAATGTCTTTTTAATTACCACTCTCCCCTTTTTTTTCCCCTCCACCAGCTGCATATGTTTCTCCTTCCCAGAGGCTAGCGAAGATTAGAAGGCAAAAGAAACGCACTTGCGATGAAATGTGCTCTGACTTCTTGCTGTCCTCCCACACTGACAGAGCACAGCAAAATATGTGGAGGCAGACAATCTCAGAGTGCAGGAAAGCATAATATGAACGCGAGGAGAGGTGGTGGGTTGAAGATGGTAGGTGGGTGTCAGCTTGCTGAAAGAAGGCAGGAGTCAATGCTCAGGCTGCTGGAGGATTAAACTCATATGTTCCAGTGTATGGTGTAGCTGCAGGAAAGGCAGCAGGAGCACAGACCACCACTACAGCCCCTGTAGCACCCTCCTCCAACCATCTTCCTCCCCAAGTTCCATAGCCTCCTCACCCAGACACCTAAGAACGTGGTGGGGGTGCCTCCAGCCACCCAGCCACTCCACCACAGAGGATTGCCCAAGCAACAGAAGGCTGGCATTCAATAAGTTTTAAAGTTTTAAAGTGCTGTATGGCCTTGTCCTTTCCTCCTCCACCACCCCACCTGGTGCTTTCCTCCTCCACCACTCCTCCCGGGCTACCTTGGCAGTTATCCCCCTATTTGTGTGATGAATAAATAAAGAATGCATAAATGTGAAGCAACAATGACTTTATTGTCTCTGCAAGCAATGATTGAAGGGGGGACAGGAAGGTGCTTAGCTTACAGGAAAGTAGAGTGAACCAGGGGTGGGGGAGGGTTTCCATCAACAAGAGAAAAACAGAACTTTCACTCCATAGCCTGGCCAGTCATGAAACTGGTTTTCAAAGCTTCTCTGATGTGCACCGTGCCCTCCTGTACTCTTCTAACTGCCCTGGTGTCTGGCTGCACGTATTCAGTGGCCAGGCGACTTGCCTCAACCTCCAACCCAGCCATAAACGTCTCCCTTTACTCTCACAGATATTATGGAGCGCACAGCAAGCAGTAATAACAGTAGGAATATTGGTTTTGCTAAAGTCAGTAAACGGTACCAGAGCGCTTTTAAATGCCCAAATCGCACATTCTAGCACTGTTCTGAACTTGCTCAGCCTATAGTTGAACAGCTCCTGACTACTGTCCAGGCTGCCTGTGTATGGCTTCATGAGCCATGACATTAAGGGGTAGACTGGGTCCCCAAGGATAACTATAGGCATTTCAACATCCCCAACGGTTATTTTCTGGTCTGGAAAGTAAGTCCCTTGCTGTAGCTATTGAAACAGACAAGAGTTCCTGAAGTTGTGTGTGTCATGTACCTTTCCTGGCCATCCCACGTTGATGCTGGTGAAACATCCCTTGTGATCCATCAGTGCTTGCAGCACCATTGAAAAGTACCCCTTTCAGTTTATGTACTCGCTGGCTTGGTGCTCCGGTGCCAAGATAGGGATATGGGTTCCGTCTATCGCCCCACCACAGTTAGGGAATCCCATTGCAGCAAAGCCATCCACTATGACCTGCACATTTTCCAGAGTAACTACTCTTGATATCAGCAGCTCAGTGATTGTGTTGACTACTTTCATCACAGCAACCCCCACAGTAGATTTTCCCACTCCAGATTGAGTCCCAACTGACCGGTAGCTGTCTGGCGTTGCAAGCTTCTACAGGGCTATCGCTACTCACTTCTCAACTGTGAGGAATGCTCTCGTCTTGGTATTCTGGCGCTTCAGAGCAGGGGAAACCAAGTCACAAAGTTCCAAGAAAGTGCCCTTACGCATGCAAAAGTTTTGCAGCCACTGGGAATCGTCCCAGACCCGCAACACTATGCGGTCCCATCAGTCCGTGCTTGTTTCCCGGGCCCAGAATTGGTGTTCCACGCCATGAACCTTCCCAAATGACACCATTATGTCCACATTGCAGGGATCTGTACTTTGTGAGAAGTCTATGTCCATGTCCTCATCACTCTCATCACCGTGCTGCAGTCGCCTCCTCTCCTGGTTTTGCTTTTGTTGCAGGTTATGTTTCTGCACAAGCTGCTGGATAATGTGTGCGGTGTTTATAGTGCTCATAATTGCCGTGGTGATCTGAGTGGGCTCCATGTTCCCAATGCTATGGCATCTGCGCTGAAAAAAGGCGCGGAATGATTATCTGCTGTTGCTTTGACTGAGGGAGGGGCGACTGACAACATGCTTACAGGGTTGGCTTACAGTGAATTAAAAAAATTTAAAAAGGGGGTGGCTTTGCATCAAGGAGAAATAGAATGCCCCCCTCAAGGATAGAACTCAAAACCCTGGGTTTAGCAGGCCGTTGATTTCACAGAGGGAGGGGGGGAAAATGAATACAAATGAATGCAAAACAAATCTGGTCTATTTCTTGTTTTGATCCACTTCATCTATCTTTATACATTTTAGGCTGGCAGCAGATGGTGCAGTATGACTGCTGGCCATAGTCATCTCCTGGGTGATCACCAGAAGACAGTGTAGTATGATTACTGGCAGGACTGAATCTCCATGAAACGAAACTTAAAAAGGGAAATGACGTGGCTGAGTCACTCCCTTGTCTGCCCAAGTGCCCCTGACCAACCTCACTGAGGTCGGCTAAAAGAGCACCCAGGAGTACAATGACAATGGCTACCAGTCATAATGCACCATCTGCTGCCAAAAGGCAATGAGCTGCTGCTGTGTAGCAACGCGTCTGCCAGCACCCAGGAGACGTACAGTGACGGTGAGCTGAGCAGGCTCCATGCTTGCAGTGGTATGGCATCTGCACAGGTAACCCAGGAAAAAACACGTGCAACGATTGTCTGTCATTGCTTTCATGGAGGGAAGGAAGGGGTGGCTTGACAATATGTACCCAGAAACACCCGCGACAATGTTTTTTCCCATCAGGCATTGGGATTTCAACCCAGAATTCAAATGGGTGGCAGACACTGCGGGAACTGTGGGATAGCTACCCACAGTGCAACGCTCTGAAGTCGATGGTTGCCTCTGTACTGTGAACGCACTCCGCTGACTAAATGCACTTAGAGCATTTGTGTGGGGATACACACAATCGACTGTATAAAAACGCCTTCTAAAAAACTGACTTCTATAAATTTGACCTAATTTCATAGTGTAGACATACCCTAAGTCTCATTGTGAGGTATGTTTATTATGGGAGAGACCTTGCATGTCGCTGCACGCTACTATTCTCTCAAAAGAATGAAAAAAACAAATAGTGCCAAACCTCGAATTATTAGGTCTTACAGTTGCCACCAGCTTATTCAATTCATGATACTCAGCCACCCGATATATTATTTACTTGCATAAGTGATTCATTTAACATCTACATCTTCCTGATCATGTTTGTTTATGTTTTCCATTGGTGCATTTCTTTCTGCATCTGGAGAGTTTTTAAGGCTATCTATCTTCACCTGTGTAGTAACCAACCTTTGTCATTACCTGTTTATATATCCAGAGTAACATTTATGCTAAGCATTTTAATGACTAAGCAGGTGAGGTGTGTGAAATCCAATGTTCTGCCTGAATGTATATTTAATGCCTGAAGATTTTTCTGTATGTGTTGAAAGTAAAACCTCAGATTTCTTACAGTGTCTATTAAATAGGGGTATGATGAGGACTGGGGGGGGGAGAATTGTGAAACATAAGCTTTTCCTCTAAAATACTTAATCTGCAGCAACATTTACTAGAGTTTTCATCATGACTGGTCTAAATTTTAATAAAATCTATTCATTTAAAAAAATATGATCTCTGCCAACAAAGATTTATGGCATTCAATATATATAATATAAAGAGTAATCCATCTTTAAAAAAATATTTACCTAAAAATTAGAGCTGGAGAGTAAATTGCTGGTGTGTCTCCCCACTGCTTTCCTTTATCAAAAATAACCTAACACTATGTGTTGGTGTGTGAAACATCAATAACCTGAGCCCTGGGACTTCAGAAAACTCTTTGCAGTGGATTTCTAATATAAGTATGTAATAAAGGTGTGGGGGCGGGGACAAAGGCCACATACTTTATATCGTAGCAGATACTTTAAGAAGCTTGCTATGAATTCACTTGCTATCTGTTGAATAGCACCAATTGTGAATTCATTTTCAATTCATTAAATATTTGCATTCATTTCCCAATCTCTCCTTGCTCTATAAATTAGCATTAGGATGCTATGGCTTTCAAGGAAGAGCCTTCTTCCAGGCCCTGCTCAAATGAGAATCAGAGAACTACCACAAATTCATTATGAGAATAGCCATTTTTTTCACCTTGAGACGGAAATGCAAATGTACCCTAACCAGTTGCTTTAAAACCTGCTGAACTCAAATATTGCAAGGATGGTTCGGGAGCTCACCTTACTATATTGTTGTCACTAGCATTGTACAACATACAATCAGGACACATTTCAGTATGTCTGTAGTCTTCTCCTTTGGTAAAGAAGAGACAGGATTCTGATACAATGCATGTAAAAGTGAGTTTTTATTTATATTCTTGTGCACAGACAAGAATGTGTAGTTTTCTTTGGCTCTCATATGGCCTCAGCCTGTAGTGCCAAGTGTTATCACACAGGACCTCCTTATGTCCTGGCCTGGACTCAGCAGTTCATAGAATGGGCTGCTGCCTACGCTACACTGTCCAAGCCATGTTTGTGTCCAGCCATCTCAAAAAAAAACCCAAAAAACCATGGAGCTCCAACAGTCCATTACATGAGGAGTTTGAGTTCACCAAACTTTGCATTCAACAACCAAGGCTGAATTGTGCTGGGTTTGTCAAGCCCAATATGAATCCCATTAACTACTTCCTACTTCTAAATGACCAAGAATAAAATGCATTCCTTGACCTGGAAAGCAGTGCCTTCTATAAAATAGACAACAATACCACAGATCAACCAGCAGGAGGAATCAAATGCCTATCAGACTTCTTTGTGGAACCTAAAGAAGTGGAACACTGCTGAGTCCCAGAAACTGAATGAGCAAGCACAATTGCAAGCATCTGAAATGTGTTCCTAGCGATAATTCTTCAAATAAGCTGGGGGCTCTGTGTGCAATTAGGTGATTGTTATCATAAATATGATTATCAGGACTTCTAAAGCTTTCTTTTTATTTGGGAGACAAGTGAGGTGTAAGGAGGTCCAGATAAACTACCACAAGTTTAGATGCTTATCTGTAGATGCAAGCAAACCTCTTCTCTCTCTGCAAGCCCCTCCAGTATCTTTAGGGAAAGACTTCACTTATGTTCAGCTCGGTAAAGACAACAGCCCTGATCTCTCTATATTGTCCCCTTGTCTCTTTCTGAAAGACGGAGTGTGTGGATCCTCTCCCCTATTTGTGTAGAAGATTTCACATTTCTCTTATCTATCTGTGTCTCCTTCTCCATCTTTGTCTCCCCTTTTTCCTATTCTGCCTGTCTTCCCTTCCCATCTGTGAAATGACTAACTGGAAGGAGATGGCTAGAAATGGGTAATATCTACATCATTGTACCATAAGTCTCTGCAGCAGCTTTCTGCTGCGGTCTGCTCCTCAGTGATCAGAGCCTCTACTCTAGAGGACAAAGTGACTGAGGTAGGGGGACAGGAAGCTGCTATGGGACTTTTACCCTGTATCTTCACAGTGGCATGAGATCAAATATTGTTGGTGACCTAAACCAGCTGACACTCACACTAGAGACACCCTAAGATGTGACAGCTGGCAAGTATGTATAAGATAAACTTCTGTTGCTTCCAAACATTAGCCCAGCAGTATACAATGCTGCACTTACTTACTACATTAGACAAGTTAATTAGATTAAGTGGGAAGGATTGCAGAGTTACTGTATACTTTCTACCAGTTAAAAGTGATTAATTCTGTTATCTCCCTTAATTCTGCTATTTCCTTCAATACTTCTTTCTAGCTCATGCAAGTGGAAAGGCATTCTAATTTTATTAGTAAAATCGGAAATATATAAAAAGTAACCAGTAAATGTCTGGCCTGGCTGTTTATTGGAAGTAAAACTGAACTCAAATCCTGAGCTCTTCAGCAGGCGGGTCACTAATCTCTAGTTATCCCCATTCCCAAGATCTCCATGGCTCTGGAAAAGCTTTAAATTAAGGGTTTTAACTGACAACATGTGCTGCTCATTAGCACTGCCTCTGGCACAACTGTGCCGCTGTATCTGTTTAACTGTCCTGTGCTCAGGCTGGACCGGTGAATTTCATTGTGTCGGCTGTTGCCACAGCAACTGTGAAGGGTGGCCTTTTCTTTCCTCTCTCCCTGCCTTTTTTTAAAGGGACATAGAGGGGTTAGAGGAAAAGAAGCCAACAGGGAGAAAAATAAAGGGAAGGAGAAAAGGTTTGTTGACTTGCAGGGGGAGGGGGAATTGAAAACTTACGTTTATACAAATTAATCTGGCTGCCAAATATTCCCTTCAAGTGGTTTTCTCCTCTGAAAACCTGGGAAAATGGGGAGTCCTCTCTTCCCTGTTTCTCAAGGGCTTCTAGATTAAAGGCTATTGCCTGAGAATTTAGATCATGGATTTTAATGTCAGAAGGGACCACAGTTCATCTAGTATGACCTCCTGTATATTACAGGCCACCACCACCACCCAGCACCTGCAAACTAAACCCAACAACAGAAATTAGACCAAAGTATTACAATCCACAGGTGACTAGACTATTATGTGTCATAGGCAGAGAATAGGAGGGACTGCACTAATACCTGAAGCCCCTGCAATAGCAGGGAATTGATTAAATGAGATATACCCAAATAGCCCCAGCAATTGACCTGCATCCCACACTGCAGAGGAAGGTGAAAAAGCAATGTCATTGCCCATCTGGCCTGGGAGAAATTTCCTTTCCAACCTTACATATGGCAATCAGTTAGAGCATTAACATGTGAACTTTAGATCACTTTAGCATGTGAACAAGAACTAGCCAGCAAAGCACATGGGAGACAGAATGTTCAGTGCCCCCTCATAGCACTGGTCCACCCTGTGCAATGTCTCATCTTCAGCTGTTGCCATTCCTGAGGCTTCAGAGGAAAGAGAAGAAAGAAAAGCTCATGCTTCAGGGTTTCATCTGGCCATCTGCAAGGGTGAGGAAGGGATTCCCTTAGAAAATGTATTCTGTTTCTTTTCTTATTTCTTCTCTTTCCCTTCCTCACCCTTGCAGATGGCCAGATGAAACCCTGAAGCATGAGCTTTTAAAACCATAAAACACAAATCTGGAGGGATTTGAGTGCTGCAAACCGTGCCCCTCACCATCACAAGCAACCCCATCAGACAATCCCACTAATACATTTGTCTAGCTCTTTGTTAAAAATAATTCTTTGTCACTCTGATAGTTAGAAACCTTCTTCTAATTTCCACCGCAAATTTGTTCGTGGGCAGCTTATATATAAAACAAGGCTCAGAGTGGATATGAGTGCTCTCTGGATATGCATCTTCTTCCTTGGTGCTTACTCCCCTGAAGCACATACAGAGAGCACTGATATCCCCTCTGAGCCTTGTTTTTGCTAGGTTAAATAAGACAAGCTCTTCCAGTCTTCTCTCATAAGATAGATCCTCTGATCATCCTAGTAGCTCGTCTCTGCACCTGTTCCAATCTGAATTAATCTTTCCTGAACTGTACACAGTATTCCAAATAATGCCTTACCAGTTCTTTGTACAATATCATTAATACTTCTCTATCTCTGCTGGAAATCCCTCACCTGATAGAATCTGGAATTACATTTGCCTTTTTTGCAGCCACATCACATTTATGGCTCATAGTCAGCCTGTGATTGACCAACACACTCTGGTCTGTCTTTCTCCTCTGTTGCTTCCAACTCATGAGCTCCCAGCTTGTAGCAGAAATTCTTATGATGACACTATTGCACATTACATCCCCTTTCTGTTAGTCATTTTCAAAGTCACCTAGAACTTTCTGTATAATCTTCTGATCCTCTTTTGTATTGACAATGCCTCCCGACTTTGTGTCACAGCAAATATCATTAGCACACTCCTACTTTTTATGCCAATGTCATTAATAAAAATATATAATAAGATTGGCTCTAAGACCAATCCTTGAGGAACTCCACTAGCAACTTCCCTCGAGTCCAATAATTCACCTTTCAGCACAATCTGCTACATTTTCCTCGTTAGCCAGTTTCTTTGCCACCTTACAATTCGTGTACTAAACCCCATCTTCTCTACTTAAACTAATAATTTTCCACGTGGCACCATGTCAAATGCTTTACTGAAGTCCAAGTATATTAAATCTACTGCATTTTCCTCATCTAAAAATATATCAGTTTTTTTTTCTCAAAGGAAATCAGGTTAGTCTGGTACAATCTACCTTTGATAAACCCATGTTACATTGCATCCCCTTTTCTATTTACCTTCATGAATGTAATTATTCTTTTCTTCACAATTTATTCTAAAGCTTTTGTGTACTACTGAGATCAGACTAACAGGTCTATAATTGCCCAGATCGCCTTTTTTCCCCCCTTTCTTAAATATTCTCATGTCATACAGTATTTCCCCCAAATAAATAGGTTTCTTAAAAATCCTTGTTACTGAACTAGCAAACTCATGTGTCAGTTCTTTTGGTATTCTGGAATGGAATTTACCTTATTCCCCCCTGATTCGAGTCCATTAAGCTCTTTTGAGTTTTTCTTTCACCTCAGCATTGGGCATTTCCATTTCATACATTCATTTCCATCAGCCTTCCTGTCCATGTCCCATATTATCTTCCTTACTGAAAACCAAGGAAAAGCATTTATTTAGTTTTTGGGCCATACCTAGATTGGTTAAAACATAGTTTAAAGATAATTGCCAGCAGAAAACTTAGTGTTTGGGAAGGTCAAGCTCTGGGTTCTTTCTGGCTTGCATAAGGATCACCAATAATACTGTCTCAAATGAAGTGTGGATGAAGTAACTTTTGGTATACACCATGACATAAAGATTTCTGTCTAAGGGAAAAACTAGAGACAACTGGAAACTAGGAATTCTTCCTGTGAGAATTTTTCTGGGATCTGGGAAAACAGTAACAAAGCATAAAAAGTGTTTTTTTCTCTCATTTTGAATTTGTTGAGTATTTTCTAGCTCCAAAAGAGACAATGTTGTTTTCTATCTCACTTAAACAGTGAAAATGTTTTATTTTACAAATGAACTATTATATCTTCTCTAACCCTCCTTCTCCTCCAACCCCAACTACTTTTCTAAGAGGGGAATTATTGAAAGAAAAACTGAGAAGGTAAGCATTTTCCCAGAATTTCAAACAGAAAAACATCAAAAATACTGAAATATATTTTCTTCTAAATTATGTTTTTGAAATTCTTTAATTATTTGGAGTGAAATTTTCTATGCCAGGTGTCTGTCTCAGGCTGATATTAACATTTATTATTATTATTTATTTAAAACTCAGCAAAAACAGCCATTGCTGAGAATGATGCTAAAGAAAAATGTTTTGCCCGTGTTCAAAAAGTGTGGTGACCTTTTCTTTGAGAACCTCAGGGTGCTTGAAATTTGGCAGAGGGACAGAGGGGTAACCTGTCTGTGAGAGACGTCTTTTCACATCCTAGTGACAAACTACCCAAATTTGGCCAAGTTTATAAGCCTTTGAAAAATTGTAATTCACATATGCTCAGTAGAGACTTGCTATATTGTTGCTTCTTAATTCCCCAAAGATTCTGTCCTCACTGGGCATGCATTTGCCTGGTGCTTCAGTGGAGCTTGAAGAGGAGTTTCCTTATAATTGCAGCTCCTGCTCTCTCTATAATTGCAGCTCCTGGATGCTTTGGGTACCCAAAGAGAGAGCAGGGAGCCTGCCTTTTCTAAACTCTAAATGCCTCCTTTCTGTTGCTCAGGCATTGTGTATAGCAACCTACATAAAACTAAGAAGGAGAAGCACAGGTTACAGGAGGGAAAGTTTGAAGGAGGTGTGGCATTTATGACAATTTCCTGAGGTATCCTGGACAGACCTTATTGAATTAAATTTAAGTTTTTTAGGAGTTCATTGTATTAAAAATGAAAATGTTTTGTGTTTTACTATGAGATTGTACGTGACTTCTTTAGGAAGAAGACAGGATTAATGCAATCTCTGGAAAGTATTGTGAGTGTCAAAAGACTATGTTGAACAATGTAACAGACACATGATCTTTTGGGACAGTATGAATGAAGTGGAATTCCTAGGAAGTACTTGGGAGGAGAGCATGGGCCAACTCCTACTTAGGGACTCAGGCTTTGAAGCTTCTTACTGAGGGGGGCTTCTTTTGTTTGCTGGTCACCTGTTACATGAGCACAGTTCTGTATAATGCAGTAACTGAGTGATTCAGATTTATATAGACAACATGATATTTTTTGTTTTATTATCTACCTCTTTCCTAATGGAATGCTAACATTGAGCAGATGTTTTCAGAGAACTATCCACAATGACTCCAAGATCTCTTTCTTGAGTGGTAACAGCTAATTTAGACTTCTTCATTTTGTATGTCTGGTTGGGATTATGTTTTCTAATGTATATTACTTTGCACTTACCAACACTGAATTTCATCTGCCATTTTGTTGCCCCATCACCCAGTTTTATGATATCCCTTTGTAACTCTTCACAGTCAGCTTTGGACTTAACTACTTTGAATAATTTTGTATCATCTGAAAATTTTGCCACCTTACTGTTTATCTCCTTTTCCAGATCATTTCTGAATACGTAGAACAGAACAGGTCCCAATACAGATCCTTGGGAGACCTGCTATTTACCTCTTTCCATTGTGAAAACTGACCATATATTCCACCCTTTTGTTCCTACCTTTCAACTAGTTACTGATCCATTGTATGCCTACATCCTGAATACTGAGTGCAGTTCTGGTTGCCTAATCTGAAAGGGGGGGAAGTTGTATTAGAACTGGAAAAGATACAGAGAAGGGCAACAAATATGATTAAGGGTATGGAAAAAATGACTATTCTCCCCAGTTTAACAGAAATTCCAGTAGAAAAAGTGAAACCCTACAACAAATATCCAACCTTTCCCCATCCTCTCCCTAAATGGCTAGGAGTAAAGATGGGTCATGCAGCAGTTCCTGAAGGTAAACAGATTTGAGCTGTGGCAAATTAAACTAGGGTGCAAATCCCAAAACAGATGATTCCCATAAAGAATGCTTTGATGACAGCAATTCCATATTGCAGCACCACATAACTGCTACATTTCAAAGCAGGCAAGAGAACCCAGCTCAAGAGAGAATGCAACCGTCACAGTTCAGGGCAATTTCCCCTCTCTGGTCCAGTAAGAGCACCCACTCTCAAGTTTCTAGCTCCCCAGTCATTGCCTTTCTTGGGTGGAGACCTCCATCTCTTTCCTTCTGCCCAGGGTATCTCCCAGATGACCCGTCCATTGTGTTATTCCCAGCAACAGTCTGCTAAGCAGACTCCTCAGAGACAGTACACTGTGTAATTGCGACAGTTATGTTACCACACACTTCTTTCAAGCAAGAATGTTTTATTCTTAAAGCAAAAGCAAAACAGAAAAGACATTAAAAACAATAAAAGAAACTGCATGCATGCTAATGAGTTTACCTGAGATCATTGCCTCACTCCAGTAAGGGCTCTAACAGGAGCTGTCCTTCAACACACTTCCTGTGGTTTCAAGGTTATCACACCCTTTGCTCCCAACAAGACAACTCAATAAAAGTTTAGTCCATCCTTTATATAGTTTGAAGGTCATTTGAACTGGAGTTTCCAGGGGCAGGTAATCAGTAGAAAATCAGTTTATCTCCCCAGTTTTGGCCATGAGAATTTTCATTTGCCTCCTCTTAAGTAACTTGTAGGAAACCTGCTTTATTTATTATTCATTGTCCTAAACAGTTCTTTGAAGGTTATAATGCTTCCCAGAGAATGCATTAATCATGTCTGCCTCCTAAAGGAGTTCCATAGAACTCCATAACTGTACATATGTAAATGCAATGAACTCTAAAGATGTTAAACTTAATTTTAATTCAATAAGATTTGTCAAGGATATTGCCATATCTGTCACAGCAACATGGCTGTGAAAACAACAATGAGATCAGGTGTCTTGTTCAGAATCATGAAATGGGACTGATTGGCAGATAACTCCTGATAGCAAATTACCTATGTTAACTTTCATCTGTCTGTGGCAAGAAAAATGTTAGTCTATGCAACAGCTATTCATCTCCAAATGTGGTACTGGCTTGCCATCAGGGCCGGCTCCAGGCACCAGCTTTACAAGCAGGTGCTTCGGGTGGCATTTAGAATGGGGTGGCAGTCCATGTCCCGCGGTGGCAATTTGGCGGCAGCTCCGCCGCTCTACCCGCCATGGTGGCTTTTGGCGGTGGCAATTCGGCTGCAACTGCTTGGAGTGGCAAAATTGGTAGAGCTGCCCCTGCTTGCCATTTAATCTTGTGTGGAAAGTGCTATAGAATAGTTTTTAGAATTTTTAAGAGAGGTTTGTAATCTTCAGTACTATGCTAACAATCTTTTTCTCTACTGCCAACATTCCTGTAACGATGGAAGATAATTAGTTCACTTTCTGTGACTGATGTCAGCAGGGGGAAGAACCTTCTATATGTACAGAATTAAGATCTAACTGTGAATTTTACTGTACTTTCTAGAATCTGGCCAAGCTTTCACTTGAATTCTTAGAGCACTAAGCACAAGTATATTTACTTAAGAAGAGGGTGGGAAAAAAATCTTCTCAGTGCATCTATTCCACTCCCTCTTGTCTTCAGAGACCTGTGTGCCTCTTACCCACCTTTTCTCTGCCATAGCTCCATCTTCCCACTCTTTCACTCTGTCATCTCTGTTCTTATTCAGATGGACACCTTCCCGCTTCCTGACTCAACTGCAGGAGCATCATAATCAAGAATTCACAGTAAGAGCTGGGTCACCCTGGGAATGTACAGCAGGAAAAACACACACTGGAGTATGTGGATATTCTCTTCTGTCATGTGACAAGGGCATTAACTTTTGTAACCCAGATACATGTTGGCTGACTGGGGCCAGGAAATAAATATCAGCATCTTACCATTATTCATACCTTTACTTTTGGGAGGACGTGTGGGAAAAGAGTGGGGAAGCGATATCAATATTAAGAGTCCTCCTAAGAGTCCAGACTCTGGCTGCCTTCCCAGGGGCCACTCTTTTTCCCTGCTGCCTGACCTAAAGCCCCCCATTGGTCACATACTATATTTTTGCCAATTATGTGAAATGTTTAGTCCTTCTGGGGGGGGGGGCAAATATCCATTTGAAATTGCTCCTGAATCTGCAGCCAGAAACACCAGTACAGTAGCTCAAATGGACCAATGAGAATTTCCTCCCATCCATATGTGTTGGGTATTAACTTTGAAACATAATTATCAGGGACAGCAGCAGTGACCAACTGCATTCACATAATACAATGGGCCATGGGAATTTAAATTACCAGCATAATAAATGCTATTTCCCATATTTTTCTTGGAGCAGGGGAATGAACTTAGACCAGGAAACTCCATCTGATCATTACATCTCTGCTTTCCTAGGTGTTTGTTTAATTCACTGTCCTCTCCATATTCCTCCCTTCCAAAAATATATTTAAAACACTCTCCAAGTATTACTCCTCCCTCTGTTGCTCTCTGAGACTGAAGACCTTATTTTTGCCTTTACCTTCACTACCCCTTCTGATTGCTCCCACTGAGGTAGGTGGTCCTGCCGCATCCCTGACGGACTTTATCTTATCCCTGGGACACCCATCCTTCCTCAAAACCTGTTTCATAGATTCATAGATTCATAGATACTAAGGTCAGAAGGGACCATTCTGATCATCTAGTCCGACCTCCTGCACAGCGCAGGCCACAGAATCTCACCCACCCACTCCTATGAAAAACCTCACCCATGTCTGAGCTATTGAAGTCCTTAAATCATGGTTCAAAGACTTCAAGGAGCAGAGAAGCCTCCCTCAAGTCAACCATGCCCCATGCTACAGAGGAAGGCGAAAAACCTCCAGGGCCTCTCCAATCTGCCTTGGAGGAAAATTCCTTCCCGACCCCAAATATGGCAATCAGCTAAACCCTGAGCATATGGGCAAGATTCACCAGCCAGATACCCAGGAAAGAATTTTCTATAGTAACTCAGATCCCATCCATCTAATATCCCATCTCAGGGGATTTGGCCTATTTACCCTGAATATTTAAAGATCAATTACTTACCAAAATCCCAGTATCCCATCATACCATCTCCTCCATTAACTTATCGAGTAGAATCTTAAAGCCAGATAGATCTTTTGCCCCCACTGCTTCCCTTGGAAGGTTATTCCAAAACTTCACTCCTCTGATGGTTAAAAACCTTCGTCTGATTTCAAGTCTAAACTTCCTGGTGGCCAGTTTATACCCATTTGTTCTTGTGTCCACATTGGTGCTGAGCTGAAATAATTCCTCTCCCTCTCCTGTATTTATCCCTCTGATATATTTATAGAGAGCAATCATATCTCCCCTCAACCTTCTTTTAGTTAGGCTAAACAAACCAAGCTCCTTAATTCTCCTTTCATAAGACAAGTTTTCCATTCCTCGCATCATCCTAGTAGCCCTTCTCGGTACCTGCTCCAGTTTGAATTCATCCTTTTTAAACATGGGAGACCAGAACTGCACACAGTATTCTAGGTGAGGTCTCACCAGTGCCTTGTATAACGGTACTAAAACCTCCTTATCCCTACTGGAAATGGCTCTCCTGATGCATCCCAAAACCGCATTAGCTTTTTTCACAGCCATATCACATTGGCAGCTCATAGTCATCCTATGATCAACCAATACTCCAAGGTCCTTCTCCTCTTCCGTTACTTCTAATTGATGCGTCCCCAACTTATAACTAAAATTCTTGTTATTAATCCCTAAATGCATAAATGTTAATGAATCCTCATGGATCATGTGCTGCTCCAATCCACTTCACCTGGAATTCCCATAGGTATGTGGACATTAGTTCTACAACAATAAAATCCCAAACCTCCATTTTATGAAGTCCGATCTTATCAACAACCTATTAAATGAACCACTTTTCCCAACTGGAAACAATCTGTGTGCTATGTGATGAAAAAAACAGTTCTTGGTGTGTATCCTTGTATTAAGTTGAAGGAGAAGGTTTGGGTTTGGTTTGGTTTGTTGAGTGTGAGACCCCTAAAAGACAAAGAACATACACATGACCCCATAAGAAAGCAGAGGCTGACACACAGGTGCTGTCTAGGCATTGACCTGGCTCATTTGGCTTGGGACTCTGACAAATGCCAAAGTGCTGTATGTTTCTAACGCTGTTCAAAGAAACAGGACTTTGTGTGTTTCTGCATCTAAACTGGTTATACCAAGGATTAGCCTCTTGTCACTTAATTTTAATCCAAATGAAACTATCCCACAAGACCCCAAACTTCAACTTTCTGCTCAGACTAAGGGGTAACTATACATATAAAACACAAAAGGAGCTATGTTAAAATAATATTAAGGCTTCAAAGTCAAGCACCCCAAAATTAGGCAATGCCACTATTGAAGCTGTCCAAGAAATGTTAGTTTAGTCCATTTGTGAGTATTCATTATGATGCAATCTTTAATTATACAATAACATTATTTTCCACAGGACCATTGCCTCATTCAGTACCTAGAAATGCTAGAGCGTCTCAGGTAAATGGTTGAATAGATTTTATTTTATATTGGCAAATCTTATTTTTTTTCTGATCGCATCGTCTGAAGCAACTGAATCATTTTAGCTGAAACTTTCCAAAAATATTCAGCTTTAGGTAGACAGGTAGCATGGAAAAGTTCGGCCTGACCAGCTGAAGTTTAGCAACATTATGAGGAATTAAAGATAAGGTATTATGATGGGAAGTGTTGGGTAACCTTAAGTATAGGCAGCACTACCAGCTCTACCTATAATAAATGATGGGGCTATGGAAACATTGAGACTCAGCCAACATAATATGGTTAAATGCAGAGGCCAAAACTGTATTTAATAACTAACACCTAACAGGGGTACCACACGCCAAATTACCCAGTATGATTGTTCTGGTTTAGATCTGAACTGGCACCAATGGCACTATCAACCTGAAGATGAATATGAAGACTATGCCACCCCTGTACCTTCAGATCTGCCAGGAGACCTTGAATGGAAGGCAAAATGTTTGTCTGCTCCCCTCCTGCACAACAGAGGGAGGAGAGATTATATGAGAGGACCCACAAGCTGTATCATAGAGACAAACTCCCTCACCATACTATGTGAATGCCCAGGACCAATACCCAGGAACCCATTTTTGTTGCCCCCCCCCACATCCTCTCAAGCCCACCAACTGCATTGGAACATGTCAACGTTACAATTTCTATTTAAACTCTCCAAAATCAGACCCTCTAGATACCAGGCAAAAGGTGGAAAAAAAACTTACACAGCACTTTGCCAATTTTTCTATATGGAAACAATAATTTCCAGACCCCAAACTGGTGATCAGCCAAGATCCCTCCATCACAGAAGATTCAGCATTTAGCTGAAGAGTTTGGCTGAAACAGGAAGTCAACAATGGCTACTATACACAAGAAGCAAACTCTATCACTCCCCACCCACACACCCACCAGTGGACTATAGCTAATCACCTAGTCTCACCCCACCCCCAACATCCAATGGCAGCAGTGGTGGGTAGGAACAACCTCAGAATCTGGACAAGGGTGCAGCATGTAATCCCCATCCTCGGTGACATGCAGCATCAGGAACAGGATAAAAGAAGAGGAGAGGCAGGGATATGAAGTAATAGGCCTGACTTGCTGGAAGGAAGGAAAGGGCATATCGAACATTGCCTTAGTTCCTGGCAGCTCCTCCCAGCCAAGATCTTTCCTCCCCAAGTAGGATATCTTCAGTGCTCTTTGCATCACCAAAGCCCCACCCCAGCTAGTGGTGAGCAGTTTTGTGAGCCCAATTCACAAACATGACTCTTTGTTCTGAAGCAATGTCTGTGAAATATAACTATGATTCTGCCTTATCTAGTTCTGTATCATTCTTAGTTTAGAAATGTCCTCTTGAGCGTGCACAAAAAAAGCTCATTGTCTTCATTGTATATACTTCAAATGTTGCTTTCCTATGATAATATCACAGTCCTGCTTACTTACTTATTTATTTAAATCAGGAGTTACAAAGAGCAACTACTATAGATGTTAGGTAATTGATTCTGAATTTCTGACTGTCTTTTCTTGATAAACACGTACCTCTGAATACAAGTGTGGCATGACTATTGTGGATACCTATTCTACAAGATATCAAACCAAAAAAAAACAAGGAAAGCTTTTGTTCTAAAGGAAGCATTAGACACACTGATTAATGCCTTGTGCCGCATTCAGCGGCTTTTGTCTGACGGAATTTATAAGTGGCTTCAGTTATTTTGAGAGAAGTGACAGTGGTTTCTTGGCCAGGTTGCAGAAGGCTTTTAAGGTCCAAGATTAAAGCAATGCGAATTCACATGTCTGAGAAAGTTACTTGGATAACATCAGAATATGATACATCCATAAGGGCTTAGGTATGACTAAACTTTTGAGAATCCATAAACCTCTGGTTTAAGATTCAGGCAGTGATTGTATGTCTCAAAGTTGCTGTTATTTTTTTCTTTCCCCACTAGAGAATCCCTCTAAAGAAGCAGGGGCAAAATTAATATAATCTGTCTTGTACTTTAAATTTCAGGGACTGAAAATAAAATTCTGGTGCCAGGAATAGTCAGGCAGGTAGTGGCTAGAGCTTCAGTGAAGATTGACTTAACTCACAGGAATGCCATCTCCTGCTGTTATATTTTCCTATTGGTTGGCTATTATTAAAGATAACTAGGCAACAATAGAAAACCAATAGGAAACCCTAGCTGGAAGTCAATTTTTCTTTGTCAGCTCAAATTCCTCTAGTTTAAGATTCAGTCAGTGATTGTATGCCCCATACCTGCTGTTACGTTTCTTTCCTCCACTAATGAATCCCTGCAAAATTAATTGATTTCTTGCATGTGTTCCAGGTTTTGCTACCATATTTAAGATATCTATTGTATGGAATGTAGTGTTTCTTTGCTATATGTTTTACTGGTATAGCTTTAACCAGCTCCCATTAAGAATTTCTATTTTAAATACACACACACTGCATTTCTATGCTAGGAACTGGTAGAAAGAGAGATTATAGGTCAGGTTTTTGCTAATTTAATCCAAAATTTCTGGGATGGGGGGGGAAACCCTTTTTTGAAGATGGCAGTGGAACTTTCACCACAGCAATAGTAGGATGAAATATTGAGTATTAATATGAAAAATGTCAAAACCTTCTACATAGTTCTGTCTTTACAGGTTTCTGTATAATTCAGTGTACTCCTGGCATAAGTGTACTGTGCTGGATGGATTTGTTTTAGTCTGAAAGCATATTCAAAATAGGAGCTCTACTGTCATTTTAAATCAGATATCTTATCCACATCGCTTAGAGCTTTTATATATGTTGTTCCTTAATGAGGCAGTAGTGGTTGATGGTTAGAACAGGGAACTAGGAGTTTGGACTTGATGGATTTACATGCCTGACTCTGTCATTGACTTACTGTGTGACCTTGGGCAAGTTCCCAAACTCCCTAGTGCCTCACTTTCCCTCTTTAGAGCATGGAGATAAAAATAACTAACTAGCAAGGGTGTTTCTTGTGAGACTCAGTTATCTGTAAAGTGCTAGAAGATGTTTTGATGATATGACATTCCCTGTGTTGTGTCTTATTTTTAATTGAAAAATAATATAAGAAGCCCTTTACATTAGGAAACTTGTTCTCTCTCATATCCCTCCCTACAAAAACAAATAGGAATAATGGAGAAAATAGCCCCATGCAGCCAGAAGCAGACTTAACCATTTTGCTGGCCAGGGTGCAAAAAAGTTTTCAGTGAATACCTCCCAGCCAACTGGGAGCAGAGCTATAAACAAACAAAACAAGACTGGCTAATTGGGAGCAGAGGAGGGCGGGGGGGAGGAAGCCAAATAGCACAGCTGTTTGGTGCCAGGGAAACCAACCTGCTCTCTGAACCCTAGAACCAATCATGGGTTCAGTTTTGCTAACTGTACTATAATTAAAAGTGTATGTGTAGGGGTGGGGTCACTATATCATCTAATGTCAGAGAAGTCTTGGTCTTTTCACTGATAATTTAGCAAGCTTCCATAAACATGGACATTTGTCTGTTTCTATTTACAAAACTAAAATGAGGTAAAGGGTAGCATTTACAGTCCTCTGTTTGATCTTTAACATGCACATCATTTCAAGTAACCAATCAATTTGAGTTTGGACTATTTCCAATGAAAATACTGTAGGAGGCATTAGCTACCTTAAAAACTAAAAAGGACAACAGAAAAATAGGAAAAAAAGAAAAGAATAAAAAAGAACTAAAACAGGCTAAATTAGACAGCCTGATTTGAAAAGAAGGGGAACCTGGATTATAACAATGGAAAACATAAATTTAAAATAGAGTGAAATAGGGAAAACAGGAAATCTGATGATGCAGAGATTGGTGGAAAATATCCAGTGCTTGTTCAGATTCACTTGATTCTTGATCTCACAGTGATGAATCACTCAGAATGTATGTTTAGTCTTGTCACTCTAAGGACAAAAAATAGGAATGGTGCAAGGCAAAGAGAAAGTGAAAGAAGAGAGAAAAGAAGCCCCTAGGTCTTGTCAGAAAGTCAAGGGACAGTAAAGTGAACAAAAATCGCTTAAAACTAAAAGAAAGCAAAAAGGGAGATGAAAAAAGCATGTCACAGTGGTTACAGGGGATAGGAACCTGAAAAAGGAAAAAGACCCCAGTATTTGCACAGATGAGTCATTCTATATCATAAATAAAATGATCTTAATATCTCATGCAAGAGTTACAGTCACAGTGCCCAGTGCCTAGTGATTGTGAACTAATTAAAGGAGGCTATCAAGGGCTTATGAATACAGCAGCAATGTGGATTACTCTGTGTTCTTCAGTTATAAGATATATTCCTTCAGTTAGATACATCACCTAGTTTAGAGACACTTGCATGTGTGACTTTAAGAATGTCTCAATGCCTGCTGGCAAAGGGCTCTCTGTTCTCTAACAGCAACATCCATCAGGCCTGAAAAACTCATTACACCCAACTAGCTGCTTTCATAGTATTTATCCATAAAGAGTTGTATAAAATAAAAGTTTATATCATATTGATCTTCATAATAGTTGTGAGTTGCACACACAGATGATAGTTAAGAAGGCATGTGTATGTACTAAACGTATGTGTTAAAACCTTTCTCCCCTGCAGAACTGACAAGCAGATTTCTTCCAGGCAATAAGCTTTGTATCTCTCTATCACATGTAAATTAGGCATTGTAAATCACAATACAGAACAAAGAGAAGCAGGGGAAGACCCCTTTGAACCAGCACCCCAGGAAAGAAACCACAGGGTCATCTTGACTCTCAGGACAAAACAATGAGTTTTGTATATAAGAAGAAGCAAAAAGACATTTTGTTATTCTTCACTGAGGAAGCAAAAAGGACATCACTTCTTGCATTCATGAAGGTTGGATCTTGGCGTTGGGGACTGTATAATGTTCCCTTAAGAATAGTGAACTTGTTAATTATCATCAGTGTCCAGTGCCAGGGCCCGCACACTAAAGGAGAACACATTCAAAGAGTTCAGGGACTCGGGAACATGCATGTTAAAGCTAATGTACTCAATGCTTTTTTTGCCTCTGTTTTCACTAACAAGGTCAGCTCCCAGACTGCTGTGCTGGGCAACACAAAATGGGGAAGAGATGGCCAGCCCTCTGTAGAGATAGAGGTGGTTAGGGACTATTTAGAAAAGCTGGACGTGCACAAGTCCATGGGGCCGGACGAATTGCATCCGAGAGTGCTGAAGGAATTGGCGGCTGTGATTGCAGAGCCCTTGGCCATTATCTTTGAAAACTCGTGGCGAACGGGGGAAGTCCCGGATGACTGGAAAAAGGCTAATGTAGTGCCCATCTTTAAAAAAGGGAAGAAGGAGGATCCTGGGAACTACAGGCCGGTCAGCCTCACCTCAGTCCCTGGAAAAATCATGGAGCAGGTCCTCAAAGAATCAATCCTGAAGCACTTAGAGGAGAGGAAAGTGATCAGGAACAGTCAGCATGGATTCACCAAGGGAAGGTCATGCCTGACTAATCTAATCGCCTTTTATGATGAGATTACTGGTTCTGTGGATGAAGGGAAAGCAGTGGATGTATTGTTTCTTGACTTTAGCAAAGCTTTTGACACGGTCTCCCACAGCATTCTTGTCAGCAAGTTAAGGAAGTATGGGCTGGATGAATGCACTATAAGGTGGGTAGAAAGCTGGCTAGATTGTCGGGCTCAACGGGTAGTGATCAATGGCTCCATGTCTAGTTGGCAGCCGGTGTCAAGTGGAGTGCCCCAGGGGTCGGTCCTGGGGCCCGTTTTGTTCAATATCTTCATAAATGATCTGGAGGATGGTGTGGATTGCACTCTCAGCAAATTTGCGGATGATACTAAACTGGGAGGAGTGGTAGATACGCTGGAGGGGAGGGATAGGATACAGAAGGACCTAGACAAATTGGAGGATTGGGCCAAAAGAAATCTAATGAGGTTCAATAAGGATAAGTGCAGGGTCCTGCACTTAGGATGGAAGAATCCAATGCACCGCTACAGACTAGGGACCGAATGGCTCGGCAGCAGTTCTGCGGAAAAGGACCTAGGGGTGACAGTGGACGAGAAGCTGGATATGAGTCAGCAGTGTGCCCTTGTTGCCAAGAAGGCCAATGGCATTTTGGGTTGTATAAGTAGGGGCATAGCGAGCAGATCGAGGGACGTGATCGTTCCCCTCTATTCGACACTGGTGAGGCCTCATCTGGAGTACTGTGTCCAGTTTTGGGCCCCACACTACAGGAAGGATGTGGATAAATTGGAAAGAGTACAACGAAGGGCAACGAAAATGATTAGGGGTCTAGAGCACATGACTTATGAGGAGAGGCTGAGGGAGCTGGGATTGTTTAGTCTGCAGAAGAGAAGAATGAGGGGGGATTTGATAGCTGCTTTCAACTACCTGAAAGGGGGTTTCAAAGAGGATGGCTCTAGACTGTTCTCAATGGTAGCAGATGACAGAACGAGGAGTAATGGTCTCAAGTTGCAATGGGGGAGGTTTAGATTGGATATTAGGAAAAACTTTTTCACTAAGAGGGTGGTGAAACACTGGAATGCGTTACCTAGGGAGGTGGTAGAATCTCCTTCCTTAGAGGTTTTTAAGGTCAGGCTTGACAAAGCCCTAGCTGGGATGATTTAACTGGGACTTGGTCCTGCTTTGAGCAGGGGGTTGGACTAGATGACCTTCTGGGGTCCCTTCCAACCCTGATATTCTATGATTCTATGATTCTATGTTAACCTGCAAGGCAAAGAAGGGACTAGCATTGACCTGAGGAGATTGGATGACTAACAGACTGAGGATGTTAGGTATCTGACACCCAGTTTAGCACCAGCAATTCTCTGAGGTAGGCGGGTGACATGGTGACTCAAACTCCTTGACACCCCAAGACAGTGTTAGAGTATGAAAATAGGATCATTCTGTTAAACCAAGTGGCACAATTTCAGGTTAACCACACCATGATCTGATCCATAAAGGTCCCCTTCACATCTCAGGTCTCTGGCTGTTACCTCTCTATTGACAGGGACTCATGTCTCTCTCTGACAGGTTTCAGAGTAGCAGCCGTGTTAGTCTGTATTCGCAAAAAGAAAAGGAGTACTTGTGGCACCTTAGAGACTAACAAATTTATTTGAGCATAAGCTTTCGTGAGCTACAGCTCACTTCATCGGATGCATTTGGTGGAAAATACAGTGGGGAGATTTATATACACACACAGAGAACATGAAACAATGGGTTTTATCATACACACTGTAAGGAGAGTGATCACTTAAGATGAGCTCTCTCTCTCTCTCTCTCTCTCTCTCTCTCTCTCTCTCTCCCTAACAGGGATTTAGTCTTGCAGTCTCCCTGTAATTCACTGTGAGCATCCCAGCAGATCTGACCATAGTGCAGTAACTGATGCTCTGCTCTCTCCCAAGGGCTATGACAATGTCTACCAATGACCATCCATTTTTCATAAAGCACAGTACATTTATTTTAGGGGAGAAACATTACAAAGAAAACAAACAATGAAAAGTCTAAACACATGTGAACGTTTATCAGCTGGCACCCATCTTCCACATGGAGACACTGGCATGCTCCAATCCTTCAGGCCCTTTCAGCAGAGTTTTGCCCTCTTGGTTACAACCTCATGTTAGGTTTCAGAGTAGCAGTCGTGTTAGTCTGTATTCGCAAAAAGAAAAGGAGTACTTGTGGCACCTTAGAGACTAACAAATTTGTTAGTCTCTAAGGTGCCACAAGTACTCCTTTTCTTTTAACCTCATGTTAGTTTTTATATCAAAATGAGGGAGTGTTATCCTGTTCACCCTTGTCCTTTATGCCACAAGCTCTTTCCTTGGCTCCTAGGCCTCTTGAATCTGATCTGAACCAGCATGTGTGCAATCTACCCCATGGGATAGTACTTCTCGGGAGTTTACCTGTTTATCTGTCCTGGGAGCTGCAGTAATTACAGCCCTAGGTCCCAAAGGTACAGACATCACTTACAGATACAAAAGTCTGTCACTAATCCCAGTGTCTATTGTGTCTAGTATATTTCAATATAATAGTCTTTTGAAGTTTCCAGGCTTCCAAGGTCTTGCATCTGTTACAAAGTGTTCATTTGTTCCTGCTGTATTTATTATATAAGGTCATAAGGGCAAATTCTCAAGTCTTGTAATGCAGGACTGGGGAGTGATCCAATCCTGGACTGGTTGTTCAGTCCTTGGCACAATTTACAGCAACCCTTAGGCTGCTCTAAAAATAATCCCAAGGAGTTGTTGCAGCAACCAGGTATTCTGAAAGTATAGGGTTACTTCAAATTTTCCTCCTGTCCCTTGATCATTTCCTCCTATGCTAAGGATTGGGAGGGGCAAAAAGCCACTGCATGAGCTATATGTCATCAGAGATTTCTTTCACATGAGAGGAAGCCCCAGTTAGTCAATTCCTGGCAGAAGGCATAATCTCCCCAAGAGCTATTAGTCAGTGGATAGCACATCTTCACCTTCTCCAACTCTCTGGTTGTGGAGTTGCATTGAACATGTAGCATTACTGATCTTCTAATTACCAGTGTGGACCAGTATATATTCTAAGAGGGACTTGAAATGAGGGACTTCTGAGTAGGAGGTCACCCATGTTCTCTGACTAAGCACATGGAATTTATCTGCTCACTCTAGTTTCTCAATTCACACACTACAGTGCTGGCAATAGCTTAAAGCCACATATATCATAATCCTAAACTAAAGACTATGTATTCCTCTAAATGTAGGTATTATTTAATGATCATATTTGGGCCTATAACCTTATTATTGAAAGTGAAGATGTAATTCTAGAGTATAGGGAGAAGAAGAAAAGGATCCATATATAGTCAATAAACCTTGTAAAAAAGAGAGAGAGAGAAGGTAGAAAAAATATGATACATTCAAAACACTAGGGAAGGGGACTTTACAACTTTGCCCCACTGTTTTAGCTTTTCTACGATAATTTTTTATTTATATTGGAAGGATGCATTGGCTATTATTGTTTCACCATTTGTTTAAAAGATATGTTAATAAAATATGAAAATTTAAAGACGAATAATCTATCCTTGGATACCAGTAAACCACAAGAGGGTGTCATTAGTAGATAAGTATTCTACTTCCTAGTTAGTTGAACTCATCAAGAATCTGTTAATGACATGCCCTCATGGTATATTGATTTTAGCATTCAATCCCAGTTTATAATTATTTTGTGAGTAAAGACGATTGAAATTTTTCTCACGAAACATTTGTTGTCAAAAAGACCTTTTTTTATAAAAAAAAAAGACTTTTTATGAAAAACTGTTGACATGAAGTTTTTTGCAATGTTTTAAATAGATTATTTGAAATGTTATCAAAGTCATTTTTGAAAGTTTTCCTTCACCAACAGCCTGGTTTCAGTAACAAAATGCAATTTTCAGTAAACAATTTAGAAAAAATATCAAACAATTTCAGTGAAAAAAAAATATTTAAAAATCGGCATGGGATATTTCAGAAAAAAATTAAAAGGGTCCATTTCAAGGTTTTGAATTAAAAAAAATCTTAAAATAATTTTCCTGATTTTCCAGCCAACTTCCTTCACAATTTGTTTATGGAAAACTTTAATCTCACCACAGTTGTTCATACTTTTGTCACTTCTCATGTGGACTACTGCAATACTCTACTTAAAGCTACCTTTGAAGCTTATAGAGTAGTCTGCCACATGAGATATGGATGTTATAAGCTGTGCAGGATGTGGGGCTGATCTGTTATGATTACTGCATCTGACATTGACATAGTTACTTCATAGCTATACTGGTGTATTGGGATGTTTACTTTATTAATAGTTTGATTTAGTTCAACAGCAAGGCTGGAGTATGTCTATGCAGCCCACAGTAGCAAGTCTCCATGCCCGGGTTGTCAGACCTGTGCTTGTGCTAATGCACTAAAACTAGATGTGTAGATGTTGTGACTCAGGTTGTGAAGTTTAAGGTGGGGGTAGGCTTCAGAGCCTGAGATCCAGCCTGAGCAAAAAATGTTTACATGGCTATTTTTAGCATGGTAACACAAGTGTGAGTCTGTCAACCCAGGCTTGGAGACTCCCTGCTGAGGGCTGCCACTTGCTGTGTAGACATACCCATGGAGACCTATCAGGAAGGCACAATAATGCTGAATTGGAATTAATTTGCAAACTGGATACAATTAACTTAGGCTTGAATAGAGACTGGGAATGGATGAGTCATTACACAAAGTAAAACTATTTCCCCATGGTATTTCTCCCTCCCACCCCACCCCCCACTGTTCCTCTGATATTCTTGTTAACTGCTGGAATTAGCCTACCTGCTTGTCACCATGAAAGGTTTTCCTCCTTCCCCCCCCCCTGCTGTTGGTGATGGCTTATCTTAAGTGATCACTCTCCTTACAGTTTGTATGATAAACCCATTGTTTCATGTTCTCTGTGTGTGTGTATATAAATCTCTCCTCTGTTTTTTCCACCAAATGCATCCGATGAAGTGAGCTGTAGCTCAGGAAAGCTTATGCTCTAATAAATTTGTTAGTCTCTAAGGTGCCACAAGTACTCCTTTTCTTTTTTCTAGATAAGTAAGCTCTCAGTAAGCACAGCAATGGTCATTAAGAAAGAAAGCCTGAGCAATTAAGCCCTGAAGATGCTACTTTCAAGCCCCAGCAAATTATAAAACTTAATTTCCCACCTTGGCAAAACAACAGATCAAAAGGACACAAAATGGTTAACAAGTCACACTCCAGAGGGAGAGTGAGGCACTTGTCAGGGGCTATTGTCAAGGATCAAGCTGACACACACAGGCCCTGTGGAGGGGTCTGAGGCAGTTAGATCTTCCTAAGCTGTGTTCCACCTGTAAAGATTAAACAATACTTTGTTTTACGAAAGTGATCTGGTCACTGTATTAACTTCTGGTCACAGCTCCTGAAGGGAAGACTTGCAGGTGCCAAGCCCAGTTGGACATGCTGAGCCCTCATGGTAGTCAGGGAGCTGTAGCCCGAGACCTGCCCTAGGAGTGGAAGAACTGGGGGATTCTATCTCAGGCCTCTTGCCTTCACTTGTCCTAACACCTTGAAGGAGTGCACTTACAGAGACCAAAGTGGAAACATAGGACCAGCTAGCCCCGTAACCATGAACCAAACATAGGATAACAGTGCTCTGTGCTAGTCACCTATTTGCTTCTAAATAATCAATTCAGAATTCTGGTTATTATTTTTAAGGTCCTACCTGAAAGACTCCTTCCCTCCATCCTGTCAGTCAACTAAGACTGGCTAAAGCATGCTTGCTGTTGGTCCCTGGAGTCACTATTCCAAGACCAGTGGGAGATCATTCTCAGTAGAGGGACATAACCTCTGGAATCTGAAATTTATCATGGTCCAGACAAAGGCCAAATTTGGTAACTCTCAAGGCACAATGTAAGGCTTACCTGTTTTACTGGGCTTTTAAATAATTACTATACAACTAGCATGAGGGCCAGTGGTAGGCAGCAACTTCATTGTCATTTAGATACCACAGGGCCAAATCTCAGAGTCTTGCTTATTCAGAAATCCCAATGAGTTTGTTTTTGACTGTCAGCTTTGACTGAGTAAGGACCCTTACCTATTTTGTACTTGTACTGCAACCAGAAGCTGCAGAATGGATTCTGTAGAAACTCTGAAATAAAGTCATTACCAGAACTCTTGTCTGAATGGTTCCTTGCATACTTCATTAACACTCAATGTTAATTAATGTCTGTCATGCCGAAAAGAAAATTTTACAGTGTTGCATATTTTATTTGTATGGTTAATATTTAGTCAATACCTCATTCAGCAACATGTTTTTATAGTTGTTTTTATAATAAGTTCTTAAAACATACAAAGAGAATTAGAATAGTACACAAGAAAATCATTAATTTAGTTAATAAGCAGTCTGATAAAAGCTAAAATCTTTTCAGACTATGGTAAATAATAGCATATATCTGATCAATTGTGAAAAATCCTCTCATATTTCCCTTGTAATTTTGCAAGCTATTCTGCTAGATGGTTGCATCTTGTCACAGTCCCTTGGTATAATGTCGTACTATAGAAAGTTGTATCAATGCTGAAAATCCACTATTCCAAAACTGCTACTAGCTAGAGTTGTATGAAACGTTCACAGCAGAATGGAAAATTCATAATTCAATTGTGTCACAAAATAACAAAAAAACCTGATTTTTGCAAAAAGATGTTAATTTTCTCAATGTTAATTTCAGAGAAATTAAATAATCTGAAGGTGGGTTTACAATGAAATACAGGTTTCAGAGTAGCAGCCGTGTTAGTCTGTATTCGCAAAAAGAAAAGGAGTACTTGTGGCACCTTAGAGACTAACAAATTTATTAGAGCATAAGCTTTCGTGAGCTACAGCTCACTCAAACACTCTTTTTTTTCCCTTTTTTTTAATGAAGGAAAAATTCATGAGATTTCTTGGAAAAAGAACAAAAAACACTTCATGGACCAAAAGTTGCCTAAAATGAAATTATGAAAATGTCCTAAATCCATATTTAACAGTAATCCAGAAAAAATCATTTCAAAAGTGAAGCAAAGAAGATATGGATCCATATATTTTTTCTGCAATAATGAGAAAAACAGATTTTTATGTTCCTTCAAAATAATTAGGAGAAGGCCATTTGAAGAGAAACTCACTTATGTGCTGAGAATCAGCAAAAGGTTTCTGTTTATCTTAGGTACTACCTAAGAACTCATAATAGGATTTGGGGTATATATATCTTTTGCTCGTTCTCTGCAAAGAGGTGAATTTCATCCTTAGAGAACAGGAGAAAGCGTAACTTTCCAACAGACTCATTTGCCAGCAAAGTTTGTATTATAATCTAAAGTCCATCTGTAAATTTTATTCATCTTAAACACTGCCTTTCTGTTAGACAAAAGGTCAACCATTGTTTCAGCTGACATTCTTAAAATAGTCATATTTCACAGCTAGTAATTTGCAGCTTGTGATAGCCAGAGGTGCTTTTGTAAGGCGAATATAGGGCATTTTAGCACTTGTGAAAGTGAGAGACTGATAACACTGAAAATGTAGGCTGCTACACACAGCTCAGTCCAATTCACCAAACCCTTTAGTATTCTAGAACTCTGTTTTTCCAGAGCCGAGATTGTGCCTGATCATATGGTGGATTCTGATAAAGGACCCATAACAATTGATGCTAACTAAATTCGTTTCGCTTGTGACTTCTGCCAGATTTAAACCACAGCTCCCAGAGCCCAGTGCTTACCCACTCTTTGGGGAATATTTATTTTGAGATTTTTCTGCAATTGTAATTATTTTGGCAGAGCTTTATTTGAAAACATAGCCTCATTCTGCAGGGTCTCTCTGGTCCTTTATCTGTGCAAAACATTTTATGTTCAGATACTAATGTTCTGAGACTTCAGAGTGTTGGAACAGAAGCCACTGGCACAGAGTGGGCAATATGTTTGCAGTAAATAAAATTGGTCAAAAAAGATGAAGATGAAAATGAGGGAAATGACAAACATGTTTACTGTGAGCATCTGTGCATTTACAAATCCATACTGCAAGATTATCTAAAACTGATATTAAGGGAGGCCATCTCTAGAAAATGAAGAATTGCCAACATGGTAATTTCCAGTTTTACTCTGTGTGTAACATTTTCACTGAACTGTAATGGAACAGGAGATGGCACACAAATGATTTCACAAATTCCCTTTAAACAGAGAATATGGTATTATTTTGGGCAGACTATATTAGAGTGTGGCATGAGCTGCAAAGAACTGGATCCAAACTTTCCCAAAATTTGGGATTCCAGTTAAAACTCATTTTATAGAGACTAAGGCAACCCATGACATCCAGGTGTAGATCCAAATGTTCCAAAGGTTGGAGGGATTTGGATTTGGGCTATCTCTAATATATATGCACATTAGGGATGAGTGAAACTTGAGAGACTCAAATGTCACAAATGTCACAAACTGTTATTTATATTCAAATCTAGGGATGAAATCATGGTCACATCAAAGCCAGTAGAAATGTTGCCATGTTATTGTGGCCAGTATTTCACCCTAGGCAATTTGTAAATCTTTTCCCTGTAAGTTGACTAATGATATGTTTGTTGATAATTTTAAATGAAAAATATTTTCTTACTGAATAGAAACTTTGGCTACCTATTAAGGATAAAAGATACTCCTGCCAAGAGTTAGCACAGAAATTTTTGATAAATCAGGGACTTGATCCTGAGTTCCAACATCTTAGCTATTGGGATATTGGCTATTCTGGGCTGGAACTCTCTCTTATTTGTGAAATGGGAAAACCTCTGCTATCTCAAACAATTTCAGGGAATGCCAAACTATTTTCTGCCCAGCTCTATGAGTCCCTGGCCCCAAAACAGAGGTCGATTGACAGAAATGGCTAGTCCAAATGCAGTATTATGGAAGTGATATAGCAGCTCCATTGTTAAAGCTACACTGAAATTTGCACTTAAAATGGGGATAAGGGAGATTGTTATGTGTCAAAAAAGTGTACCATCCTCAATCTCACAGTCCTTACTCTTTGAAAACACAATGAATTTCCATATATGTCATTTTAGTTTAAGAATTTTTTTAAAAAGTTTTAATCAGTCTAGTCTTTTTTATCCCTCTTCCAAATAACGTCTATATTTGTTTTTCATTCTGCCAGCATTCTGCTCCATTTTCTGCCATTTTCTTTTTCCCATAGCATCACTGAAACAAAATGTAAACCTAACTATATTTAAGCTTGAGTCAAACATTCAAACCCATGATGTTCAAGTGGTAATGAAAATTAGGGGGAAGGGAAATTGCTCACGCATATGTATTCCATGCAAAAAAAAAAAAAAAAAAGAGCATTCATACAACATTAAATATGAAAAAAGTAAAGAGCTCAAAAGAAAAGGAATTTGTATACAGTCAGTATATATAAACGTGGTATGTGGTGGTGTTGGTGAACATGCAATAAACAGTATTTATTGCATGCAACATTCTCTTCCCTCCATGACTAGTTCTAACATTCCAAACTTCTAAGCATCTTAAAATGGCTGCTATTTATTTTATTTTTTAAACCTGTCCAACAAATGTTTCTGTCCTTTCCTCAAAAACTTACTCTAGTCTGAGACTCAGCTCAGGGAGTCCTGGTGCAGTGACTGTTTTAAATTCCAATTACTTGTAAGGCTATTCTTATTTAGCTTGGTGACTCCCAAAGGCCCCATTCAGGATCAAAGCCCCATTGTGCTAGGTGCTGTATAAACATAAAGGAAAACACAGGCTTGGTCTCAAAGGCCTACAGCCTAAATCTACAAGGGCAGACCCCTGCATTCACATAGCATCACACTGGAATTCTGCATGGGTATATGGATCCCTCTGAGCAGAGCACATTGCAGGACTGGGGCCTAAAAGTGAGCTCCATTTTTCACCATTCATCATTGATCCCTTGGTAAACAAACATTTCTAAATTTTAAAGTGTGAATGCAAATAAGAAATAATATAATTTATTTCAGCATTCTGTTTTTTGTGTTGAAAATTGAAGTCTTTCAATACTCGGTACTGGTTAAAATAAGGGTACTTTTTTGTTTTTCTCTCAAAAGATTAGCATTTCATGAATGTGATTAAAGAGATTTGAAGTAAACAAATACTCCCTTGTTGGATAAATTTACAGAGTTTCAGATATTGTTTCCTGTTACATTGTTATTTGTTCCTTTCTGACACACTAAGAAAGATAAAGACTCAGAGTCTGAGGGAATTATATTGAGGTATTTTGCATTAATGACATTAGAGAAGCTGACTGCTGTGGGAGGTTACTAATCAAGCAAAGCATATCATCTCCATTACCCAGGGAAGCCATGTGTGAGAAAGAAAACAGGAGGAAAACATGCAATATTTGCCACGATAGGAAAAAATACAGTAGCATTTTTATGATGCCTCATTTATAAAAATAGAATTTTCATTTGTGTGCAGGTACTGCTGACTGAATACTTTCCACTGTGCTAAAAAAATCAACCAAACAAAAACCAAACACACAAAAAACCAAACATGCCTGGAAACTTAAGATTTGTAAGCCCAAAACTGTAGAGAATTTGGTTGTACTGTAGGTAAATTCCTGTCCCAATGAGGGTATGATCTCTGAGACGATGTAGCCATAAATTAAATTTTTCTCAGGATGACAAAGACAGAGAGATTATCAGCAGGAAAGGAACAAAATCTGTTTGTACTCAAGGACATTTTTGTTATAAATTTGATCTATTTATGCTTCTAAAAGGTTGTTAGAAAGCCTAATTAGCAACCAGAAATCAGAAGGCCATCAACTGCAATCTATTGTTTTGTTTAATGTGGAATATGATGTGAATCTAGCCCAAAGCCTCCAAGTCAGTAATGGGAAAGCTGCTTGTTCTATACAGAATAAAGTGAAATGTCTGTTGCCCTCAAACTTGTTTCCCCTCTACCCCTGCCCAAGTCTTTACGTTAAAGAACTAATTTGAACTAGACAGAATTCATTCATTTTACCTAACTATAGTTCAGAGGAAGTGAGGTAAAATGGATAATAATAACTGCATCTGGAAATCTTGAATGGTTATTTATACAAAGACCGCCTAAGCAAAACTCTTCCTAATAAATGTAGATAGTGCTAGCCAGAGGTAAATCCCAGTGGTTATACCTACTGTATTTAAGTAGGTTAGCATACACTATCACCTTAAATCAAATTAAAGTAACACTGAATGTGTAAAAAACCACCAACTCTTGTGAAAGCTGCAGACATTGGAGAGGGGTTTATATACTAGTTTTCATGAGGCTTTGATTAATAAATTAGATTTGGAAGGGAGAGTGCAGTATTATAGTGTAGAATGCTTCAACATTTATTCCAGTTCTAGTTAATTGACTATCTAATGAATCACTTCTAAATTCATCAAAGAAAAAGAATTCCCATAGATACTTATGGGTTTCTTGGTCCTGGCCAACTTAAAAATGTGTATATGATACTGAGGTACTGAAAATTCTAGTGACCAGGAAAAAGAATGGCAATGGGAGACAAGAGAAGCTAGCCCTTAACATTTATTCTATCCCATAAATCTGTCCCTTCACTCCACATGAGCTTTCTCAGAACAAAGAGAATAGGAAGTGCTCTCAATATAGCCTACATCAGTAATCAGGAGTACACAAGATGGATTGACAGTAGTATTAATTATGAAATTGTTAGAAAAAGTTATCGGACTACATACATAATCTAAAATCTTTTAGGGCCCTTAAAACTCCTATGCGTGTGCATATAAACTTAAAGTTTATTCTCCTAATTATTATTTACACTTTGCATAAATTATTTTCTGTCACCCTAACATTCCCCTGCATTGTTGTGATCCTAGATAAAATAGCACTACAGTTGTGCACTAGAATCAGAAATCAAAATGACTCTGCTAATTAGAAAAACTGGCATGTATAGCTCACCATCCAAGTTAAGTGAAATACAAAACCAAAAGGAAACACACTATAAATGGTGAAAATAAATAAGATTGTAAAGTCACATTTGCAATGATTTAAGATGTTGTTATTAATTACACAGGTAAACATACTTAGCCTCATTCCCAGCTGGTGTAGAGTCAACTGGGCTCCAGCATTTTACACCAGCTGTGGATTTGGCCATTATATTTTAATTATTTTTGTCCCCCTTTATGTTGCATCATCTTTATGAAAGACCTGTGCAGACAATGATCATTTCATTCCTTCTCATTCTCTTGTTTCACAAAAAGAAAAGGAGTATTTGTGGTACCTTAGAGACTAACAAATTTATTTGAGCATAAGCTTTCATGTGCTACAGCTCACTGCATCCAATGAAGTGAGCTGTAGCTCACGAAAGCTTATGCTCAAATAAATTTGTTAGTCTCTAAATGGCCACAAGTACTCCTTTTCTTTTTGTGAATACGGACTAACATGGCTACTACTCTGAATCTTGTTTCACTGTTTTTAACAAAATATATTATTTATCAGTCTCATTTAATTGATAGACTTAGTTTGAGTTATTGTTTGGCTCAATGGAGCTGATTCAGACACACAAGTTGTATGTAACAGGAAGTAAGGATTAACTCAGTTCCTCCCAGGATTTTTGTCTGGAGGTGCTTGTGTCACGAGGATTTTTACAGTATGATTATCCCTCTTTCTTCGCCCTCCTATTTGGCTCTGACCCACCAGCACCAACAGCAACATGTCCCTTGCTACAACAAGGGTGTTATTCTACTGCAACTTATCTCCACTCTGACCTTACAGTTGCAGACCAGTGATCCAGCAGCATATGCATGCTCCATGATGTAACTGTCCAAAACAGAGTGGTATTGTAATTACACAGAAACTTGTTTCATTCCTTTAGATGATTACCTCTTTCAAAGTCTAGACTAGCTATAAAACAGGCCCAGATATGGGTGGTCAGAATGGCAAGAGAGTTAATTTAAAACTGGAAAAAATGACACATTTCTTCAAATAGGTCAATGCAGAATGAACAGCAGGAAACACTTTGGAGGGTACATCTTAATAGCTGATGTAAAGAGATGTCAAAGGAAGTCATTTACAGTGCACAACATCAAGTTTGATTGGTTCTGCAAAACCCAGGAAAGACAGTTAATGCTTTTTTGAGTGCCTTCTACTAGCACTACTATTTATATATTCACAACTATTGAGCACTCCTCTAATAGTATGTCAGTAAAGTGGGTAAAATTAAAAGTCAGGCATTAGAGAAACTGCTGTCCAAGTAGAGTTCGTAAATTATAAATTGTCAAACGTTATTTAACGAATTAGGAGAAGATTCATTGAATGATATATTTAAATATTTTATTTCTAGTATCTCCCCAATTCTTCCTCTGAGGAATATAGAAAATAGTGCTGTCATAAAAGGATCCTAGAACTTCTTAGGCTGTGTTCTATCAATGCCAATTGTGCTTCCCTCTCATTTTGTTTTAAAGGGGAGGTAATTCAATGATGATTTTAGAACAAGGCACATATTAACTGAAGAACAAATAAGTGTGTGGAAGCAACAATTGTCATGGGTTTTTTAAAATAATTTCTGTGTTGCAAGAATGTTGTAGTCTTTTCTTTCTGATGTAGCCCTTAATTCAGCTTTCCATGCCTTCATCATGATGAGGTTGGATTATTCTAAACCACATTAAACTATTAGTTCAGAATGCACCTGCCCTCTTATTAAGTGATGTTTCTCAAAGGGAGTACATTACATCAGTACTCAGTGATCAGCACTTGCTACCAGTCGATTTCCAAGTGAAATGCAAGATGTTGGTTTTGTCCTGGAAAGATCCTTTTTTGATGTCATGGGAAATGCAATCAGCTGAGACACTTGAGCTAAGAGCCTTCAGCTTGAAGCTGGTCATCCATCAATGTTGCTAAAGATATCTCCTGTACCATAATCTCATCCGAGCAGGAGGATTCTGGTAACTGATACTTTTTAATGATTTTGCATAGGAATGAGATAATGAAAATGACATAAAGGTCCATAGGAACCGTAGCAACCTGTTTATCTTCCTGATCTCTCTCTCTCTCTCTCTCTCTCCCTCCTTCCTTCCTAATTATCCAGGATTTGAGGCGAAATGGTCATACCTAGTGTTCCTGAGAATACAGGAACGGAGAGCAGACCATCCACTAAAGACCTTCAAAGAAGGTTAGCAGGCAGAAGAAACTCGCTACAATTTTCAGAGTGGTATCTGTGTTAGTCTGTATCAGCAAAGAGAACAAGGAGTGCTTGTACTTTAGAGACTAACAAATTTATCTGTGCATAAGCTTTTGTGGGCTAAAACCTACTTCATTAGATACATGCAATGGAAAATACAGTAGGAAAATAGATAGATAGATAGATAGATAGATAGATAGATAGATAGATAGATAGATAGATAGAGAGCACATGAAAAAATGGGGGTTGCCTTACCAACTCTAACGAGACTAATCAATTAAGGTGGGCTATTATCAGCAGGAGAAAAAAAACTTTTGTAGTTGAAGTGTTCTCTGACTGGTTCTTGACATCTGATTTGTGTCCATTTATTCTTTTGCATAGAGACTGTCCAGTTTGGGCAATGTACATGGCAGAGGGGCATTGCTGGCGCATGATGGCATATATCACATTGGTAGATGTGCAGGTGAACGAGCCTCTTGTGGTGTGGCTGATGTGATTAGGCCCTATGATGGTGTCCCCTGAATAGATATGTGGACACAGTTGGCAATGGGCTTTGTTGCAAGGATAGGTTCCTGGGTTAGTGGTTCTGTTGTGTGGTATGTGGTTGCTGGTGAGTATTTGCTTCAGGTTGCGGGAGTGTCTGTAAGCAAGGACTGGCCTGTGTCCCAAGATCTGTGAGAGTGATGGGTCGTCCTTCAGGATAGGTTGTAGATCCTTGATAATGTGTTGGAGAGGATTTAGTTGGGGACTGAATGTGATGACTAGTGGCCATCTGTTACTTTCTTTGTTGGTCCTGTCCTGTAGTAGTAGACTAATGGGTACTGTTCTGGCTCTGTCAATCTGTTTCTTCATTTCAGCCAGTGGATGTTGTAGTTTTAAGAATGCTTGATAGAGAATTTGTAGGTGTTTGTCTCTGTCTGAGGGATTGGAGCAAATGAGGTTGTATCTTAGAGCTTGGCTGTAGACAATGGATCGTGTGGTGTGGTCTGGATTAAAGCTGGAGGCATGTAGGTAAGTATAGTGGTCAGTAGGTTTCCAGTATAGGATCGTGTTTATGTGACCATCACTTATTAACACTGTAGTGACCAGGAACAGGATCTCTTGTGTGGACTGGTCCAGGCTGAGGTTGAGGGTGGCGTGGAGTGAAAATTGTTGAAATCATGGTGGAATTCCTCAAGGGCCTCTTTTCCATGGATCCATATGACGAAGATGTCATCAATGTAGCACAAGTAGAGTAGGGGCATTAGGGGATGAGAGTGGAGGAAGCGATGTTCTAAGTCAGCCATAAAAATGTTGGCATACTGTGGGGCCATGCGGGTACCCATAGCAGTGGGTTTTAGCCCATGAAAGCTTATGCCCAAATAAATTTGTTAGTCTCTAAGGTGCCACAGGTACTACTCATTCCGCTAGTTACAATGGTTGACAGGGAAGGGTTTGTTGGAATGTCTGTTTGATGAAAAGGGAATTGTGTGGACACAGAAAGCTGCATGGCCTGATGAAGTCCTTCAATAAGTTAAGGTCAGAACCCAAATTCTCCACTGTTTGCTCCACTGCTAGATTTATATGGAGTTTTGCAATGTGGAGGCTGATTTGCTGGATGCTGTCACATGTAGTTTGGCCATATTGCTGCTGTAATTTGCACGTTCTTTATTTTATCTGAATCTTTTTTTGTGGGGAAGGGGACCCAAAATCTCCTGCTGCCACATTTCCAGGAATGTTTGCTAATTCAGTGTATGCCTGTTTTGGGATGCTGACTAGGGAAACCTTGTGCCCAATATACAGAGGGGATAGGACAAAGGTACCTGTTGAAATTTGACACTATAGTTCTCATAGTTAGGAACCTCAATATGGAGGCACACAATATCAATGAATGTTTCTGGAACATTTTAGCCTAAATCTGTTAAGTTCACTAATCAGAGAAATATTCACATTTTTGTCTGTTTGTTTGTTTTCTTAATATCAATATTGGCTACATTCTAGCTGGAAAATACTTACTGCAAATCTAAGATGTATGTAGTCCAAAACTTGAAAGTCTTGGTACTGCAAAAGAAAGTGCTATGGGCTAAATGAAATGAATGGGGGCCTGGTCTACTGAAAATGTACAGCTGTCTTCTTGTTTACAGTTTGGGCATTTACATGATTGCGAAGGTTTGGCGAATCTTTCTATGCACATTTTAGTAATTCTGACTGGTACTATGTATAACTCTAACCCTTAGTGTGTACTGAATCAGCCATTTGCTGATAGGGACCACATAATGTATCAACATACTCTCTGGAAACAGCTACAGGACAATCAAAGAAGTTGTTAATGTGGAATGATTTTGCTCTGGTTGACAATGAAGATGCTAAAGAAATTGGCCAAGTTGAAGGAAACTGGTTACCTCAGGTAATCTGCAGGGAGGGAGGTTTGAAGCAATGGAAACTCCCCAGGAGAAAAGGAGAACAAAGGAAAAGTGTTAGACGCTGCTGTTAAACAGGGACATGCTCTCTGAGCTAGAGGGAACCTGCTGATAACCTTACCAGCCCTAAGCAAGCTAAAGAGAGCTTATTACAAGGACAGAGAGAGAGAACCTGAGCAGGAGGAGTGGAGGATCTTGGGACACTGCAAGGATTGACCAATACCTAAAGGGTTCTCAGAGCAGTGAGGAAAGTGGAGGGGAGGGTTTGTGTGCAGATTTGATTATGTTTGATATATAAGGCTCTATGCTTGCTCTAGGAATAGTGTGTGTATCTGTTTAAGTTGTTACTTTGTAAATTGTAAAGCCTCTGAGTTCCTTGTTGCAATGCTCACATATCCCTAAAGAAGAGTTAAACTGTCAGTCGGAGTAACTACAAGGGTGCAAGTCTTGGAAAGGGGGTGAGAGAGCTACTGGGGAAAGTTGGGGAGTTCAGCACTGAGACTGGGGTGTCGGCAGCTAGACTGCAGGGACCCACTTCTAACAAGGGGTACAAGACAAGGACTGTGCATCCAAGAGTGATCCTGAGATGCCAGAGACCAAGAGAGTGCCTGGATATTGCTCAGACTCAGTGGGCTTGGAAGCAGATAGGATCCAGTATTTGGATCCAAACAGTTATCTGGTGGTGTCCACAAAGGGGAGCTTGATCAGGGCTGTGGCAGAGAAAATAAAATTCCAAGTACCCTAGTCCTTCATAAAAATAATTTTAAAATGCAAAGTGGCTCTTCAAAACACTCTAGAAAAACCATATAAAGGTTTCATAATGTAATGTTATTGCATTGCTATGTAAAAACAAAAATAGATGATCAATGTAATTTGCATTCTTAAAGTAGTTAATGAAGCATAGTAAGGTGCAGTGAAAATTTTCACTTGGATAAATAATGTCACAGTTTCCACAACATATACTGCAGTGTACCAAATATTTGAACTATAACTATCAACATCTACATATAAAATCAAGACATGTTGAGAGTTTCACATAATATTATTCATGCATAATTTCCTGTTCCTGCTGTTTTATTTTTCCACTTTTCGGTGACTATTTTTATGCTTATTATGACTTACTGTTTTAATATACACTGTGTAGTTAATAAAATAAAATCTTTCATTAGTGCTACTTTCAGATTTTTATGTTTGCTTTAGTTGTAATAAGTTTTTTGTGAAAGTGTGTGCTTCCAATGTGATATTGCAATGCTTGAGATAGCTTCTATTAACACCTGTCTGGAGTTTTTGTTTGTTTGGTTTCTAATGATAGAGAATGGCTTGTATACTGGTCAGTAAAGCACAGTATTTTTTTTGCTAAAAATGTCACCCCAAAATGCATTCTGAAGTCCAGGAAGGGGAGTCAAACATTTAGATGATTTCCAGCTTCAGACAAAGGGCTGGATTTCAACGGGACTATTTGAGGAGTAAAGCCTGAATGCACAAAAGGAGTTAGGCTCCTAAATCCCTGTTTTAGGTGCCTAAATCCTAGTTTGGGGACCACTGCGCTGCACAAAATTCCTGCTTAAACCCAGTAGGCACCTAAACTCACTCAGTGTCTAAGTTTTTGCAGGAAAACTTCCCTAGGCACCAAGGTTTCTGCCTCTGTGTGCATAGCACTGCCTCCCTCTTGGTGTCTGGGTATCTATCTCCCATCTAAACTTCAGAGCAATTTACAAACGACTGGAAAACAGGTATTTGGCCATCTAACTTGTTGGAGGGCCTGATCTGGTAGGCATGCTCAGAGGCCACATCAGGTCAGTTCATGTGGCAGGAGCAGCAGCAGCTCCCTAGTAACTTTTAGCCCAGTGGTTAAGTTACTCACCTGGGATGTGGGAGACTTCTTGTTCATGAGTCCTTACCACTTACTGATAAGAAGGGATATGAACAGGGATCTACCACCTCTTAGGTGAGTGTCCTAGCCACTGGGCTATGGGATATTTTGATGTGCGGAAATCCATCAGTCTCTCCTACTGAAGTTGTTGCTCTGTGAGTAAATCATTAAAGTCATTAGAGCAGGGGAACAGGATCCTAGGTCTCCCACATGCTGGATGAGTGATCTAACCACCAGGTTATAGAGTCATTCTCATCTTGTATATGCACTCATGTGCATTTTCTCTCTCTCTCTCTCTCTCTCTCTCTCTCTCTCTCTCTTCCTCTCACACACGCACACACAGTCTTATGCACAAAGTCAGGCCTAAGGCACCATTCAAACTGAGTTAAAGGAATCAAAGTCTCCCAAAAAGGGGTGGAATTATTTTGCATAAGGGTTATTATCCTGTCCCCAACACTTCTGAATATGATCCCTTTAGGGTGACCAGTGACCCCGGTTTTCGACCGGAACACCTGGTCGAAAAGGGACCCTGGCGGCTCCGGTCAGCACCGCCAACCAGGACGTTAAAAGTCCAGTTGGCGGTGCTGCGAAGCTAAGGCAGGCTAGTCCCTACCTGTCCTTGCTCCGCGCTGTGCCCTGGAAGCGGCCAGCAGGTCCGGCTCCTAGGTGGCTGGGGCCTACATGCGCTGCCTCCACCCCAAGCACCGGCTCTGCACTCCCAGTAGCTGGGAACTGCGGCCAATGGGAGTTGTGGAGGTGGTGCGTGCTGGTGAGAGGAGCGCACAGAGCCACCTGTTATGCCTCCAAGTAGGAGCCAGACCCTCTGGTTGCTTCTGAGGTGCAGCATGGAGTCAGGACAGGCAGGAAGCCTTCCTTAGCCCCACTGTGCTTCTGACAGGGGGCCTCCTGAGGTAAACTCATGCGCCAACCCTGAGCCTGAACCCCCTGCCCCAGCCCTGATCCCCCCAAACCCAGAGCCCCCTCTAGTATCCCAAACCCCTTATCTCCATCCCCAGCCCAGAGCCCGCACCCCAATCCAGAGCCCATACCCCCTTCCACTCCCTAATTGTCTGCCCCAGCCCAGAGCCCCCTGCCACATGCTGAACCACTCATCCCCAGCCCTACTCAGAGCCAGCACCCCCAGCCAGAGCCCATACCCCCTCTGTACTCCTACCCCCTTCCCCATCCCAGAGCCCCTTCCCATACCCTGAACCCCTCTGCCCCACCCCACAGCCTGGAGCTTCCTCCTTCATCCCCAAACACCTCATCCCTGGCCCCACCCCAGAGTCCACACCCCAGAAGGAGCCCTCACCCCCCCACACACCCTAACTCTCTGCCTCAACCACACCCCCTCCCACATCCTGAATCCCTCATCCCAGAGCCCGCACCCCCAGCTGGAGCCCTCACCCCCTCCTGTACCCCAACTCCCTGCCCCAGCCCAGAGCCCCCTCCTGCACCCTGAACCCCTCATTCCTGGCCCCACCCTGGAGCCTGCACCCCCATTTAGAGCCCTCATCCCCTTCTGCACCCCAGCCCAATGAAAGTGAGTGAGGATGGGGAGAGCAAGCCACCGAGGGATGGGGAATGTAGTGAGCCTGGGGCAGGGCCTCCGAAAAGGGGTGGGGCTAAGGTGTTTGGTTGTGTGCAATTAGAAATTGGCAACCCTAGATCCCTTCAGCACGTGTTAAAATCTTGCCATCCAGTTCCTCTACTTGGCTACCAGTGTACACTTTTAAAGAAACAGGAGCTGTTTTTTTTTTATTCTCTCTTGCCATTTGTGTGGTTCTGATCACCTAGTTTTTAAAAAAAAAGTTAGCGTGAAGGCAATTGCATTTAATAGCATTTCAGAAAGATTACCTATTTTAAACCTGGATTAGGTTTAAACATGGACACTGTCATCAACCGAGGTTAAACAAAATCTTTGTAAAGTTTAAAGGTGACCTGCAAAGGAATGTTAAAAAAATTATTCTGACACATCTCCCTTTTATTTTTGGTTCTTTATGATATATAAATAATATCTGATTTTAATAATAATAACATTAAAATAAAAATAAATAAATACAATTAAAATTATTAATAATAATAATTTCCTTTTTGCATTTGCCTTAGAAATATCAGGAATTCCACACCTTGTATTCCCTGGTTTTCTAGAGGACATCTTGGGCCATGGGGAGAGTCTCCAAAACGAGGTGGTAGTGACTGTTGGGGGAAAAGGGACATATTCAGTCTTTAACAAAGGTTTTTTTCTCCCAAGTATATACTTTAGTTAAATAGGTTAAATAGGTGTCAACAAAAACGATCAAATACAAATAATCTAATTAAAAATTCCTCTCTCAATCACTCAGTTTTCACCCTCCTGTGATGTTATAGGCTGTGTCTGCACTATGGAGACTATACCAGCATTGCTAGGATGACATAACCCACCAGTGCAGATGTCCAAAGCCAAAGGAAGAAGCTTTTCTATCAGTGTAGGAACACCACCTCTCCGAACAAAGTCAGCTGCATCAACAGAAGCATTCTTCTCTCGGCATAGTTGCATCAACACGAGGGTTAGGTTGGCCTAGCTATGTTGGCCGGGGATATATTTTTTTCATACCTCTGACTGATGTAACTATGTCAGCCTAAATTGCAAGGGCAGAACAAGCCTTAGTTTCACTAGTTCTCTGCTTGACACAGAATCCTGAATTTTTAACGTAAACAATGAGCAGAATTAAAAAAAAAAACACCTCTCACATTTTCACAAGCCCTGTCACGATGCCTTTATATATCATAGAATCATAGAATATCAGGGTTGGAAGGGACCTCAGGAGGTCATCTAGTCCAACCCCCTGCTCAAAGCATAAAGAAGAAAATTAATAGAAGGAAAAATAAAGAGTCTATCAACCCCCACAATGAGGGTATACGACTCCTCCTCCTGCAGCTTCCACCCTTGATTTGTCCTCTGCCCCTAATATACTCCTTCTCTTCTTTTTGAATTACATTATTAACCTATACATTTTTCTCCCCATTATCTACTGCTCCCTGACTCCACCCTCAATCCCTTCTGCTTAGAGTTTAATATCTCCCAACCCTTTTTCTTCTCTTCTTACTACCCCAGCCTCATCCTTGGTGACTTCAATTCCTATGTTGTTGTCACATCTGATTTAGCTGGGTGTCTCCTTGCCCTCATCTCCTTCTTTGATTCATTTTTGCAATCACCAAAATGGCAAGAATGAATTTTACTGTTATATAAAGTTTTACCCCCTTCCTTTAATCTCTGAATACTTCATACCACAAACTTCTTGGGGCAAGGAGCTTCCTTTCTGCATGTTTGGAGCTGGGGAAAAAAATGTTGACCAAATAAAAAAAAAATGGGGATTTGAGTTAGCCAAAGTATTTACTGAATTCATATGGAATTCACTGAATATTTCTGATTAAAAATACTCTGAAAAGGTAAAAATTAAATGTTTCAATTTTTCTGTTCAAAACAACTTTTCATTTAGCCCTTTATTTCAATTTTTCTTTTTAAAGTTTTAAGAAAACAAAAACTAAAATGTTTCATTCAATTTCAAGCAATTTTTTGTCTGGTTTGCTGAAAAAAATGTTTTTTGTGAACCAAAAGTGAAATATTTATTATTTGTTTTTTAAATTTTAATTTTATATATATATATATATATATATATATATATATATATATATATATATATATTTGGTGCTGAACAAAAAGTAGGTTATTCACATAGCTTTATTTAGCATATAGTGGATAACTGTAAATAAATAATAATAATTAGCTATTTTTCCCTTTACAGGTCCACTTTAATGCAACATTTTTAGGCTTAGGGTGGAGCTGGGGGAAGTAGAAAGAGAGCAGCATAAAATTTTCTTATAAAATAATCTACTGGAGTCTTGTCTAATTAATCCAGAAAGGAAAACAGAAATGACAAGAGTGTTATGCTGTCTCAGCAAGAGATTTACTAATTATATACTCATTTGTCCATTTACCCATCTCTGATGTTTTCAATGACAGGGCTAAAAATTAGGGGTTTCTTTATTAGTATTTTATTACTTTTATTTAGTACTTTATTAGTATTTGTTGACACAATATCGGTGATATTGTGTTCTTTTAGAAATAGAGCATGTGTACCTTCATCCTACAACTGAACCTGAATGTAGTTTATAGTACCTCAGATGAAATGATGATGATGATGATGTTTCAGTCAATCTGCAGAGGCTTTTAGAAATTAACTTAAAGAATTTCCCATGGCATAGAATTACTTTTTCTGCATCACTTAGTGAATCTAAGAAAATTCAATTGCATAAAACCCACTGTAGGGAAAACTCCTGTTTTGAATGACTGCAAATGTAAAAGAATTGTATACACATACTGTATAGTACAACGCTAAATAATATTAGACAGCTGCAGCGGCACAGGAGCTAGCAAACAGAGATCTAAACAGGGGAGTTTGAGTGGGAGTTTGCAAGGGGAGTTTGTATTGTGGTGCTTGTTTGGGGTTTGCTTTTGCTGGGGGGATGGTCTTTTTGGTGTGGCTTGTGTTTAACAGATTAACAGGATTTAGGTGGGAAGGGGATGACAGATACAGAGGCAGCTGTGGGAGTGATTCCTGTAGTGGAAGACACATTGAGGATGACTGGATGTGGAAGCTGTGGTATGTACATGATCCTGGAGGGGGGAACCAGTAAGAGTTTTTTCTGCATGAAATGCCGTCTGATAGAGCTGATAGAGGAAAAGATCCAAGGTTTGGAGATGCAGGTGGAAAGTCTCTTTGAGTTTAGGAAGGGGTTTGAGCAGATGATGGAGCAAAGATATGAGGTATCTGAAGGGAAAAGCTCAGACTCACGGATGGAAGCAGGGCTGGGGAATTTTGAGGGGAGACTGGGTGAGGAAAGTGGTCAGTGGAAACATGTGACTAAAAGGACCAGGCAGAGGAAAAGACAGGCTAGTGAAGGAGAAATAGAGCTTAGGAACAGTTTTGCAGAATTGGAAAATGAAGAAGAGGCTCAGCAGGTAGTCACTGAAGGTGGAAGGGTAAGGAAGAAGAGAAGAGAGGCTAGTCCTATAGGAAAAGCGGAAGAGTCAAGGGAGACTACACCAAAAATGAATCCCAGGAGGATAAAGGATGGGTTGAAGAAGATTATAAGGGAAAATAGGAATGGAAAGAACTTGCAGCCAGAGGGAACAGGGGAGAGACTGGAGAATAGCACCATCACCAGGAAAAGGCAGGTCTATGTGATCGGGGACTCTTTATTGAGAAGAATAGACAGGCCTGTAACTAGAGCTGATCCAGAGAACAGAAGGGTGTGCTGTCTTCCGGGTGCTAAGATACGGGATGTAGACCTGAGGTTGAAAAGGATTCTAAAGGGAGCAGGAAAGAATCCCCTAATTATCCTTCATGTGGGAACAAATGATACGGCTAGATTCTCGCTGGAAAGTATTAAGGGAGACTACGCTAGGCTGGGGAAGACGCTTAAGGAAATTGAGGATCAGATGATCTTTAGCGGGATCCTTCCTGTTCCTAGAGAAGGGCAACAAAGGTGTGACAAGATTATGACTGTCAACAGATGGCTTAGGCAGTGGTGCTATAAGGAGGGCTTTGGGATGTATGGCCACTGGGAGGCATTCACGGACAGAGGACAGTTCTCTCGGGATGGACTTCATCTGAGTAGGGAAGGAAATAGACTTCTAGGATCAAGGCTGGCACAACTGATAAAGAGAGCTTTAAACTAGGAATTAGGGGGAGATGGATGGGAGATGTCCAGGAAATCTCCACGCCAGATTTTAGCATTGAGAGGGAAGAAGACGAAGTAAGAAAGGATACAGCTGTGGGTAGGAGAATGTATATAAGGAGCGAGGGCGGTGTGGATACTAGTCTAATAGGTTATACTGGCTGTAGAATGACTGTGCCTAATAGGGTAAAAAATGTGAGTGAGGCCAAACAGCAAAAATTAAGATGTTTATACACCAATGCGAGGAGCCTAGGTAACAAAATGGAGGAACTAGAGCTACTGGTGCAGGAAGTGAAACCAGATATTATAGGGATAACAGAAACATGGTGGAATAGTAGTCATGACTGGACTACAGGTATTGAAGGGTATGTGCTGTTTAGGAAAGACAGAAACAAAGGTAAAGGTGGTGGAGTAGCATTGTATATCAATGATGAGGTAGAATGTAAAGAAATAAGAAGCGATGCAATGGATAAGACAGAGTCCGTCTGGGCAAAAATTACATTGGGGAAGAAAACTAGTAAAGCCTCTCCTACGATAGTGCTTGGGGTGTGCTATAGACCTCCAGGATCTAATTTGGATATGGATAGAGCCCTTTTTAATGTTTTTAATAAAGTAAATACTAATGGAAACTGCATGATCATGGGAGACTTTAACTTCCCAGATATAGACTGGAGGACCAGTGCTAGTAATAATAATAGGGCTCAGATTTTCCTAGATGAGATAGCTGATGGATTCCTTCATCAAGTAGTTGCTGAACCGACTAGAGGGGATGCCATTTTAGATTTAATTTTGGTGAGTAGCGAGGACCTCATAGAAGAAATGGTTGTAGGGGACAATCTTGGCTCAAGTGATCATGAGCTAACTGAGTTCAAACTAAATGGAAGGATTAACAAAAATAAATCTACAACTAGGGTTTTTGATTTGAAAAGGGCTGACTTTCAAAAATTAAGGAAATTAGTTAGGGAAGTGGATTGGACTGAAGAACTTATGGATCTAAAGGTAGAAGAGGCCTGGGATTACTTTAAATCAAAACTGCAGAAGCTATTGGAAGCCTGTGTCCCAAGAAAGGGGAAAAAATTCATAGGAAGGAGTTGTAGACCAAGCTGGATGAGCAAGCATTTTAGAGAGGTGATTAAGAAAAAGCAGAAAGCATACAGGGAGTGAAAGATGGGAGGGATCAGCAAGGAAAGCTACCTAACTGAGGTCAGAACATGTAGGGATAAAGTGAGACAGGCTAAAAGTCGAGTAGAGTTGGACCTTGCAAAGGGAATTAAAACCAATAGTAAAAGGTTCTATAGCCATATAAATAAGAAGAAAACTAAGAAAGAAGAAGTGGGGCCGCTTAACACTGAGGATGGAGTGGAGGTTAAAGATAATCTAGGCGTGGCCCAATATCTAAACAAATACTTTGCCTCAGTCTTTAATAAGGCTAAAGAGGATCTTGGGGATAATGGTAGCATGACAAATGGGAATGAGGATACAGAGGTAGATATTACCATATCTGAGGTAGAAGCAAAACTGAAACAGCTTAATGGGACTAAATTGGGGGGCCCAGATAATCTTCATCCAAGAATATTAAAGGAATTGGCACCTGAAATTGCAAGCCCATTAGCAAGAATTTTTAATGAATCTGTAAACTCAGGAGTAGTACCGAATGATTGGAGAATTGCTAATATAGTTCTTATTTTTAAGAAAGGAAAAAAAAGTGATCCAGGTAACTACAGGCCAGTTAGTTTGACATCTGTAGTATGCAAGGTCCTGGAAAAAATTTTGAAGGAGAAATTAGTTAAGGACATTGAAGTCAATGGTAAATGGGACAAAATACAACATGGTTTTACAAAAGGTAGATCGTGCCAAACCAACCTAATCTCCTTTTTTGAAAAGGTAACAGATTTTTTAGATAAAGGAAATGCAGTGGATCTAATTTACCTAATTTTCAGTAAGGCATTTGATACCGTGCCACATGGGGAATTATTAGTTAAATTGGAGAAGATGAGGATCAATATGAACATCAAAAGGTGGATAAGGAATTGGTTAAAGGGGAGATTGCAAAGGGTCCTACTGAAAGGCGAACTGTCAGGTTGGAGGGAGGATACCAGTGGAGTTCCTCAGGGATCGGTTTGGGGACCAATCTTATTTAATCTTTTTATTACTGACCTTGGCACAAAAAGTGGGAGTGTGCTAATAAAGTTTGCAGATGATACAAAGCTGGGAGGTATCGGAGAAGGATCGGGATATTATACAGGAGGATCTGGATGACCTTGTAAACTGGAGTAATAGTAATAGGATGAAATTTAATAGTGATAAGTGTAAGGTTATGCATTTAGGGATTAATAACAAGAATTTTAGTTATAAGTTGGGGACGCATCAATTAGAAGTAACGGAAGAGAAGGACCTTGGAGTATTGGTTGATCATAGGATGACTATGAGCTGCCAATGTGATATGGCTGTGAAAAAAGCTAATGCGGTTTTGGGATGCATCAGGAGAGCCATTTCCAGTAGGGATAAGGAGGTTTTAGTACCGTTATACAAGGCACTGGTGAGACCTCACCTAGAATACTGTGTGCAGTTCTGGTCTCCCATGTTTAAAAAGGATGAATTCAAACTGGAGCAGGTACCGAGAAGGGCTACTAGGATGATGCGAGGAATGGAAAACTTGTCTTATGAAAGGAGAATTAAGGAGCTTGGTTTGTTTAGCCTAACTAAAAGAAGGTTGAGGGGAGATATGATTGCTCTCTATAAATATATCAGAGGGATAAATACAGGAGAGGGAGAGGAATTATTTCAGCTCAGCACCAATGTGGACACAAGAACAAATGGGTATAAACTGGCCACCAGGAAGTTTAGACTTGAAATCAGACAAAGGTTTTTAACCATCAGAGGAGTGAAGTTTTGGAATAATCTTCCAAGGGAAGCAGTGGGGGCAAAAGATCTATCTGGTTTTAAGATTCTACTTGATAAGTTTATGGAGGAGATGGTATGATGGGATAATGGGATTTTGGTAAGTAATTGATCTTTAAATATTCAGGGTAAATAGGCCAAATCCCCTGAGATGGGATATTAGATGGATGAGATCTGAGTTACCCAGGAAAGAATTTTCTGTAGTATCTGGCTGGTGAATCTTGCCCATATGCTCAGGGTTTAGCTGATTGCCATATTTGGGGTCGGGAAGGAATTTTCCTCCAGGGCAGATTGGAGAGGCCCTGGAGGTTTTTCGCCTTCCTCTGTAGCATGGGGCATGGTTGACTTGAGGGAGGCTTCTCTGCTCCTTGAAGTCTTTGAACCATGATTTAAGGACTTCAATAGCTCAGACATGGGTGAGGTTTTTCATAGGAGTGGGTGGGTGAGATTCTGTGGCCTGCACTGTGCAGGAGGTCGGACTAGATGATCAGAATGGTCCCTTCTGACCTTAGTATCTATGAATCTATGAATATCTCAATTCTGGTATTTTAGTCTTTTTTTCCTTTTGTTTAGATGGAAAACAACCAAGGGATAACATTGCACATCAGAGGTTTCATATGTTTAACCATATTTGCAAATGATCATTCTATGACCTTAATTAAATTTAAAATATAAGTAGGAGGTGATGTTCCCCCCTCCATACTAAAGCAATAATAAGTTCATATGTTTAAGTATCTAGCAGGAAATAATGTTGTTTAAATCTGATTATATTTCCCCCCTATACAAGAGATGTTCATTGAATTCTTAGTGAAAATTAAGTTCACAGCAATAATTATAAAAAGCTTTAGGGCAAAAACAATAATCAACTAATGTTAACATTTGGTGACCTATCAGTTTAAATCACACTACACATTCTCCGATAAAACTTGCTTAAGGGAAACATAGGGCCTCCATAGTCACTAATGCTATGTTTACAAATTAGTGAATTCTTCTTAAAATAGGGTCTCAACCATTGTTAATCTCCTTAAATCAAAATTTGGAATTTTCTATAATCCTAATTTGTCTCTTGGCCAGTCAAAGACCTTTTATGAAGTGTAGGGTGATAGTGTCACATCCCAACAATCCACAACAGCTTGCTTCTACCAGAAAATTCAAAATGCCAACAGTGAAAGTTCTATAGTACATTGCCCTGAGAATCAATAAACACGGTAACAGGGCTCATATTTCCTTTTCTGTTCAAGGTGTGCCTTGCTGAGCCAATTAAGAGGGAGAGGCAGCACTTGGGGAACTGTAAGAGGCCTGGTGAGAAAGAGTACTAGAAAATCAGAGCAGACTGGTTCACACAGGAAGTGTTGAAGATAAGAGCCAAAAGGGAGAGAAGATGGTTTCTGGAGGAAGGCTGAAAGCAGGAGAGTTGTAAGAAGGGTTTGCTGGCTGGTGTTTCTGAGCCAGAACTGATGGTAAAAGGACCGGAAGTAGGAAAGGGAGTTACCTCTGGGTCTAAGCTGAAGACCTGGAGCCAATGGCTAAGGAAAGCTGACGGAAGGGGGAGTAGTGGATGAGTACCTGCTGGCATCTCTTTGCTGAAGAGGTGTGAAAGGATCAGGGAGAGTGAAGGATACTCCCCTTGCAAGATACTTCGAGCAGAAAGGTTGTGGGAATTCCTACTGGTGAGAATGGTGTCGCAAAGGAAAGCGTTCAGGTGACTGTCCTGGCAGAGGAATAGACGAGGATTGACAAAGATTCCAGGTGTGATGAAGATAAGCTTTCATGAGATTTCTGGGGACTTAAAGGGAAACTAAGATGAGGGGCCATGGGAGGGCTGCCACGAGGAGGTGCCTGAAGGTGGCTGCTTATTGACAAACAGACTGAGCAATATGAGGGGAACCATGCCACTGTCTATTTTGGTTCACTATTAAAGTTTTTAACCCGTTAAAACAAGGTAGGACAAAGAAGAGTCATATATTCTGTTCCCTCATGCTTTCCTACAGAGATTATGATTACATCAGAGAGGTCTCCAACTGTCAGGGCAAATGAATAGCAAAAGGTTGCCTGATATTGCAGCCTTTATTAGAGTGAGTAATCTATATTTAAGCAAACAGTCACTATTGGCTTCTTACTTACACCTCACTGGGACTGCTCAGGCAAGTAATCCTTCTCCTACTCATATGAGTAAAGGTTGGATTTGCCATTAGATATCTGTGCAGTCCTTATCCAAAACCTTCTTAATTTGCAAACTAGGACAGAAACTTGTCTTCATGTTTGTTTTTGTTTTGTTTTGTTTGGGTTTTGGTTTTTTACTTGTAGTCAGGTGAGAAATACAGAAAACATAGTATTTCTAAGAGTTTTCCCACATTCACTTCCCCCTCAGGAAGTGAAGAGGTGCACAAGAATGGGAAGGGGGAGGGAAGAATAAAATATGTCATGGTAATTAGGCTTTTTTCCCAACTTCATAAAAGATCCTATTAGCTATGATTGGCTCTGATAAAGTAAGAGCTGATTTATAGCTTAACTCAAAACTCCATTCTGCATATCCCAAATGAGCTATCCTTGAAATGCCCTATTTATACCAATCGTTGTGCCGTTGGTAAAGTTCTTACTTTAATTCGTTTTTGTTATGCTACAACAAGAACTTGATGTCACTTTCTTGTAAATTAGATAGTCATACGTGGTTACTTTCCTTCTGCAATTGCTATTTGCTCTGTAATAAAGATGACTGGTGAAGTTGTGACTTAGTTTCAGACCATGGGATTTTTATTATTTGTATTGTGGTAGCATCTAGTCCTAGTTATGGATTGGCCCATTGTGCAAGGTGCGGTACAAGCTCGTGGGGGTGGGGGTGGGGGTGGGGTGGGGTGGGGAGAGAGTGTATGCTCCAGAAAGCTGGAGCATACAAGTAGATATTACCCCTTCCCCCGCCCCAATTTTTTTCTCTTATACCTTGGTTGAGACCTGGAGTTCCGTGATACGCTGCATCTTTTTGTCTTCCTTTTGCTGCTATGCTCTCAGACAGGTCTATTTTAAATCCTCTAACTGCTATAATAAGGAGAAACTCTGGTGCATCCTCTTTTCCTTTCCTATAGCCCTGACCTTAAAAACACTTCTGCTCATGTATAACTTTACTCACCAAAGAAGTTCTACTGATAGTTTTAGCTTCCATATACTTTTTCAGATATTTTGACTACAGTGAAAACTCTCACATGAGTAAAGTTACATGCATGCTGGAGAGCTTGCTGGATTGGACCTATGATTTGAAGCAACATTTGCATAATCAGAGTTTCTTAATATAGTGAATAGAAAAAACAATGGTTTCTGAAATAATGATTGGGTTTTCTTTGTCTTGATCAATGTTAAGCTTCACAGCATAAAAAGACTTGGACTCCTGTGAAATCCACACATGCTTTCCAACGTCAAAATATTTATAATACAAGTACTGGTGTTCAGTGAATCAGGATACAATGCACTAACAAAACTAAGTGATCTCTGAATGCTTTTTTCCCCCAGTTAGTTCAGAGTACTAGTAATATTTTACATTTCTACAGTGCCCTCCATTTGAGGATCTCAAATCACTTTTTCAAAGGTTCAGGTGCTAGTCCTGCTCTGACTTCAGCTTTGAAAAATAGGAGAGGTTTGTAATGATGGCTCAACGCACCACATAATGTAGAAAAAAGTATGTTTTGGGGATGAGGAGAAAGCTCATTGTGGTTACAACTTCATCTGCACATCTGCCACATCATATATGTGATGATCTTGAGAGTTAAACACTGCCATTTTTCCATTGTGGCTTGTAAAAATTGTGCACTGTGAAATGAAGTGTTTACAGAGAACATAAAACCTGTTAGTTTACTGGAAGAGCTTGTAAATGACTAAATTCTGATTCTATTGCAATATATATTGGTGTTTCATATGGAAATTACAAGACACACACAGGTGGGCCCTTACAATCTTTGAAATCACAGCCTGGTAAGAGTTGTGAGGGCTCCATCATAGTAACAACACATCTGAGACTTTGCAGGCTTCATAAGCACAATAGACAATGAAGACATGAGGACTTTGTAGGCTTTACAGGTAGGATGCTTATTTACAGTATTTGACACTTTGGCAATCTGTCTATACAAATGTCTGAATTCTGATTGAAGTGTTATGCAAATTGCTGTATTGCACATTACACTGTAATGACAGCTGGGATCAAACCTGGGACCTCTATGCATAAGTGTCTGGCCTGCTACAGCCTTAGCTCATGCAGTAGAGTGTCACACTGAGCAGGTCTGGGTTACAACAGTATTTATATATCTCTTCCAAGCTGCAAACTCCAGCTGCACCTTCAAAGTGCTTTGCCTTCTCTATTGTCTGTTTGCCTCTTGTTGTGATTTGGTACAGTCCTAACAATATATGAATACTGTATGAGACTATGAACTTGGATACATACATACTTAAACAAAGCTGCCAACTCCATTTTGAATGTGCATCTTCATAGTCTTTGTCCCTTTCTTCCACATTGGGTTGAAGTCCCAACACATAACGTAGGGCTGACAATAGAGGGTAGTTGACTTAAATATCCAATTGTTGGAAATCTAGTCACTCTCTGACAAAAGACTGATTTCCACCCGGGGAACTGGTTTAGGAGGGAGAAAGGTTGCCTTGTCAAGAGTCACCTGGCAAGGGATTGTGTTTAAATGCGGAAGTTGGCATGGGGGGTCTCCTAACAGACAAGACTGGAAGATGTTAGTAAAAATATTAATCTCTTGTTAGTCTTTTTATATTAGATTCTCAAACATCACAAAATCTCTACTATGTTAACCAAAGGTGCTGGCTAAATTTATAATGTTAGAGGGCTATGTTTTGGATGAATGAATGTCTTTGTCCTAGTAGGCCAGTATTTTATTAACCACTCTGAATTTTCACTGAGCCTAGTGTGTTATCAATAGGCTGAATTTTAACTGTACATTTTAGCATGTTAAATAATGAGTTGTGTGTCCTTTTTTTACTCTAAACGCTTGCCCCTTAGGGAAATATCCAGAAAAGAACCACTTGTAACCTATATAGGACTTAACTAACTCGAAGTTTTATTTGACAGCATATTTTATTCACTCCAAACACAGAACAAAGGTTTTAAAATGGCAGAAGCAGTCTTGCGATAGGGTCACTTTCTTCACTTCAGGAGGTGGAGAGACTACCCCGCTTGTAACAGCTGGCATGAGGCAGGGAGCTGCCTGTCTTCCTGGACCCAGATGGTTCCCAAGAACTCAAACGGAAGGGTGAGCTTGAAAATGAGGGACATTGTGATTTCAGATGTTTGTTTTTTTGTGGATAATCTGTACTTTCCTGTGCATCACATGATTAAGTGTGAAAGAGCATAAGGGCATCAAACATTTTTGCCCAGAGTCTCTGTATGTTAAATGATTCATAATTACAGTATGCCTCCAGAGAGAACTAAATGGTAAACCAGAAGCATAACCCCTTCTGGGGGGAGAGAGGTGTGTTTTTAAATACAAGGGAATCTGAAAGTTGAGTGCTCTTCCCAGTGCCTAGGCATATGGACAGTAGGCTCCAACTCTCAGGAGGGGATTCCAGGTAGTGTTCTTATGGGCCCCTGGGACTGGGGTAATAGATGGACTCCATTCAGGGTCTGTTAGCTTAATGCATTTGAGGATCCAGAGACATGAAAGCTTGGATGCATCTCACAGCAGTCAGGTGTGTGGCTGGAAGGGAGTGCCCAGCTGGATCCATGACACTACCATGTTAGAATGAAATCCCAAAGGCTGGTGGCAAAAGAATAACAAGCAAGGGTTGTTTGATGTTTAGAGCTATCCCATTTCAATGGGAGAACACTGAACAAATAGAATGGCTCTCCTGTTAGGGAACTGGTTTAGTAGGGGAGACGTTGGATTAGCAACAGTCACTGGCAGGGTTTGAGATCACCTGTTGATGCTGGAAAGGAGGGCAGTCACCTGACAAAGGCCCGGGGGGGGGGGAAGGGAAGAGTGTCAAAGTAAGTGATTGTCTCACTTTTTATAGCTGGGTGTTTAGCCATCTTCCTCTGGCTCAAGGGAGAGAGAAGCACTCCAGAGTATAGGGGCCTATATAAGGCAGAGCCCCCTGCCTCAATCTTCTTGAGCCCAGATGGCTCCCAAGGGAAAGGTGACCTAGTAGGGGACATGATGGATACTATGTATGTTTGTTAAATGATCTGTACTCTTGTGCTTTGTGATTAAGTTAAAAGAGCAACTGTGTGAGATTCCAGGCGAAGTATCTTATCTGCTTCACAACTATTATGTGTCTTTTGAGAGAGTTAAATGGTAAACCAGAAGGCTTTTGGGTAGAGTTCTAAGTGTATTTAAGCTACCGGAGTATCATGGGGAATAAGGGGAGCCTCAGAGGGGCTCAAGATCTCTGTTTCATGAAGGGATAGCAGATGGAGAGTCTCCAGGAAGTGTGCCAAGGGAGGAAACAGTGCTGAGCCTTCTGAGATCCAGGAAGGCTTAAAATACCCAAGGATTCAGAAGCTTGGATTACTCTCTCAGCGGTCTAGTGAGTGGCAGGAGGGATCACTCAGCGAGAATCTGAGAAACTGTGCAAAATACAGGCTGCATATGTGCCCCTTTAAACTCTCTGTGAATGCCTGGAGAACTTGAATGCTTTATAATCATAAACTATTTGATTTTGTTGAAAATACTTTTTCTTTGGTTTAAAATTGTGCTTGGTGTGTATATGTAACCCTTCCTCGAAGAGTAGGACTAGCTGTTTGCCATTTGGAGCTCTCACCTGCAGTTCCATAGGTCTATGGTACAGCTGTTAGTAGCAAAAAAAGGGGACATTCAGGAGAATTGATTTAGAGACAGGGTAAAACCAGTGGGGAAGATACTAGCAACTGTGTTCCAGAGATCTATTAGCACAGGATAAAGAAAAGGAGTACTTTTAAGTACTTCAAGACATTTATTTGAGCATAAGCTATCGTGAGCTACAGCTCCCTTCATTGGATGCATGCAGTGGAAAATACAGTGAAGAGACTTTATATACACAGAGAACATGAAACAATGGATGTTACCATACACACTGTAAGGAAGTGATCAGGTAAGGTGAGCTATTACCAGCAGGAGAGGAGAAAAAAAACCCTTTTGTAGAAATAATCAAGGTGGGCCATTTCCTGCAGTTCACAAAAAATATGTGAGGAACAGTGGGGGTGGGGGGGAAATAAACATGGGGAAATAGTTTTACTTTGTGTAATGACACATCCACCCCCAGTCTTTATTCAAGCCTAATGTAATGGTGTCCAGTTTGCAAATTAATTGCAATTCAGCAGTCTCTTATTGGAGTCTGTTTTGAAGTGGGTTTTTTGGTTGAATAATTGCCACTTTTAGGTCTGTAATGGAGTGACCAGAGAGATTGAAGTGTTTTCAGACTGGTTTTAATATTCAAAAACCTGAAATATTCTCAGACTATCTCTCTGGTCACTCAGTTTACAGACCTAAAAGTGGCAATTATTCAACCCAAAAACCACTTCAAAAACAGACTCCAACTGAGAGACTTCTGAAGAATTGCAATTAATTTGCAAACTGGACACCGTTACATTAGGCTTGAATAAAGACGGGAGTGGATGTGTCATTACACAAAGTAAAACTATTTCCCCATGTTTTTTCCACCCCCCTCCCCACTGTTCCTCACACATTCTTGTCAACTGCAGGAAATGGCCCACCTTGATTATTTCTACGAAAGGGATTGTTTTTTTTTTCTTTCCCTCTCCTGCTGGTAATAGCTCACCTTACCTGATCACTCTCCTTACAGTGTGTATGGTAACACCCATTGTTTCATGTTCTCTGTGTATATAAAATCTCTTCCCTGTATTCTTCCACTGTATGCATCCGATGAAGTGAGCTGTAGCTCACGAAAGCTTATGCTCAAATAAATTTGTTAGTCTCTAAGGTGCCACAAGTCCTCCTTTTCTTTTTGTGGATACAGACTAACACAGCTGCTACTCTGAAACCTAGCACAGGATCACATACTCTGAGCGTAAGACAAGAATGTAGCAATAGGAGTGAGCTAGTTTCTATTGTCTTTTTGGTTCCTTTTTAAATATAGCTAGGTCCTGCAAGTCCACCAAACAGGAGGACAACAGAGGCAGTACATAGCAGAGATTCCTAGAGCCTTATGTTTTTATAAGGCAAATAATTGTATGTCTTCAGCATTGATCAAAGAATAAAATCTAGATTTAAGTCACCTTTCACTGTTTGAATAATTTAACCCTCCTGTACCTTTAATAGGTTTATTTGCCTGGACACTTTTTTTCCCCTCACCAGCCTTGTGAAATTATCTAACCAGTCGCTTAATGTGGTAATGAGTAAAACCTTTATTTTATCTTTTTATTTCCTTATGAACTGATAGCATAGCACATCAGAGGAGACAGTCAGTGTCAGATTTCAAGGGCAATTTTATGATGCTTAATCGTCTTTCCAGTGGTTAACCACAGCACCCCTTTGGTAACAAACAAGCAATCATCATTTTAATTATTTTTTTCTTTAGTCATTAAGATCGTAAATGAAATGAATGGCTTGTTAATACCAGACTGTGGGAACTTCCTGAAAGCTAGCATATTATGAAAAGAACAGATTAATGTTCTTTTTGCTGTCTTTCTATGTAGCTCACAGATGATACACTTGAATCTAATTTGTTGCAAAGCAGTGCAGTTTTATGTAAATAAAGCCATACAGATAAGAGAAGCTCTAAAATAAAAATATTTTTAAAGAGTCTTTGTCTGGCAAAAGAATATACATTCCCTGGCATGTTCCAGACTTTCTAAAAGATAACTTTGCTCAGCCCATCAGTGGTTTGTGTGCTATTTATTTATTTATTTATAACATTGAAAAGGTAAGAAGCGTTTAGGTTTTTATCAAATACATTTCCCAGATAAAGTTGCAATTAAAGTTGGCAGATCTGACCCTGTTCTTGGTGGCAGCAGTTTTACAAAAGAAAAGAAGTTACATATCTTTTTCATTTTCTGTACATCACTGTCCAACTTCTGCCTAGTGCTTTTCAGTACAATAAAAGAGAACTGGGTACAAAACATTGCAGTTAGCCAAATAAACTTTGTGGTTTTTGAGGAGGGATGAGAAGAGTATAGAAACAAACGGAGTAAGAGTTAGTATTTGCTTGCATTATAGTAACCACCTAAAGTCCCTGACCAAGACTGGCACCCCATTGTACTAAACATTGAACAAACAGTGTAAGCTCTTCAGGGTGATGGCTTTCTATCTAAAGAGACAAAGAAGATAAAGGCAGGGGGAAACATTCACAGGGTGGCAAAGTGACTTGCCCAGTTTCACATAGCAGAGCCCTGAATAGTGCCTAGGTCTTGAGTGACAATCCACTGCCCTACCCATAGGGACAACGTGGTTTTCTTCCTCTCCATGGATTGTTGGAAGAATGGACTCCTCTGGAACCCTATCCACAAGATGAAGGTTCATCCCTGGGCCAGGTTGGTGAAGCAAACACTTCCTTTCCTAGGTTTAAATCCTCCCAGGTGTGAAATTGCTCTTCTTATTCTCACAGGCTTGGATCAAACAATATTTTTTAATTTTAAATTTGAAATGTTCTTCAATATGAAAAATACTGCTGACTTTCAGAGATTTTGATGGCTGTTGCTAATTTGATCCATACAATTAACTTCAGACACTGCAGAAAGTTACCAGATGTGGACTGCTGTTTCCAATAAATGGCTATCACTTTGTGCAAAATGGGACAAATGGATTTAAATCCATGTTTAAACTTGGCTTCACTATTTTGTGTTTACATAGGACTTGAAGGAACATAAATTGTTGAACCTTTCTATTTTGGTTAATAATGGATATCTAAATCACTTTGCAAGCTAGTTCCTCATCCTTTCCCAGGAGCAGGCACTGTGGGTTGTCTGTCTGTCTGTCTTCCATTGCTAGGTCCACCTCTACCTCTCCTGTTTCACTATCTCCAATTTGTGGATATAGGCCTCAAAAAGACATCCCTTGGATATACCCTATGTCCCACCCCCATGGGGCATGTGCCCTGGGTTTTACTGTCTGGGGTAAGACAAATCCCTGAAATACACAGGAATTTATTTACTGCTCAGAAACAAATTGGAGTCATAATATGCAGTGGTCTTGTCAGAACTCGCAAGCTGTTGCGGGAAGGGCTGTATCAGTGGCTAACTGGGAGAGCCCCAAGGAGAACCCAGGATACTGCAGGAAGTTGTACTGATCCAGTGTGTGAGACACATCTTTTAAGTCCTCACTAAACCAATTGAAGATCCTGGTGTTGGAAGACCGTGTACTGCAGAAATGCCATAAAATGTCAGCAATCCATATAATTTGATATGGCATACCAGTGTTTCTATCCTTTTTTTTTTTAAACCCTTGTTAAAACCCCAGGGTTTGTCTACACTCAAAATGCTACACTTCAGTGTAGACATTACTTATACCAACAGGAAAGATTCTCCCATTGTTGTAGGTAATCCATCTCCACAAGAGGCAGTAGCAAGGTTGACAGAAGAATTCTTCCATCAACCTACATGGGGAACTTAGGTCAGCTCAAGTATACTGCTCAGGTGTGCGGATTTTTCAGACCTCTGAACAATGTGTGGTTACAGTGACCTAATTTTCAAGTGTAGAGAGGCCTCAATCCTAGTTGCACCAACAAACTCCTAGGAATAGGGGTGGTAAGTGGCAGAAAACCTATTGTGTGGTTTTGGAAAGCCATTTAAGTCTAAGTGTAGACACCAGCTGATTAGAAAATTCCTGCTGGAAATGAATTTTAAAAATATGGAGGGCAGAGAGTTTATGCAAAAAATTTTCTGGATAGTTCCATGGCTGAGGGTACGTTTCTTGCAGGGACTGCAATTACTCACTTATGCACGCTCTCTCTCTCTCTCACAGCAGAGGCTATCCTCTCTTGCACTTCTTGACCTTTGCGCATTTTTTATTCTGGGTGAGCTTAGTATCCCAATAGCCCCCTCTCTTTTCCTCATTCCCTCTGCTTTGTCCTCAGAGAAGTGCCATCTGGTCAGGTCATGGATGTGCATTGAACATACCAGTCATGCAGCCAGATAGTGAAGAGGATTGAGCATTCAGACTGTGGGTACTTTTTAAATAAACACATGTATGTACTGTTCGGGAGGAGGGAGGCAGGAGGCTTTATCCATAATTCATCAGCTTTCTTTCTCCACCATTCTGAGCCTCAACCACTCATACAGAAATCCCTCTTTCCTCAGTCTTGGATGACCTTTAAATGGCAGAAAGCACTCTGTTTTCAATCAAGGTTATCTTTCACCTTCCTTCCTTCCCCATCTCTTTCTCTCCCTCTTCTAACCTTTCTGACTTTCAGGAGGAAGGGGAATTAAAGGTGTCTGAGCTTTGTCCATTCCCTTCCTCCCATCAGGTTTCAGTTTCACCCTGCATATGCCCCCCCTCCCCCAAAAGGCTATGGTGCATTGATCCTGTTGCTGTTTCAGAAGCTCCAGAGGCTTTTACACTCGAATCTCATACCAGTTCTGCTGTAATTATATCTGAGGTTTGTGTTTTTGATTTTGTTTGGTGTGTGGTGTTTTTTGTTTTGTTTGTTTGTTTGTTTTTTTGCTTGCCTCCCTATTCATCAGGTGCCTACTGGGCACTTTGCACAGCTCACTTTTCATCATGAAGTTGAGACAAACATTAAACTTGTGACCTTTAGGGCTTTGTTCATCCCAGTATGAAACTCTGGCAAACCTTTTCCTACACAGAGAGATGGATAACAATTAATGTCTTGAAATTCAGCAACAAAATGGCCTGCTGATCTTAGACAGAGGGAGATTGTGGATCTTTCCTGTGTCTCAGTAAAATTCTCACATAAGGAAAAGTGATGAGAAAAAAAAATAGAATAGTATGGGGTAATCCCTGCCAAGGCTGAGGAGGCAATTTTAATAGAAGTGGTAGTCAACTCTTATGGTCGTGCTTCTCTTCTGTGTGGGTTCAGATGGATGCCCACAGAAGGGCCTTCATGTGGCAGGACAAAGGATGAGTGATACTGAACCATGTGAGGATTTGTCTCCTCGAAGCTTGTAGGTTCTGTGACGTTCAGTGCCTGTGATCTGGCTGGTGTACAGCAGAAATGTTCAACGGTTAGATATATACTGGTCAAAGATCATGTGATTTGATTTTTTTTAATGCCCTTTTTATTTCTAAGCTTCATCCCCAGAGAATTTCAGTTCTTCACTCTGATTTGTCCTTTATAACAAGGATGGTGAGTAGTAGATACCAGCGGATGAATGCAAATATGGGCTGGGGAAGAATGAATTCTTGGAGATGAATTCTTTGAATAGGAAGGTGGTGTGGGGAAGTGTGAGTCTGAGCATGGTTTGAAAACTGAACCCACCAGTAAAAAAAAATGAGGTATGAATCAAGGAGGTGTAACTTCTTCTTGAGGAAGGAAAATAAGAGATCTAGTTCTAAAAAGTGATTCTCAGAAGACCCTAAGCTGTTTAGTCTGCTCCTCTGGTATCCTTTTTGTTTTGGAAGGAGATGGGATTTTTGTATTTAACCTGATGGTAAAAATGACCTTCCAAGGAGTTCAATTTCCAAATCCTGGGAAATGCTGCAACATATCCCATTATAAAAGGTTTTTTTCCCCTCCCTCCCTCTTCTGGAGATTCATTCTTTTCAGAAGAGAGTGGATGGGTGGGGTTGTTTTTGTTGGTGTGGCTTGCTTGCTTGCTTATTTATTTATTTATATTTAAATCCCTCAGGGTATATGCTAAATCACCCATATGGATCTTATTGGAGGATTAGGTCCAATCTGTCTCTTTCAGGTCATGTCTAATTTTGGCTGATGCGGGTGAATCATCATACAGCCACCAAAGTTTATGTATTGCTTGTGCACGTTTAAACTTGGTTGCTTCTTTCAGCAGAAATGCTTGTCACTGCAAAATGTGGTGTACCACAAGTAGGCATCCCAGTGCGCCATGCACCACTGTGTGGCACAATGCTGTGGGAAACTTTTTTGCAGTGTATTCTGGCATAGAAATGACTTGCCCACAGATCTCTGGGAGCAAAGGGTTAAGTTCCCAGCATGCAACTTTCTCCATCCCATAATATGATCCACATCCCTCAATTTTAGCACCTTTTTTGAAGGGGGGGGGAACCTCTCAAACACATGAGGAATTTTTGATGTCCACTATCTCTGACAGAAGCATGGAGCCTGCAAAGCTCTGCAGTATTTTCATGAATGTTGCAAATATAGGGCACATGATTCTCCTGTATATGAAGACCCACAGGAAGTATTGCAACAATGGGGTACATGATGATGTTTCTCAGGACATTTGCTAAGGGACAAAATGAAAAACAATTCAAGGTCATTTGTGACATTCACAGAACAGCTTCAGACAGAGAAGCACCGCTTCTGAGCCCAAGAAATGGGCACTGACTGGTGGGATTGCATCATTAATGCAGGTTTTGGACAACAAGCAATGGCTGCAGAACTTGCTATTTGAATGAATTACAAACTTTTTCAAACTATAAGATCATAAGCATATTTTTAGCCTTTGAAAAATGTCGCCCTCACCTTGGAGAATTTTCCTAGTTGAGGTAGGATTGTCCAAGCACTGCAAAGGCTGATCTTCCTTTGAGATCAATGGGAGCTCTACAGGCGGAAGGCTTATGATTCGCCCCACCATCTATAGTATCAGTGTGAGCGTTGACACCTGGTGGCTACACTGGATAAAGCACATACGATAATAAAGGGGTGAGGAAAAATTAAAGGAAGGCAGGATCACTGCAGTCTTACCATTCAAATGTTTGTTTGACCTAAAAATCTGGAGGATTTATTTTTATTTATATAAAAATGTTTTTTATTTGCCTTCTGGTTTTAGAAATGTTAAGTCTCATGTTTCCAAGCTTTCCTCCACAGCCATGAGGGTAAAACTTTTCCTTTAATAATGATAATAAAAAAGGAGATTCTCAATCGCATGACTCCAAGATCTTGGGGGAATATCCCCAAAATCACAAGACTCAAATCCATTCTTTCTCCCTTTTTTTTTTTTTTTTTTGCATTTTCTCCCCCTATGGTCTCTTGGGGGCAGAGTTTCTCTGTTCATGAGTGTGAGAGTGTGTGTGTGTGTGTGTGTGTGTGTGAGAGAGAGAGAGTGTGTGGCATCTAGCACAACAGGCTTCTAATTAGAGCTGATTGGAAACTTTCTCAATAAAAGATTTTTACTGGAGAAAAATCTGATTTTGCTAAATCCAAAACTGTTCATGAGAAAAGGTAGGATTTGATGCATCTCCCCAAATCTTCCAAATACAAAGTTTCATTCTCCAAACAGGTTTCAGAGTAGCAGCCGTGTTAGTCTGTATTTGCAAAAAGAAAAGGAGTACTTGTGGCACCTTAGAGACTAACAAATTTATTAGAGCATAAGCTTTCGTGAGCTACAGCTCACTTCATCGGATGCATCCGATGAAGTGAGCAGTAGCTCACGAAAGCTTATGCTCTAATAAATTTGGCATTCTCCAAACAGTCATCTTGAATCGAAATTTTAGTTTAAACCTTTTTGTTATATAAAATAGAAGGCAAATTGCAATAATGTTTTGAAATGATCAAAATAAAACACTTTCTTTACCATGATCTAATTATATTTTGGATTCTTAGTTTGGGAAGACTTTCCAGATGTTGACTTTCATACTGATTTTGGTATAGGAAACATTCAATCTCAAATTCTCACAGGGTGGGAAAAACATTTCCTGCCTAGATCTAGTTATGATCGCCAAATGTGGCCTTCAGACGCCATTTTAGTTCAACTACCACAAAATAAATTGGGCAGTACAAGGCATTGTAAGTATTTGAACAAGCGTGTTTTTAACTGACTCTCAGGTGCTTACAGCTGTGATGAAGCCATCAGAACCAGATAATTGGCCTTCATCCATATTCCCTTTTATCTGTAGCGCTGCATTTGTTGGTTCCTAGCTATGTCTCTCGTTTAGATTGTTATCAGGTGCCTCTGAGTTGGGGCATATATTCTCTGTATTACCAAATAGTCTGTTACCATAGCTTGCAATCTGCATTGCTATCTTTAGATGCAGCACTGTTGCTATGGGATTTTTTGTTTTTTGTTTGTTTGTTTTTTCCTCCCAAGAGATTAGCTTTTCTTTGATAGTTCCCAATTGGCATACAGCAGCAGTGGACTACATATCGCTCACATGATGCTTCTGTAACATAGCTCTGGTTGATGAGCCAGAACCTGCATAGGCTGTGCAATTAGAAATGATAGCAGTGGCTTTGACCAACAAATGGGTCTTTCTTTTTTCTTTTTTCTTTTTTTCCCCCCTCCCTTTTTAAATGAGTTTGTCTGTACTAGGCTTTGTTCCAAACAAGTAGCCTAAGGCAATGAGCTGAACTGATATTTAATACAGAAAAAGAGAACACATCTGAAAATCAGGTCCCTTATTTAGGTGCCTAAATGGATTTAAGTATGTCTTTACACACCGAAATTTGACAGTATGGACTATATATGTAACTTTATTTCTTACTCTCTGCATTAAGTCACATGTGCTTTAATTAAATAACCTAAGAACAGCCATACTGGGTCCGACCAAGGCTCCATCTAGCCCAGTATCCTGTCTTCCAACAGTGTCCAATGCCAGGTGCCACAGAGGGAATGAACAGAACAGGTAATCATCAAGTGATCCATCCTGTCTCCCAGCCTTCTGGCAAACAAAGAAACACCATCCCTGCCCATCCTGGCTAATACCCATTGATGGACCTATCCTCCGTGAATTTATCTACTTTTTGTTTGTTTGTTTGTTTGTTTTTTTGCACCCTGTTATAGTCTTCGCCTTTACAACATCTTCTGGCAAGGAGTTCCACAGGTTCACTGTGTTGTATGGAAAAAAATACTTTCTTTTGTTTGTTTTTAAACCTGCTGCGTATCAGTTTCATTTGGTGGCCCCTAATTCTTGTGTTATGAGAAGGAGTAAATAACACTCTTGTTTACTTTCTCCACATCAGCCATGATTTTATAGACCTATCCTATCCCATCTCTTTTCCGAGATGGAAAGTCCCAGTCTTCTTAATCTCTCTTCATATGGAAGCTGTTCCATACCCCTAATCATTTTTGTTGCCTTTTTCTGAACCTTTTCCATGTCCAATATATTTTTTTGAGATGGGGTAACCACATCTGCACACAGTATTCAAGATGTAGGTGTAGCATAGACTTGTATAGAGGCAATATATTTTCTTTCTGGTTATCTATCCATTTATTAATGATCCCCAACATTGGTTTGCCTTTTTTTTTGATTGCTGCTGCACATTAAGTGGATCTTTTCAGAGAAATATCCACAATGACTCAAAGATCTCTTTCTTGAGTGGTAACAGCTAATTTAGACTTCTTCATTTTATATGTATAATTGGGATTATGTTTTCTAATGTGCATTACTTTGCATTTATCAACATTTGAATTTCATCTGCCATTCTGTTGCCCAGTCACCCAGTTTTGTGAGATCCTTTTGTAGTCAGTCTGCCTAGGACTTAACTATCTTGGGTAGGTCTGTAACATCTGCAAATTTTGCCACCTCACGGTTTTCCTTTATTCCCGATCATTTTATGAACGTGTTAAATAGGACTGGTCATAGCACAGACCCCTGGGGTACATCACTATTTACCTCTCTTCATTCTGAAAACTAACCTTTGGTAACTGTTAAAAGATAAGAAACAATCCATGAGAGAACTTTCCCTCTTATCCTATGACTGCTTACTTTGTTTAGGAATATATCACTTTTCCCTCTGTTTTTTTTAATTGAACATGAAATTGGATGCAATACTGTCAAAAAAAAAGAGTCCTTGTGGCACCTTAGAGACTAACAAATTTATTTGGGTATCAGCTTTTGTGGGCTAGAACCCACTTCATCAGATGCATGGAGTGGAAAATAAAGGAGCAGGTATAAATACATGAAAAGATGGCAGTTGCCTTACCAAGTGTGAGGTCAGTCTAATGAGACAATGCAATTAACAACCAGATACCAAGGGAGGAAAAAACTTTTGTAGTGGTAATAAGAGTGGTCCATTTCTAACAGTTGACAAGGTGTGAGTAACGGTAGGGGAAATATGGTCTCGTTAGACTGACCTCACACTTGGTAAGGCAACTGCCATCTTTTCGTGTATTTATACCTGCTCCTGTATTTTCCACTCCATGCATCTGATGAAGTGGGTTCTAGCCCACAAAAGCTTATGCCCAAATACATTTTTTAGTCTCTAAGGGGCCACAAGGTAGTCTCATTTTTTTTCCCGATACAGACTAACACAGCTACCACTCTGAAACCTGTTGCAATACTGTCAGTTTCACAGTAATTACACCTGTATTCCCCATTCCTTAGTCCATTTCAGGAGTGCCCAAGTCAGGTCTCTAGTCCTCTCCTCTCTCTAGTAGGGGCCTTTGTCACAGTCCTTTCTGACTGAGGGGCTTTAAGGCTGTACACAGCTCCCTGCCTTATACTATTGTCACCCCAGCAACTCAATCTGCTTAAAGCCAGTGCCTGTACTTTGCTTTCTCTCTGGGGGCTGTGAACAGTGTATTGACAGCCATTACAAGTTAAAAGCATTGCAGAAAAGACATAATTCAATACACAGATTTAAACACACTAAATATACCAGGAGTCATACAGGAGTCTGGGGCCCGAGTAGTCAAAAGTCTTTCCAAACCTTTCACATGGCAGGGAGCGGTGGTGACACTGGGGGAGAGAGAAGAGGCAGCCTTGAACAGAAGGTCCTGTTTGCTTGCTGGGTCAGTTCAAACTCCTTTTATACTGAAAGCCCTTTCATTTGTCTCTTCATCTCTGGAAGACCCAGCTCAAATAGCATATGCAAACCACTCCAACGGGTGGTACCTCTCAGGAGTTATGTAGTCTCGGTGATTCACATTAATAAACACCTCCCTCATGGAGTATAACACTATCCTATATAAGCCATTCATAGCTGTAATATAACATGGCCCCCAAATACTGAACACCATTGTAATATCTGTCAGTTACCTTCGGATTTCTGTGGTGTGTCTTGCTATTAGGCTTAGCACACTTTAAATATAGGGTGAGCTCTATGGCACCATTTTTGGCAGCCTTTTCTTGTCAAAGTTTAATTGGTGAATGGCAGTTTTATTTTGCTCCCTCTTCTTCTTAAGCACAGTGGTTTTATTAGGATGGCTCTTCTCTGACAGCAGCAGACTGATATACTGCAAATCTTTTTGTTAGTGGAATTAAACTTCAGTATTACAAACTCAAAGAAGTCTGTTACATCCATAACATCTCTTCACTGGCAACTTGATGTGAAAATATGAACACCTGCATTCTACTTGTTGGTTGCATTTTCATAAGTAAAAATTTAACTTGGACAAAACAAAAAGAGGCAAAAGAACAATATCCAATTGATTACTTAATGTAAATACTGGGCCACTTCAAGCCATCCTAAGCACAAGTGCCAATAAGCATCTAAATATGTGAGAATTTGTAAGACTTTTAAAAATGAGCCTTTCTAAATGAAAAGGTGCAAGTGGTAAGGGGGGGATAAATAATTTGAGAATGTGCATTTTAAAACAAAACCTTCATGCTATGTAGAGATGCCAACTGACTAAGGCTAGGAAAATATCTTCCCTATGGAAGACGTTGTTAATTAGTGTCTTTTGAACCTTCTGCTGAAGCAATGGCACTGGCTGCTGTCTGACTAGACAGGGCCACTTGACTGATCTCTGCAGGAACTTAAGTAAGTTCCCAAATTCTAACGTGAAATGAAAGCACATTGTTCAATATACCTGTGACTTACTAGCAGGAGAAGGGGAATTGCCTCCAGTGCTCCCTAACACAAATAACCAACCTTCTCTCTGCCCTACTAATTTTGAGTAAGGCTTGCACATAACGGAAGCCATGTTGCAGTCTTGATTATGGAGTCACACTTTACCCTTCCACAATCCATTTTTTTGTTCTGTTTGTACAGTGCCTAGCGCAAGGGGGTCCTGGTCTACAGTAATGCAAATAATAAATCAAATACGTGCTCATAGTTGTTAACCCTCTAAATGCCACGCAGGGTAGAAAATTTCAAAAGCAACGGTATGTTTTTATCAGCCACTTATGTTCTTAGAGTGGAAACAGTTCAGGTGAAGTCCTTTCCCATCATTGCTAGAGGGTAGGGGACACTTTTTATAGAGCCATATTGTACACTCTTCTTATCCAGATAAAACTCCCATTGACTTAATGGGCATTTTGCATGAGTGAAAAATGCAGGATTGGGTCCAAGATGCCGAATGCTGCCTACCCAACAAACTGGAAGAAGCATGGACTCCATATACTACTTCACACTGCACCAGGCTGTGCTTTACTACTACAGATGTGTGTTTTAGCAAGTCAGTTAAGCCATTTGAAGAAAGGGAAGAGGATTGGACAGATACTGCCCTCCTTTGCATCTTCCTTTGAGCTCATCTAGGTCTAAAACAAAATGATAATATAATGGGATTATGCTAATCTCAGGAGTTGAAGAGCAGGTGCTCTGGATATTGTTGTGGCTCAGTATTGCAATGCTCTGGCATATTCCTTGAACTTGGGTGCGGATTGTTTGTATTCATCTAACTTGTACCAATTTCTGTTTTAGTTGTCCTAGAGTTTCTTATTTCCCTACTACAAATGGAAAGATTCCTCAACTAGTTAAAATTAATTGTTCTATAAAACTCTAATTGAAATGCTTGGATTTGGATCCAATGGATGAAAATAACTCAACTCGATCACATCAGTCTGCTGTATGTTGTCTGGTTTATTTTCATACTGTTGGATATTGCACAATAGCATGACAGCCAGATATCAAAGGAAATCATTCACTTAGATCTTTCTTAGGGGCTGTGACAAGCATACAGTCAAGACATTAAAGTGCAAAATTTTTTTTAAAAAATGAAAGCTTTACAAGTGGAGTGTAGAAATGATCATTGAAATAAAATGTAACACTAAAGGCACAAATGAATTAATAAGACATTGACGGAATAACCATTTCACTTCCTTTCTCAAACCTGGATGAAGCTTCTTTTATTCCGTTGTTTAAATTGCATAACTTAGTTTTGTAGTATCGACACATCCTTAAGTTGACCTATTAGGTTGACTTACAGCCACTGAAGTAATTACTGCAGTGGTGCATGTCCCCATTGCCCTCCTTTTGGTCTGTGGTGTGCATCCACTCTATGAACACTTCCACCAACATAAGGGGGCAGTGGTGGGAGCTGAGAGCCCAGGAGCTGGGGAAACTGTACAGTCTTGTCAATTTTCATGGGCCCAAAGATGCCTGGGCTTCGGCTTTCTTGGCGTGACATTGATAAGGAAGTTGATGTAAGGGATGCAGTGTCTACACAGACACTACTTCGCCCTAACTACACTGACATAATCCTTATGCCTCTTGGGGAGGTGGGGTTATTATGTCAGTATAGTAGGTCACTTACATCAGTGGAAGGAAGTCTGTAGTGCAGACACTACATAATTAGGTCTACACCTAAGTGTAGACCAGCCCTCGGTAAAAATCGTCTGTTTTAAATTCAGATTTTTCTGAAACAATGAGCTTTCTCTTTTTTTTTTCTTTATGACCATGAAAGTCTAGATTTCAGAAAATATTGGACCCAAATCTGTGCTGCTGTAAATGGATGCAACAGCATTGACTTCAATATAATGACACAAGTAGACCTGGGCCATTAGTTCTGTTAAACTGTATTGGAAAAATATAATTAGTGGTTCTATGATGGGTGTTTATAAAATAGCTAGTGCTTCATGTACAAGCAGTTCTACAGCAGCTATTTTGGACCAGTCTTCAGCTTATGTAAATCTCTGATGCTCATTTAAACTAGCTGATAATCTGGAGCATTGTTTCAGAATGGGATTCTTTAGAATTTTGCCACCGATAATGTGGTCATTTTTCAATCTGAGGAGGAATAAAATTGCTACAACAGCCAACACAGCATAAGACACTCAAAACTAATGTATGAATGCAGTCTAAATTTAAGATTGTTGAAAAAGAGAGTTTAGGGGTCACACCTGCCACAAGGCCTCATAGTCTGTCCCGAAACTAGCACCATTTGGGTGGAGTGTTTGACTGGGTAGTGGGTGTGTGTGTGACACACACACACACACACACACACACACAAGCTGGGGTGTAGACAAGGAACAGACTGAGCAGAGAGGAAAAAGTGAACCAGCAATCTTTCAGCATGGTGTGACCCTGGAGACAGGTTCTGGGTTGGGGGTTCTGGCTGAAAGAAGCTTGGGCCTGTAAACTAAAACTGCTTCTCTTGCTTTTGATTCTTCCTGCATTCACAGAAGCTGGACTTTATTCAGACCTTGTAAATAAGCAAGACTAAATAAGCAAAAACCCAAGACTACATCATGAACTTGTAGTCCCAACTGGAACATATCCAGGACCCAGAATTTCAACTGTCCATTTGGGTCAAAAGGTGGTGATAAAGAGAATCTTCTTAACAACAAAAGAGCCACAATATCAGTTCCTATTTTTTTTTTTTTTTTTGGCTGGACAGTTATCCTAGTTTTACATATAGCTTAAGCAAACTACTAAAACAATCCTTCTCTATTGTCTGATCTTTCCAGAAAAAGTAAATGATTAAGCCCTTTCCTAAAAATGGATGCCCCTATATATTGCTCTGCTCCCTCCCAGAGAGATCAAAACAGGGAAGTGGCATGTGGTAAGAAAAGGTGAATACATAGGAGGTTACTTTCACACGATACTTTGGGCTATGGAGGGGAGTAATTAGGGAACAGCAATTCTACATGTGAATAACCATGTTTCCCTCTAAAACAATTCCATATTAGACATAGAAGAGAGGCCATACAATAAATACTGTTGGTAACAATCCTGACTGTACATCCTATATGACGTGCCCTTCCCAATCTGAAAGGTCACAAATGTAGCTGGGAGTCAGGAAAACAATAGGAGCATGGCCTGATGCCAGCTATTTCATTGCTGGGAAGCCCTGAATGAGTTACGGTTCTTGTTTCTGACTATAGATCAAGTTAGAGGAGGTGGTCAGATCCAAATTTTCCCACAGACTCCTGAACTCTATGGCTTTTTCTTCCTTTCCTCTGTTCCACATCCATACTAAGTAAAATATACTTTGTGAGATTCCTAAGTCTTGAACTAGTTTGTGCCCTTCAGTGCACTTTAACATAAAGAAGGACCTTGGGTATAATGTGTTTTAAAACTATCCACTGTCTCATGGACAGGACATATGGAAAATACTTGTTTATACTTTCAAGTCCACCACTTGCCTACGCGTTGTTAGTTGTGTTTTCTCTGTATTGGAAACTTCTACTTCCAAACAGTTTTCCTATCTGTAGGGGCAGCTATCATTTTGTGAGGCAGATTTTGATACAGCCTGTTATAGAGGAATTGTATACAGACCAGTCTCATAGAGACTATTTTTATTTCTGTTCTTTCTTCTCTAGTTTCCCTTAATCAAAAATGTAAGTTGCTCAGACTGAGAACATATAGCTACCTTTGGTGTCTAGATAAACATAAATGAGTCACCATATTAGGAAAGATTAAAAATAGATTTCTGTCTGGTGGCTTGAGACATTGGCTGAGTGTCTGTTAGATGTAAGGGCAGTAAATGTAGTTCAATTTTCCATACAATACTTTTCACAAATAAATCTCTTCTGTTCATTTGTAGCTAAGTGCCAATCCTGCAAAAAATGCTCCTGTTCAACTTCAAGTGTGTACAGGTTTGTAGGATCAGGGCTTAAGTGATTAGCTCCTAAGCCCTGGTCCACTCTAGGAGTTGAGATCGAATTTAGCAGCGTTAAATCAATTTAATCCTGCACCCATCCACACAACGAAGCCCTTTTTTCGACTTAAAAAGCTCTTAAAATCAATTTCTTTACTCCACCCCGACAAGGGGATTAGCGCTGAAATTGGCCTTGCTAGGTCGAATTTGGGGTACTGTGGACGCAATTTGATGGTATTGGCCTCCGGAGCTATCCCAGAGTGCTCCATTGTGACCGCTCAGGACAGCACACTCAACTCCGATGCCGTGGCCAGATAGACAGGAAAAGGCCTGTAAACTTTTGAATCTCATTTCCTGTTTGGCCAGCGTGGCAAGCTGCAGGTGAGTGCAGAGCTCATCAGGAGAAGTGACCATGATGGAGTCTCAGAATCGCAAAAGAGCTCCAGCATGGACGGAATGGGAGGTACAGGATCTGATCTCTGAATGGGGAGAGGAATCCGTGCTATCAGAACTCCGTTCCAGTTTTCGAAATGCCAAAACATTTGTCAAAATCACCCAGGGCATGAAGGACAGAGGCCATAACAAGGACCTGAAGCAGCGCTGCATGAAACTTAAGGAGCTGAGGCAAGCCTACCAGAGAGGCAAATGGCTGCTCCAGGTCAGAGCCCCAAACATGCCGCTTTTATGATGAGCTGCCATTTTAGGGGGTTCAGCCACCACTACCCAAACCGTGTGCTTTGACCCCTTCAATGGAGAGGGAGGCAACATGGAAGCAGATTTTGGGGACAAGGAAGATGATGATGAGATTGTAGGTTTCAAAGTAGCAGCCGTGTTAGTCTGTATCCGCAAAAAGAAAAGGAGGACTTGTGGCACCTTAGAGACTAACAAATTTATTTTGAGCATAAGCTTTTATGAACTACAGCTCACTTCATCGGATGCAAGCAAGCAGAGAAACCAGTTTTCCCAACAGCCAGGAATTATTTCTCACCCTGGACCTGGAGCCAGTACTCCCCCAAACCCACCCAAAGCTGCCTCCTGGACCCACCAGGTGGAGAAGGGACCTCTGGTGAGTGTACTTGCTTTTAAACCACGTATACTATTTAAGAAAGTGTATTTAATGATCAATTTGGCCTGGTATTCGCAGCCAGTACAGCTACCAGAAAAGCCTGTTAACATGTCTGGGGATGGAGCAGAAATCCTCCAGGGACATCTCCATAAAGCTCTCCTGGATGTACTCCCAAAGCCTTTGCAAAAGGTTTCTGGGGAGGGCAGCCTTATTCCATCCACCATGGTAGGACACTTTACCACACCAGGCCAGTAGCACGTAGTGAGGAATCATTGCAGAAGGAAGCATTGCAGTGTATGTTTGCTGGCATTCAAACAACATCCGTTCTTTATCTCTCTGTGTCATCCTCAGGTCACCTGGTTGAAATAGGGTGCTTTTCTTAAGGGGACATTCAGAGGTGCCCATTCCTGCTGGGCTGTTTGCCTGTGGCTGAACAGAAATGTTCCCCACTGTTAGCCACGGGGAGGGGGAGGGGTTAGCCATGTGGTGGGAGGGAGGCAAAATGTGACCTTGTAACAAAAGCACAAATGCTATGTATGTAATGTTAACAGCAAGGTTTATTGTCAAAGAGTGTACCCATTGTTCTATAAAATGTGTCTTTTTAAATACCACTGTCCCTTTTTTTTTCTCCACCAGCTGCATCTGTTTCAAGGATCACAGGATCTTCTCCTTCCCAGTGGCTAGCAAAGATTAGAAGGGGAAAACAACGCATTCGCGATTAAATATTCTCTGAGCTCATGCTGTCCTTCCACACTGACAGAGCACAGACGAATGCGTGGAGGCAGCCAATGTCAGAGTGCATGAAAGCACAAAATGACTGGGAGGAGAGATGAACGACTGAAGAGAGGGCTGAAGCTGAAAGATGGTGGCAATGTGATGACAGGAGGCAGGATTCAATGATGAGGCTGCTGGAGGATCAAACTAATATGCTCCAGCGTACGGTTGAGCTGCAGGAAAGGCAGGAGCATAGACCGCCGCTACAGCCCCTGTGTAACCAACCGCCGTCCTCCCCAAATTCCATAGCCTCCTCACCCAGACACCCAAGAATGCAGTGGTGAGGGCCTCGGGCCACCCAGCCACTCCACCCCAGAGGATTGCCCAAGCAACAGAAGGCTGGCACTCAATAAGTTTTAAAGTGTTGTGTGGCCTTGTCCTTCCCTCCTCCACCACCCTTCCCAGGCTACCTTGGCAGTTATCCCCCTATTTGTGAGATGAATTAATAAAGAATGCACGAATATGAAGCAACAATGACTAATGCCTCTGCAAGCGGTGATCGAAGGGAGGTGGGGAGGGTAGTTAGCCTTAAGGGAAGTAGAGTGTAACCAAGGGGGCGGGGGGCTTATCAAGGAGAAACAAACAGAACTTTCACACCGTAGCCTAGCCAGTCATGAAACTGGTTTTCAAAGCTTCTCTGATGCGCACCGTACCCTCCTATGCTATGCATAACCAGAGGCCAAGCAATTTGCCTCAACTTCCCACCCCACCATAAATGTCTGCCCCCTTACTCTCTCAGATATTGTGGAGCACACAGCAAGCAGTAATAACAATGGGAATATTGGTTTCACTGGGATCGAAGCCACACAGTAAACTGTGCCAGCGTGCTTTTAAACCTCCAGATGCACATTCTACCACCATTCTGCACTTGCTCAGCCTGTAGTTGAACAGCTCCTGACGACTGTCCAGGCTGCCTGTGTATGGTTCATGAGCCATGGCATTAAGGGGTAGGCTGGGTCCCCAAGGATAACTATAGGCATTTCAACATCCCCAATGGTTATTTTCTGATCTGGGAAAAAAGTCCCTTTCTGCAGCTGTTGAAACAGACCAGAGTTCCTGAAGATGCGAGCATCATGTACCTTTCCCAGCCATCCCACGTTGATGTTGGTGAAACATCCCTTGTGATCCACCAGTGCTTGTAGCACTATTGAAAAGTATGCCTTGCGGTTATGTACTCGCTGGCTTAGTGCTACAGTGCCAAGATAGGGATATGGGTTCTGTCTATGGCCCCACCACAGTGAGGGAATCCCATTGCAGCAAAGCCATCCACTATGACCTGCACATTTCCCAGACTCACTACCCTTGATATCGGCAGATCTTTGATTGCGTTGGCTACTTGCATCACAGCAGCCCCCACAGTAGATTTTCCCACTCCAAATTGATTCCCGACTGACTGGTAGCTGTCTGGGTAGCTAGCAGGCTTCCCCAGGGCTATTGACACTCATTTCTTAACTGTAAGGGATGCTCTTATCTTGGTATTCTGGCGCCTCAGGGCAGGGGAAAGCAAGTCACAAAGTTCCATGAAAGTTCCCTTATGCCTGCAAAAGTTTTGCAGCCACTGGGAATTTTCCCAGACCCACAACACTATGCGGTCCCACCAGTCTGTGCTTGTTTCCCAGGCCCAGAATTGGTGTACCACAGCATGAACCTGCCCCATTAGCACCATGATGCCCACATTGCCAGAGACCATGCTTTGAGAGAAGTCTGTGTCCATGACCTCATCACTCTCATCACTGCGCTGACGTTGCCTACTCGCCTGTTTTGCTTTGCCAGGTGCTGGTACTGCATATACTGCTGGATAATGTGTGTGGTGTTTAATGTGCTCGTAATTGCCAAAGTGATCTGAGTGGGCTCCATGCTTGCCATGGTATAGCATCTGCATGGAAAAAAGGTGTGGAACTATTGTCTGCCATTGCTCTGATGGAGGGAGGGGCAACTGACAACATAGCTTACAGGATTGGCTTACAGGGCATTAAAAATCAACAAAGGGGGTGGCTTTATGTCAAGGAGAAACCAGAACAACTGTCACACAGAAAGGCCCCCTCAAGGGTTGAACTCAAAACCCTGAGTTTAGCAGGCCAATGCTCAACCTACTGAGCTATCCCTCCCCCCATTATTCCAGGCAGGACTGACTCTCCATTAAACTTTTCAAGGTGCCCCTGACAGATCTCACCGAAACAGTTGTTGGCTGTTGATTTCACAGAGGGAGGGAGCAAAATGAATACAAAACAAATCTGGTCTCTTTCTTGTTTTGACCCACTCCATCCATCTTTTACATCTTAGGCTGGCAGCAGATGGTGCAGTAGGACTGCTAGCCATCCTCATCTCCTAGCTACTCGGCAGAAGATGATGTAATAAGACTACTAGCCATCCTCATCTCCTCGCTGCTCGCCAGCAGACGGTGCAATAGGACTGCTGGCAGGACTAAAGAGAATGACCTGGTCGAGTCACTCCTAACTTAGTCCCTGCGCCCAGGTCTGCCCAGGCGCTCCTGACCGACCTTATCAAGGCGGCCAAGAGCACCTCAGTCATGATGGCAATGGTTATCAGGCCTATTTCACTGTCTGCTGCCAAAAGACAATGAGCTGCTGCTGTGTAGCAATGCAATACCGCGTCCGCCAGCACACAGGAGACGTACGGTCACAGTGAGCTGAGTGGGCTCCGTGCTTGCCATGGTATGGCGTCTGCACAGGTAACTCAGGAAAAAAGGCGTGAAACGATTGTCTGCTGTTGCTTTGTTTGTTTCTGTTGGAGGGAGGGCCTGACGATGTGCCAAGAACCACCTGCAACAATGTTTTTGCCCCCATTAGGCATTGGGATCTCAACCCAGAATTCCAATGGGTGGCAGAGACTGCAGGAACTGTGGGATAGCTACCCACAGTGCAGCGCTCCGGAAGTTGACGCTAGCCTTGGAACTGTGGAAGCACTCTGCCGAGTTAATGCACTTAATGCACTTAGAGCATTTTGTGTGGTGACACACACAATCGACTATATAAAAACGATTTCTAAAAAAAAGACTTCTATAAATTCGACCTAATTTCGTAATGTAGACATACCCTAAGTAGCTAATTTTCACAGCTGCACAGTGAAACCCTGAAAAGAGCAGATGATGATGATTTTTGTCAGTAAAATTCTAATTTTTAAAAGTGAGAACTTTATCCATGGCAAATATTATGTGTGAAGTAGCCAAATTGTTTTCTGTATCCTTAGGAGTTTGTGGGGCACGACTGGAGGAGAGGAAAACATTTTCCAGGTGGTCTTGTGCTATTCTGGCTCTCTTGGACAACTTTAGAAACTTCAGTAGAACAAGTTAGAATTGTGAAATTCCAAAAAAGACTACAGCTAAAGCAAAGTTAACACAAACAAGTGCTTTAAGAAAGTCCCACTCTTCTTTCAGAGAAGGTTTTTTTCTGTATTTGCATCAGAACTTAACACTGCATATTGTTTTCAGATGAGCAAGAATTAATTTTTTCACATGCAACAAGCTTTCATTTTTTATACCAAGCAAAACAACTTGAGGTGAAACAAACAACCAAAAATTGCTTCTTCTCAAACCACCTAAAGCATTTTTGTTCACTGATTTGTGTAGCAGTTCATTTCCTCTCCCCCAATAGCTCTGATTCTGTGATGTAGCCAAACTTTTGATATTTGGGCCTATGTCTATGCTAACACTTTTTTCAGTATAACTTATGTTGCTTGAGGTGTGCAGGCCAACACCCCTCCCCCAACCAACATAAATTTCAAAGCACTTGTATGGACAGCCGTAAGTCAGCGGGAGATGCGCTAGCACGGCACATTGGGGATGGTTTAATTATGTCAATGGGAGAGCAGGATTTGGTCCAATGTGGTTGTTTGTGTTTTAGTAAATGTACCCTGATTTTATAAATAGAAAAAATAATCAAAATACAGAGGGATTAGTGTTTGAATTAAAAATATTGGAAGTTCATTTCAGGTATTGTCTTGAAATATTTGTGATGTACCAGTGATAACTATACTTACCTTTTAGCTTGTAAAAATATATATTCTTGCTAGTTGTTTCCACAGAGATCATAGGGGTTAGTTGGTTTGTGCATTTGCTTTTCGCTTCAAGAGACCTGGATTTAATTCTTGGCTCAACTTGCATGTTCAGTGATCTCATTCTGTTCCCCATTTGTACACATAACAAACCAAACAGCATTGCAACAGGACATGATTGACAAGCTTTGCTCTTCAGAACCCTTAGACTGGTCTAGCAGATGTCTTGAAGGTGAGGGCTGAATCACACTGTCAGGGCTATGTGGGGAAGCTTGTATAGAGTCAGTGTCTATTGTCAGATTCAAGCTGTGGCTGCTATTTTCCTTATTCTCTCAAGTCCAAGAGGTACTTTCATGTTCATTCTTCTTCTTCTTCTTTTTTTTTAAATTCCTGAATATATTCCTTATATTTGAAGCTGGGGGGCATAGAGGTTTTGAAAGATTATCTGTGTTAAATCAAATCTCAATTAGCTTTAGCAGTCAAGAAAGCACTGTCATTTTGGATCCATTAATGCTGTCAGCAGTAATACTTTCCCTGAAGTGTTCGTTGGTATGTACCAATCTAAGTTTGGCACATGAAAGGAAGGATGGTGTGTTAAGGCACTGCATAGGAGCTCTGGAAGCTCTGGTTCAATTTCCAGCTCTGCTGTACACTGTGTGTGACCTTGAGCACAATCATTTTATTTCCTTGAGTGTTAGTCAGTTCTCCTGCTGTAAAAGGGAGATAATTACCTTGCAGGAGTGTTGTGATTCTAAATTCATTAATGTATCTGAAGTAAGCATTATAGACATGTCTACAAGTACCTACACTTCATGTTTACCCTGGCTCTTGGAGAAGGTAATATTTATTCAATTACGGAGTTATGTTCATGCTATGCATATGAAAAGTGTTAGTAGCATCAACAAACGTTAATACTTTGACTGCTCTGAACCTTTTGCTAATGGCTGATTTCCTGCTTCTGATTCAAATTTAGGAAGTGGAACCTCAGTCCTATACTTGAATCCATACAAGCGGATTCCTTAGCACTCATGGTGTCCCATTAACTTCAGCACAGGACTCCTCTTGGGTGCAACTCATTGGAGGATCATGGCCCAGATGTGTATCATAAAGATAATTCACCGTGCTCACTACATCCTTTTATTGTCCTGTCTGATACGAGTGTCTGATATTTCTGATATCAATCTCAAATGATTGCAACGATATAGTATTTATCAGGCTTAGAAAGAATGTTTATGGGAAACTGTTTCTCTTCAGTTATGTTCATCTGCTTTAAAGTGTGCCTCGGGGCTCACTTTACGATTCCCAGTTATTCTTTCTGATACCTCTAGGCAAGATGTTTGTTTCTGTGATTTCATATTGGAACTGCTATATTCATAGAATATAGAAATATTTTCCACTAACCTATTTAATCATGCATTCTTATCCACTTATTTTGGGGGGTGCAGTCCTAGATATCTAGCAATACAGAGATGTTGATTAATCCATTTTATTGTTTCCTTCCTTCCAACACTCCTCTAAGAACAGGTGTATGAATTAGAGATTAACAAAGCCATGGGTGGCTTCTGTTTTTATAAGCAGAGGTGATGCACATCTAGACTCAATTTAGCCCAAACCTTCATATTCCTCAGGCTTTTTGGGGGGCGGTTGGATAAGCTGTTCTGGTTTGGGCTGCTCCTTAGATATTGCTCTGACACTGTCAAAGATACTTAGTTCTTGTTCCTATGTCACCACTTCTCGATATTTTCTTATATAATTGTAAAGTGGCTTTTCATGTTCTCATTTGGGGGATTCAAACGGAAACCTGTAGATCTTGATTATTTTGAGGTGCTGACTGCTCCCGTTTGACTCCTGTCAGAGTTGCAGATGCACAGCAAATCAGCTCAGGATGTCTCATGTTGAGCACCCGAAAATCAGAACTCTAAAAATCAGAGGCCACTTCTGAAAATGTTGACCTGAATTAACTATCCATCAAAAATCTCCCACCTTGATAGCTTCTCGTGAAGAATGAGTGCTTGTCTGTTACAAATAGCACTGCTTAAAGTGATTTTATTTTTTTAACTGCTTTAGTTGCCAGCTTGTGTATAGACACTTCTGTTTCAGTTTAAGAATGATTTTTTTTATTAAATTCAGTAACAACCAGTAAACTAAACTGAAATAAGGCCTACTTAATCTGAATTCAGAATGTCTACATGCAACTATACCATCATAAAATCACATCTTAAAGTATAATATTGAAAGCACTGGGAACTGGAGACTTTTTGAAGATATTGTAAGGTAAATTAAGTAATACCAAATTGCTTTGCTTTGATTAATTTAAAAATATTAATGTAACAATTTAACTACAAAGTATTTAAAATACAAACCAAAAACCCCACAGAATCTGAACCTTTCAGTCCTGCTTTATATCATGAAACTGTCAAACATTTTTTTTCTGTTTCTTAATTATTTTTTATAATCAAGATTTTTTTTACCATATTTAGTATTAGAATATCTCTTAGTTTTCTATGTAGAAAGGAAAGGTGCTATTTCTCTGTTAGAATAGTCTTATCCATTTAGGTCAATCACTTTCAGTTGCTATCTGCATTTTCTCTTTGCTCCATTCTAACATCTGTAATATCCAGATATATAATTTTATTTAGTGAATACTTAAATGGTTAAATAAATATTCAATTCTGCTCTGATATACGTGCTATGCAATGCCACTGAAGTCCTCAAAGTTCTAATAAGTCAATATGGTTGTATGGTCACGACCATTTGACAGAACAGCACAAATTAAAGGAACCTAAAATTAAAGCCTCCTCTTGAATTTTAAACCCTAATAACTAATCAGTGACATTTTTCATTGAGCTGAGACCAGCCATGATTAGTTGCAGCATTTACATCACTAGCTCATTCTGATTAATACAACAACCAGCTTTATACTTACAGGAGTCTTCAGGGAGAACAAAATAAAACTTGAATCAATGGAGCTGCATTCCCTCTTCTTCCAAGAGGATAAAATATTCAGACATCTTTGTTTACATTATCATTGGTTACTTTTGAAATATATATGTTCATGTTTTAGATTAGAAGTGGAAAGATGGTGTTCTGGTTAAATCACTAGTTGGCGACTGACAGCCTCTGGAGTCACTTCATAACTCTCCCATAAACTTTCATGTCATGAGCAAATGATTTAATCTCTTGTACCTCAGCTTCCTCCCAACTGTAAAATGGGAATAATCGTCCTTCCCTACCTCACGATGTGTTGTGTAAATAGATTTGTTGTTTACAAGGTGCACAGAGATTCTATAGAGACAGGGACTATGTCACTATGTAAATAGATTGCATTAATAGTCATATCTTGTCTCTGTCTGACTCTCTTTCAAGATGTAATTAATTCCCCATGGTCTCTTTTGCCCTTTGAAGTCTGATTAGCCAAGATACCTTAATTATGCATTCTTTATGGCTGGGAGTGTCCTTGCCCTCAAGCTAAAAGAGTTAATGTTCCTAAGTATGCCAAGCTTCTTGCCAATCTATATTTTCCTGTGGATGAGTTCAAAAACTGATAGATGACACTGATTTGGGAGTAAACATATACTTATCTTCCCACTTCACACAATACACCCCAAAGCAAAGCTTATGCCAACTTTGTGTAGGCTAAATTGGTTACACCTAACTGGGTAGATAAGCAGAGTGACAGGAATAGTGTATTCCTGGTCATGTTGAGCTGAAACCACACATGCAGGGCTGGGTCTCCCCTTGTCTCCTCAAAGCCAGATTGCATTTGACAGCTAAGCTTTTCATGGGATGCTGCCCAGAAGCTTTCCCTAAGGGATCCGTGTTACCCTTGAGTTCTGCAGGTTCATTTAAGGAGATACATAGAGAGAGAGAGCTTGGCTGTCTCTTAACCCCATTTCCATGCCCTGCAGTGTTCTTCATAGTGGCCATCACATTTTTCAGCTTTGAGGAAGAAAGACCACCTCATATTTAAAAAAAAAACCACTTTGCATTTTTATGTGCCTTTTATCTGAAGCTCTCAAAGTACTTCAGAAAAATGAACAAGTATTATCTCTGAGGCATAGCCACATTAAATGACTTGCCTGAGGTCATGCAGCACATCCCACTTAGAGCTAGGGATTGAACTCTAATCCCCTGATAGATACCCATGCCTATGTGCAAAGCATTACATAACATTACTTCCCACATTTTGAGGTTTGTTTCCTGTGCTCATCAAGCTGGTCCATTGGGGCACAGCTCCATCTATGTCTTCTCTCTCTTGAAATGTGGGGTTTAATTGAATTGCTTGCTTGCTTGCTTGCTTTTTGCCCAATCCTTCTTGCAAGCTTGTGTGTCCTTGCTCTTCTTCACTCTTTTTAGGGCTTCACATAGACATCACAGGAGTAGATCTTGAATAGCTAACAAACGTAGCTAGCACTTTTCCCCAGATAACCAGTCATGCCAATTCCCCGGGTTTCTCTCTCCTCTAGAAGAGTGTTTCTCAATCAGGGGTACATGTACCCATGGTGGTATATAGAGATCTTCTGGGGGGTACATCAACTCATCTAGATATTTGCATAGTTTTACAACAGGCTACATTAGAAGCACTAGTGAAGTCCCTACAAGCCACAATTTCCCACAATGACTTATTTCACACAGACTGTTCTATGTACTATACACTGAAATGTAAGTACAATATCTAATATTCCAATTTATTTAGTTAGTTTATAATTATATAGTGTAAATCAGAAAGTAAGCAATTTTTTTCAGTAATAGTATGCGGTGACACTTGTATTTTTATGTCTGATTTTTGTAAGCAAGTAGTTTCACCACACTTAAACCATCTGCTTACCTGGGAAGGCTTACTTTGAACCATATCCCTTGATTTGTGAAAGACCAATTAATTAATCTAACCACAAAGAGCCATTTATATATTTGTTTTAAATGGAGAAGGTTGTTGCTTTTAGATGAAAATATTGGTAAATATTGGGATCTCAATGTTCTCTGAACAAATGTGTATGTATAATAGTATATGATTGTTTGTTTGTTTTTGTTTTTTCAAGAACTCAGCTGGTGGAAACCAAAACTTTCTCTCCACTGAAAAGCTAAATGTTTCTAATCTGGTAAAGTAAGGAAGAGGAGAAAAACTTACATAATCAAAATGCTTTCATTTCATGCATGAAAAAACAAATACCCATGATGCAGAATGTCCTTGTGCAAAATGTTCCAAATGAAAACTAATAAGCTAACAAGACTCTCAAAATGTTTCAAATTATTTATTTAACAAGATTTCCATGTCAGATGATAAGTTAAGGGTCCCTAACACCAAGAAAAAATTCAGGACCTGTTCTGTTTTGAGGCAGCCATGGGACTGTTTATTCCCTCAAATGTGAGGAGTTAGGAGAAATGTCATGTTTGTGAGAGACAACAGCTCATAAACAAGAGGTGGTAGAATAGGGGTAAACAGCAGGAGATCTGGAGACCTGTAAGTTTAACTGAAAAAGGATCTGTGCAGACAAACAAATCACAGGTGTCAGCATGTGGAAGGAAAAGGAGGTGGATGTACCCATGCACCAGCCTCCCAGACAGAAGCTGCTGTCCATGCCACCTTCAAAGTAGTTTGTAAAGGTTTCCTTGGTATAAAATGTTCTCCTAGCACATTCATGTTCTGTGCTCCAATCCATTCCCATTCCAAAACCTGACACTTAAAAAAAAATCTATCAAACTATTTTCCAAATGAATCAAAAATAATATGGTTGCTTTCATGAAGTCAAGAAATCGATATGATAAGTGAGGAGCAGGAAAGGATTTTATTTTCAAACCCAGAAGAGGTTCATATTTTCAGGGAATGGAACTATTACAGAGGCAGAATTGACCACGGCTGGCCTTTGGTGGTGGAGCTAAATATTAAAATGATTCAGGCAAGTCTAGTCACGCAGCTGGAAAAGAGTAGTGGGGTCTTTTCTTCCTCTTTTTATAAGGAAGGTGAAAGGATAACATTTTTTAAAGCATTGAAGAGGTCAATAAATTGTACCCACTGTGTACAGCTTTAGAGGCTGATGACAAACGATAAGTTATTTTCTTGGCAATCTGTCACCAGTGTAACTAAACGCATGGACACCAGCTTCCCAACAGTGAGAGAAGAGGAGATTGACTGGCACAGGCCTGTGTGGACTTCATTTGATTTTTTCTTTTATTCTCCCCCACTTTAACAAATATTGGCACCCCGGAGTTGATTCTCTATTGCTTTGTACCTTAGGTGGTCATTTATACTCATGAAAAGTGAGGGGAACAGCAGGTATAAAAACAAATTAGTGTTTATACCTATGCAGAGAGAGCAGTGTGTTTGTAAAGGACTTTATAAGGTAGTAGAGATAAGGTTTTGGGACAATCTTGGGTGGCTTAGAAACCTTACTTGAGAAACTGAAATAGCTTATGTCCTAATATGTATTGTATCAATTTGTGGGACAGTACTGGTCATGCTGCGGTTGATGCTTAGAAGGCAGGTGCTTCTGAATAAGGTTCATGAGGCCATGAAATAAGTAGCCCATAGGGGAAGTTCTTTGCCCCTATCAGTTCGTGGCTGCTTTATTTCTTGAAGCTGGAGGACTTTCCTATCTCAGCCGCCGCTCTAATATAACTGTGGAGATCTCCATTATCCATGTGTCTTATTTTTTTCGTCCTTAATTCTACTAAGCTCTTGGTCTCTCAGGATTTTGTGGTAGTGAGTTTCACAACATTGTCTATACTACATTTTTTAAAAAGTCTTAAATTTCATTCCCTTCAATTTTATTGAGTTCTTCAAACTAGAAGGGAAAAAGGATAGATAATTAGGAGTACCCTTTCTATTCTCTATACCCTAATTATTTTACATTCCTTCAAGCTAAGCTTTTTTTCATGGGACACTGCCCAAAAGCAGCATGTTGTTCCCCTTCTAATTTGTCTCGTCTCTAAATAGTCCTAATCTTCTCTTCCCTCCTCCTATGGAAGTGATTCCATGCTTTTTAGTCATTTTCATCTCCCCTTTCTGAATTCCTTCTACTCTCCTGCTCTACTTTTCTTTGTGGTAGTGAGTGACGAGAGCTGAAGGCACTTTTTCCGATGAATGTGTACCATCTATGTATATTACAATATTGCCAGTATTTTCTGTCAATTTTGTCACACATCTTAATATTTTGGTTGCTATTTTGACTATTGCTGCACACAGAACAGATGTTTTCAATGTGTTCTCTGCAAAAACACCCAGAATAGCTACAGATAATTTAGAACTGTGGTGGAAAAATTAACCACGCATTGCGTTTGGATCAGAACCAAGCCTGAGGCTCCTTTATTGATTACAAACGCAGGGGGGTAACAGCTCTAAGTAGCTGCCCCCCCAGCGCACAGCACACACAGCTTTTTAAAGCTTAAAACCACAGACAAATTACACATACTTTTGTCTTAATTACTTTATTTGGAATATAGCAGAACAAGCTTTTCCTGTTATTGACAGGTGTTCTTTTGCGGCTAACGTTTTTTAAGCTGTGCTGCTGCAATTGCCTTACAATGGAATTTTTCCACACTCTTTTCTTATGCTTCATATGCACCATTAGCTTGACCAAAGTTTTAGGCCTATTTGGGAAGTTTAGGCCCACTTGGGTTCACTGAATTTTTCCTTCACAGAACCTAGCAATGCGTTTCCTTGCATTTGTCAACACTTTTCATCTGTCACGATGTGGCTCAGTCACATAGCTTTGTCAGGACTGGGCTTGACCAACCTAAATTTTGTGCCCTTTCAAATGTTGCCATTTTGCTGTACATCCCTTTTTATTCCAATTTGGAATTTTGAGGCATCCTATGTTAACCTTTTGTCCCATTGAAAATTGACAATTTATTTAAATAGTTTCTATCTACCTTGGTGCACTTTAGGACATATAGTGTTTCACAAGTATCAGCTATTTAACAGTGTTCTTTCACATTTGAGGGGGTGGGGGGAAGGCCTTACAAATGAGGAAAATAAGACAGACAATTAACCTAGATAATGTCAGAAAGGGAGTCAGATAAATTAGGAGTTCCTTGTTTTCAGCTCTGTGCATTGCTCATCCATCAGCCCGCGCCGCTTTCCTCAGCCCCCATGGCCTGGAGTGGCAAACTGAATCTGTGGGACCTGCGATAGGCCAAAACTGTGGACACAGCAGGTAAACAAACCGATCTGGCCCACCAGGGGGCTTACCCTGGCGAGCTGCGTGCCAAAGGTTGCTGATCACTGGTCTGAGCAGGAAAAAGGACTGAGTGAACTCGTAGGCGCTACGGTTTTGCATTGTTTTGTTTTTTAATGCAGTTACTTTTTGTAGATAATCCTACATTTGTAAGTTCAACTTTCATGATAAAGAGATTGCACTACAGTACTTTTATTAGGTGAATTGAACAATATGAATTCTTTTATTTTCTACAGTGCAAATATTTGTAATAAATAAATATAAAGAGAGCACTGTACACTTTGTATTCTGTGTTATAATTCAAATCAATATATTTGAAAGTGTGGAAAACATCCAAAAATATTTAAATAAATGGTATTCTATTATTTAACAGCACGATTAATTGTGATTAATTTTTTAATTGCTTGACAGTCCTAGTGGAAATATAATGCATTGTGGTATTAGAGATAAATATCTATTATTTGACTTATTGTGTTGTCAGCTCGAGTGAATGATAATTTATTAAGAAACTACCCTTCATTTTTCAAGCAGTGATACAGAACAAAGATCCTGAAGATTTTTTTTTTTAATTTCCATATTTCCTAAATCTAGATTAGATTATTTCATCACCTTCTCTGGAAATCCCACAGTAAAAGTGATGGGCCCAATTCTCCTAGGAATATAAGATCATACCAGTAGTTCATCTAGCCCAGTATCCTGTCTCTGACAATGGCCAGAAGTGGATGCTTCACAGATAGATGTCCTGTAAGTAGGCAGCAATGGGATAACATGCTACCAGTGAAAGCTTCCTTCTCCTCCTCCCCTTTCCTTCCCCTTTCCTTCCCCTAATAACATTGGCTTATGCCCCAAAACACTATACACCTTTCCCAAAGCTTGTGTTCTTATCCCTATAAATGTTCTAATCCTGTTTTGTTGAATCCTGCTAAACTCCTAGCCTGAATGATATCTTGTGGCAAGGAATTCCACATCACATTGTGTGAAAGTGTTTCCCTTCACTAGTATAAATTCTGAAACCTCTCATTTTCATTCAATAACTTCTTTTTGTATTACAAGAGCGGATGAAGGATGTTCTTGATCTCTTCTCTGTACTTATTTTTTTTAAAATATTCATTGTAAATCAAATCATTGCAAGACCATGGGTTTATGATGGTATAAAATTGTTATAAGTGGGAGGAGAATCTGGCTTGCTATCTATTGCATTTGCTTTATTAACTGTGTCTCAGCCCTGTGTTACAAAAACATCTCATGCTTCTAAGTGAATTACCATAGTTTTTTTACTTTAAATCAATTCCCTTTCCCTACAAAAAATGTTCAACCACTTGGGCTGACTTTTTTCCTATAAAAGGGCATAGACAGGAAGGAACTTACCTATAACTTATCTCAAAAGCTAGAAATAGATTGATCAGAAATGAGGCATCCAATGTTTTCTCTAACTACAGGACCCAAAATAGTAACTTTTTAATAATCATCTGAAGTCTGTTTTTTTTTAAATCACTCTATAATAACAGCATTTGCCTAGTAATTATTTGATCAGTAGGTGTTTGAAGAGTTTTTATGTTCCACCTGCATTCTATTTTTTAATTTGATTGAACTTTTGACATTAACTTCTCATATAGAATAATGTAGAACTTTTTGCTGCATGCAGGATTAGATTAAATGAAGAAGGGGGCGGGAGAGAGCCAGGATTTTACTTGCATTGTTATTGTGATACATTCTGAAAAAATGTACAGTGCAGCACTTTGCAGTAATGAATTTATAGTGACACAAGCAAGTTATGCCAGAAAACTACATATACAAATATTTTTCGGAGATCCTTAGGGCCATATTGTGCTACTGATTTATAGATAAAAATTCCTATCAAACTCAATGGACATTTCTGCCTAAAGAGAGTCATAATGCGGGCCATATTCTGGAATAAAATACTCCTACTCAAAATACTCAAACTATGCAATTTTCAACTTTTGTTAATATTGCTGCCATTAATTTGGTATCTATGGCTTTCATTCAGTAAAGTAGTGTATACAGTCCTTCGGCATCTCTTGTTCCAGTTGAACGAATTTCTGCAACTTTTATTGTGTGTGTGTATAAAATGTATTATCTTTGTATGTTAAAATACTCAGTAAAGGCACTGAGGAGTAGTGTATTTCTGGGCACAAAACACAGTTCTGCCACAATTAAAAAAAATCTGGTGAAAATATTGTGCCTCAAATAAACCAATTATCCCATGATAAAAGTATGTATATTGGTTATACTTTAAAAGATTCTTCAATTTGGAGGTTTCGGTTCAGACATTTAGATTAGAGCAATTTAGAAGGTGCCTAAATGCTTTTAATCAGGGACTCAGAAATTACCCGTTCCAGAGACATTCTGCATTTTCTCAAATCACCTGAATCTTTCTACTGCTGGTTTTTTTGTTTGTTTGTTTTTGTTTAAAACATTTTATTTACCATTTTAAGATTATCAAAAGATAAAAGTAAACATTTCATATAAAGGTCAACAGCATTGAGAGAATAAAGTAAAAGGGTAGAGAAACTTTAGGGTTATATTTAAGTGGCACAATATATTTTAAAAAGAACATGTCTAATGGAAATACAACTTCAGTAATAGCATAATAAACCAAGTTCCATTGTAAAGTCTTATTCTGATCATATTGCTGATTTCTAGCAAGGATTTTACTAATATTGACAACATTTCAAATAGGATCAAATGCTGTCAAATTGAGGGGCCAGTGAGCTACTTTATTCATTTTTAATAAATGTCTCTTACCATTACTTTTGAAGTCAATTAACCTTGAAAGAGAACCATCAGTTTTGTGAAAACTAAAGATAGGTGCTTTCCTCATTTTTAATAGCTGTATACTATAACTGCAGTGAAATTACTGAGTTTGGATTAGGTAATTTAGTTCAGAACCTAATCTGGTGACCTCGGGGATTTTTTTGATCTGCTCTGGGATGCTTGAAAGATGTCTCAAACCTCACTTATCAAGTGAAGGCTAACTTGACCAAATCACTGGATCATTGTTGCCACATCCTACACAAAGCTCAACTGTGTGCTATACTTTGTGTGTGCTTTTATGGTCATCATGGTATAAATAGAGTGCGATGACTGTGTGAGTATCCTTGTATCGTCTGAAGATTTCCAGCTGACTGTCTTGTAGTTCTGGGTCTAATGCATTGTCATCTTGGATGAATGGCTAAATAAAAATTTATAATGGTTCTCATTTTCAGCAGAAGGAAAAACTCATTCCAAACTGCTTAACTTTCCCTCTAAAGCCCATAAAATAGCAAAAGTCTGCAACATGACATCTGATGGTTAAATTAATATGATTCTTGAAATTTTAATTTTTCAGTCACCTAATAACAGTCGTGGTACTACAAAGCTGCAGGAATATCTCCATGAATTACTTAAGGTTTTTAATGGTGTCAGATTGCCTTTTTATGTTTATTCTCTGACTGTATACATGGCTGAATCTAATTATCCTCAGTTGTCAAAGGTGACATCTTTGTAATCAATTCATAGCTATGTAAAGTGATCCAGAGTTTGATAATTAAGTCTGTTTTTCATGTTCAACTGCGGTTGGATGAAAACGTTTTAACCTAATAAAGAAATGAAACACTTAATTATTTTAAAGGGGGGGATGCACAATCAAATTTGAAGTTAATTTTAAGCAGTTTGCAGACCAGATTTGGGAACCCTATTACATTTTTTAAATTTATTTCCTCAGCTAACTCAGAATGCGCTCTCCTCCTTTGCTGAATTGTCTCATCTCAGAGGGAGTACATGCCTCAGATACTCTTATGTGTATGTTGGGATTAAGGAATCTTCAGAAAGTCTTTGCCCTTCCCTTCTGTGTTTCAGACTTTTTTTTTTCCTCAACCAACAAATTCTCTTTTAGTTTACGAACCCTCAGCATGTGTCAAGTGCAGGGAGATAGGTTTTAAGGATCTGGTGAGTTTCCAACTCCAGAAGCTGAGTAGTTTTGCTTGGCTTAGAGACTAAGACTCTTTTTCCAAAAATCATAGAATCATAGAATATCAGGGTTGGAAGGGATCTCAGGAGATCATCTAGTCCAACCCCCTGCTCAAAGCAGGACCAATCCCCAATTTTTGCCCCAAATCCCTAAATGGCCCCCTCAAGGATTGAACTCACAACCCTGGGTTTAGCAAGCTAATGCTCAAGCCACTGAGCTATCCCTCCCCCCAATGCAAGTGTCCTGAGAGCAGATCCTCCGTCTGTCACCACTCTGTACTGCAGTGTCAGGCAAGAGGGACCTCAAGCATAAGGTACACTTTGAAAGCAATTTCCTCTCTCTATAATGTGAACCATCTTTACAAAATCTTTTTGACTTCAAAACCTGGTTGCTGGAAGCAGGATAGTTGGTGGTGGCTTTTTAAATTTGTTCATATATATTTTATTTATGTGCTTAGGTGTGAAAGTGCTTAGGGTCAATTAACCCTTAACCAGGGGCAGGACTACTCCAAGCACAGGGGTTTAAAAAGCTAACTGGAGTTTTACAAGGGAGTTTAGAGAGGGACTGGGACAGCTAGATACACCTGATCAGCATTCTTTAAAGTAGGATAATACACCTACCCACCCACCGGGGGGAGAGGGGGAGAGACAAACTCAAACAAAAAAAATCTACAAGTCTATAAAATCATGAGTGGTGTGGAGAAAGTAAACAAGAAAGTGTTATTTACTCCTTCACATAACACAAGAAGTAAGTGGCAGGTTTTAAACAAACAAAAGGAAATACTTCTTCACACTATGCATAATCAATCTGTGGAACTCATTGCCGGGGATGCTGTAAAGGCCAAAACTATAACCGAGTCTTAAAAAAGAATTAGATAAGTTCATGGAGGAACTTGATGGAGGTCCATCAATGGCTATTAGCCAAGCTGGTCAGAGTTGCAACCCCATCCACTAGGTGTCCCTAGCCTCTGATTGGAGTGATGATGGGATGGGTCTCTTGATAATTACCTGGTCTCTTCATTACCTCTGAAGCACCTGGCATTTGCCACAGTTGGAGTACAGGATACTGGGCTAGATGGACCATTAGTCTGACCCACTATGGCTGTTATGTATGTTCTTACATTGGCGAAACATGCTTTCACAGACACTTTTACCCAAACTCATATGAAGAATTCTAGGGGATCTTTATTGGTATTTAAAAAAAACAAACAAACAAAAAAAAACCTATAACAAAGCATGCCATTTATTGCAAACTGATCCATTCATAAAGGGGAAAATATAGCTATGCAATAGTATTTTTAGGAGCCAGGAACAATTTGTTCTCAGATGTGGTGTTCTGAAAGGTGGTGGGCCTACAACACTGGGGAAATACCTCTCTCCACCTACTGCATATGTGTCATAGATAATGTGTTACGTTGCACATATATAGAATAAATATGCTGTAATGTGGTATAAGATATTCTCTGTCAGCATGAGTTTGGGATGGCTACATTATTCACAACTGGTGAAGTCATAAGCAGGCTATAAAGATCATCCGAAATGAATGCCCACATTTCTTTCCTTCTCATTTTGTTCCTTTCTCTTTCTTCTCCTTTCCTTTTCTTATATTATGTACTTCCCCCTTTCTGATCTTCTTCATATTTTATCAGTCTCTTGCTTCTTTGACTAAAATTTCTATTTCCTCACTCTCCCAACTTTGCTCATTCCCTTTGAGCTCACTGTTCTGCCGTAAACTCTCCCTGTTTTTTTCCCCAATCCTTATCAATATTACCTTTAGTTTCTACTGACATGTTGAGTTTATTCATCTTCTCCCTAAGTCGGTCTCTCTCTCTCTATCCCTCTACCTCAACATAATGGCAGTGGAAGTACTATCATTTGTAAGAAGGCTGTTAAGATCTTTCTATGGAACGCTATGCAGCATAACAAAATGTTGTAGTTTTCACATCCCCAGTCTACTCACCATCAACAGACACTTCAGTTCATCCTAAAATGTGCCAACTTCAATTGCTAATCGCTCTCCACTGTCCATAAAGGGATTACCTGGTGAAATAGAATTTTTAAAACATCAAATATTTTGAATACACCACATAAGTGTATTTAGCATACTATATATGACCTTTTTTTAGACAGTATCTCCACTATCAAAGATTTTTCTTTTCAGATGTATCCTTGATTCTAACTGTAGTAGCATTTGTTTGATTCAATTATTTTGTCTTAAAATAATATGTAAGAAAAATTGCTGATGAAATATGAAATTTGCAAATGTGATACCAAATTTGTTTAACCTGTAGAGAATTAATGATGTGATGACAATACGGTGGAACAATTGCTTTAGTTGGGTAATTTACACAGTTTAAACTAGGCAGCCTCTAGACTTCAAATCAGTAGAATTAACACATCAGCTGCTTGTTCCATTTTAAAAAATTTCTAAACTTACAATAGTGTTAATTATGCAGGGGCAGCTGAAATGATGTTAGATTTGGCAGCCATTCAATAAATAAGTGTAGCCACCTCCTTCAAAAAAATTAACTGCATTAATTATTTACATAATTAACATAATTAATTGCATTCACTAGATATTTGTATAGATGTCTAGCTGTATTCAGATCTCTCCCACTTTCTCAATGGAGAAAGATATAATGACAGATATAGATAGTTGGTCAAATTTTAAAAATGCCTAAGTGATTTAACAGCATAAATCTCATTGAAAATCAACGAGATTTAGTCTTCCAAGTGAATTAAGCATTTTGGAAAAAAGGTTATTGAGGGTCAACGGACGTGTCCCTTTACCGCTGACATGGGCATATGAGTGTATCACTTTATATGGAGGAAAATCTTCAAAATTTTAAACCTGAGTGGCTAATGTTTGGCTCTTAAATCCATAGGCGCCTAAATTGAAGTGGTCTAATATTCAGAGCTGCTGAGTGCCCACACTTCCTACTGAGAGAGGAGGTTTGAAAGTCAAGCCACAGAACTAGCTTCAGATTGAATATTTTGGTCAATTTTTTTCATTGTTGAGGAATCAAGCACATATATTTTAGGTCACATAATCCCAACCATCTTGAATTTATTTGAGATGTGGACACCTACAGCTCCCATTAATTTCAGTTGGTGTTGTGAGTATGCAGCATTTCTGAAAATCAGTGTTTTAGTTCCGTTTTTACTCCTTGGTTGAAATGAATGCTCATAGATATTCCTCTCCTGCACTGATTTCACTGGCAAAGTGGGCAAATTATTTCATCAGATGGAGGCTGAGTTAAAATACTATCTGCTTTTATTGAAACACCTGCAGTTCCAGCTAATGAATCAGGCTAGAATATGTCAACCAGGTAGGGACAACAAACCACCAAATCAACAGTTAAAGCAAATTATTCTACCCATTTGCCATGAAATATGCAGATTTACTCTTTGAGCCTTGAATGAGATCTAAAAACTTTTGTGGCAAATGAGGCATGAAACATATTGTCAAAACCTCAGTATCCCAAATACAGTGGAACTCCATTTTAATTTTATTTCACAGGCTAAGTACTACAGAGTACAAAGTTTATATTCTCATCATCGGAGAGGTTCCACTCTGGTTTGAAATGGGGCTTGGGCAACTTCCTGTTTTGTAGATTGGTTGATCAAAGCTTTCTTCTAAATAGAAAATTATTCTAGCCATAAATACAAGAATACTGCAGTTTAACCTCACACATTTTTAAAAAAAATTCCTTCCACAGTATGCTAATGTGAGCAAAAGGAAACCTTTCTCCTCATCTAAAATGTTTAAAACCTCGGAATAGATTGAAACCAGGTGACGATACTTTTTTTTTTAATTATTGTTTTATAAGGATATTTACAGGTAGGTGCACATAAAAACAGGTTCATAGGTAACTGGAGCAATTTCACTCTGCTTAAGAATATATACAGGAATGTATTGAAATATTGTAAGAGGATAGGTCTACAAATAACTGGTGTAGAATTGATAGAGAGGAAGGAACAGGAGTATTTTAGCTAAATAGTTCTACTCTGGTAAATATGCAGGTGTTTTAAGTTATTTGTATATGTAAAATATTAATCTATAACATTGTTGCAACCCATAGCTATGTATATTTTTACAAATACTCGGCATATGTATTTTGATTAAAAGCCAATATAAGGAATTGGCATCTTATTGGATGTAATAGAGTTTGAGGTAATTGTTATCTTTGTGTGTGTGTGTGTGTGTACAAATAACTCTGGCTAAGGGAACACACTCCTCAAATCAGTCTTAAAATAATCCAATTTAAACTCTAATTCCATATTTCTTATTACTTGTCATTATTTTGGCCCCTAGTGATTTGTTTGATTCCCCGCCCCCCTTATGAATCATTCTATGGTGATATTTTCTTTCTTCTATTGTTTAGTGTTCTGAATATATATCTTTTTGTTTGTCCTTTTTTGTATATTTAAGGGCATGTCTCCAAGGATGGGCTTATGTCAAAATGCACACCAAAGGGTCTCGGGTGTGATTTACTGGTCTACATCCTGTGTGGCAGACATTGACCCTTACTGAGTTAATTTTGTTTGCAATTACTGGTCCAGATGCAACAATAAGAAATGTACCAATTGCCTGGGTAGTGAGAGAGGTTCCATTTTGTAAACAGAATGGAAACTAGGACCTATGGAACCATTCCTTTGGTGTAGTCAAGCCAAAACAAGGTTGCTGGGTTTCTAATAAGGCCTAGAGTAATAAAGACAGCTACTCCTTGTTGAAGGGGATTTGCGAACTCAGAACTTTACTCAGAAAAGGATAGACAGGAGTCTTTGCAGGAAACCCTACTGCTAGATTTGGACATTGTATGGTTTGTTTTAGAATGGCTGCATTGCATTATTGGTCTGACCTCAAAGGCTGGAGGTAGTTTAAGGAGCACATTAACTTTTTCTGTTCCTGTTCTTGTACCAATTCACAGTTGTCTTGAGATGAGGGATTTTTGTGATTCTTCTCCCCCATCCCCATCCCTTTAAAGACAAAAGACGTTTTGGTGATTGATGGGGACTGAATACAGCCATTGCCACATCCTTCTATAATCTATGCTTTGTATTTGTGAGTCATTGTGTTGCATAATGGCTAGTGATTTGACTGCAAATGCAAAAAATAGGGGGCATAAAAGACACCATTGTCTGGCTTCCTTGTAAAGCTGACAAGGTTTTGAATTTAAACCATTTGTCTGGACTGTGGACAAAGGGGCAGAACATAAAGGGATTTAATCCATATAATTAATTTTTATAGCTCATGTGTTGAAGCACTGCAAACAGATATGTCCAGCGCCTCATGCCAAAAGCTTTTTTCTCCAACCAGTAAAAGATCAAAAGGGCCATTTGTGAAATGTATCATCTTAGTTTTCCTGTTTTGGTTCTGGAGCATGAGGTAGTTCACTTGTGTGGTTGGGCAAATAGCATTTATATTGGTGAATTTCATTTTTCTTTTTGTTGGGTTTTTTTTTAATAATCTGTAGCTAAAATTAAGATGGCTATGTACATTGGGTTAAATTCCTGCTTCCTTTTTAGCAGTACCAGAATGCTTACTGTTTACCCCTATGGAAGGAATTGTTCTGAAGCTAGTATATGTATGGGTATTCCCCACAGGGGATCATTTATTTGTTTCTGGAAAGGTTTTTTAGAAGTTTATTGAATACTTATCAGACTTTTGTGTGTTCTAAGGCTTTGATACAGCAGAGCACATGCTTAAATGTCTTAAATGTCTTCAATTTAAGTACATGAACAGTCTTTTCATGTTGATGGACCCAGGGCCTCAATAATAACCATCTACTGCTTGCATTCACAATTTTCTCTGAGAGCTGTGAATTTTTGTTTTCAGTAAGAATTATTTGGTCTTTTACAAGAAATTCCTCCTTCTGGTGGGGAGATGAAGGGGTTCCTCATGCTCAGCTAATGCTTCCTTTAATGGTAAGTAAAGACTTCTGATCTGTTGATTATTTCATTCAGGGTTGAAAGCAAAATGTTTGCTATTGCTCTTGATCTATTTGTTTTATAATGCCTCCATCACCATAGTATCTGGGTGCCTGACAAATCTTAATTAAGAACTAAGTGTAGTCAAACACCTATGAGGTACAGAAGTACTCTTATCCCCATTTACAGACAAACTAAGGCATAGATTTTAAAAGTATTTAAGTACCCAACTCTTATGACTTAGGCACCTAAATACCTTTAAATGGTTTGCAGAGAGGAATATTAGCAGTTGACTTCTTGTAGTATCACATTCAGAATAGAGTGGGGGGTTTTTTATACAGACATTTTCTCATGCACACACACACAAGTACTAGTATCTATCCTCTTGGCTAGCTTACAATGGAAGAGCAAGTATAATTTCTGCTTCCAGCTTTTCTGTCAGACTTCTGTCAGGTCTAGTTCTTTTATTAGGTTTTATTAGGTTCTTTTATTAAAATGAGTTTAAGCATTTATCTAGTAAATGGTAGGGAGTCACATTTTGGTTCAGTTCTGCTCCGGTTTCATCAGTATTTCCTAATTTTCCAGGCTGGTCCCGGTTCAGGCCCTAAGGTAGAATGATGTTTCAGCAACACTACAACCACTGTGAAGCTGTTTGAGTCAGTTCAGATATGTATCTTGCAGATTAATGTCACACCTTTTCATGCTTGCATTGTAATTCCTAGCATGAGAATACAATAAATATTTTTCACTCTAGAAAAAATGTTATTTTAAAACCACTTTTCTGCATGCACTAATACAACATACTCCAGAGTTCTGTCATATTTGATCACTGAGGACATAGGCACTGACTTCCCAACTTTCCCCTGGGTGCTCGACCCTCCTTCTCCCCCAGCCCCACCCCCACTCCACCCCTTCCATGAGGCTTTGCCCCTTCCCCAAAGTCTCCACCCTCTCCCTGCCCCTATTCAACCCCTTCCCAAAATCCCCGCCCCAGCCCTACCTCTTCCCCACATCCTCCCCTGAGCACACCACATTCCTGCTGTTCCCCCTTCCTCCCAGCGTGCCACCAAACAGCTGTTTGGCTGCAGCTGCAGGGAAGGGCTGGGAGGTAGGCGGAGGAGTGGGGACGTGGCGTGCTCAGGGGAGGAGGTAGAGGGGGGTGCTAACCCACTAATTTTTCCCTGTGGGTGTTCCAGCCCCTATGTCTGAGGTGACAAAATTAATTTCCACCCAGAAAATGCCCTTTCTATGCTGATTTGTGCATCAAGAAAGGCAAACCTGAGTTAAGTGCCTTGTGGATGATCTATCTCTTTGCAGGGTTCAGGTCACAATTAAACTCCTCTTCCAAGATGCTTTTAGGAATAGACTTGATAGAGATCCAGTAACTCTTGTAGAACCCCTTCAGTTTATCTTGTTATGTGTAATCGTCTGACTGAAATATGGGTGAGTTGTGAATGAGAATCACTATTCCTTTTTTCCCTGCATGTGAAGACCAGGAAACTGATGTTTAAATAGTTTAGTTTAGTGACTGAGTCTTGTGTTGTTACTGCCACAGTGCCTGATCTGTTTCATGGCCATGTTGTGCTAGGTACTGCATAAATATAAAGGCAGGCACAGTCCCTGCCTATCTCTTTTGAGCTTTTTTGTGTTCATGGTGTTTACAAAGGTGATTTTCTTTTCCATATAACATGACAATGGAGAAATGGGTCTTTTTCAGATAACTTAATCTGTTGTTTTTCTTTTTAAATAGATACTATGACTAATTTATTTTACCTCTATCAATGGAAATGTAACTTGCTAATTACACATTAGACAATAGGATTTACAAGGTCAGAATCCACCCTTTGTCTATGAATAGATCTCATACTTATGTGGGGGAAAATTTCTGAGCTAAGGAAAAAGGGGCACACCTGTTGGGTAGAGCTTGTCAGGAATTTTTCAGTGAAAAGGGTTTGTGGTTTTTTTTCCCCTTTGATCAGAAAATGCTGATTTGTTGAAATCAAAATTGTTCACAGGAAAGGGCAGGTTTCAAGAACTTCCCAGTTTTGGAAACTTTTTTTGGCGGGGGAGGGATGGATGGGGGAGTTTCAAAATGATCAATATCCCATTTTCAAATTTTCTAAATGAAGGGTTTATTTTCTGGGTTGAAAAGACTTTTTATTTAGAAATCTGTTAATTATTGTAGTTATTAAAAAAATTGAAATGAAATATTGCAAAATTATGGGGGAAAAAGTTGATTAACTCATTCCGATTTTTTTTTTCAGTTCAGAAAAAAATCAAGATTTTTGACTTTGCAATCTTGGAAATTCTTGCAGGATGTTTCTTATCCAGCTCTACCCAACGGGTGTACCACTTTTTCCTTAGCTCAGAAACATTTCCCCATGTAATTATGAAAGCTATTCTTAGCCAAAGGGTGAATTCTGTATCGGTTGATTTGCTTTCACTATGATATTGTCTGTCCTTCTTCGTTAGGTATTTTTGGTTGCAATTTTCAAAAGTATCAATTAGGAGCACAAGTCCCATAGGCTTTCATTGAGATTTGTGCTTCTAAATTGCTTAAATGCTTTTGAAAATCCCATCTTTATGCCAGGCGTCAAATGGGAGGCAACTTAGGACTGATGACTAATTTTGGGTGTGTATGTTTCAATGCAAGAAAAATTGTCTGAATCTTATGAGAAAAAGCTATGTATTTTAAAAAGACAGAAAATTTAAAAGTTGAAGTCAAGGCCACTTGAAATACACCTCCTACAACTTGAGTTATACTTCAAACAAGATGAAGAAGGCTTTAAATTGTCCCTTGCTGTCTTTTGCAGCTCATTATACTGGATGAAGATTTAATAAATTATAATCAAGCTGCAGAGTGTGACCCTGAAACAAATGAGTCTTGGCAGTTTTACAAAATTGTTCAACGTTCTTGTCCTCTCTTTTTTCCCCAGAGTCCCCTCCCTCCTAGATGTGAGGACTCAAATAGGAAAGATCACTGTGGACACAGGATAAGTGGACTAGGTAGTTCAGTCTTCCACCCCTGTCTTGTATTTTAATGCCCTTAACTGTTTGCTAAGTGAATTCTCCTTTGTCAGTCTATAAGCTTTTAACTTATTCCTGTTCACATCAACTCTACTCTCTCTTGGAATAATAAAATCTTTGACCAGAGATACTTTTATTGTAATATTTCAGATAACTAGATTAGATAATAGGACTGTGTAAGTATTACTTTATACACTTGCATGCATGTACAGGAATACTGGGCTTATCTCATTGGAAAGGAGGAGAGTTTCTGGAGATAAGAAAAAACAGTATTCAAAGTTAAGACTGTGCTGAGGGGGAGAGAGCATATGCATCAAAGACACTCCTCATGTCTGTAAAGAACAAAAAACCTAGGGGGCATGATCTGAAGAGAAGGGTACTGAAAGGAGAAAGGAGTGAGTCTGAGTTACTTTTGCAGGGTCATCTTTATAGTTACCTGCAATGAAAGCTGTGCCTTCCCTCCATACTTGCCACACAGTACCGAATTTGGATCCCGTTACTACGTACTTTGGATAAAGTTGAGAACACTTCTATTCCACTGAACTCCTCCTCCTTTTCTCCTCCCCCACTCTCCCAGTCTTCTCCTTCACTCCTCTCTCTTCATACTTATCTTCTATTTTTTATCACTACCCTAACACGTTATGTCTATGTAGTATTGCCTGGTCTCAAAGCTTTGACAACGTTGTCCAATTTAATGATTCCATAATTCTATTGGAGATCCCACGATATATGCAGTATTTGGAATCATACACAAGCTGTAAGTCATTTACCTCTTCATTCATTTCATTGTCTGTTTCTATATAAAAATCAATTTTTTAAAAACTCCATAGATTATATAGACTTTTTTATATTAACAAGAAGAGCTGACAAATCCCAACAGTTCGTCAGTCATTCATTATTGAACTGAGGTAGTCTGTGTGTTCTACAACATAATGATCTTCCATCCCCATCACTGCAATCATCTCTCTAAACTCCTCGGAATTACTTAGGTGGTGTTGTCATTTCCCTGGGCTAATCTAGACCTTTTGTTTCTGAGCTCCACTTTTTCACAGCCCCTCCAGACTCTTTGTACTTTCCTTGGCAGCTCTTCTTGGACGATTTACTTGACCCGGATCTGAAGTCTTGGCCACTTTTTTGGTGTGTTTGTGCAGACTAATATATACATTGACAGGTTTCAGAGTAGCAGCCATGTTAGTCTGTATTCGCAAAAAGAAAAGGAGTACTTGTGGCACCTTAGAGACTAACAAATTTATTAGAGCACAAGCTTTCGTGAGCTACAGCTCACTTCATCGGATGCATCCGATGAAGTGAGCTGTAGCTCACAAAAGCTTGTGCTCTCATAAATTTGTTAGTCTCTAAGGTGCCACAAGTACTCCTTTTCTTTTTGATATATACATTGTCATTCTCGAGAAGTTGTTCAAACTGATCCTGATTTGGTAGTGGTTGAAAATTGTGACCACTTGCATGACTTGTTCAATGTCCTATTTGTAACCCATGGACCTCCTTGGTGCCAGCAGGAAGAGGGCACAGGAGTGCTTAAGGATCTACATTCTAGATGCAAGGCCTCTACTGGGTCACACCAGTCCTCATAATCTCTGTGCAATGAATGTATAGATATATACGTAATTATGTCTGTGTATGTGTATGTATACTGAAAATTTTATATTATTATTGTCTGTAACTTGGGAGGGGTCACCAAAAGATAAGCATGTTTTATTTTGGGCAAGATATTTTTATCTGTCTGGTTACATGTAAATTAAGTATTGTATGGTTCACAATAGATACCTATTTACAGCCTGAGCTGAATGCTATTGAAGGGATTGTGCAATCTTTGAGATAATTTATAGGAAGAAATAAGCCAGCAGGAGGGAGTCATGTTTGCAAGTGAAGACTATGTTTTTTTGGACTCTAACAATACATACAGGAATCCATTCTGGATCTTCACTTAGGCAGTATGTTTTGTGTCATGAAAAAAGGAGAACAGCCAGACTTTTAAAATCTCTGGAGAGACTGTGTGCTGAGCTAGACTTAACTACACACCCTCTTGTTTAATAAAATCAGTCTAGGTTCTAAAATGCATGTTCTGACCTTTATTTTATATATAGCCATGTGTTTCCAGTATATCTACTTGCTAACACCTGCATCTCTGTTTGTTATATAAACTTCTTGCTTTCACTATAAAGGTGTCAAAGTTCTCTGTGGTAAAGAGAACTGTGCTTTAAGGTATAACTGGTAAGCTGGGATATACTGCCACTTTGGGAGCAGAGGCTCTTAGAGTTTTGTAAGGTGTCTAGTGGATCAGGGGCTGGACATTTCCTTGGAGGGCTTGCAGGTTAGCGTGTATCTCTCATTGACCTTTAAAGAGAGAACTGGGTCTATGGAGCCTGGAAGGCAGTGTTTGTGTTGCCAGAGGCTGGTGGAGTTGGGGAACTGACCCACAGCAGGTACAGACAAGACATAGTCACCTGCTCTTAGCGTGAGGAAGATGTGCCTCACAACACTGGAGACCCCAGGGAAGTATCACACTAGCTGAAATTATTTTAATGGTCTTAGTACAGTTCCTGGTGGACCAATGTGCACATAGAGGGTGGGGGAGGGACTACTTAAAATGATATTAATTATTTTGATTTAGGTTACACCTGCCTGGTGCAGGATGCTTTCCAAACACACAGGAAGAAACTGTTCCATACCTGAACGGTTTACTGTTAAAGGCGAACAAAAAATAGGGGAAGGGGACACAACGTACATGCAAAGTGGCCAGGATGAAGTAGGACATGTATCCTATTAGTTACATTTTTTAAGTTGAATTTAATGGGTGTTGAAGTAAATGGCAAAACTCCCATTGTCTTCAGTGGGGTTGGGATGTCACTCATCATTTCCCTGACTCCCCCTTCTCCTTCCACAATTCAGCAGCTTCATCTGCTCCAGGCTCTAATTCCACATTCCCAGTTGCTTTGTGCCCCCTCCCAACATACAACTCCTTATCTCCACATAAAGAGCACTTCACTTTAAATATCTAAATAAAATAGTTAAGTAGAAAACTTAACAAATTTCTTGAATATGTCACAAAAGAAATAATTTGTGTACTAAGGATCTGCAAGTATTACAAAGAGCACAATGATTGAACATCAGTTCACAGTATTTATATTCTATAAAATCAGGGATCGGCAGCCTTCAGCAGGTTTGGCCGCAGGTCTGCTTGCCGCATCTGCAGGTTCAGCCGATTGCAGCTTCCACTGGCCGCGGTTCACCGTTCCAGGCCAATGGGGGCTGCAGGAAGTGGCACGGGCCAAGGGATGTGCTGGCCACCCTTCCTGCAGCCCCCATTGGTCTGGAGCGGTGAACCGCAGTCAGTGGAAGCTGCAATCAGCCTAACCTGTGGACACGGCAGTTAAACAAACGGCCCAGCCCTCCAGGGGTCTTACCCTGGCAGGCCACATGCCAAAGGTTGCCGATCTCTGTAATATATAATCGCTATTTAAGGATCTGATCCCATAAACACTAACAAAAGTAGTCTTTACTTACCTAGGTAGTCTCACTGGCTCACGCAAGAAAGGATCATAGGCTCAGACACTGAATTTGCAATACGTCCATTAGAACAGCAGAGCTTCCAGGTTTTTGCAATATTTTTCTTTCAATTATCTCTAAATTGTTCAGAATGTTTGCTGCTGCTATTATGATTAAACATTTTTCTGGGTATTTTATTGTTTGGATAGAAGGGGTTGTGCAATGTTTCTGATATCTTTGTCCATGGAATCAAAGGCTGAGCTGATCATTTCATTAGAAGCCTCAATTCGCAGGCAGTCAATGTGATTCATTTTCTAATAATTACAAAAAATAATGGGGTGAATCTTCATATAATGAGTTCTAATCTCTTTATTTTGAAACTTTTTATCTGCTCAATAATAATTAATATAGTGACTCAGAATATTGAGATTCCTGTTATAATAAAAATATACTGGAAACAAAAAGTTCATTATATTAATGGTTTTCTCTCTGATTTAATTTTAAAAGATAAATTTAGTTACATTTTATGCAATTCTTTGTTTTTTTAATTAAAAAAATCATTTTTCTCTTTTTGAACTGCTTTCCATTATTCTGTATTTGCTATTTTAAAAGATTCCTCCTGCTAACTGTTCTCTTTCCACCGTCCAGCACTCTTCAGAGAGGATGGTGGAAACAGCCATTTTGTTGACGTTCATATTTCTTGAACTCTTTGTAGATTGGATCAAAATTAGAAGTCATAACTCGGAAGAATTATATGCAAGGGAGTCAGTGTTTGGAAATTCTCCTGGTCTTCTGTGGGCTTCCACATATGGGTGAGGTAGGTAACTTCTTATGTATAGTGCCTTTTCTTTGAAAGAATGCAAAGATTTTAACAAATTTAAACTGTTATGCAAAGTTGGTCAGTCAGTGAAATATAGCCATCTCTGGAATAAAATGGTTGATAGTAGTGGAGGGCAATCTGAGGCCTGTGTGCCACACAGGGCCCATCAGGGTAAGCTGCTGGCGGGCTGCTAGACCATTTGTTTACATTTGCATGGCCGCCTGCAGTTCCCAGTGGCGGCGGTTTGCCATTCCCAGCCACTAGGAACTGCAGGCGCCATGCAAATGTAAACAAATGGTCTGGCGACCTGCCAGTGACTTACCCTGACAGGCTGCAGGTTGCCCACCACTGGTTTATAGGTACATAACAATGCTATGCAAAAACTTAGGACAACTCCTTTATTTGGTTATAGCTGTGGAGGGATGGTAACTTGTAAGAATATAGTTGTTCAGGTTGGAAACTGGCAAGGATACCAGGAAAAAGCACTACCTACCGCATTGGTAGCATTAGCTCCTGCAGAATATACATATTACATTTCCATTCAAAGACTAACTCCTACCACCATGAAATTTGATATGATGGCAGTGCAAAAGTCAGCATTGCATAACAGTGGGAGAAGGATGGACATTTTGGAAATTTAGGGCACTGCAACAAGAAACCTCTGGGCCAGTGAATTGAGCCTAAGGCTGGGAACCACAAATCTTGGTTCTATGCCTGACTCACATCACCTTGAATAAGTCACTTAACACTTCTTCTTTTCATTTCCCCAACTACAAAATTTAGATCATGTTTATCTGTCTTCATGAAATACTTCCAGAACTCACTGAAAAGTGATATATGCAAAAGTTCCACTGTACAGTACATTTTCAGTGATATTGACACCAGTGAGACACATAATATACAAAGCACTGGTGCATCCCTGTTTTTCCCTTCGCAAAAGGAAATGAGATAGAATATACCATCGTGCTTATTGTCTACATAACAAGTACTATGTCTGGTATTTCCTTTCTAAACATTACCACGTTTCTTAGTGCATTATACAGGAAATGACAAGAAATGAGAGCAGAGATAAAGCTGATTGTGCTGCAACTCCACTCTGAATTATTTTCATTTCACTTTATAGGGCTTTGGGCACTAAATATGCTTACCATTTGAAAAGTTTTGGCATTGTAAAATGACTGGAGACCATTACTCTTTTTGCCTCCATGGCCATGCTTCATGCATTGAATTAAAAATGTGAAACCAGGGAGTATATTTTTTTTAGTTTTTGTTTCTTCTCAAAACCATTTCCTCTACACCACTTGAATTCCCTGCATGCCTCCAAATTATTAGCATCATTGCTTAATATTGAAATACTTTCTATTGTTGACAGCATGTATCAGGACACTTGCATAACCAATGAAAACAATTGCATAATTGTATTGTAACTCTGTCCCCTATTATCATTACTTGTCATAGTTGTTGTTAAAAGCATTGGGATAGATCTGTGTTGTCATTGTGAGAAAAATGCCTGCATCTCCAAAAGCTGCAGAAAAGAACTAGATATTTGGGGCCTAGTAGGGAGGAGGATGGGGTTTTTCAAACCCCTAGCAGGCTGGTGGGAATTTGGGACAAACTAAAAAACCAGGGGGAAAAAACCCTACTACAATAGATTACAGTACATACCGTGCTGAACGGGGATTATCGCTTGCTGTGTAATTTATTTCTGGAGAAAATTCACCCTGGGGACTAACAGTGGGAAGGCAGAACTTCAACTGGTGTAAATTATCATAGCTGCATTGGCTTCAGGCTTGGAAGCTGAATATCTGCCCTTGGATCCCTGCATAGTGACCTACCTTTGAATTTATGGAACTTCTTTATAAACAGACAAATCTCTTAATTCATTCTGACTTCCTTTAAACACAATGGTGTATCAGGAATTCCCCCTAGTTGTCTTTTTTTTTTATGGCTGTTTTCCTTTCATTGTCAAAACATATAGGTATCAAGAGAAACACTGAAATCCTATGAGGGAAAGTCAAACCACTCATATTGTTCAGTGATTTCCAATACTATAGTAGCTTTTTAAAGTCTGAAAAAACAAGTTAGAAAAGACAAGTATTTGGGGTTTTATACAAGAAATGATACAACCAGGCTTTGTTTGAGAGTCATTTTTATCTCCATTAACAAATGAAATGTAGCCTTGCACTGTAGAGAAGAGTGTCTTTCATAAGAGAGGGAGTTGCAGATAGAAAGAACATTAAGCTAATAACTGTAAGTGGCTCTGATAACTCTATGGCATCCAAAATCCAGGCTGATGATGTTATTGAGGGCATTTTAACTGTGGATAGTCCATTTCCCAGTATTCCCATCCAGTTAAATAAAATATACATTTAGGCTATTGATGATCAGAAATAAATCATGCAAATGGTCCATTCCCCAAAGATACCATTTTTCATGCACCGTAATACACAAATAAACATTTCTTTACTTCCTTGTTTGGATTTATTAGTTATGGATCTGGATACATAGTACTCCATTATGACGATCATTTCATTACTTAATCATCCGTGGCGTATATCCCTGACCTACATAATAGAGACTCATTCTAGAGTCAGTCAGCTGAAGACAGGGAAGCATTAGACTGTGTACAGTCACATAAGGACTGTCATTTCCAACTATTCCCACAGTTTCACCTTCCTAAAATGGAAACCGGCCCATGGCATATTTGCAGTTCATCAGTGCAATAGGACAGTGTATATTGTAACATACAACCCTTTGCCACCTAACTTTTGTTTAAACTTGAAATGGAACCAAAATCACCTTATTAGTGCTGCATTAGTGTTATTTAAGTCTACAACAATTCTGCTCTTGCTTGTTTGCTGGTAACATAAATGATTTTTTAGGAATAACATTAGAATTTTTCATTTTGTAAATTATTTTCATTAATGTATTAGTAGTAGTAGTTGTTGCAGTAGCTTCTACATAATATATATCATATGCATTATGCATTATTCAGAATTCTAGGTACTAAAATGAGAATAACAATTTGAATACTTCCTTTTCTCCACCCTTTTAATCTATATTGTCTGTTAGATTGTAAATTCTTTGGGGCAGGGATTGTCTTCTGCTATGTGTGTGCACAGCTTCTAAAACAACGATGTCCTTATCTTGGATTTCCCCTGCAGTCACTACCACAATAAAAAATAACCAGCAGTAGTTACTATTTCTTACTTTTAAGAAAAGAACAAGTTGGAGGGTTGCTACACATAGCCCACCATTCTAGTTTGCTGTTCATCTAACCACAGTTACCAATTTCTAGTGTAGCTGCTGCTGGGAAATGGTTACTCTTCTACACTCAAATAAAATAAATAGTCCAAAGTATGTTTGGACTAAAAAAGGGAACTTAACAGGACCTTTCAACTTTTGAGTTCACGTTCTCGGATTCCTAATACTTATTTCTGGTGTGGTAAAAGAATCTTTTTGGAAGTGGCTGGTATTTTATTAGCTTTTTCTTCATTACTCAGAAATAGCTAGAACAATCTTATAACTCAGAGGGAACTAGCAATTGTTATAGAATGAGAATACAGAAAGAGCATTTTCTTGCGTACCAAATGCCTTCACCTACCTAAACGTGCCACAAGAATATATGTTCAGGAGAGCTTTATATTTATTATTACTTAGAAGATCTATATTAGATGAACGCAATTTCCTAAGAAGGATGACTAAGGCACTCAGGTAACTAGCACATGTCTATGAAGAGAATTCTTGCTCAAGGACACTTTCTCTTCTCTGTTTGCATGCATTGCTTTCTGTATGGCTCATATAACCCTGAGAACTATAAAGAGCCTTCCAAGTTGAGTGTGGAAGAATGTTTTTGTGCTATGATTTGCTACCAAAATTTCCTAACTCACTCAGTAATACATGTGGCATTCCTTGAATAAAATACTCCTCTATCCCACCATAAGTCTATCACTTCTATAGTTATTTCCCACTCCAGAAAATGCTGGCTATTTTCCCACCCCAGCTCAAATTCATTAATCTAGCGATCCCCTAACCCTGGCACAACACCTTAATCTGGCATTTGTTCCTACCTCATGATGGTTCCCTTATCTAGCATCTGTTCCTAATAGCAGTGATGATGGCAGGCCATTGCCCTTCTGCCTCTGCTGGGTATATTAGTGACAAGCTGATCAGCCCAGAGTCTCTGTCTCTGAGTGGGTTGGTTTGGTGTGGGAGAGATCTCCTCTGAAAATGATGGAGAATCAGTTCCTTCTGGTTTAGATGAGTGAAACTTTTTGAAGAGGACAGTAATTAATTGTAAATTGCGACTAATTTATGTGAAAAAATTATGCAAAAATATCCTTGTTAACATGAGAATATGGGTATTTATACAAGCAACACCCCTCTATATGAACAATTTCCCACTTATAGGAATCTTGGTGAAAAGCAAATCAAATGAGTCACAAACCTAGTAAAATTGAAAGTGTTTGGAATTCAAATGAATGTACATGAACACTTTTTGAAGTATTCAATCATCAGTTGAGACTCAGAAAGAGTATACTAGATTAGTGACCTGTAGGTACTGGCAATAATTGCATAGTACAGAAAATATTTTGAAAAAATAGATTTTTGATATCTACCCTCTAAGCCCTGGTCTACGCTGCGAATTTAGGTCGAATTTAGCAGCATTAGATCAATTTAACCCTGCACCCGTCCACATGACGAAGCCATTTTTGTCGACTTAAAGGGCTCTTAAGATCGATTTCTGGACTACTCCCTGATGAGGGGATTAGCGCTGAAATCAACATCACCAGGTCAAATTCAGGGTAGTGTGGACGCAATTCGACGGTATTGGCCTCTGGGAGCTATCCCAGAGTGCTCCATTGTGATCGCTCTGGACAGCACTTTGAACTGAGATGCAATAGCCAGGTACACAGGAAAAGCCCCGGAAATTTTTGAATTTAATTTCCTGTTTGGCCAGCATGGCGAACTCAGCAGCACAGGTGACCATGCAGTCCCCCCAGAATGTTTCTACGTTCCCCCACCATCTCTATCCCTGAGGTTATTACAGATTAGAAGGCGAAAAAAACCGCACTCGCACTGACATGTTTTCCAAGCTCATGCAGTCCTCCAACACTGATAGGGCACAGAGGCATTCAGTGGCAGAGGCCAGGAAAGAATTGCTGTGTTTGCTTAACAGCAAAAGTATCATGCCTTGCTAGTGATCCTGCCTGAGCCAGGTCGCTGTGTCACATGCATTCCGTGCTGTGTCAGCCTTGGGCAGGGGCATGACCCCTTTATGAGCAGGAAGGCCATAGATATAGATATTGCATTAGGTAGCTTCTGTAGCAAGAGAAAAGGTTCCTGTGCATTCGGCAAAGCCTGTGGCACATCAAACTATTAATAATATACAACTACATGTTACATAAAGTATAATAGGGACCACATGAGGGATACATTCAAGTTGGGTTTCTGTAGTGTAGTGGTTATCCTGTTCACCTAACACGTGAAAGGTCCCCAGTTTGAAGCCAGGTAGAAACAGGTCACTGTTCCTTTTTCTGACTCTCCTCCTGCATTTTTAGTCTTAGAACAGATCACGCTGTGAAATTTTACTTTGAATTATATCAATTATGAGTTAAATAATGTGGAAGCTCTCTCTAAGTTATAGTCTCAGGTTCCTTACTCTTTCATCTGCTCTGATAAATTAACATTTTTGTTAGGGGCAGGGGGAAATTTTCATGAAGCCTTTTATCGGGACTAAATGCTATCTAGGACTCTGAAATAATCTTAACGTGGCCCAAAGAGTGCAATTCTTTGTTCTGGATTTGTCATTCCACAAATTGAACTGCTCCTTACCACTGTCCAGGCTTCATGAGCCAAGGGAGCAAGGGGCAGGCTGGGGTTGGTGCGACCGTGTGGTGCTGCCAGCTGGGAGAGCAGCCTGAGGCAGAAGCCTCCAGCTCACATGATATTCCAGGCACGACTGAATCTCTATGAGACAAAACTTAAAGAAGAGAATGACCTGGAGTCACTCCCATTCGGTGTTCTAAGAGGAGGATAGCCATGTCTGTCCAGGCACCCCGATCGACCTCACTGAGGTCTGCCAGGAGCACCCAGGAGACGTACAATGGCTATCAGTCCAACTGCACCATCCGCCGTGAAGGCAAGGAGCTGCTGCTGTGTAGCAATGCAGTACCGCGTCTGCCAGCAGCATCCAGGAGACGTACGGTGACAGTGAGCTGAGCAGGCTCCATGCTTGCCGTGGTATGGCAAGCATGGCAGCAGGCTGAGCGGGGCTGGTGGACGGGACCCTGGCTGGCAGGAGCTGGTGGATGGAGCCCCAGACCAGCAGCGGGCTGTGCCTCTCAGCCAGCTGCCAGTCTGGGGCTCCGTCAGCTGGCCCCGCTCAACCCACTTTCTCCCTGGGGTTCCAATCATCCAGGCAGGCAGCAGGCTGAGCAGGGCCGGCAGACGGGACCCTGGAAAAAAGGTGCAACACGATTGTCTGCCATTGCTTTCACAGAGGGAGGGAGGGGGGCCTGACAACATGTACCCAAAACCACCTGTGACAAAGTTTTTGCCCCATCAGGCACTGGGAGCTTAACCCAGAATTCCAATGGGCAGAGGAGATTGTGGGAACTGTGGGATAGCTACCCACTGCGCACCGCTCTGTAAGTCAATGCTAGTCACGGTAGTGAGGACGCACTCCGCCAACTTAATGTGCTTAGTGTGGACATATGTAATCGACTGTATAAAATCAAATTCTAAAAAACAACTTCTATAAAATCAATCTAATTACATAATGTAGACATACCATTAAGGTTCTCTTAATACCATTTTGAGAAACAAGCTCCACACCCATGATGATAAAATCTGTAGGAAGAGAATATAGTATAAATGTGTCTTTAGGGATCAAGATTCAATATCTGAATCTGAGGATCCATGAACAATGGCGAAATTCCAGAGGACTGGGGAGAAAAGCTAATTTTGTGACAATATTAAAAATAGTATTCAGGATGAACTGGGTAATTATAGGCTGGCTAGCTTGACACTGACACTGAGAAAAATCGTGTGAAGGCAGTAAAAATAAAATAAAGGATCGTGGCATAATTAATTTCAGTCAACATGGTTTTATGGAGACTAGGTGTTATCCAACAAATGTGTGTGTTTGTCTTTTTTGTATGAGGTTACAGTTTTGCTTGAAAAAGGTAATTGGCCTGTTGACATAATATTCTTTAAGTACTGAAAAAAGAAAAGGAGTACTTGTGGCACCTTAGAGACTAACAAAGACTAACATCGGATGCATTTGGTGGAAAATACAGAGGGGAGATTGATATACACACACAGAAAACATGAAACAATGGGGTTATCATACACACTGTAAGGAGAGTGATAACTTAAGATAAGCCATCACCAGCAGCGGGGGGCGGGGAAAGGAGGAAAACCTTTCATGGTGATTTGTTCGGTTCCCATAACCCACCCAGCAATATTGTTAATCTATCCAACTATACTCTTAGCCCAGCAGAAGAATCTGTCCTATCTCGGGGCCTCTCCTTTTGCCCCTCCACCCCCACGAACATGATACAGTTCTGTGGTGACCTAGAATCCTATTTTCGACGTCTCCGACTCAAGGAATATTTCCAACACACCTCTGAACAACATATTAACCCACAGAGACCTTCCTATCAACACTACAAAAAGAAGGATTCTGGGTGGACTCCTCCTGAAGGTCGAAACAGCAGACTGGACTTCTACATAGAGTGCTTCCACCAACGTACACGAGCTGAAATTGTGGAAAAGCAGCATTACTTGCCCCATAACCTCAGCCGTGCAGAACACAATGCCATCCACAGCCTCAGAAACAACTCTGACATCATAATCAAAGGCTGACAAAGGAGGTGCTGTCGTCATCATGAATAGGTCGGAGTATGAAAAAGAGGCTACTAGGCAGCTCTCCAACACCACTTTCTGCAAGCCATTATCCTCTGATCCCACTGAGAGTTACCAAAACAAACTACAGCATTTGCCCAAGAAACTCCCTGAAAAAGCACAAGAACAAATCCACACAGACACACCCCTGGAACCCCAACCTGGGGTATTCTATCCGCTACCCAAGATCCATAAACCTGGAAATCCTGGACGCCCCATCATCTCAGGCATTGGCACCCTGACAACAGGATTGTCTGGCTATGTAGACTTCCTCCTCAGGCCCTACGCTACCAGCCCTCCCAGCTATCTTCGAGACACCACTGACTTCCTGAGGAAACTACAATCCATTGGTGATCTTCCTAAAAACACCATCCTAGCCACTATGGATGTAGAAGCCCTCTACACCAACATTCCACACAAAGATGGACTACATGCCGTCAGGAACAGTATCCCCGATAATGTCACGGCTAACCTGGTGGCTGAACTTTGTGACTTTGTCCTCACTCATAACTATTTCACATTTGGGGACTATGTATACCTTCAAATCAGCGGCACTGCGATGGGTACCCGCATGGCCCCACAGTATGCCAACATTTTTATGGCTGACTTAGAACAACGCTTCCTCAGCTCTTGTCTCCTAATGCCCCTACTCTACTTGCGCTACATTGATGACATCTTCATCATCTGGACCCATGAAAAAGAAGCTCTTGAGGAATTCCACCAGGATTTCAACAATTTCCATCCCACCATCAACCTCAGCCTGGACCAGTCCACACAAGAGATCCACATCCTGGACACGACGGTGCTAATAAGCAATGGTCACATAAACACCACCCTATATCGGAAACCTACTGACCACTATTCCTACCGACATGCCTCTAGCTTTCATCCAGATCATACCACACGATCCATTGTCTACAGCCAAGCTCTACGATATAACCGCATTTGCTCCAACCCCTCAGACAGAGACAACACCTACAAGATCTCCATCGTGCATTCCTACAACTACAATACCCAGCAGCTGAAGTGAAGAAACAGATTGACAGAGCCAGAAGAGTACCCAGAAGTCACCTACTACAGGACGGGCCCAACAAAGAAAAGAACAGACCGCCACTAGCCGTCACCTTCAGCCCCCAACTAAAACCTCTCCAACGCATCATCAAGGATCTACAACCTATCCTGAAGGACGACCCATCACTCTCACAGATCTTGGGAGATAGGCCAGTCCTTGCTTACAGACAGCCCCCCAATCTGAAGCAAATACTCACCAGCAACCACACACCACACAACAGAACCACTAACCCAGGAACCTATCCTTACAACAAAGCCCGTTGCCAACTCTGTCCACATATCTATTCAGGAGACACCATCATAGGGCCCAATCACATCAGCCACACTATCAGAGGCTTGTTCACTTGCGCATCTATCAATGTAATATATGCCATCATGTGCCAGCAATGCCCCTCTGCCATGTACATTGGTCAAACTGGACAGTCTCTACATAAAAGAATAAATGGATACAAATCAGACGTCAAGAATTATAACATTCAAAAACCAGTTGGAGAACACTTCAATCTCTCCGTTCACTCGATTACAGACCTGAGGGTGGCTATCCTTCAACAAAAAAACTTCAAAAACAGACTCCAATGAGAGACTGCTGAATTGGAATTAATTTGCAAACTCGATACAATTAACTTAGGCTTGAATGAAGACTGGGAATGGATGAGTCATTACACAAAGTAAAACTATTTCCCCATGTTATTTCTCCCCTCCACCCCACCCCCGACCATTCCTCAGATATTCTTGTTAACTGCTGGAAATAGTCTACCTGCTTGTCACCATGAAAGGTTTTCCTCCTTTCCCCACCCTGCTGCTGGTGATCGCTTATCTTAAGTTATCACTCTTCTTACAGTGTGTATGATAACCCCATTGTTTCATGTTCTCTGTGTGTGTATATCAATCTCCCCTCTGTATTTTCCACCAAATGCATCCGATGAAGTGAGCTGTAGCTCACAAAAGCTTATGCTCAAATAAATTTGTTAGTCTCTAAGGTGCCACAAGTACTCCTTTTCTTTTTGCTCTGCTTTGTGTCCCTGGAGCAAAGGTAATTGGCTTTGCTTCAGTGGTTGGTGTAATGTTGGCTGTGACTGCTTCCCATCCAAATGTATTGGGAAATCAGGATCAGAGTGTATTAACAAACACCATAGAGGCTAGCAAGGTGTTTTAAGTCTTTTAATAAGCTGTGTCAAACTCCTTAAATACATCAGAAGGATAAATACCAGGGAAGAAGAGGAATTCTTTAAGTTAAGCACCAATGTGGATACAAGAACAAATGGGTATAGACTGGCCATCAAATATAGGCTCAAAATTAGGCAAAAGTTTCTAACCGTTGAAGGAGTGTTCTGGAACAGCCTTCCAAGGGGAGCAGTAGAGGCAAAAAACTGAACTGGCTTCAAGACTGAACTTGATAAATGTATGGAGGTGATGGTATGATGGAACTGCCTACAATGGCCTATCAGTGACTGCCAGTAGCAAAAATCCCCAATGGCCAGAGATAGGAAAGAATTTTCTGTAGAAACTCAGATCTCTCCCCATCTAGTGTCCCAAGGTTGAAATGGATGTTCCCTTAATCTCCATGAAGAAAAGGGCATGAACAGCAAGGCGAACTAGATGCCTCCTGAACGTTACTGGATGTGCTTTAACAATGTATATGAACTTGATAAAATTACTGTATGAGAGACTCATAACTTTTCTAGTGGTACCATAATTAAGATGAAGAAAGAGAGATGGAGCACTTAATGATACCATTTTGTATGTTCAACCTGCAGTCTTCCTTACGTATCAGCTGAAAGCAATCCTGACTATCGGCTGCAGCATATTCTTTTCAGCTAATTTCGCTGGCAGTGACAAACTACAGTGTGACACTGTAGTGATTACTTCAAGGGAATTTGGGTGTATCTTTTTAAACTGAAGTGATTCAGCAATGATTTCACTCTGTGTGTGTGTGTGTGTGTGTGTGTGTAATATGAATGAAAAAATTAATACATTGGCAGGTACACATGCAGTTATAAACATATAGGTGTGTGCTTCAGTTTGCAATGGGAAATATGTTATTAGATAAGGAGGGTCAATAATAGTTTTGAGCAAGAAGTACAAACGTAAAACCATGCTGTAATCATCCCATAGTCTAACCTCTTAGTGGGTTGAGCTTGAAGGAAATGAAAATTCCTTGACCATAGAAACCATTGTATTACAGCTGCTATAATTTAACATGTTGTTATATAGAGCCTGTCACTGGCTTAAATGGTTATTTACTTAAACTCAATAAACACTGCACAGATGCTGCCTTCAGACTATTGCGAGTGGAAACAGATACACACACACGCACCCGTCCCCAAGATCTTTTTTGACTTATATGCCTTAGACAGGAATGCACATATCTTGTCTGAAATATCTAAAGTGATGAGCTTAGCAGGAACAGAGGAAACAAGCTGATAGCATTCTATAGCATCTTTAGGAGGCAGATTCACAATGAAATCAATTCATGTCAATCAAGTCAAAATTCAGTTACCTATCTTCCAAAGTAGAGACTGGCCCCCTCCCAAAAAACCCTGCACTTTTTTTTATTCAAATTTCTCACAAACAAGCTTTTGAAAGACTATGATTATTTTCAACTTGTCACACTCTCATGAAAGCCAAGGTTCCACTTGGATCCTTCTGTTGTGTAGGTTTCCCCCTTTATACTTGAGAGCATCTGTAAGGACGTACAATAGTCATAAAAAGATAGTGCCAGGGTGTTCACTGCTGCAGAAATGGTGTGTAAGTTCATTTGTCACAATGCAGAAAATTAGGATATTGGAAGGAAGAAGTAGTTATACTGCAATAGTGTCCCTGAAAGCAGGAGTTACCCATTTGTTAGAGCTGGTTGAAATTTTTCTAAAGTGCTTTTTTTTTGTTTTTGGTCAGAAAATGCTGTTGATCCAAATCAAACCTTTCTATGAGTGTGCAGATGTTTATGAGATTTCATTTTGAAAAGAATAAATTTTTAATTAAAAAAAAACGTTTGTTTTAACATTTTGTATTATAAATTAGTCAAAATTTGAATGAAATAATTTATGATTTTTTTGTAATTTTGTTTTGCTGGAAATTTTGATTTTTGTTTTTGTTCTGATTGATTTTTTTTTAAATCACAGAATTTCCATGAAAAATAAATTTCTGTTCCCGCACAGTTCTACTAATTGTGCCTAGAGCAGAGGAATACAGCCTACAGTAAAGTATGAATGTGAGAACTGAATAGATAGACAGAAATATTTGGTGGCAATAGTGAGGAAAGTTATAAACTGATATTGGCTGATGGGAGTGCAGGGCTGAGGAAGAGGAGAAGAGACAGAAGAAAGCCTAAAGTAGTGGTCTCCAACTTTTTTAAGCACAAGATCACTTTTTGAATTTAAATGCAACCCAGGATCTACCTCAAAGAAAAAGTAGAAATAACAGTAATCATACAAACCCAAACACCCTTGCCATGCCACACCCCTTCTCAGAGGCTCTGCCCACTTACTCCATCACTCCCTTCGTCACTTGCTCAGCTCGACCCTCACTCATTTTCACCGGGCTCAGACAGGGGGTGGGGGGGCTCTGGGATGAGGCTGAGGGGTTTGGAGTGTAGGAGAACTCCGATCTGAGCCTGGGGCAGGGGCGGGGGGCAGGAGGGGGTCTGGGGTGCTGACTCCTGGAGAGGGCTCAAGGCTCATGGCTGGGGGAGGGGTTTGGGATGCAGGGAGGATTCAGGGTGCGGGGGGGGGATTCAGGGTGCGGGTTCTCGCCAGGCGCTGCTTACCTTCTGCGGCTCCTGGACAGTGGTGCATTGGGGCTATGGCAGGATTCCTGGCTGCACACTGCTCCCGGAAGCATCCAGAAGCAGATCCTGGGAGGAGGAGGGACAGGTGGCTCTGCATGCTACCCCTCCAACCCCAGACTCCACCCCCACAGCTCCTATTGGCCATGGTTCCCCATTCCTAGCCAATGGGAGCTCTGGGGGTGGTGCCTGCAGGTGAGGCAGCAAGCAGAGAACCCCTTACCCCCCCAGGAGCCTCTGCTGGATATGATGGATGATTCGGGGATCAGCGCGGGGCCAGGGTAGGCAGGGATGCTGCCTTAATCCCCACTGTGCTGCCACACAGTTAGTGGCCACTCTCCTGGTTTGGCTGCAGAAGGGTTGGCAATCCTAGACTGAGATCAATTGTCAGAGGCTCCTTGATCAACCAGTCGATCACAATCTACCAGTTGGTGAACATTGGCCTAGAGGGAGAAAAAAAAGCCATTTCTGGCTACACAGTATAGATGAAAAATAGACACTTCAGTTCAGCTTGTAGAAAATCCTTTGCTTTTGTATATCAACAGTTAGATTACTGACATCTGAGTGCCCCCAGCTTGTTGTTCTGTGCACAGGAAGTGATTTAGATGTTCAGTGTCCTTTTAAATATGTGAATGGAAATATTGTGTAGATAATGGATATTGTGGTCAGGACTGAATAGCCAAATTAGAGTTCTGAAATGTATTTTAAATTGGGCATAAATTCAAACTGGGCAACCTTAATTTGGCCTCTTTGTATGTATGCATTGTGATAGTCTTTAATTACAAAAAAGAAAAGGAGTACGTGTGGCACCTTAGAGACTAACAAATTTATTTGAGCATAAGCTTTCGTGAGCTACAGCTCACTTCATCGGATGCATTCGGTGGAAAATACAGTGGGGAGATTTATATACACACACAGAGAACATGAAACAATGGGTTTTATCATACACACTGTAAGGAGAGTGATCACTTAAGATGAGCTATTATCAGCAGGAAGGAGGGGGGAAGGAGGAAAACCTTTTGTAGTGATAATCAAGGTAGGCCATTTCCAGCAGTTAACAAGAACTTCTGAGGAACAGTGGGCAGTGGGGTGGGGGGAGAAATAACATGGGGAAATAGTTTTACTTTATGTAATGACTCATCCACTCCCAGTTTCTATTCAAGCGTAAGTTAATTGTATCCAGTTTGCAAATTAATTCCAATTAGCAGTCTCTCGTTGGAGTCCGTTTCTGAAGTTTTTTTATTGAAGGATAGCCACTCTCAGGTCTGTAATCATGTGACTGGAGAGATTGAAGTCTCCGTTTGGTTTTTGAATGTTATAATTCTTGACTTCTGATTTGTATCCATTTATTCTTTTATGTAGAGACTGTCCAGTTTGACCAATGTACATGGCAGAGGGGCATTGCTGGCACATGATGGCATATATTACATTGGTAGATGCGCAGGTGAATGAGCCTCTGATAGTGTGGCTGATGTGATTAGGTCCTATGATGGTGTCCCCTAAATAGATATGTGGACAGAGTTGGCAACGGGCATTGTTGCAAGGATAGGTTCCTGGGTTAGTGGTTCTGTTGTGTGGTGTGTGGTTGCTGGTGAGTATTTGCTTCAGATTGGGGGGCTGTCTGTAAGCAAGGACTGGCCTATCTCCCAAGATCTGTGAGAGTGATGGGTCGTCCTTCAGGATAGGTTGTAGATCCTTGATGATGCGTTGGAGAGGTTTTAGTTGGGGGCTGAAGGTGACGGCTAGTGGCGTTCTGTTCTTTTCTTTGTTGGGCCTGTCCTGTAGTAGGTGACTTCTGGGTACTCTTCTGGCTCTGTCAGTCTGTTTCTTCACTTCAGCAGGTGGGTATTGTAGTTGTAAGAATGCATGATAGAGTTCTTGTAGGTGTTTGTCTCTGTCTGAGGGGTTGGAGCAAATGCGGTTATATCGTAGAGCTTGACTGTAGACAATGGATCATGTGGTGTAATCTGGATGAAAGCTAGAGGCATGTAGGTAGGAATAGCGGTCAGTAGGTTTCCGATATAGGGTGGTGTTTATGTGACCATCGCTTATTAGCACCGTAGTGTCCAGGAAGTGGATCTCTTGTGTGGACTGGTCCAGGCTGAGGAAGATGGTGTGATGGAAATTATTGAAATCCTGGTGGAATTCCTCAAGGGCTTCTTTTCCATGGGTCCAGATAATGAAGATGTCATCAATATAGCGCAAGTAGAGGGACGAGCTGAGGAAGTGTTGTTCTAAGTCAGCCATAAAAATGTTGGCATACTGTGTGGCCATGCAGGTACCCATCGCAGTGCCGCTGATTTGAAGGTATACATAGTCCCCAAATGTGAAATAGTTATGGGTGAGGACAAAGTCACAAAGTTCAGCCACCAGGTTAGCCGTGACATTATCGGGGATACTGTTCCTGACGGCTTGTAGTCCATCTTTGTGTGGAATGTTGGTGTAGAGGGCTTCTACATCCATAGTGGCTAGGATGGTGTTTTTAGGAAGATCACCAATGGATTGTAGTTTCCTCAGGAAGTCAGTGGTGTCTCGAAGATAGCTGGGAGTGCTGGTAGCGTAGGGCCTGAGGAGGGAGTCTACATAGCCAGACAATCCTGCTGTCAGGGTGCCAATGTCTGAGATGATGGGGCGTCCAGGATTTCCAGGTTTATGGATCTTGGGTAGCAGATAGAATACCCCAGGTCAGAGTTCCAAGGGTGTGTCTGTGCGGATTTGTTCTTGTGCTTTTTCAGGGAGTTTCTTGGGCAAATGCTGTAGTTTCTTTTGGTAACCCTCCGTGGGATCAGAGGGTAATGGCTTGTAGAAAGTGGTGTTTTGCCCTCAAAAGACATGTAAGGAGATAATGTTTGTGTTTTTATATATGTATGAGTAGGGTCGACAATGTAATCAAGAGTCCCTGTCTATGCGGTATTCTGATTATTCAGAAGTCAAAAGAACATCCTGTCATTTAAATGAATTGTAAACATGGGCTATCTCTGTAATGATCTCTCTTTTTAAATGTGTAGCAAATAATCTGTGAATGGTGGAGGAATAAGCAAATTGCCTTATGTTAATTCTATAGCTAAATACCAGTGATGGATCTCCTTCAAGGTCATTCTAATTATCTTTTGAACTCCCAACTTGTCAAAAGACATGAAATTGTATAAAAGATCCTTGGGTCCTCATTCTCTCATTTCAGATCTGCTTAGGCTTCATCTGGGGAAGACTGAGTCAGAAGACTGAGATCTCAGTTATGCTCGTGTGCCCTGAATATGATATTTGGACATTGGACTATAACCTATGAACTATTTCTGAAAGAACTCTTTGCAACTACAAAGCTCACCATCTCTGCTATGAATCTGAACCTCAATTTCTGTATGTATATTACGCATTTAACCATACTCTGTTGTTTTTTTTAATAAATTTTAGTTTGTTTAATAAGAATTGGCTGTACAGGGTATTTGGGCAAGATCTGAAACATTCATTAACCTGGGAGGTAATGTGTCCGATCCTTTTCTTTTATATGACAAAATAAGATTTACAGAAATCATCATATTTGATGCGGGTACCTGGATGGAGGCCTGAGGCTGGATCACTTTAAATCTTCAGCTTGCTCAAGAGAGAGCCTCTCCACCCCCAAAAGGATACCTAAAAGAAATTGGAACAAAGGACAGTAACCAGGGGGGTGTGAGTGATTGCTGGACCCAGACTAAAAGGAGGCTAGTCTGTAAAAGAGGCTTATTGGAACATCTCTGAGGTTTTGGTTTTTTTTATTTTCCTGCCTTCCCTGTCAATTACAAACGTTAAACAATCCTGTCAAAATGAGTGTCCTGCTCAGAAAATGTTGCTAATCAAGTCTGTATTTTCCACTGAATGCATCCGATGAAGTGAGCTGTAGCTCACGAAAGCTTATGCTCAAATAAATTTGTTAGTCTCTACGGTGCCACAAGTACTCCTTTTCTTTTTTGCAAATACAGACTAACACTGCTGCTACTCTGAAACCTGTTTAAGGGAACTGTGTTTGAACTTCTGAGTAACCAGTAAGATAATAAAGAAGCTGTTTTATGCTGGTTTGGTGAATCTAAGTTGTGGAATATCCACCAGGTTTATGGGGATTGTCTGCCCCATTCTTTGCAGTTCACCCTAATTGAGTGATCATAGCTGGCCCCCATTGGGAACCCGGTCATGAGAAACATTCACTTATCTTAATTTTGAGACCATCCTTTCTCTTCCTGAAATCCTCTGCCTCATTCACTACATGCCTTCCAACTTCTTCAGCAAATTGTCCTATAGGCAACAATCTCCTTCACTACACAGCCCCGGCTTATCTGCAATGCAGGTCCATTCTGTGCACTGAATGAATCAAGATATGACAGTTCAGGGCAATTGCACCTGCATTTTCCCTCTGTGGTCCACCTACTCTTGGGTTTCTGTCCCCTTGCTCTCACCTCTCTTGGATAGAAAAACATGTCTTCCTCTTAACTAGGATATTTCCAGGCTGCAAGCTCCCTGCCTACACTGTGAATTCCTTAAAGTCTGAATGTGTAAGCAGGCCTGCTTAATTTTTCTCCTCTGGACAGTAAACAGTGTAATTGCCACAGTTAAGTTAACACACAGCTCCTTCTAAGCAAGCATATTTATTCTCAAGGAAAACACAAGAGAAAACATATTGAAAGAACCCGTATGCATGTTAATAAGCTTACTAGAGTCACCCAGCTCCAATAAGGGCTTCAAACACCATACAGGAGTTTTCCTGTGGTTACAAGTTCATAATTCCTTTTTGTCAGAACACAAACCCACATGAATCTAAGAGATACTCCTTCATGCCATTTGGAACGTTTGATCCTGGCAATACGTAATTCATAGACCAAAGGTCCCCTCCTTTTGAAGGGTGAAACTTAGAAAGATCAGGTCCAAAGGTTGGCATTTGCATTCTTTCCTTCCCAAATATTTCCTAGGAACTAACATGCCAACTAACATTAAAAAAAAAAGACACCTCAAGTACACATTGCAAGGAAATCCAGGAAGAGAAAAGCCCCAAGAGACTTGAATGGGAATAAAAGTCTTTTATATTGGTGATGTGAAACAATCCTGATAGACAATATACATATGTAAACATTTAAGTTTGTATCATTTGTAATTTAAATTCCTTTTCTTTGTTGGAAATAGGTTACTGTCTGTCACAATTTTAGGCCTCATTGAGATGATGGGTGAAGCTGAGGTAGAGGTTGTTTTTATGAGCTGCATTAAACCTCATTAGGGGCTGAATTAAAATCTCTTTAAAACTGATGTGTGAATGCTTCCTTCACTGAAGTGTATTACTTACTGTAATCTGAAGTGGTCACACCTAAAACAAGGCTTAACAGAATCTGCCCAGAAACTAGTGCCACATTGGGTGGAGGGTTCCACTGGGTATAGTGACCAGAGTTGGGTAGGTGGATAGATGGTGGAGGTGGGGGAGCACAAGCTGGAGAGAGAGAGAGAGAGAGAACCCAAGCAGCAGCCTGTAAACGTGCAACTCTGGAAAAAGCTAGAGAGAGATCCTTTCAGTCTGTTGGCTAAAGAGGCTTTAACCTAAGAAACTGTTCTTTTTTCTTGGTTCCTCCTGCATTCTGAGAAGCGGAACTTTGTACATTCCTGGTAAATTAACAAGATAGGATACAAATAAAATACCAGACTTTATTGCTTTCTACTTTCCAATGGAATGTCCCCAGGGTCCCAGACATTGGATAGCTGTTCAGGTCAAAAAGGGGCAACAATATTCGGTCCTATTACTGGCAAATCTAGGTGAGAAAGAAAAGTCAAGCAGAAAAGTGTTTGAAGGAAAGAGAGGGCCTGGAAAATGTGTTTAATGTCAAAGTCATGAAACCCAAAAAGAGAGCGGCTGCCACGTAGAAAGAAAAAAATTTGCTTGGAAAGAAAGAAGAGCGGGGAGGGGGGAGAGACAGAGACAAAGAAAAGAGCACAGAAATAAAAACAGAGGGAGACAAAGGTAAGAATCTATAGTAATCATGATGTAAAATAATATTCTACACTTCAATTCTCAAAGAGTCCAACAATGAGGGTAAGGAAGAATAAGAATCTTGGAAGATCTCTCTTGCCAAGTGCTGCATGTATATTTTGTTTTTTCGTTGTTTGTTCACCCTCCTGTCCTGTGACAAGATGTAAAGTTATTTGTCATTGTTATAATTCAATTCCAAATATAATTCTGTGAACAAAAAAATGCTTGTTTTTCATTTGTGAATTTTTTTGCTAAAACCTAGAACAGTTAGAAACTTAGAAACTTTTAAGGTTCTTCCCTTACACACATTTCAAAAATTCTATTTTAAAAACCTCACTTCCATCTGCTATGAACAGTTGATGCTAAGTAGATAGCAATTAGAATGTTTTTAATGTCTTCTCATTTTGGTGATGCAGTGTCTTTAATTTCATTCTCCGCTAAATAAGCCTTAAAGTACAATTGTGCTTAGGTTAAATTATTATTATTATTATTTATTACAATTAGCTATTCCTACAGTTAAAGTCCTGTTTTTAAATCCATCATTTAGCAATTGTCAGTCTGACAATTTTAGAGATTGGTTAGTCTATGATCATAATCAAATGCACAGCATGTGTGTGGAGGGGGAAAATATATTGGATTTCCCACTGGCCTAAGGACTCTGGAATAACCTGGTAATCATTTCAGATGATGAACATCTTGCCTGTTTCTTTTCATTTTAGCATAAGGATAGAATCCTTCCCTATCATACAGCCTGAGTGTTACTCAGGCCATATCTATACTACAAACTTATGTCAACTCAAGTTAAGTTGGCATACAGCTGCCACAGTTAGTACATAACTTGTGTGTGTGCATATTTGGCTCTTTATGTTGGTGGTGCACATCCGTGGCAGGAGTGTTTGTATCAGTGCAGAGGGGGTTGCACCATTGTATATCTTGCCACTGTCATTTTGCAAGTTTTGGCAATGCATGATGGGGTCAAAATGAGTCATGCAGGGCTTCCTTGGAGCATGGAGTCAACTTCCCAGTCTGCAACTGTTTCCATCCCATAATGTTATTTGTATCCCATAATTTCTGTACTTTTATTTTAAATACTACAAACCCATTTGACCCTTCTCACTTTCTGCAATCTCTGACAGAAGCATGGAGCCTGCGTGGCTCTGCACTGTTCTCATAAGCGTTGAAAGCATGGAGTGCACAATCCTGGAACATTTGCAGAGCCAAAGAAGAACCACATGAGTGGGAAATGCGATGATTTCTTGGAGGGCTGATTGCTGTGGGACTTACCATTGAATTGGTTCTTGCTGATATTCACAGAGCAACTGCAGATGGTGGAACGCTGCTTCTTGGCCCGGGAAACAAGCATTGATTGGTGATATGTTGCAATGCAGGTTTGGGATGACAAGCAGTAGTACAGAACTATTGGATGTGCAAGACCGCATTCCTGGAGCTGTGAGTTGAGCTCACCTCAGACCTCCATCGCAAAGACAACAAAATGAAAACTACACTGAAAGCAGTGAAGTGAGTGGTGATCACACTATGGAAACTTGCAATGCCAGATTGCCACCAGTCAAAGCTGAATCAATTTGAAGTGAGGAAATCCACTATGGGGGCTGTTGTGATGCAAGTGTGCAGGCTATTAATCCTCTTCTGCTACACAGGACTGTGACCATAGGCATAGATGGATTGCTATATTTGTGGGGGCAGCTTCAGCCAGGACATCAGGGTCGCTTATGGGGAGCAAATCCTATGTTTGCCCGAGGCTTGCAGTGCTGGGCCTGCCATATGGTTACCGCTGGCATGTGGGGCTGGGTGCCTGCCCCAGTGTTTCTCCGGGTCTCCTGATGACTCAGTCTCTGTTCCTGTTTTATGTGGGTGTAGTTTCTCATGCCAAGACGGGTTGAGTGAGTGGAACTGTGCATGTCTCTCTACACATATGTACCTATGTTTGTCTGTCCCTGTTCCTGTTTGTGAGGGTGTGAGAAATGTGAAGAGTATGAGACAGACTGATCCAGCAAAGTGTGTCTGTGTGCATGTGAGCATACGCACACACACACACACGTGCCTGTGAGCACACACACACACACGTGCCTGTGAGCACACACACGATCTCACACACAGTCTGAAGCCAGTTCCCTTGGCTTGCTGGCTCTCTCCCCTCCTGGAGTGACAGGTGCTCCTGTGACTGTGCTGGGCTGCGTGTTTCCTGGGCTGCTGTTGCTGGACCAGCTTAATGTGGGGCTCTCGCTGCTGCTGTTGTCCGCTGTGGTGACCTGAGTGTGGGAGCTCTGGCACAGGCTGATGCTGCCGCTTTTCTGGAGCCTCCACCTGCTGATGTGAGCACCTTCCTGCTGGGGCTGCAGCTGCCCCCACTGTGTTCCTGGTGCAAGGGGATGCTGCATGCTGGTCTCCTGTTTCCCTGCCACATCACACAGAGACCTAGCAGCACAGGTGCCACTGGGACTGCCAAACAGCTGGCATCCCGACCTGCTGGGAGGCAACAAGGAGGAAATCAGGGTATTGGGGGCTGCTGGCAGGGGCCCATTCTTGTGTATCAAGTTAAATCCACCATGCCTCACCCCCGACCATGGTTGCCCCCTGACCACAGTGCCCTGGGTGTTAACCCACCCATAAGGCCTGTTTGGGGGGCAATGCCCCCTTGTCCCTTCAAACTACTCCCATGACTGTAACTTTGGGCAATGTGCAGGGCATAATGGATGGTTCACTAATGGGGTTCCTGAACAGCGGTGGGCAGTTAGGCTCGACATAAGGAACGCAGTGCCTGCACTCGTGCTGCATCAATCCAAGTATGTCAACCGTGGTTCTACCCCACTTGGGGAGGTAGTGTTACTATGTCAGCCTAACAGGGCACTCTGAGCAGTGGGAGACCAGTGTGAGTCTAGACACATAAACAAATAGGTTGAATAAGCTGCCTTGCAACAAACTGTGTTGTGCAGACCAGGCCTCATTCAGATACTTGACACTACTGCCAGATTGCTCTGACTATGTTTGTTTTTAGCAGCTCTCTCTCTCTCTCTCTCAAGTGTCTTTTAGTTCTACTTCAAGCTCATTTTGCTAATTGTTTTTGACTGTTTTAAGTCCATCACTCTAGATATCTCAAAAGTCACATCTCAAAGTTTTTCTCAGATTAACCTTTTTCTAATTTTCTTCTTACCTGCCACTGCCAGTTTATTACCCTCCTCTAATGTGTTCTGGATGATACTAATTATTTCCGTCATAAAAACTAAAAAGCAAACAAAACCTATTAACTTCTGAATACCTTGCTCCTCTGCAAAGTTGATGTAAGAGATCCATACTGAAACACAACTCTTCTCTGATTTCATATCTATCAAGATGATTAATTATAGGGTAGTCAATGCTCCTATAGAGCTAAAGTATTATCTCACTCCCTGCTCACCCCCAAACCAAGAAAGATTTAATTCTATAAGAGAAACTCCTGCTCTTTTCTTGTTAATGTAATTTGGACTAGACAGGTTGGATTAAATTCAGAAGTAATGCATAAAATAGTGTAAGCTAGTCTCCCTCCCCGCTGACACTCAGCCTCCTTTAAACATGGATAGAGCAGTTCTAAATTAATCTAATGTACTTGCCTAAAAGCCCTGAAAAACTGTATATTAAAATGTGGCTAGAAATATTGAAATGATTGTATCCATTATGACACTAAATATGTACAGCTGGACTCCCAGTAATTTCAGTGAAGCGCTGCGTGGATGCATAGTAAGGACCTCTATGTGAGGTTTTGCAGAGCAGGGGAAAATGGAAATGGTTCTTTCTCTCTCTCTCTCTCTCTCTCTCTCTCTCTCTCACTCTCACATTCACACACAAAATGCATGGGTTAACTACTTACAATACTAGTTAATCTCCTAATATTTATTATTTTAAAAATGAAAATGTCTGATGCTTTAATAACTTTAAAGTGCTATCAAAATATGAATTACAATTAAAAACACAAGGGGATATAAAATGGCCTATCACATTAATTTCTGTTGCGCACAATACAGTAGTTTAGGAGTGTGTAAATCATTTTCTTGCTGTAGCTAGCCTAGAATACACAATATCTCTTTCAGACACATATTCCACCTTTTTTTTTTTAACTCTCTCCTCCTGGATCTAGTGTAAATACTACATTCTATGGTAGGAATTAACTTTACAGCTTCAGTGTGCTTGTGCTATGTCAGATACATATTGTTTCTTGGGATAAGCAAAACAGTTGAGGAATATATATATATATATTTCCTCAGATTATATATAGATAAAATCTGAAATGGCCTGTTCATCAGCTAAGATCTGAAATTAATGCTTTCCCCTCAATTCCCAAAGGTTTTTTGGGAAAAAAATATAGATAAGTCTTCATTCCCAGCAGGCCTCCCAGAACTAATATCATTTAAACCATGCTGAGTGTCTCAGCACATCTGGTGGTGGGACTTCCCTGAATGTAGGGAAGAGGCAATTCATTCTGACTTTCAGAAAGCTTTGCGGGATTTCACTAGAGCAATTGGTCATACCAGAGAGGGCACCTCCTCAGCTGTTGTAAAGTCAGTGGGAAAAATGACAACTTCCATCAGGAGAGGATCTGTCCTTGACACTCTGATTCATTCTTGCCAAAAGGTAAGAGCGGCTATTTCAGTTCATGAAGAAAAAATTGGAGAATCAGAAGGCCCTGTTATGGACTGGGAGGAGAAAATGAGGTTGAGACCTATTGGATTCAGGCAGAAGTGTTTGAGGTGAGGTAAAGAAAAGAAAAGATGGAGTTTGGCAAAGACTATTGGGGAAAGAAGGTGGTGAAGAGAGGAAACATGATGGGAAGAGAGAAAGGTAAAAAGAGCCCTTAAAGAGCTTGCATGAGATTTAAGCAAACTTTACACAAGCATCTGAACTTTTCAATGATTATCTAATCTGAACTAAACATCACCAATCATAAAATATTACTGGGTGACACAAAAGACACATTGAACTTTTTCACTATTTTTCAAATCCAGGAAACTGGTGACAGAATTCTTGTAAGAATATGTATCCATCTTGACACTGGGACAGTGAACATGCGTTGCTTTTGGCATAATGCCTTTGTCACAATAAATTTTATGTCAGATCCTTGCATCCACTCTGTTTGATGGGAAGTGGCTAACAGCTTATTTTAATGTTACTTAATCATTGCAATGTCTTCTTAGAGATTCCACATGTTGTGTAAAAGATCAAAACAAGGAACCCTTGCTGCAAAGACAGAATTTAAATTGTGTGTGCCACATGCTAGCATACAATAAATGTTTTTTTTAGATCTGGTCTTTGAGGCAGGGAATATTTCTATCTCTGTGTTTAGAAAGATTTAGGATGTTACTGCAATATAAGGTCCCGATTCTGCCTGGATCTTTATGCTGGTGGCCCACAGTATCTGTGTAGAGCTCCTGACAAGATGGGAGATTAAATCATAGATGATAATGATAATATATTATCCAATTTAGATGGATGATATATTATCATTATGTTCTCTATCATCAAGCAGATGGGCTAAATATCTGAGACTGAGTCTGAGAAATATTCTAGGAAGATTGACTATATATAATTTATATGTGGAAATAAAGGAGCTGTTTTCCAAACATATAACATGTTTCAAAGCACTTTGCATCTATGAAGTGCAGTGCTGCTTCTTTTGGAAGAATTATACTGAAATTAGATTTTCATCAGTTTATTAGTGAATATATGACCATTGATTAATGCATTACAAGTATAAAGGATGTAGACTTTTTAATAGGCCTCTTCAAAATGTACTAGTTTCAACTCACATGAATTAAAATGATAGAGACAAGGTGGGTTAGATAATATCTTTTACAGGACCAACTTCTGTTGGTGCAAGAGACAAGCTTACGTTCAGGTTTAAATGCATGCTTTAGTGCTTTGCTGAATCATGGCCTATATCTCTATATACAACATTATATTTAGTATGCCAAACACCATAGAATCATAGCAATGTAGGACTGGAAGTGATTTTGATAGGTCATCAAGTCCAGTCACCTGCAATGAGGAAGGACTAAGTATTATCTAGACCAGTGGTTCCCAAACTTGTTCCGCCACTTGTGCAGGGAAAGCCCCTGGAGGGCTGGACCGGGCCGGTTTGTTTACCTGCCGCGTCCTCAGGTTCGGCCGATCGTGGCTGCCAGTGGCCACGGTTCGCTGCTCCAGGCCAGTGGGAGCTACTGGAAGCGGCAACCAGTACGTCCCTCGGCCCACACCCCTTCCAGTCGCAATCAGCCAATCAGCCAAACCTGTGGACACGGCAGGTAAACAAACTGTCTCGGCCTACCAGGGACTTTCCCTGCACAAGCAGCGGAACAAGTTTGGGAACCACTGATCTAGACCATCCCTGACAGGTGTTTGTCTAATCTATTCTTAAAAACCTCCAGTGTAATTACCTAAACCTAGGTAATTTGTTCCAGTGTTCAACTACCCTTACAGTTAGCTTAGACATTAGGAAACACTTACTAACTCTCCCTTGCTGCAATGTAAGTCCATTACTTCTTATCCTATCCTCAGAGGTGACGGAGAACAATTAATCACCTTCTCTTAAAAAGTCTTGGACTTTTCAGGTTGGAAAAGAGACGACTAAGAGAGGATATGATAGAGATCTATAAAATTGTGAATGGTGTGGAAAAAGTGAATAAGAAAGTGTCATTTACTCCTTCCCATAACACAAGAGGTTACCCAATGAAATTAATAGGCAGCAGGTTTAAAATAATCAGAAGGAAGTACTTTTTTACACAATTCACAATCAACTTGTTGCCATGAGTGAAGGATAAAACTCTACCAGGGAACAAAAAACAACTGAATAAGTTCATAGAGGATAGATCCATCAATGGTTATTAGCCAAGATGGTGTGGTATGCAACCCCATACTCTGGATGTCCCTAACCCCTCATTGACAGAACCTGGGAGTGGAGGACAGGGGATGGATGATTCCCTGTTCTGATTCAATGATTCCCTGTTCTGATCATAGCCTGGCATTGGCCACGCCACTGTCAGAAGACAGAATACTGTGTTATATGGACCATTGATCTGACCGAGTATGGCCATTCTTACAGTCTTATTTTCTTTATAACTCTCTCTTTATATACTTGAAGACTTATCTTGTCCACCCTCAGTTTCCCCCTCTCTAGACTAAACAAACCCATTTTTTTCTCAATCTTTCCTTGTAGGTCATGTTTTCTAGACCATTAATCGTTTGTTGCTCTCCTCTGGACTTTCTCCAATTTGTCCACCTAAAGTGTGGTGCCCAGAAATGAACCCAGCTGAGGCCTTTTCAGTGCTGCATACAGTGAAAGAATTACTTCTTGTGTCTTGCTTACAACACTCTTGCTAATATATGCCAGAATGATGGGGGCGGGGGTGGGGAGGTTGCAAAAGTAGTACGTTGTTGAATCATATTCAGTTTGTAATCCACTAAAACCTCCAGATCCTTTTCTGCAGTACTCTTTCCTAAGAAGTCATTTTCCATTTTGTATTTATAGAACTGATTATTCCTTCCTAAGTATACTACTATGAATTTGTCCTTATTGAGTTTCATGCTATTTATTTCAGACTATTTCTTCAGTTTATCAAGAATATTTTGAATTCTAATCCTGTCCTCCAAACTGCTTGCAACCTCTCCCACCACGGTATTGTTTGCAAACTTTATAAGTATGATCTCTTTTTGCCTATTTTCCAAACTACATCTTAGACAGGTCCTTGCAGGACCCCACTCGATGTGCCCCTCCAGCTGGGTTTGTGAACCATTGATATCTACTCTAAGTAAACTTTTCAAACCAGTTGTACACCCACCTTGTAACAGGTTAATCTATATTTCCCTAGTATGCTTATGAGAAGGTCATGTGAGACAGTTTACTAAAGTTGAGATATATCACATCTAACACTACCCCCACATCAAAGTTACCCTTGTTACCCTGTCAAAGAAAAATATTTGGTTGGTTTGACATGATTTGTTTTTGACAAATCCATGTTGATGCTTACTACTACTACTACTTTTTCTTCTAGGTGCTTACAAATTAATTTTCTGGGTACCCATGTTAAGCTGACTGGTTTATAATTCCCTTGTTTGTCCTCATACCCCTTCATGGTATCTAGGTGGCAAATTTACTATAAGACACAGTCACTGACTGAGCAACATGGTCTCACATGAAAGGAACTCTAGTTCTATTTTAAGAAAAAAATGGTTGCTATAAAAGAAAAATAGTTTTTGGATGGCATCAGTGATTGTCTTTATTATATTTCATGGACCCAGTTCTTCTCCATTGATAGCAATGGGAGCAGGATTAAATGTTAGTAAGAGCCCATTACTTTGATCATCTGTAAAACTGTTGTCGCTATAATTTTAAAAGGAGATGTTGAGAGAGAGAGAGAGAGAGAGAGAGAAATCTATGGGTCAATGTCGTACTTATTCAGGAAGGATTTTGTTCTTATTCTTTAAACCTTCGGACGGTGTCTGACTAGATTTTATTAATCTTACGTGTGTGATTCATTAAAAGTGGGTGGTTCTTCCGAAATTCATAGTAGTTAAACTAAGAATATGCAAAAAGAAAAGGAGGACTTGTGGCACCTTAGAGACTAACACATTTATTTGAGCATAAGCTTTCGTGAAGTGAGCTTCAGCTCATGAAAGCTTATGCTCAAATAAATGTGTTAGTCTCTAAGGTGCCACAAGTCCTCCTTTTCTTTTTGCAGATACAGACTAACACGGCTGCTACTCTGAAACCTAAGAATATGCAGTGAGAGTTTTTTAAGCTTTTGAATAGCTACCTTACTTTGTCAGAGTCCCTCCTAATAGGCTTCTGCAGTGGGAGACCATTCCATTAGAGCTAATTTTGATTTTTAATTCTGGCTGTCTGTCTTTGTTTCTGAATATTTTTTTCTGCAGTGAAAGATTGAAAATGAGAAGTGATTTTTTTTTTTTGTAATTAAACGCGGTTATATTGAGTCTGATGCAAAAGTGGAGGCAGTTGTAACTACATACTATTTACTCAACAAACACATCATGCTTTAGCTGTATTTAACATAGGAAAAATCCCAGCCTAGTAGTTTATACATTTTAATCTCTCATTGTTATATGTGTTTATATAATCAAGTATATTTCATATTTATAAATACTGTGTGTGTATAATATACCATAAAACACAATATTTGTGTACACATCACCAAATCCTGTTGACCTTAGGACTGGTCTGCACTGAAAAGTTACATCTGCATAGTTATGTGTCTGAGCGGGACAGATTCATAGATTCATAGATACTAAAGTCAGAAGGGACCATTCTGATCATCTAGTCCGACCTCCTGCACAGCGCAGGCCACAGAATCTCACCCACCCACTCCTATGAAAAACCTCACCCATGTCTGAGCTATTGAAGTCCTTAAATCATGGTTCAAAACTTCAAGGAGCAGAGAAGCCTCCCTCAAGTCAACCATGCCCCATGCTACAGAGGAAGGCAAAAAAACCTCCAGGGCCTCTCCAATCTGCCCTGGAGGAAAATTCCTTCCCGACCCCAAATATGGCAATCAGCTAAACCCTGAGCACACGGGCAAGATTCACCAGCCAGATACCCAGGAAAGAATTTTCTATAGCAAATCAGATCCCATCCATCTAATATCCCATCTCAGGGGATTTGGCCTATTTACCCTGAATATTTAAAGATCAATTACTTACCAAAATCCCATTATCCCATCATACCATCTCCTCCATAAACTTATCGAGTAGAATCTTAAAACCAGATAGATCTTTTGCCCCCACTGCTTCTATCCACTAGCCACTCTGTACAGAGTTGGCAATGGGCTTTGTTGCAAGGATAGCACACGATCCATTGTCTACAGCCAAGCTCTACGATATAACCGCATTTGCTCCAACCCCTCAGACAGAGACAAACACCTACAAGATCTCTATCATGCATTCCTACAACTACAATACCCACCTGCTGAAGTGAAGAAACAGATTGACAGAGACAGAAGAGTACCCAGAAGTCACCTACTACAGGACAGGCCCAACAAAGAAAAGAACAGAACGCCACTAGCCATCACCTTCAGCCCCCAATTAAAACCTCTCCAACGCATCATCAAGGATCTACAACCTATCCTGAAGGATGACCCATCACTCTCACAGATCTTGGGAGACAGGCCAATCCTTGCTTACAGACAGCCCCCCAATCTGAAGCAAATACTCACCAGCAACCACACACCACACAACAGAACCACCAACCCAGGAACCTATCCTTGCAACAAAGCCCATTGCCAACTCTTTCCACATATCTATTCAGGGGACACCATCATAGGGCCTAATCACATCAGCCACACTATCAGAGGCTCGTTCACCTGCGCATCTACCAATGTGATATATGCCATCATGTGCCAGCAATGCCCCTCTGCCATGTACATTGGTCAAACTGGACAGTCGCTACGTAAAAGAATGAATGGACACAAATCAGACGTCAAGAATTATAACATTCAAAAACCAGTTGGAGAACACTTCAATCTCTCTGGTCACTCGATTACAGACCTAAGAGTGGCTATACTTCAACAAAAAAGCTTCAAAAACAGACTCCAACGAGAGACTGCTGAATTGGAATTAATTTGCAAACTGGATACAATTAACTTAGGCTTGAATAGAGACTGGGAATGGATGAGTCATTACATAAAGTAAAACTATTTCCCCATGTTATTTCTTTCCCCCCCCCACCCCACCCCCCACTGTTCCTCAGATATTCTTGTTAACTGCTGGAAATAGCCTACCTTGCTTGTCACCATGAAAGGTTTTCCTCCTTTCCCCACCCTGCTGCTGGTGATGGCTTATCTAAAGTGATCACTCTCCTTACAGTGTGTATGATAAACCCATTGTTTCATGTTCTCTGTGTGTGTATATCAATCTCCCCTCTGTTTTTTCCACCAAATGCATCCGATGAAGTGAGCTGTAGCTCACGAAAGCTTATGTTCTAATAAATTTGTTAGTCTCTAAGGTGCCACAAGTACTCCTTTTCTTTTAGTCAAATGAAAAAGTCCCATTCAATTACATCATGTAATGGCAGACAACTAAAAAGTGACAAGTTTTTAAAGTGCTTATATACCAAAGCTAGAAGTCTAAATAATAAGATGGGTGAACTAGAGTGCCTCATATTAAATAAGGATATTGATATAATAGGCATCACTAAAACTTGGACAAATGAGAATAATCAATGGGACACAGTAATACTGAGGTACAAATTAGATCAGCGGGACAGAACAGGTTGTGTAGGTGGGGGAGTGGCACTATATGTGAAAGAAAGCTAGAATCAAATGAAGTAAAAAATCTTAAATGACCCAAACTGTACCATAGAATCTCTATGGATAGTAATCCCATGTTCTAATATTAAGAATATAACAGTCAGGATATACTGTATTACCAACCACCAGACCAGGATGGTGATAGTGATGGTAAAATGCTCAGGGAGATTAGAGAGGTTATTAAAATAAAAAACTCAATAATGTGGGATTTCAACTATCTCCATTTTGACTGGGTTCATGTTACCTCAGGATGGGATGCAGAGGTAAAGTTTCTTGACTTGACTTTCTTTGACTTTGACTTAAATGACTGCTTCTTGGAGCAGCTAGTCCTGGAACTCACAAGAGGAGAGGCAATTCTTGATTTAGTCCTAAGTGGAGCACAGGATATGCTCCAAGAGGTGAATATAGCTGGACTGTTTGGTAGTAGATACCATGATATAATTAAATTTAATATCCCTATGGTGGGGAAAACACCACAGCAGCCAAACATTATCATTTAATTTCAGAAAGGGGAACAACACAAAAATGAGAAAGTTAGTTAAACAGAAATTAAAAGATACAGTGCCAAAAATGAAATTCCTACAAGCTGTATGGAAACTTTGTAAAGACTCAACTTAAATGTATACCCCAAATTAAACATAGTAAGAGAACCAAAAAAGTAACACCGTGGCTAAACAACAAAGTAAAAGAAACAGTGAGAGGCAATAAGGCATCCTTTTAAAAAGTGGAAGTTAAATCCTTGTGAGGAAAATAGAAAGGAGCATAAACTCTGGCAAAGGAAGTATAAAAATATAAATAGGAAAGCCAAAAAAGAATTTGAAGAACAGCTAACCAAAGACTCAAAAAGTAATAGCGAATGTTTTTTTTTTTAAAGTACATCAGAAGCAGGAAGCCTGCTAAATAACCAGTGGGGCCACAGGATGATCAAGATGCTAAAGGAGCACTCAAGGACGATAATGCCATTGCAGAGAAACTAAATGAATTATTTGCATCGGTCTTCATGGCTGAGGCTGTGAGGGAGATTCCCAAACCTGAGTCATTCTTTTTAGGTGACAAATCTGAGGAACTATCCCAGATTGAGGTGTCATTAGAGAAGGCTTTGGAACAGATTGATAAAATAAACAGTAATAAGTCACCAGGACCAGATGGTATTCATCTAAAGGTTCTGAAAAAAACTCAGGTGAGAAATTGCAGAACTACTAACTGTAGTAACCTTTCATTTAAATCAGCTTCTGTACCAAATGACTGGAAGATAACTAATGTGATGCCAATTTTTAAAAAGGGTTCCAGAGGCAATCACGGCAATTACAAGCCAGTAAGACTGACTTCACTACCGGGAAAACTGGTTGAAACTATAGTAAAGAACAAAATTGTCAGACACATAGATGAACATAATTTGTTGGGAAGAGTCAACATAGTTTTTTAAAAGGAAAATCATTCCTCACAAATCTACTTGAATTCTTTGAGGGGGTGAACAAGCATGTGGACAAGGAGGATCCAGTGGATATAGTGTATTTTGATTTTCAGAAAGCCTTTGACAAGGTCCCTCACCAAAGACTCTTAACAGTGCCACCCAGACGATTCAGGGGATCTGAGGCAAAGCAATTTCGGGGGCCCGTTCCATTAAAAAAAAGTTAGTTTTGCTGCCCCAAGCAATGATGGGAAAAAAGAAAAAGAAAAACCCAAGTCGTGCTGCCGAAGAAAGAAGAGAATAGGAGGACCCACTGCCAAATTACCGCAGAAGACTGAAGTGGAGTGATTGAGCTGCTGCCAAAGTGCCGCCAACGAAGGAGAGAGGGACTGAAAGATCTGCCACCGAATTGCCACCAAAATTGCTCCCCCTGTCTGTGGGGCCTGGGGCAAATTGCCCCACCTCTCCCCCTTCCCCCCAGGGTGGCCCTGACTCTTAAGCAAAATAAGTTGTCATGGGATAAGAAGGAAGGTCCTCCCATGGATTGGTAACTGGTTAAAAGATAGGAAACAAACGGTAGGAATAAATGGTCAGTTTTCAGAAGGGAGAGAGGTAAATAGTGGTGTCTGTACTGGGACCAGTCCTATTCAACATATTCATAAATGATCTGGGAAAAGGGGTAAAGAGTGAGACGGCAACATTTGCAGGTGATACAGAACTACTCAAGATAGTTAAGTCCCAGGCCGACTGCAAAGAGCTACAAAAAGATCACACAAAACTGGGTGACTGGGCAACAAAATGGCAGATGAAATTCAATGTTGATAAATGCAAAGTAATGCACATTAGAAAACATAATCCCAACTATACATATAACATGATGGGGTCTAAATTAGCTGTTACCATGTAAGAAAGAGATCTTGGATAATTTCCAAAAAACATCCACTCAATGTGCAGTGGCAATCAAAAAAGTAAACAGAATGTTGGGAATCATTAAGAAAGGGATAGATCATATTGCGTCTATATAAATATATAGTACGGCCACATCTTGAATACTATGTGCAGATGTGGTTGCCCATTACAAAAAAGATATATTGGAATTGGAAAATGTTCAGAAAAGGGCAACAAAAAGTATTAGGGGTATGGAACGGCTTCCATATGAGGAGAGATTAATAAGACTGGAACTTTTCAGCTTGGGAAAGAGACAACTAAGGGGGAATATGATTGAGGTCTTTAAAATCATGACTAGTATGGAGAAAATGAATAAGGAAGTGTTATTTACTCCTTCTCGTAACACAAGAACTTGTGTCACCAAACAAAATTAACAGTCAGCAAGTTTAAAACAAACAGAAGGGGAAGTATTTCTTCACACAATGCACAGTGAACCTATGGAACTCTTTACCAGAAGATGTTGTGAAGTCCAACACTATAACAGGGTTCAAAAAAGAACTAGAGAAATTCATGAAGGATAGTTCCATCAATGGGTATTAGCCAGAATGGGCAGGGATCGTGTCCCACCCTCTGTGTGCCGGAAGCTTGGAATGAGTGACAGGGAATGGATCACTTGATGATTACTTGTTCTGTTCATTCTCTCTGGGGCACCTGTCATTGGCCACTGTCAGAAGATAGGATACTGCACTAGATGGACCCTTGATCTGACCCAGTATGTTCTCTATTGAAGTCAAAGGAGCTGCACCAGTTTACACCGAGTATCTAGCCCCTTGTTCTTAGGACCCTTTTAAAAATATTTAAACCTTCATAACCCTGGATCACTGTGGACTCATTTGATGATGTCACCAGCTATTTAATTCTTAATGTATTAAGAATTTGCTGTATCCTTTTTTTAAACCCATTCATACAAATTTTGACTGTGCATGATGCTTCAAAACACTGACAGCTGAAACAAGCAGCTTAGCTGGAAGGGAATAGGCTTTCTCTGGAATACAAAGTTCTTAGGGCTTGATTCTACTCTAGCTTTAAGTTCATTTTACAATTACTTCAGTGGAGTTACTGATGAAACCAG